>NC_137541.1:96605857-97212967 GCF_963082525.1 Nesoenas mayeri
GAAGGTGTTTGCATACGGTTTGTCTTGGCACTTGGATGTCGGTGTGAATATTGCAGTAGTATGAGAGGTTTTGTCATTTGGTTTTGTATTTATCATATATCCCTTTTTATAAAGCTGTTGGTGATTTTAATACCATATTACCTGAACTGGAGTAAATGGCATAGTTCTCGATGTGCGTTGTGTTTGAAACTTGTAATTCAACTCCAGAAACGATGGAGGTTTTCTACTAACTTTTTACAGTGATTTCTTAACTTCTGTTGACACTTGAATAGTTCTTGTCAACATCTAATTGTAATGCATATTTGAAAAGTGCAATGCTGATCCAAATTTGATGCAGTAGTAATTGTTATCTTAAACTCAGACACATTGTTTAGAAGGTGCATTTATGTGAAATTTGCAGTTCAAAACTTTCCCACATGCAAATCTGTCTTCACTGGGGGCCAGGGACTAAACTGTAGTTGTTGGCTTTTTCTGAAAACCTTGTCTGAAATGAATTCTCCTTAGAGCATGCTTTCAGAAGCCATGCGTGGCTTGTAAAATGCACATCTGGCTTATTCTGCTTCAGCATCTTTTTTGAATAAAGTTGTTTGCAGCAGCATTTAAGCTGAGAGTTGTCATAAAGGCATTCTGGTAAGTGAGCACTTGCCAGGCTCTTCTGCTTTGAGGTGAATTCTGAGCATCAATGCTATGCTAATATGCTCTAAGGTCCACTCAGAGTCACTGGCGATACAGATGCCTCCTTTATTCCCAAGTCATGTATGAGATATATGTGAGCTTCCCTTGGACTTGGAGCAATAAGTCTCGGGCAGCGTTGTTTGCTAGAAGGGACATCCAGCAGCCAGAGAAGGGCTCTGGTGGCATTAAAAAAGCTCTTCCCCAGGAGAAGGGTTTTACATTCAGTAGTAATACTGAAAATTTGGCACTGTTGTAGGGTTTATTTTGGACTAATTCTAAAAATGGATCAAAGAAGTGCTACTAGCATTTTGGGAGGTGCATTTGAATAGTGATCAGTAAGGATGCTTATTTGTTATATAGTGCATATTAGAATGCAGATATGTATGGCTATTAAATACATTTTTGATTTATTTCTGCATGTTACATCCTTACTTATTCTTCTGTGTGACCTTAAAGCTTATTTCCAGGTTTACAAGCCCTCTGTAGTACATGAACAGACTGTGTGTGCAGATGCACAAAACCACATTTCTGAATTAAAATTGTGGCTTACCAGTTTATGTAGCCTTTGCAATCCATTGAATGGACTGGGGCTGTGTTGAGGTGCTAAAGCAGTCATTTCCTCATTATGGTCATCTGTCAAAAGGGAAGATCTTGTGCATCTTAACTGAAAATGAGTCTTGACTCATCAGTTTCACAGCTCTGGAACTCTGTAAGTGGTGACTAAAAAAATCATCTAATTTTTTAGAATTAGCACATGAAAGAACCTGTTCTCCTGAAATTCAGAATTGTCATGCCAGAGAGATGTTCTGAGCTGTCATTTTGTTGCTAGTAGGCAAATGCTTGCCCTTAGTTTAAACTATGTAACAAGAATATGTTCTCAGGACCTCTCCTTAAAGTTACGCATAGATTAAATAGGGAAGAATATCTCCTGAAGTCACTAAACCATTAGCGTACTGAAGCTAAGAAAAACATCACTTCTTGGAAATGTTTTATTTGACAAAATGAAATAAAAATCAAACTTCCACCAGAATCTGACTGGTAGAGGAAATTACAACTTATTTGCACTTAGTCAGCCAGGATTATATATATATATATGTGTGTGTGTGTGAGAGAGAGAAGAGGCTGTAAAAACAGCTAAAAATCTTAGATTGGTCTCCAAAGTACTAGTGCAAGTCAGCAATGAACATTCGTAGGAATTATTCTAGACACATACAGCAAATGTATTTTTTTCTGGTATGGACAGTACATTAAAATTGTGTACTATACTTCAGGATTGTCATTGTGTAATCTATCTGAGCAGTGCATATGTTGAGCATCTTGGTTTCTAAACTTTTACATATAATATTTCCAAACTTATATGCTGACACATGATTATACATGTGTTTATAGTTTATTTTTGTATCATCAACCTGCTTTGGAAACAAAGTGCTAAATTGATTTTTGTGATTACTTTTTCTGGAGGACAAGATAAGTAGTTGAAAATTAATCTAGGCTTGAAACAATAGAACAACTTTTCTACTCACTAGGAAAGAGCGGTGTTTGTTTTGTTTTGTTTGGTTTTTTTTACATTGATAGACTGCTTACCAACATAAAGAGATTTAATTAAAAAATCTAAATAATGAAGGAGTTTTTCAATCCAATTATTTATCTCTTGACTTCAATTTCTTGCTAACAGGTGTTAAGAACACTTCTAGCCTAAGCATCTGGCATTGTGTGTGTGTGTTACAGAATGGTATGTGCTTCATGTAGTCTTTGTATGTTTGTTGTATAGCTTTTTATGTAATTTGTATTGCACTGTGAATGTAATTCGTAATAAACATTGAAAATCCAAACTCTGGAAGACTTTTTAAAATGATAAGATACTACAAAACATAATTACCTTATCTTAAGTATAAAACCTGAATTCCATGTTTAAACAAGGACTTCAAATAGAAACTCACAACTAATTGAAAATAAGCATTAACTATGCATTCATCCGTCCTCCAAAAGAGGTGAGTTTCTGACAGCAGGAATCTTTCCCCAGAGTCACAGAGGATATTATTAACTTTACACTGCAGTTTTCCTTGTATAATGTGGAAGAAGGTATTCTTATATCAAGCTGTAGGGATACAAGTACAGAGATTCCTGGATGGAGACTGTTAAAGAACTTCTCCCTTATCTGTGTGTGCATGTGGTTACTGCTTATTGTTTTTAACTTGTAAAAGTTTTGTGGTTTTTAACTGTGCTTACCTCTTTGGGTACTAGGTGCATGCTAGCGATATACTCACAGCAAAAACATTGTGGTGATTATACTAGTTGAATTGTTCATTCAGAAAGCACTTCCTTTGAATATTCCATTTAACATCTGAAAATGGGGTAAAACCTCCTGAAAAGAGGTAAACATTTAATAAATTTCCAAAATCAGCTTTAAACTGGTCAGAAATGAGAATCTTCCAACTAAGATGGTCTAGGGTAACTTTGGTCTAAGGTAACTTTCATGAAGTGTAAACGTTTGCTAAGAACAGGAAGTAGTGTATCAATATTTTTTTTATATATTGAGTTAAATTGTGAAGCTTTAAAGAATCAAAGCTTTTGGTTTACACTTAGCTATTATTGCACAATTTTACAGTTTAAAAAAAAAACCTCTCTTGTACCCCAATGGGACCTGAGTTACCTAGTAATCTTTTTTACGTAGTATCTAAGTCATAGCAAAGCTGTCCTTAAGTATTTTCACAATATTTTTCCAGTCACAACCTCAGATACTAACATGTGGAAGCTTTGTATCTGTGCCGCAATTGCTAGGAAGACACTCACTTTCTTTTGTTGTACCTAATAGTCATGCATAAAATGCATGGATTTAAAGGTAATCCACATACCAGGCTGCACCTACATAACTGGAACAGATTTTTTTTTTTTTTTTTCAGTTCCAAAAAGCAGCACCAAACTCCTTATTACAAAATATGTACTTCAGTCATTCTGACTAATAGGGGCAAAAATGAGTTTTACTGACTTAAGCATGAGCAAATACTCCACAGCTGAAAATCTTCTTCTCTTAAATGCTGAGTTTTATGTGTTTAGGCTTTATTCATACAGCATTCACCTTTCTGTGTGTATTTACATTAGTGTTGCTGATAATATCTTCTACAAGGTGTTGGTTCCCCAGGCTTTTTTTCTAAAGATTTAACAAAAGCTGCTGTGAAATTAATCTTTTAAGACCTAATAGCAGCCCAGCTGCTTGCCTTAGCAAAAATCCTAGAGTTTAGGAACTACTGTCAAGTTCCTTGTTCACTCCTTTGTACCTTTGTGCCATTTCTTTTATTTTGAATTAATGAGTAAGCCTTCTGAAGCCACAAGGGTGGCACAGGTCATTGGAGGTCTGCAGGAACAGCTCATCCAAGGCATGTTTAAACCTGATCTAAACCATCTAAATTCTGGTCCAACAGTATTAAAAGCTATGAATAAGTGCAGATTGTGAGCATTGTCTCTAACAGGCATGGATTTGGGTGGGATGGTGCAAGCGGGCTGTAGCACTTCATTAAGCTGTGTGCTGTAGTTCTGCATTCTTGCTGCAGCGTATGTTGGAAAGCAGCTCTGTGGTGGTCCACCCCATTCCCTGGGCATTGCAGAGCTTGCAATATGAGCTATAACAATTTGCTGAGGATAAAAATGTCTGAAAAATAATAACTTGCTATATTATCAGCCTGGAAGTTTTTCTTTAGGCTGTCTAATCTCAGCTCTGTCTCTCAACCATCTATATATGGGAAAACTTTACAAGCATCAAACCTGGTAAAAACAGGATATACAGGAGGCTTCACTGGATGGTTGGGAGTCACAGTGTGTTAGTGGGCTAGACATTAATATCTTGGTGTCCAGTTTGATAGAAGAATGCTTTTTACTGCTATCATCTCTTCAGAATGCCTGGTTGCCGTAAGTCTGTTGCTGGTAATGTTTGTGGTCATGCAATCTTCCTGATTCATATGTAGTCATCACTGGTGCTGAGTAAGAGAGAAGAAAAAGAGGGGGAAGTGAGAGAAACTTTTAAAAAAGGTCTGAAGTTTTCTGACTACATACAGTAAAATGTGCAACTGCTCATTCCTTTTTTTTTTTTTTAATGCATCTAGTGATAATCCCCAGCTATGTACAGTTTCATGGCTAGAGTATCTGAGGACGTTCCCTGCTATAGAAAGTCTGTCCTTTAAAGCATCAGGTAAAGTTGATAGATAGGAAATTATGGTGAGGTGAAGAGCTCTTGCAAAGTGTTTAAATGAGTGTTTGACATTCCCAAACTGAAAAGGCTAAAAGCAATGTGGTATTACAAATTCCACCCAAATGACAAGGCTAAATTTAAGGCTAGGCACCTCTGCAGTACTAGGAGCTCAAAGGACTTGGTGCTTGGATGACAGTGGTATGTATTAATATCTCTCTGCCTGCCCAACTTCATTTTATCACAAGTAGGTGAAGTCCCAGTACAGAGAGTCATGTGAGAATCTCTACTTTCATTTTTAGGTACTTTTATCCTTATCACAGTGAAGAAAACTTGGAATTTTTTCTTTTTTTTGCTGTTTGAGCCATTTAAACTTGTGTGTCTCAAAAATAAAAAAATGGAATCAAACTTTGCAGGGGGTGGGGAAGGGTGGAGTGACTGTTGACTTGTGATTTCTGAGTGCTGAAGGGACTAGCAGCCTGACTTCCCTCTACTGCCAGGGATGCTGAGTGCTGTAGGGAGGACTCCCCCAAAATGCATGTATGGCCAGCTAACTTTCCAGTTCACTTAGGTGCAATACACCATTTGTTGCCTCACTAATACAAGCATAAGATGCATTATTTGATTTTTTTTTTCTTTTTCATTAGATACTTACTTGCATGCATTTAAGGTACAGAGCCATAATAGCAATAGGTTTTGAAAGCTGCTGGCAGTCCTCTTCATTCTGTGTTACTGTCTTAGAAGGAGAGAGATAAATCGAAGACATCCCTAAGCACAAAACTTTGAACTTTCTGGAGCCTGGGAAGTGAAGCTGGCCCATTTTGCTCTAAAGTGAGTAAATGCTTCATGATTGTGGAAGTATTTTTTTTTTTTTGGTCTGAATGTGCTGATCTTTTTATGAGGGGAGACCTTCCCTCCATTTCTGAAGTCCCTCCATAAAATCCACTTCAGGGTGGTGGGGTTTTTTTTTATTTGTTTGGTTTTTTAAGTTCTGGAGATTAAATGGAAAGGCTGTGCTATAACCCGAGGGCATCTTTTGATAGCTGTCCCAACAGGTGCTAAAAGATTGGATTCAGTGCTAGAAGTAAAGACAATATTTTGAAGCTCTGAGTGCTTTTTGCTTCTATTTCTAATAGCGAGTGTCTGAAACATTTTTAGTCACGAGAGGGTTTAAAGACAGCTAGCCATCCTTAGATGAGATTCTGCTTTGCATTTTTTTTCTGCAGAAGAATGAAAGTTACTCCCCAGCAATAATTAGCTCACTCGTTTGCAGGTGGGTGTTTGAGCTTTATGGTAACACTTAATAATTTTTCTCATTGTGAAAAGAAAATAAGGGAATTAAGCTTTTCTGTCTCTCTCCAGTAGCTGCCAGTGCTTGCTCTGCTTTCCAGGATGTTGTTTCATCAATGGTATCTGATCTACCAATGAAGCAAGTTTTATGCAGCATCTACGGGTTTCAAAGAAAGGTGGTATACCAGGCTTTGGTATCTGTGTATTTCTTATCAGAGGCAACTGGAATTGCTGCCTATGGAGGCTTCTATGTGCAAGCTGGGAATGCTGCAAAGACTTGGAGGTAAGGGGTATGAAATAACCTCCCAGACCTTTCCACTTCCTATTTCCATCCACTACTCCTCCATTATCCTATGGCATGTTTGTTGTCTTCTTCTTCGCTGGCATCTGATCAGAGATAGCTGATTTTGTAGAAAAAATAAGTTTCTGTTGAAATTCACTGAAATATGTCTCGGTATTTCAATTAAAGATGTTTCTTTTGTGGCTCCAGTCCATGTTAAACTCTGAGTGACCCTGCTTCTCAGATGTTAAACATTATTTCAGCGTAACTTCCTTAATACCCTAATATACTATGGGCAGCCTTTGTACAGCTGAATAATGACTCAGTCCAACCTGTGTATGGTGCACATGGTCATCCTGACCATACACTTCTAATTTCCAGAGCATTCCTCCCTTGAGAGGACTTCATGTTTGTGTTATATTTTATTAACACGTTAACATCTGGCTCTGTAAATTCCTCATATTCTCTAGGTGCATAAGAGCATCTGTAGTTCATCCTTTCTCGAGAAAATGTGGAAGCTGTTGTATATGCCTTTAAAAAGAACAACAGTATACAATCTGCTTCCTATATATTCATGTTGCTTGGTGTTCCTATAGAAATGCATAGCAAATGTAAATGCGATTCTGTGTGAATTTTTATCAAAGGGTAAATAGTCTGCTAGAAGTTACACAGGATGAGATAATAAAAATGTATTTGCATGTAAAAGCATTTGTTGAAATGAGTAGCCCCATGGACTGTCTGCCATGGGTTTTCCCGTGTCACATATCTGTTGGCCCCAAGCCCATCACGTACAGCTGTGGATTTTCTGTAGAACTAGGGTTTGGATGTCATCTTCTGACACGTGATACCCAATTCAAGGGGGGGGTGTGATCCCAGGTATGGGAAATGAAGATAGCTGTGCAACACCTCTCCTGGGTTGGGCTGCATCTGCTCCTGATGAAGTCATTCATATATGAAGTAATCTGGCAGGAAACTTCTCATAGGAATGTTTCCTTCACTGATGGGAATATATGTTCTTTGTTGTACTTCTGAATAAGGGATACTTTAAACATTATCTATATGTATATATATATATATATATATACACATTCTACCAAGTTTTCCTGAGCACACAAAAAATATAAATTGTTTTAAAATCCAAATGAAGATACTGCTACTTGAAAGTGGTTTCTGTTTAGTATAACTCAATCAGACTTTAAATTCCTTTTATGACTAGAAAACTTGTCTTTTTCTATAGTGCATAGACTTGATTTTATCCCTCTGAATAATCTTCATTTTGGACTTCAACTCTCTAGTCTAAAAATCAGTATTGCTTGCCCTGCTTCCTGGACCACCTGGTTTGATATAGAGGATTCCACAAGTCATGATGTTGAGGGGGAAGCATTCTTGGTATTTTACTTGATGTTGTGGTTTTCCTGGCAAGTATATATTAATGAACGGAATGCAAATGAGGTGATTGCTGGTGCATGCAGAAAGTTGTAAATGTCAGCATCACTGTTTGGTTGTGGTTTAGCTGCATTTTTAGAAAGCTACACTTCATATCACACACACGAATATTAATCAGCTATTAAAAGAAAAGTTATATTTTTTTTTGCAGCGCATAGTAGATCCATGGAAGCCCTTGCCAGCAGTGGTTTACTGTAAGTCAGAAGCCTACATGGATTCAGTGAAAGCTGACTTGGGCAAGTTCTTGGTGATCTATTCAGTTACTGAACAGATGTGCCACATCCTGCTTAGGAAATCTGAGTAAGAAGTATTGTAGTATTGTAGTCAGAGCCTTGCAGAGTATTTAGGGGAAGTATCTGACTGCAGATTCCACCTGGGCCAGAAGGAAGTCAATGCAGGGGGACAGTGACTTGGAAGAGCAGGTGGGAAGATTCCTGTGTAACCTCATCTAGGTGTTCCTGCTCCAGAGCGGGGATTGGACTAGACGATCTTTCGAGGTCCCTTCCCATCCCTGACATTCTGTGATTCTGTGGGAAGTTGTTGAGCTAGATGGGACACTTGGCTTGAAAGAGTGCCTTTCTTACGTGTTGTTTCACCTCATCTTTTGGCTGCTGTCTGGAAACACTGCAGAAGGGCAGCTCAGGCATGCCAAACTATCCCTGCCATGCTTGCTGCTTGTGTCTTCATTCCTTTTCCTTTGAACTCCTCGTTATTCTTGCTGTTTCTTCTCTGTGCCTGGCCTAGAGTGATGGGCTATATCCAAGATTTGAGACCACAGGTTCGATTTCCTTCTCTCCTGAGGTTCTGTAGCCTTTCCATGCCTGAGTTACTGTGTGCTTGGGAAAGGGGGTTGCAGCAGCCACAGGGTGTTCTCCAGATCAGTCTCTGCAGCACTCCCTCTGGTACAGAAGGCAAAAGGGGTTTGCAGTGCATTTGATGCAAGTGATAGTTGGTCATCGCAGTACGAGAAATGTGTGTGGGCGTGGGGCCTAGTAACAAAGACGGTTTGCCAAATTTTTGCCATCGCTTCCTTTATTCTAACTGATGCTGCCTGCTGTGCTTTCTATCAAATGTTGTTCTGCCGGGGAACTCCGTCATGGGCCGATTAACAACAGTAGCTGGCGAAAAGCTGCCCTAAGGTAAGCTTTACGCGCATCATTTTACAAGGGGTGCCTTGCATAAAATGTCCTCAATTTAGCACTAGACGAGGCAGGGATGGGCACCCGGCGTCCTCAGCAGCTGCGGGAAGGCAGGTGGGATGCGGTGAGGCACCTGGCCGCCCCTGCCCCGGCCGCCCAGCCCCACGTTGGGTCGCGGCAGCCGGTGGCTTCGTGCACTTGCTTTGCATCCGCTCGGGGCGCCTCGGAGGCAGCAGCGCCCTCCTGCCTCTCACCCGGGGCCGGGCGCGGTGCGCGCCCCTCAGCGCTGCCGCCCGCCTGAGCGCCCAGGGCCGCCGTCCCCCGCCCCCTCGGGCCCCTTCCCCGGCAGGCTCTTCCCGCCCGCTGCCCGGGGCGGGCCGGCGGTGCCGGCGCAGCTGGCAGGAAGGCCCCGGCCGGCGCGGCGAGGGAAGGGGAAGAGGCGGGGCCTGGAGCCCAGCAGTGTCAATAATACAATAGGGTTCTTGTGCGGCCGCTGCCGGAGGAGGAGCGGGGCGGGCGGGCTGGGGCCTGGCTGCGGGCGCGCCGAGCAGCCGGCACGCAGGGCGGGAGCCGCCGGCGGCCACGGGCCCGGGCGGGCGGGCGGAGGCGATGCGCGCCGGCGCGGGACGGCACCAGCAGCCGCAGCAGGAGGAGCAGCCGCCGCCGCGGCGGGAGCAGCAGCGCCAGCCCTGACGGCCGCGGCCGCCCACCCCGGCGAGCAGGGGAGGAGGCGGTGGCGCGCCGGGCCGTGCCGCGCCGCGCCGGCGGCGGGAGGTGAGCGTGGCCCGGGCTGCCCGCATGGAGGCGGGGCGGGGGGCGGGCGCCGGGCCGCCGGGGCCGCCGCGCCGGGCCTGTGCACGGGGGAGGCGCCGGGCCTGCGGGAGGCGGTGGCGGCGTTTGGCGCCAAGGCCGGGCAAGAGGAGAAGGAGGAGGAAGCGGCGGCGAGCAGGGGGAGGCGGCGGGTGCTGCGGGTACGTGGGGCGCCGGGACCGGGCGGGCGGCCGTGCCGTGCGAGCAGCGTCCTCGGGCGCTGAGGCGGGCCGCCCGCCCGGCGTGGGCAGCGCGGCCCCGGCCGCGTCCGCGTCCGGAGGGAAAAGTTGCGGCGGTTCCCCCGCCCCGCCGGAGTCGCGCCGCCGCTCCGCCCCCGCGCTCGCCGGGCCGTGCCCGCGGGGGGCGGCGGTGGCGGCCCCCGGCGAAGCGCCCTTTTGTTCGCCGCAGCCCGGAGAGGCGGCGACCCGCCGGTGCCCGAGCCGGCGGGGCCCTGCGGAGCGCGGCTGGGCGTGGCGACGGGGCGGCCGGGCTGACAGACAGCCGGGCAGACAGACGCACAGACAGGCAGCCCGGCGCTCGTCCGCTGCCGAGCACCGCTCCGCCGGCATGTGGAGGAACTTGCTAGAACTGAGTTTGACAATGAAGCGCTAGCGCAGAACCTCCCGCCTCCCCAGCCCGCCCGCCGCACCGCCGAGGTAAGTTTGGTCCTGGGCAGCGGGCGCGGGTTGTGCCCCGGAGCCCCCCGGGGCTTGTGGGGATGGCGACCGGGAGGTCCCGGCTCCGCTTCTCCACATCAGACCTGCCTCCCTCGCACGGCGATGGCTCTGGTGTTGCTCATCTTCCCGCAAAGGCATGGATGGCTTCGTGCTACGGACCGGCAGCGACCGGTAGGGAGGGTTAGCGCCTGGGCATGGAGCAAAAGTAGCGCTTGCAAATAATTCTGTGATGATTAATGGGAGAATTGGGATCGGAGTGTCTTAAAATACGTCTTAATGGGAAGAATCAATACTGCTTTTTTCTGCTTCTTAACTGCAGTTCTTTTATGAAGAGCATTTATAGTTATTTGAAGACTATAGCTATTGTTCACAAATTGTTTTAATGAGTGGCTATGTAATTAAAATATCACTAAATTAGTGCTGTACTTTAAAGCCGTATTTTTTTTTTTCGTGTTCAGGAGAAGGGGATGCTGGAGACGGAATCCAGTTGTGATTAGAAATCGCATGATTAAAATACACTAGAAACTCGAAAGCTATTGTGTCTCTGTTAACGTAAAAGAGCCTTTGCAGTAAAACTGAAAGATAAAGAGAATCGTATTTTGTCTTGGTGCATGCAGAATGTTTTATCTGCAGCCAACTTTTTACGTCATGTTGGTGCTTGTTGTGGGCTGTTCTGTAGAGCATCTCGAGCACACCACCTGCTAATCTCTACAAAGCGAGACCATATCTTACAGATGGTTAGACCTAACCTGAAAATGCGAGAGCCTGATGGGTTTAGAGGGGAAAGGGTGACCTGGATTAAGTTAGTCTAGCTATCAAGCCCAGCACGGAGTTCCTTAGCAGGATGTCAGAAAAGCCTTCGCTTGCACTTGCTGAGGGGAGAAAATGCAATTTAAAGTTGCTTGAGTTAAGAAAGTGCCTTTTCAAATTAAAAACAAGTTAGCGCTTTTAGGATCCAAAGTTTGGTGTGTTTTTTTTTTTAACTGAACTTCTGACCTCTTGCCAGGCTAGACTTGACATGCCCGGTTTTTAATGCTGAAGAGGAGCAGAAGAAAGTTTTCTTCTGCAAAAGTGCGGCTTTGAATGCAGTAAAAGTAATCAAAATAATGAGAGCTGTTTCTATTACCTGTCTTTCATTTGATGTTTCCTCTTTCTAGGTTCCTTTTACAGAACAGGCCTCCCTCCCTCCCCCAGCAGCAAAAATTCCCCCGGGCTGGGTCACTCAGTGGAACTGTGGGGTTTTTGTTTGTTTGTTCTAACTATGTTATGTACGTGTAGCGGGTATCTGCAAAGATTTGCTAGAGAGCTGATGCAGGAACATACGCGGTGGCATTTATTGGCACGGATGCATGTTCACTTGGGATCTCGTTAAAATCCTGAAAATCCGCCGTGAACGTAAAAGTCTGAGGCTAGAGGATCTCAGAGTAGCGTTAGAATAAATAAACCCAGCTTTTTTCCTTCTCTGTGGTTCTGTGGACTTCCTCTGCGTGGCAGAAAATCAGGAAGTTTGCATCTGGGATTTATTGCGATACCTGAGATTGTTATGTGCTTTTTTTTTTTTTTTTTTAATAAATGTAATTTTCGTAGAGCTGAGTGGTTCACTTATGGAGGGAGAATTTACAAAAGCTGCTTGGCTACTATTGAGTATTATTAACTTTTGTCTGTACAGCTTTGTATACGTACACGTAGGAAGCGTATGGTTGCTGAAGTAGCTGCCACGTGTGGAGTGCTGCAGGGTGTTTATCCCAAAAGCTTGCTGCGGCCGGCCCCTGGCATGTCTTGACTGGTGACCTGAACTCTTGGCTGGCGTGACGACAGGTGTCCACGGCAGTAGTGGAAACGGCTGGATTTGTAAGACCTGCTGGTGAGAAGTGAAGTTAAACGCTGTACAAGCTGCCTTGAGCTGGAGCTCAAAATTGGTACCCTTGCGGTGTTCCCCGTGGTCTGTTTAGGTAGCTTCGTTCAGTCTTTGAAATTAATTTCTGACTGTCACGCTCCAGAGGGTGAGGAGCATGGCATGGTGTCTGTACATTTTTGGTTAGCTTGGCGAGACCTGGGCTGTATCTGGAGTACGAACGTGTACCCATTTTTGTAGCACGTCTTCTCTGATCCATGGATGAAAATGTTACATAAAAGGTCTGTTTCTGTGGTGTGTGTTTCTGCTTCAGTCCCTAGAAGTCTCCTTTAGAAGCTGGTGTGTGGTTTTGGGGGTTCTTTCCTAAATAGTTTTGGTAGTGCCCACTCTTCAGAAAACACTAAGCACTTTAACGACAAAGAATGTTGTATTCAACTAGAATTTAAAAGTTACTATTTTTTTAAGCATAGGTATCCTTCTCTCAATGCATATTTTAACCAAAAACTCACTGGATCAGTGATGGTGTTGCTTTTTCGTTGGTGATTTCCTGCATTATAGACAGAAATGGACTTCGCCAAAACTTGTCATTTGATGGTACCAACTTAGTCACTTCCCACTTCCTAATATTTTTTTTCCAGGACCTACAGCTAAGGAAACTCAGGGGCTTTCAGATTTTGTGAGGGGGAACCCTTCCTCTGAAATCATGTGGTATTTCTCTTTTCTGAAGATTTGAAGTGCTTATAACACTTGAGACTTCGTGTAATTGGAGACGTAAATGCAATTTTGACATACTTTACTTAAAATGGAAACTAACAAGTTAATAATAGTTCTTATCAGGGATATTTATGTAATGGAAGCCAACAGATGCTATTTGCATCTTGAAAAGCTGGTGTATAAAATGTTATGTCAGGGCCCTGGCAGATTTTGTGCTCATGTAGGCTGGGTCAGGTGGGAGTAGGAGATGCTTGAGATCTGTAGGGCTAGATGGCATCTCTGAGAAGTGAGATAACTGTATGAAATTTTGCTTTTTAGTACACAGCTGATTTTAACTTAATGCTGCTATTTAAAATAAGGAGAGTGGGAGAGGTGATTCATATTTATCCACGTTAAATGATCAGTTACACTGTCACCTTAAAATCACTTTTCTTCATACTATCTTGTAGCTACAACTGTATTTCTGGTGTTCACAACCCCTAAAAAGCATGTTTATAGATGCTGGGTTTATTGATAGTTCAGCTATAGGATGGTATCTGGCAAAGAAGTTTTAAAAGTATAACTAATGTGACAGCCCGGGCGTTGACTTCTGTGGAGAGACGTCAGACCCATTGCCGGCTCTGCCTTTCCACGTCTGTGTAATTACCAACCACCTCCCTGCTTCCCTGGGCTGTTCGCTCTTTCATATTTATTTACTTCCAAGTCACCCTTCTCTAGATGGTATCTGAACTATTCCTGCATTTAAGATACTATTTCAGCATGTAGGAGACTGGGAATTTGGGGATTAGAGCAGATTGGGATGTGTGATCTTGGGCCTAACGAAAGCTCTTGTGTTTGTAGAGCTATAACGCGAGCTTTACTTGGGTTTAAAGGAGTGGAAGAGGCCCTGAGCTGCGAGCACGGCTGCGGAGGCTCCGCTGGCACCTGTTAAGTTCAGAGGAGCAGGAGAAGGTGGGAGGATAAGCTCATGACTGCTGATGCTATTTGTTATAACTGAGATGCTTGCCTTAGCTTGTTAAACTTTGAAAACTTTGGAGTGCTTTCGTTCTTTAAAGTACACCTGTTGCAGCATTAGATTACAGAGCTGTGTTTCTTGCTTATTGAATTGAATGCTGAACATAGCATATCGTGTCGTTAATGCCTCCTTGTGTTTTAATTAGAGCTGTAGGGAGATGTTAAAAAACAGGTTTATACACATGCCTGACCGGTTGCTAAAATGAATAATGCTTGCTGGACAGTCTTGAGGGAATTGTGTATTATTTGGCTAATCTACTGTCCAGTGCCGTTTTTTTTTCCTCTCCTTTCCTTTCTTTTTCCCTCTCCACTGTACAAAAAAATAAAAATCTTGCTGGATTTCTTTTTCTGAGGGTCTGTCACATCTGCTAAAAGCTCCTGACTGTGCAGGAGCCCTTTTCTGGTGGAAGGCTCAGGCTCTTGCTTGTGCCCTGGAGAGCAGTTCCATGCTTGCGCTAGTGGTTTCACGCTCAGCAAGTCCAGCACCTTCCCAGGGTTAGCGCTGCACCGTGGGCGAGTAGATCCTGGGATCCTCCCAGTGATGTATCTGCTACAGATGTGAGACCAAAACCTTTTGCCGAATATATTTTGCGTCTTGGATAGATGCAGTTTGGTGGTTAGGTCGGTACACTGCTGGGTTGATACGGTGACATGCGTGTTCATGAGCACTTGAGAATCATAACTCTGAGCTTTCATTCGTACCAATTCAAAAATGTGAATATTGGTTTAACAAACCAGACAATTTTTAAATATCGCTTGCTTTAAAGAGCATGAAGATACTGAGAAAATTATTATTTTTCATGCACAAATATTAAAATGCTCCCTGTGTATCAAGTATAGCAGAATAAAATTACGGTATTTTCTTTGTTCTGCCGCATAGAAGGTATTACATCTTGAACTGCTGGATACAAATGTGTAGGAGAAATGTGTATCCTGACAAGGGAGGAAAAAAATGTCCCGAGTGGGATTACTTGAGGTTTTTAATTCTCTTCATTGTTCTGCTTTTAAGTGGTTGTATTTCTTTAATATTCTTCCAATGTTGATTTGCAGGCTTTTGATATCAAAGTGGCCGTAGAGGACTCATTGTTTGAAATAGTGCCATGTTCTGCTCAGGTTTTTGCTTTAATGAAAAGAAAAAAAAAACATCCAACCAAAAAAAAATCCCAACAAAAAACCCACCAGAAACAAAACGAACACACACACACACAAAACACATAAACAAAAAACCAAACAAATGAAACAAAGCACCCAAGCAAACCCAAAAATCCTCGTGAAGGTAAAATACACAGCATGTGAGTGAGGTACAGAGACGCACAAGAAAATCGTAGGTTCAGCAATTACCTGGTGAGGAGGAGCCTCAGCAGAAGGTGAGTTAGGAGTAATACCTCTCTCACTCGTATTAGTTCTTGAAAGGGAAGAGGAGTAAGAAAAAAGAACAAGCTCCTTTTCCTGCTTTCACACAAATAGGCTCTTTTCCCAGCAGGTAACTGACTGAAATAGTGATAACAGGTGATTACTTGGCAGTGCAAAGTAAACCTTGTTAAGCATTGTTTGATAGGAAGGAGAGGGAGTGCTCATTTCAGGCACAGAAAATAGTTTTCTGTGTTTGTTTTCAATAATGCAGACCCCTGACGGCCTGTCTGACCAGGGAAAGGTTACCTGCCGTCGGCATTGCTGTGCTTTGATTGACTTAACCTTGTTTGATGGAGTTCCAGCAACTCCTTGACTTCAGCCTAATTTGAGAGCAGTTGTGTTCCTTCACAAAAATCAAATTGACTGTCATTTAAGCAACTGAAAGGCAGCTACTTAAACCTGATAATGAAGTTGCAGTCTTCCTTACATTAACAACATAATCGTTTCCAGCGTAGCATGAAATGAGCAATCTTAAGGAGTAAGTGAAGCATTTTGCCTGACAAATTTGGACTTGCAGCTCTGCAACAGAATGTGCTAAGAGTGAGGGAGGACCTTAAAGGTTGATCTTAATACAAGGTACTTGTTCATGAGCAACAATATTGTAATAGCTATTGGTGTACATAGGAAGTAATATTAACTTGCATTTAATGGTATTGATCCTTCTATGGAAGTAATTTTTGCAAAATATATTGTCCACATTACAGAAACTAATTTTCCGTGCTTTCTTTGGTTAGTGCTTCTTAACTTTTTTTGGGGGGGGAAAAAAAAAAAGTTAAAAAACTGATGTGATTAAACAATTCCACATTTTTTATATAAATGAAAATAATGCAAGATAGTTTCATATGCTCTTTGCAACTGGTATCCATCAGTTTAGGTGTGGAGGTTTTCTTCTTTTTTTAGGATCTCATCGTATAGTTTCCCAGAGATATTTTCTGAAATTTTTTAAAGATTTTCTTTATTCTGGCATTTTTCAGGTGTTTAAGTGCGTTGAAGCAGGTGGTAAGCATGACTTTTTTTGATCGAAATGCCTTTTTTTTTTTAATACTGCTAGCACACTTAGAGTTTACTCACAGTGACAACTGAATGAGATTTTTGCCAGTGACTAGCAGGTTACATTCATCTACACTTCTGTGATTTTGATGGAGATCTGACTTGCTTTATTCAGATCTATGTGCCTATACCATTGTGGAATAACTGTGGAACAACTGTTGTCAAATATAAAAGCTCTGGCCTGAGATCAATGAAGGAGGAGAAGCTTAAAAATTACTTTATATACCAGTACTTGGTGTATTCCGTCTTTTGATGCTTAAAACTGGGCATATATGGTTCTTTGCTAGATCTGATGTGGTTTCATTTTCCTTCCTGTATAAATGTCATAAAACTTCAGAAGGTGGGACATAAGTTATTGGAATGTTTGCACTCCTGACAATCAGCTCAGTATCAGAGCCTCGTGACTCCCGTTATGTGGATTAATCTGGCTTAAATGCTGTTTTAGATCCTGTGTTTGGCATCTTCTTTGTACTTGTTCTAGATTTTCAGAAGCCTCTATATGTAACAGCAAGTGGGGATATGCATGAATTTAGGTTGCTGGAAGTCTAATAGGTTTTCCAGACGCCATTTCATTCTAAGGTTGCTGAAATAAATTTGTTTTCTGCGTGCTTGACTTCCATGTTTCAAATAGCCCACTTTTGAGGCATGAATGGGTTAAGAGTTGGAAAAGCTGTCTAAAGTAAATTTAAACAGAAAATAAAAAAGCGTCAACTACACACAACGACTTCAATATGATTTATAGTTCCTAGTTATCTCTCCCAGCCGTATCTTTGATGCCTTTGCAGTCTTGCATTGGCCGTCCCCGCTTCTTTTTGCCTTGACTTCCCAACTTTTTCCTTGTTATGGGAGAAAATGACATTTCTAGTGACTGTCTCACAGTCTCCCTGGGACCTTATAAATCAGCTAGGTCGAATTGAATTTGTCTACCAAACTCCAGACAGTATGGACTTGCAAATTATTTGCAGTTGGCCTGAAAACATTTTGGCACAGCTTTGGAGATTTTTTTTTTTTTAATAAGATTTGCGTAGATTACCTAGTTATGATAGAAAAGGGCTTTTTCCCTCATCAGTGTTTTTACGTGAGGTGTTGGTTTTTTGTGACTAGTACATTTGTTTTCATGTGAGGTGTTGAGTTTTTTGTGGCTAGTACATTTGTGTGGGTTTACATATGGATATATATATATAAAAGCATCATGCACTGAAAAATCAAGTTGTATTGTTAAATATTTATAGAAAAATAAAACATTCATGATACTTTTTCTTCAGTGAATGCTTATATGGGTGTGATGTGTATTTTACTTGTGTTTTTAATGCAAACTTCTGTGCTCTTATGCCTATACATATGTAAGTTGTGCTTGGTTAAGCAAGTTGAGTCTGTGTGTGTCACTTAAAGCAAATACAATTGCTGATGTGTGTTTCATACAGATAATAAGTGTGTTTCAAAAGCAAACTTGCTGTTTACAGTGGCAAAACGTTGGTTTAGTGGAGTACCTTTCAAAACACTTAAAACTAACCAGGTTGCTCTTGTTCTCAAATCTCTTTCTTACAGTTTTCTACCCTAGAATAATTTTTTTTGCTCAGAATGTTGGGTGTTTTTGGTTTTTTCCCCTCTTCTTAGACTTTTTTTCCCTCTTCTTAGACTCAGGGGTGACCTTATTAATATTTACAAATATATAAAGGGTGAGTGTCACGAGAATGGAGCCAGGCTCTTCTTGGTGGCAACCAATGGTATGACAAGGGGTAATGGGTTCAGACTGGAACACAGGAGGTTCCACTTAAATTTGAGAAGAAACTTCTTCTCAGTGAGGGTGACAGAGCACTGGAGCAGACTGGTCATATACGTTTACTTGAGGGGAAATGGCATTTCTGTCAGCCCTTGCACAAGGTTTATGGAAGTTGAGCCTGCTTTGCTTCCCTACCAGACTAAAGCATCTTTAGATCCATCTTTTAGAGGTTTTAGTGCCACATTGGGATACTCTGTAGCACCTCTGCCTGTTGCTGGTTTCTTACAGGCTGGTAGAATTTTAGTCAGGCAGAACTGAGAGTTGTAACTGTGTGATGTTGATTCTCCACGGAGAAGCAGCTCAGCTCCTGTGTTTACTTTCTCTATTGGGCTTCCAAGGACTGACGGGATTATGGAAGTTTTTGTGCTTCAGGTAAGCAGAAGTGATGTCAAACTCTCAGGGAGCAAACCTATTAAAAGCCAGTTATCTTTTTTTTTTTTCTTTCCCTTTGAGTCATTGATGGGGTTTGGCAGTTGTAGCATAGGGGACCTTGGTGCCATTTGTGTGCCTAAAGTGCAGAAATACCAGTGTGTCTCAAAGGGCAGAATAACCTGCTGTCCTCTTCAGAACTGGTGGATGCTCACCCATACCATGTGAGCTGTAGTCCCTGTACTCTCTAGTTTAACCCCTTGCTAAACAATGTCAAAAGCTTTGCCTCCTTAAAGGTGACAGCTATATATAGGAGAAGTCTTACTTCAATAAACACAAGAAATCATAAAGGTCTGTATATTTATAGACAATTTTATTAAAGGTCACATTTTTCCTTTTGACAGTAAGCTCCTCTGGCAGTGGGTGCTTTGAAGGAATAGTTCCCTTGCATTACAAGTTCATCTTGCCACCCCCCTACTTGCCCAACATATCTGCATCGGGAACTTTTGAGAAGAAATAAACTCATTTATGTCAGAGTTCTGCTCACAAATTCACCAGATAAATGCCTTGCTGCTTTCTGGCCTCATTTTCACACTTACTTTAATTCCTATTGACTCCACTGAGGCCAAAATTTCCCTGCTTGTTTCTTGGAGCTTATCATGTGTTTTGTCTGACGGAGTGGGAATGGCTTTGGAAAAGGATTAGTTAGTAGACACAGGTTTCTCTTTCATAATGGTAAACCAAAACAACAATAACAAAAAAAAAACCCAAACCAACCAACCAAAAAAACCAAAAAACAACAACAACAAAAAACCCCACAAACAACCCTTTTCCAGCCATTTGAGATAATCTTCAAGGAAGAATTCATTTTTGGTTGCTGCTATGGAATTTGCAGCCACAAAGGATGAAGTTGATGAAGTCTCGTTTACTGTGTTTTTATATCTGCTGCTTCATTAATTGTCATTTGATTGTGCTCCAGGCCTTTTGTTTTGCAATCTAACTTCGAAGCTTGGGTGCTTTATTTATTTATGGGGTTTCCTTGCAGGGGGAGATGATGGTTTGAGTGCTGGTGTGATGATCAGATGTCTGAGCAAGAACAGAAGGCCTTTCCTTATGAAATCTCAGTAATAGTATCCTGAGTTTGATGAAGGATGTCAAAAGTACTGTAAATCACTGTGGTGAGAAAGTGAAGGTAACACTCTGTTACTTTTCTCTTGCTCTTGTTTTTTTTCCCTGGCAACTGACTACCATTCATTTAAATACTGACTAAACATTTTGATACAAGGTGAGGTGTTCAACAGACTATGTTTTTCTGTGACCACTGAGACCGCCTTCAAGGCCAAGAGAAAGAATATTTTTACTGAGGAATCTAAGATATTAAATTACTTCTTCTTCAGGATGAGTAAGTCAGTGGAGTAACTATAAAAATAACATGCAGCAATTGCTAACTGTCAGATTCTGACAACTTTCCTGTGCTTTTCTCTTGGCATAAACTTAATTGTTGTGGGTTAAATAAGACAAAAGGTAATGTGTGTATTCAGTGTATCCACATTACTTTAAATACTAAGACTTCTCATACCCAGAGCAGTTGCAGAAATTCAAAAGCACATGTTCTGTACCTTGTATGAACCTGTGTTGTACATTGATGTGCACTACCACTTGATGTATCCAGAAAAGGAAACATGATTTTTTTCTTGGCTACTGCCATCCAGCTGTGAGACAGCTTTGCTCCTGTAATCCAGACATAAATTATTCTTAACCTTGTTTTAAAATTAACTGATGTCATTCAGTTGTGATTTTTTTTTTCTGCTTGTATTCACCACAATCGGAACAGAGGCTCAGCAGGCTCGTTTGCTTTGTAAAAGTCAGCGGTGGTTTGAGGCACGAGCTCCTCCTGACGCTTCCCAGCAATTGGTGGCTGTCCCATGAGGAAGCGATCGAAGCTACGCGGCACAACCTAGATTAGGAAAAGCTTGCACAGACTGGTTGTCCAACAGAGTGGCCAGGGTGGCCACGGGTGCTTGTGTCCTGCGAGCGAAAGGGCTTGAGGGAAAAGGGCTGGGGTTCAGTAGCTGGGGTTGGGAGGGAGGAGGCATTTGGGGCTGAGTCTCGGTGGACAGGGAGGAGCACTGAGAAGGTGAGGTACAGAATGAGGGACAGAATGTGGCACCTGCTGAGGTTTTATGTGATGCTGAACTGGATGCCTGAAGGGTGCATGTGAGGTGAGGAGAGGAAGAAGGGTCCAGGCGTAGATCTGATTCCTGGAGGTATCTGTTTACAGGGCTGCAAATCAGCAGTTGAATCTGTAAGGAGAGATTTCTGGCATTGTTCCCTCTTTGGTGTGTGAGCTGGTTGTCCTGAACACGCTGAGCTCTTTGAGTCACATTGCAAAGACATTTTCACTTGCTGCACAGGGAGTTAAAGCCTTACGGGCTTTTTTTCTTCTTATTCCAGAGCCAGATACCTAACCTGAGGGCACAGTTTGTTATTTCAGTCTGAAGTCTGAATCTGGCCCTTCATCATCCTCTATGTTGTCGGTGTGTGAAGGATTTGGCAAGAAGCAGTGATGCTGCTTTTGGTATTTGTGACTCTCTCTCTTATGTGATGGGGTCATGGGACTTGCTGCAGAGTGTATGAGAATCTGATGGCACAGCCATGTCAAACATAACGTCTGTTACCATACTTTTAGAAGTTCTCACACTTGGTGAACTGCTTTATTTTTTATTTTAAGATCTCCACTAAAGATATCCATAACTGTGCACAAATATAGCTGCATAAAATAATGGAAATTAACTGTGGGAAAAGATGCTTCTAGGTCATCTAGATTATTGCTTCTCAAACATTCACTTGAGCCTCCTTTAAGAACATAACATAAAACAGTACTGCCATCGCTCGGCTTTAGGAAATTCACACAAGTACATCTGCTTAGGACAGGGCGTACAAGTCGAATGAGGTGGGTTGACATTTAAAATCGGACTGACCAGCATGTGGCTGTGGCTACCAGCAAGACATGTAGTGTTCCCCTTCCTCAAGAACGGGATTTACTTTTTTTTTGGCTCCAGTTCCTCATAAATATCCTGTTTGTGCTGGTCTGTGACTCACAGTCTCCAGCTCCTGGTAGTAGGTAGCACCAAAACACATTTGTTACTTCTGCTTGTACTCTATTCCAGGTTTTGTGGATTCAGGAAGCACCCTCCTGATTCAAGAAGCATCTGATGCTTTTGTCTCAGTTTAGCTCTTCTACTGCAGGCTCCTGCCACATGCGCTTGTGGTCTCTTTCTGCTGCAATGCGACCTGCCGCAGGGAATACTTGAGGAGCATCCTCTTCAGCACCAGGCTGAAGTAATGCATCTCCATAACATTTTGTCCTGATGTACGACAACTGTCCTTGTATGTAGCTGCATGCTGTAGCCTCCCTTGGTATACGCAAAGTATGTATCTCTGTGATGGAGGGAGGAGGGGTAAGGTGGGAAAAGCATGTAGTGATACGCACGTGTGCTGTGGAGTAGCTGATGCGCAGGACTTGTGGTTCGAAAGCAACGTGTCTGTGTGGCTTTGTGCAGTCCTCAGTGCAGACAGGCTGACCAAACTGCTTTGTGTAGTCCTTCTCTTTATACTTGGGTCCCATTTGTTGTTGCCCTGCCCTCAGGCCAGTTTGAGAACTGCTGAGCTGGAGCATGTCATCTTGGCAGCGCAACTACCAGGACTCTTGTCCAGTCTTTGTTTAAACGTTAAGTGCTGCAGCCTCCGATCCTTCCCCTGGGGACATGGACCAGCAGTTCTGACTGTCAGGATGTTTCCTTAATGCTAAGCCTAAACTTTTTTTTTTTGCTTGAATTTATCCCATTACATCTGATCTTTTACAGACTTGTGCTGGTATATGAAGAATACAGAAAACTTCGTGTGCGCCTTAGGTTGAGTATTTAAGTTAAATCCTGTGTGTAGGTCAGTCTCAGTAGCTTTTCCCTGTAAGGGCAGTTGTTTCAGACGCCGACCTGCAGCTTGCTTGTTTTGTTTTTTTTTTTTTTAATGTGTATATTAATTATATTGTGTAACAAGTAATTTCAAGCACCGAATAAGAAGTTTTGAGTGTTTGCAGAATGGCTGGCGCTGCACACGTGCTAAATAACTGCTGCGTTGGGTCACCATCTGAGTGCCTCGGGGCCCAGGACTTCAGAGCGTTTCATAAAAGGGCTTGATGTTACTTGTTAGTCGCCTTATGAAACCTATCCTTCTAGACATCCTGCTCTATTGTTTGTCTGAAAATGGGGTAAGCCGCTCTGGGAAATGGTTTTCCCAGCAAATTTTAATTGGTTGCTGGGAATTACTAAGTCACTGGTTATTTATTATTAAGGGTAAGCTTGTCGCTGTGTAAAGGTGTAATGAAATATTTTTGTGATTGTGGAAGGAAGTGAAGGTGCTAGAGAGTTGCAGGCTTTCCTAGATAGTTTCCACGTCTCTGACCTACCATAAGGTGAGATGAACTATCTTTAGATTTTTACAATGAGATTGTGAATTTCTACTGAATTACTTCTTTGGCCAAGCCAGTGTGGAAATGAGGTAAAAATTGAGAAGCTGCTGAATACTCTTTGTAGTTAGCACTGTCAGAAGCTCATGAAGAAGCATCAGATCACAGTTTATTGCAAGCAAAAATCCAACCCTGTTATGAATACTTAGTACAGATTTTCAAAGACTTTTCTTAAAGCTTTGTGACTTCTTCTTTTCTGTGTCAAGTCCCTGTAGGATAAGTATTGCCTGGAAGTATCTCTTCAGTTAAATACTATGGTTACTGTTTTGGTATTTTGATACTTGTTCTTACTACGATTTTTCTATAACTGTTAGGGGAAGAGTACCGCTATGTTTCTGCTTCATACTATAATTTATTTATAATCTTGAAAATTACTGGCTTTATTTCCTATGCTGTCCTGGTATTATTAAAATCTTGATCTGCCTTTTGTTAAGAGGTCTGTGTAATGTTACTGGCAGCCCACAGGGAGCTGGCTACATGTGTTGGATATCTGAAACAGTCTGTAACAAATTGGAAATAATAAAATGATTTGCTAATACCTTTCCCACAAAAGGAGTTGTTATATCTGTGGGATTATTTATTGTGAAGGAGATGTGAAGCGTCACAAGACCAGCTTTCTAATTCGGTCTTGAAAGTCATTTGTTAGGTGGGAATTGCACAGTAGATGATAAAGTTATCAGATTGCGCATGTTATCAGGAGCAAGCGAACGAAATATGTATTAGAGGAAATGTGAATCAGGTGAAATGCTCACATTAGAAAAAAGAGAGGAGTTACTAATTAGTTTCAAACAAGACAAGTGAATTTGGTGGGATTTAAGTGGTCTCTCCTAGGTCCAGTATTAATTAATATTTGCCGTTAATGATGTGGGTGAAGGAATGAGGACTCTGGTCCTGAAATACCTGGATGAAACTGGGTGGAGCTGTGTGTCTGTTTGAGAAGATGTTTTGAACTTCTAGTTATCTTGACAGATAGGAGGAGGAGTCTAGGAGGAGGGGTTGGATGGGGCTGAGGCGCAGCTCTGTGCTATTGCAAAAGCAAATGGAGTTTGTGCATGTTATTATCTGTGACTCACATGACAGTAAAGAAGGTTTTTCTGTAATAAGGTAAGAGTATTTTTCCTGTGGAGAAGGGTTCAGTTGGAAGACTTAACCCAGATTTGGGCATCACCTAGTGGTTTTGTGTGCCAGCCTTTCAAAGGATGGTGGAGAGCAGCGACTGGAAGGATCAGAAATGTAGAAAACATGGCATGTGAGGAGAGGCTGAAAGAACTGCGTTTTATTTAGTCTGGAGAAAAGACTAGGATGTACCAACAAAAGAGTTAAGCATCGTGTTCATAGATGAAGTTAACTGTGTGAAGAAGAAAGTGATGGGAGACCTGGTAAATGGCCAGAGCTGCTCTGCAGGGGATGTGTGCTCTGAGCAGTGGGGCAAGCTATCTGGCTGGAAGGGGCTCACCTGGAGAGACTGCAGAGCCTCTTTTAGGCATAGTCCTATCTTGGTGCCCTTTTCCAGGACCCTGTCAGGTTTTTTTTTCCTGTGACTGTCTTTTTTGTTTTTGTTTTTTTTTGTTTGGTTTGGCTTTTTTGTTGTGTGTGTTTGAAAATGGCAGTGCAGCATGTGGGACACTCAAGGAGAGAAGGATGAAGCACTGCTTTCAACCAGAGCAATTCTTGTTTTGGAGGCTTGGCTGGTTGGTAAGTACCGTGGTAGATTACAGAGGGAATGACAGTGTAACAGTAGTGATAACTACAAAAATAGGTCTTTGTTCCAAATGGCTTTCTGTTGTTAAAAGTTGTATTTTAAGAAATTTTCCTGATGCTTTTCCCTCTGGTGGCGCTTAGTTTCACAGGCAGTATTTCAAATGTACCCAGAGAGCAGAAATGCAGAGTCTGTTGGCACAGGTGCCTGTAAAGGAGGGTAAGCATCTCCTGTGTGTTTCTTACCCTCCTGAGCTTGCTGCTGATGGGCAGGTTGTGGGGGTTTGCCACCATTCCAGGCTGAGAGGTACTCTTGTTTTTTTACCTACCAGCAAGGAGCTGGTAGGTAATTTGCTCATTAATTTGAGGTGAATTAGTTTAATATTTCTGAATCGGTAGGTTTCAGACTGGCTTTCCAAAAAAAAAAAAAACCAAAAACGGGGGGAGGGGCAGTGGTATTTTGTGGGGTCAGCTTTATCTTTCATGCTATTTTGTATATTTCTGTATGGTTGTGAAATAAGTAAAGTTGGGACTGAAGATTATGACTGTAGAGTGTTAAGGGTTAGAGAAAGAAGAGATTTTTAGTTGAACCTTTTGGTATTTCGGAGTTCATCCTGGCATTTAACTGAGCAAACAAATGTGTTTTTAATGAAGAGTTCAAAAATACATTAGTTTCGTGGTTCAGCTGGGAGGCAAAAGCTGTGGTTTTGTTCACACTTAAAAGTTGTAGGCTGCATTGCATTTTAATGATGCTGTTCAAGCTGCCACTACCAGGGCAGCTCACTTTGCTAGTGTTTCTATGGAAAGTTGACGTTAAAGTGGTTCAATCAGAATGCTTAAGAATTACCCCATAAAGGAATGTCTCATAAGAAGAAACTTGTTCAAAGTCACGTTTGAAAAATCGATCGAGGCATTTATTAATTTTTTTACTTCGTCTCTTCCCTTGCCCTCCCTCTCCCAGTGTGTTTTGTGGGTGAGGCTCTCAGCATTTCTTAGCCGGAGGGTAGAGGCAGTGTTAATACTGGGGTTTAATACCCGGGTTTGGTGGCAGAGCAGCAGTGGGCTTTTAAAGTGGGTCCCTCTGGTCACCCCACTCGCTGTTGTGTCAGCTGTGGACTCGGTGCTTCTCTTGCACGTGAGCCGGGTCCCTCTGTGGGTTGTTTCAAGCCACGTGTGTGGCAGTGTCAGCGGCAGAGTTTATCTGCTTATCTCGAGTTAAAAACCCAGCCCACGTAGAGTGATTCGTGTTTCGGCAGCTTTGGCTTTGGTGCTGCTTTGATCTACAGATCTTCTCGCGTTGCTCAAAATTAATTGCTTAATGTGGTTAATTAATTGCAGACTGTCAAGGGGATGAGAAAAGGAAACTGGAATGATGTTGAAAACAAAACAAACAAACAAACACCATGAAAACAAACAAAATGCACATGCGCACACACAAAAACATAAAACCAAACCCCAATCAAAACCAACAAATCTGCAAAAAAACCTCAACAACAAAAACAAACACAAAACCATAGATCAAAGCCAAAACTTCAAAATTTTGTAAGGTCAACATACAGAAGCTATAATATATTGTGTCCTGTGCTGTTCTCCGCCCCCCTGATTGTAAGGGAACATTTTTCCTTTGCTACACAGTTGAGCAACAATAATTCTTAAGTAACAGGATCTGTGCCACTCCTCAGTGGCTGGGTGGTGGGATCCTTTTCTTGTGCTGCAGATGGGTGGAGAAGCAGAAACGTTACAGCGTGGTGCTGACACTTTGGCCAGAAACGGCCTTATTTCAGTGAAGAAACTCATTGCCATCCCCCTGCCTTCCCCTTTTTAAATTCTTTTTCTTCTGGCAGGGTGTGCTGTTATTGCTTCCTTGGTTTTTACTTGAATTTCTGCTCTCTAATACTTTGTTCCCCAGCTCCTAGCGGTCCTGTTTTTGTTAGCTTTTTACTCTGAGGCATGAGGTGGACTGCGTGCCAGGACAGACGCTGGTCTAAGTGCTGACATCTCCGAGGAGCGCTGCAACTCATCTGTTGGGTGCCACAGCTTTAATGCTTTTGCTGTGTCCATTACAATAGGACACAAAATATACATATGTGCATGATTGTTGCAGGAGGGGAATGCGGGCAGTTGGTGGAGGGAGAAATTCCTTCTGTTCCCGGACTTAATAATTGCTCAAGGCTTGGGACTAGATTAAAAAAAGGCGAGTAAGCAGAATCCCTGCCAGGGAAGCTGAGCTATCCAGGATTGTCAAGGAGAGGTTAAAAGGAATGTCTTGAGGAATTAAGGCAGGAGCCACACAGCGCTTTCATAGAATCACTTCAGTTGAAAGAGACCCTCAGGATCATTGAGTCCAACCATAACCTAACTCTGGCACTAAACCATGTCCCTAAGAACCTTGTCTAAACACATTTTAAACACCTCCAGGGATGGTGACTCCACCACATCCCTGGGCAGCCTGTTCTGATGCCTGACAGACCTTTCTATGAAGAAACTTTTCCTAATATCCAATCTAAACCTCCCCTGACGCAACTTGAGGCCATTTCCTCTCATCCTATCACTTGCTACTTGGGAAAAGAGACCAGCCCTCTCCATGCTACAACCTCCTTTCAGGTAGTTGCAGAGAGTGATAAGGTCTCTCCTCAACCTCTTTTTCTCCAGGCTAAACAGCCCCAGTTCCCTCTATACTTATTTTTTATTTGCTGCCCTCTGAATTCATAAGCATGCTGGCTTCATAGAAGACCCTCCAGAAGGAAGGAAACATCAGTGTATTTGGAGAAATCAGCCTCTTGTGTCATCTGAACAAGTGTGCAGCTACCTGAACATTTTTTGTTGTATTCCTAGAACAGGATAGAGAATGAACTGAATTAAAGCTTGGTTTTGTCGGTATTGATAAAGTCGGTTCCCATTTGTGGTAAGAGATGGCAAAGTTGACTTTGACATTATTCTTTTTACTTTTAATCGTAGTACTTTGTGTATTTATATTGTAGTATGTGTACATACAACTGACGCATTTTGTTTTTCCGCTTGTTAAGTGAGAATCATGGGATTTAAGGCTTTATTTTGTGGCTGTATTGTTTGCTTGGGAAAATTGCCATAAAAATATCATATACCCTTCACTTACTTGCCATAAACTAAATTGTAGCTCAAACATGAAATGCTCAATGCCACTCCTGCTACCTAAATAGCACTCCTTTCATTTTTTTAGGAGCTTGTGATGTCATCAGCTGAAGCGAAAACATCTACCTCATGACCTGGCATGTAAGTGAAGGAGGAACTGATATTTAAAAAAAAAAAGTGTGTGTTGGTGTTTACAATGTGTAAATTGAACCTATATACCTTCAGCTTTCAGATACCACCTTTTAAATGAAAGCTTTGTGGATTTTAAAGGAATGTAAAGTTTTTTAAAGGAGAGGAAGTAATAAAAGAAGCTGTTAACAATGAGGTTCCAGCCTGCAGAACTCCTTGTAATAGTTTCAGTTAAAATCTATTTTGATGCACCACATAATACTTGGAAGGCTGGTAGGCATAGACAAAATAATTTTATCTTACCACAATATTTACATGTGCTGCTTCTACTCCGTTTTATCCTGTGCTGCTTTTCTGAATGTGAGTTTTGATAGTTGTGATGAATACATACTGCTATACAGTGATACTCTTCCTAAAAATAAAAAAACTCTGGTTGTGTACAAGGTTTAGCTTCTTTCACATACTCAGATACTTCACAGTAAACTTCCTGCAGTTTTGTGACACTTCTATTTTTTTTTCCCCTTAAGTAAGCAAAAATATTTCAGTCCTCTGCAGAGGTGTTTTCAAATAATTTATGGATTTACTTATTTTTTGTCTACCCACTCTCTGCTTTGCTTTTATGTGGTTTAAAGAACTGAAGTGCAGTCATGGCTTTGAGGGGCTGCTGTCAGCAGTGAGCTGGGTATTCCTAATTAGTGCCAACACCTGTACCTCATTATGAAACCTTGTTGAAGCTGTCCAGTGAACTGAGGTAGCTGGTCTCTGTTGCCTGCCTCTAATGTGATTATAAAGCCCTCTCCTGATGCAGGTTTTATTACTTGTTCAAGTTTTGGACTGATCTGGAAAGTGAAGCTAAGCTGAGCTGTTTGGCTGGCTACCAAAGATGATAAGGAGTGGCAAAAAGAAGGGATGCAGTCTTCTCCATTTCAAGACTTGTAGTTCAAAGCTTGCTTCTGCTTCAACTGTTTAAGTAAAAATGAAAAAAAAAATAAATATGGGGGGGAGGGAGTGTTTTTTCTAGTTCAGCATCAGATACTCTGAATTTAAAGACCAGATCTACAGACTCCGTCTGCGCTCTGAACATCTGAGTGCAGTTGCTGTTGCGCATAACCCATTGATTTTCTGCAAGTAGAGCTTTGGCCTTGACTACTCTTGCACCGTCCCTTTGTCTTCGAGGGGTCAGGGCTTAGCAGTTCTTTTCTACACAAAACCAGCATTGATCTCTCCTCCCACCTGATTTTGTGCTGTTAGCAGGGCTTACAATGCAATGTGTTTTGCTGTTGCAGTCGGAAGGTAACGACCTCAGATTTAGCTAATAAAATTAATTGCTCAGATGAGATGGATCACTGTCATGTTTGAGCTTTACAGGCAAAAGTTAAGCATGGTTACTTTTTTTCCTAAGTAGGTTATTAAGAGTTTGGCTTACAGAATTTAAGCATGCAGCAACGCAGTGCTGACTGCATGTTTTGGGTTGTTTCCCTGTGAGGAGAGAGAGAGTAACTTCGGATGTGTATTTTGGAAAGGTTTGAGATAATAAACCTGTAAGAATTCACATGAGAACACGATGGTAGTTATTCAGACTTGAAAAAATTGGAGGAAATAGAAGTGTAGTGTGTTCTTAAACTTCAAATGTGAAATTGAAAGTCTAGTTATTAAAGGGATTGAATTTCTGCAGAGTAGAAGCCTTGAAGGAAAAGAAGAGGAATAATTAAATAGGCATAAAATTCTGTGTGGTTTTCTGTATTAAATACCTACCTGCTTACTAATGTGTCACTTACAAGAATGTCTTACTGGTCAGCTTCAGGAAAGCCATAATTCAGGTTATTCCCGCTCTGTAAAAGGGATAACCATCAAGCTATTATATATTCTGATTTTGGATACTTTAAAAGGTTTGGGGTCTTGAGAAATTCTCACAGCTTTTTTGATTTTGTGATGGGGTTTTGAGGGGGGTGCTTTGGGTCTGATTTTTGTGTGTGTGTGTATTGTTTTGTTTTATTTCCTTAGCTCAAACTTGATCTAGCCACTTTTAAGTCCTTGCAGCACATTCTCTTTAGTGTCCTCTTAGCTTTGTGCAAGCTTGACTGCAATATCTAGAAAATGGAATAAAGCATTTTTTTGCAACTATGTATGTCAGTAGATATTCTTGTTAGATTTAGACATGATTTATAGGAGTTGTGGATAGATATGAATAAGTGTGTCTCTCCTACTTTGCAGCAGATACTGAAAATGACAAGAAAAAAAAGTGACAGATTTTAGAGCAGTTGTTTTTGCAAAACAGTTCCTTAAGAGTTATGTGAAATTCAAGCAGGTTTCAGCAGTGAATTTAACAATGCTTGGTGGTGATTTTAAGACTGAAGTGTTTAACGTGTAGAAGGCATACCTGTACTTCCAGAGGCAGTAGGGTAAGGCAGAGACTGTGCTTTGCACAGATTTGTGAGGTGGAGCACGTACTGTTTGTGAACATGTATGCCTACATTTCAGATTGTTCCAGGTTGCTTTTTTTTTTCTTTTGTCCTTTCATTCTTTTGGGGTCTCCAAAAGAAAATCCTGAATGGATCGTTCCCTAGGGTGCTGTAGGCTATATTTGCACAGCGTGTTTGTTTATTTTGTCTAAAAAAAAAAATAATAAAAGGCAACAACTCTAACACATTGGAGAATGATCTAATCTTTCACTTAATCATTTTGGCCAAAATAGCTCTCTGCAGTGAACAGTGATTAAAGGCAACAGTATGTCAACTGTCAGAATCTCTGGTGATTGTGTTCATCATCATCAATCTACCTGATCAACACACTCATTTCAGTATTTACCATGGACCTCCTATCTGATCTCTAGTCCACAGAAATTAGACTGAGAACTGATCTATTATAAAAAAAAAAAAAATAGAATTCATCGCACAGAGGAAGTCTGGTTTCAGATGAGGTCTCTTACTGAATTAGGCCTACTACTGTCTCTGATAACGGTTGACAGTGGACACCAAGGCAAAGAAAACATTATAGAGCTCGTATAGACTCTGGTTTTTTAGAATTTTGATTTTGGGATTTCTGGCAGATTGACGTGATGTATTGTGTTAAATGGCCCTTGTCCTCCATTTGCCTAATTCTCTTCAGTCTGTTTGCTTTTCAATCCCTGCAACATCCTATAGCATTGAGTTTCTCTTATTTTGTACAAAATTACTTTTTAAATATTTCCCTCAATGATTCTGCTCTGAAGTTTGTTCAGTAACTCTGTGTGTCCCTTGTCTTCTGGGCCATGAGAAGCAGTGAGTAGTCTCTTCATCCTGTTCACTTCCCTTTCTGTTTTGTGGCAGATCTCTCCTATTCTACATCCTCCTTTCTCAGCTGGGCAGTCTCAACTGTTGAATCTCTTACCCTGAAGCTGTGGCACGTTCCCATTACAGCTGTAGTTGGAGATTCACGTTCTGTAAAAATACCTTTTCTCTAGTGGTGCCAGAGGGAGAGGATACTCTCTTGGTCTTGGCTCAAATGAGTGATCTACTAGTGTTGCTTATCCATAAAGCTTTGTGCATGTGGCTCAGAGGCTGGAGCAAGCGAAAACAGATGGGCTCATATCAGTGCTTGTGGCCACTGCCCTTAGACCTTGCCAGAAGGATGCCTCTCTTGTATCAACATGCAGCTCTCACATGTTCTCCTAAAATACTTTCTGCTATAGCTAATTTGGGAAGGCCAAATGACCTCATTTTTAAAGGCATTGAATTAACGTGTTTTTTTCATCTACTTAAGGTCTGTGAGAAGCATTCTGCAGGTGCTGTGGTGTGGCTGTGTCTGTATCTTGTATCCCTCACTACAAGAAAGACATTGAGGTGCTGGAGTGAGTGCAGAGAAGGGCGATGAAGCTGGTGAGGGGCCTGGAGCACGAGTCTGATGAGGAGCAGCTGAGGGAACTGGGGCTGTTCAGCCTGGAGAAAAGGAGGCTGAGGGGAGACCTTATCACTGTCTGCAGCTACCTGAAAGGAGGTTGTAGCATGGAGGGGTTGGTCGCTTCTCCCAAGTAGCATGTGGTAGGACAAGAGGAAATGGCCTCAAGTTGCACAAGGGGAAGTTTAGATTGGATATTAGGAAAAATTTCCTCACAGGAAGGGTTGTGAAGCATTGGAACAGGCTGCCCAGGGAAGTGGTGGAGTCACCATCCCTGGAGGTGTTTAAAAGATGTGTAGATTAGATTCATGGGGACATGGTTTAATGACAGTGTTAGGTTAACACTTGGACTCAATGATCGTGAAGGATCTCTTCCAACCAAAACGGTTCTGTGATTCTGTTAACGTTGTTGGTGTTGGGGTGGGCAGCAGTGCTCAGCCTCCCTGGCAAGGATGCCTGAGGTTGCTGAGGGACTGTGCCCCAGCTGCTCCTGGGCTGCAGCTTCTGTATGAACAACTGATTGCTTTTGCTGTTGCAGAACTCGGAAGGTGGGTTGTGGATGAGGAGTCTCAGGTGGCTTTATTCTGCCATGGCCTGAGCACAAGTTCATTTATACCTTCTCTCAATTGCAGAGCCCCTGAGAACCGATAGAGCTGCAGCCTGCACTGTGCCCTGTAGCTGGGCAGGGTAAGAGCCTGCAGAGAAGGAGGCTTCTGTACAGGTTTATAGAAACCTCCTCGACCAACTGGAGTTGCATATACAAAAACATATTGACTATGCAAGACTTGCATTGTGCTGTGGAATCATAGAATGTCCTGAGTTGGAAGAGACCCACAGGGATCATTGAGTCCAGCTCCTGTCCCTGCAAATGACAACCCCACAGTTCACACCATGTGTCTGAGGACATTGTCCAGTCTCTTCTTGAACACTGTCAGGCTTGGGGCCGTGACACCTCCCTGGGGAGCCTGTTCCAGTGCTCCACCACCCTCTGGGGGAAGAACCTTTTCCTCATGTCCAACCTGAACCTCCCCTGGCACATCTTCCTGCCATTCCCTCGGGTTCTGTCACTGGTCACCAGAGAGAAGAGCTCAGCGCCTGCCCCTCCTCCTCCCCTTGTGAGGAAGCTGTAGCCCCATGAGCTCTCCCCTCAGTCTCCTCTTCTCCAGGGTGAACAAACAAAGTGACTTTAGCTGCCCCTCATCCGGCTTCCTCTCCAAACCCTTCACCAACCTCATAGCCCTTCATGGAATCTTAGGAATGACTCTGCTGTAAATGTGTTCAGGAATTCCAGGTTATTATTGTTTCCCCCCCACACCAATTTGTTTAGTTTGTTCAATTGTACAGTTGCATTTTTAGTTGTAACCTCTCCTTTTCTCTCCCTCTTTCTCAGCAGAGATCCTACGACTGCTCTTGACAGCACGGGATTCAGTTGCAGCAACTGCAGCATGTTGTAGACTCCTATTTATAAGTAAAAATGTGGTGGAGCACCTCCCTGCTTCCATGGCTTGTAGACATTTCCACTTATTCCAGTGCAGGGGTGGATAGCGGACAAAGGGCCTGGCTTTGGAGTCAGATTCATTATCTCACACCCCCACAGCTTTGGATGGCCAGCTGTTATAGTTCCTTTTCCTCATGAGATGGAAAGGATAGTACTTCCCTGTACGTTCTGACTCCACCTATTCAAGTACCAGTGCTGTTTGTGATCTACCCTGTGGGGTGGCAGCTTTATTCCCGTGCCAAAAAAAGCCACCTCCATTTACTCACTCGGCTTTAGCGCAGCTCGAGCAGGACGTGCTTACCCTGAGGAGCAGTAGAAGGATGGTGGTCTGATCTTACTCATTTTAATCCTGTTTATTCAGTCAACTGAGATGAAGAGGAAGGAGGAATTTAGAGGAGGTGTTAATGGCCAGCCCTGATCAGTGTGCCCCCTCTTTCAAAAAATACAAAAGTACTTTGGGTTCAACTTGACTGTTTAAGAAATTGAACCTTGTGTGGTCTTTAGGATTCATCTCTTGACTGCTTTCTCAGACAAGATGTGCCATTTTAGAGACCCTGGGGAAGTACAAGCATCTTTTGGTTCCCCTTTCCAGGGTGACACAGCTCCAGTGGGCAAGTTGGCTATTTATTTTGTGTTTGCTGTGCCTTGTGTTATGACAAAAAATAAAGAGTATTGTTTCTTTTTGCCTCTGCCCTGTACTTAAAAATGGACAAACATGAGCTGGTCATGGTACCTCTTTCACGATGTCTTTTCCCACCTCAATTTGGTGATTTAGAGAAATCTGGAATCTTACTTATGTTTTTATAAATCTATTTTCAGTCTGTCTGACCAAAAGACATCTTTGTTGTATAGTAAATTACAGATTGTAGCACATTGAATTAAATGACTAGCCATTAAAATTAATTTAAATACATTAGCTATTAAGACAAATTTTGTTGTCTCCTTAGAAAGTTTTTTTAAACCAAAGTGCTTTAACAAATTTTCTAGTAAATGTTTGCTCACATTTTGATGTTTTGACATGGAGAACTAAAATAATAGTGCAACTGCATATAAATGTGTCATGTGTGAAATGCCTGAAAATATAGTAGAATGTCAGTATTCAACCAGTGATTTGGAATATTCCAAATATTGAGTTCTGGCTGTGACATTACATTCCGCTTAATTTTTCCTGTCCAATGATCCCCTTGGTGCCCTTTTTTTTACTTGAGGAAGACTTTAGCATCCAGGTTGTTTATTTTCAACTTGTAAATGAAAAACATTTCTTGTCATATAAGGAATTATCAACTTAATGTTTCCTATAGGAAAATATTTGTGTTCTTGCTTTCTCTTATCCTTTGAGTAGAATATAAAGACGCAACTTGATGTTTCCTGCCTTTTGCAATACTTCAGGTTTTGTTAGTGATACAAACAAAACTTTGCAGTAAAGCAGTTAGCCTTTTCAAAGCATTATGAGCAAGAAATACGTGAATCAAAACATATAAAATATTTAATGCAGGCTGCTGTTCTTGAGTCTTTTATTATTTGAGATTTAGGAAAAGCAAAACAAGAACAGTGAAACCTACTTTTATTTATTAACAAGTACCAAAATATTACCTGATTATTTTAAGTGAGTATCTTGCAGGATATGAGAACTTTTGCCTATGCTATTAATAGAGAACCTGTTTTTCTTAATCCTAAATAGTGCATGTATTAATAGATTTTTTCCTTCTTTGATAATATTTACTGCTTGTGTTTCTAGCTGTGACACTAGCTCTTTACCTGTGCTTTGTTGTGAAAGCATGCCTTAGTGCAGCTGGGGAGCAGAGAAACACACACAGGTGAGCAACTGCCAGCAGGATGAAGCAGATAGGGCAAAGTGGCAGCCTCACTGGGAACTACTGTCACACTGCTTATTGCCTACTTTTCAATTAAGTAGTGATACTTCTGTGTAGTTTTGTTTGTTTGGGTTTTTTGTTTGTTTGTTTCTCCCCCTCCCGCTGTGGTGCGATTTCATCACCGTACGACAGCGGGGCAACACTTGGTGACTTAGCGCATCACGGGGATTTTCCTTCTGTTTGACTCCACATGCCCATCAGCAGGAAGGGCAGTGCGTGGCGAGGCCGTGGGATGTGTGCTCAAGAGACCTGTCTGCAGCTGCGTGCTTTGCCGGAGGCTCCCCCCGTGATGTACGGCCGCTCCGTGCCGCGGCTCTGAAATGTCAGGGCTCTCGGCGACTGCTTCACACGAGCTTATCGTGAGGGTGGAAAAGGTAAAGGCTGCAAAGCACTTGGAGCCAAGGTAACGTGAATCATGCCAGTTCTTAAAAATAGAAAGACTTGCTGAATGCTCTCTGAGGTTTTTCTGCTCAGTCATATTGCTGAAGTGTGTGTGTGCTGCTCCTGTTTCTCGCCGGTGCTCGATGTGCTCATGACTGCAGTCTCCTTGCGCAGAGAGCACGTGTGGCCATTTTTGGGTGCCGAACCCCTGGGGGAGCTCCTGGGAAACCAACTCCTTGTTTAAGCCAGCTTAGCACTGGGTGCGATGCCTTGGTGCTGGTCCATTTTTAGTAGCAGTGCATCCAGACCAGTCTTTCATCAAAGCTGACATTGTCCTTAGCTTCGTCTTTGTTGAGTAAGTAAATCTGGGCTTGTGGGCATTTCTTTTTTCTTTTGCCCCTTGGTTATTAGGTGGCTTAGTGTTAATGTCAGGTATGAATTTTCTTCTGAGGGAGCCCTGTAAAACAGACAGCACACAATCAGCAACCGCGTCTCCCTGGCTGAGCGCTCTTGAACTCCCTGAGCCTGCGTAGCCGAGTTAGGTGCGTTTCTGTGACGTTTGGTGCCTGTGCATAGTTAGAGGGCTGTACACAAGCCAGCACCTTCCCCCTGGGGCTTTTCCTTCAGGGGTGGGTTAGTCACTGTGTGGTTTCCAGCAGCCTGACAAGAGGTGGTTTGTTTGTGTGAGCCAGCCTGAGGAAGTTAGAGCTGTGGTGGCTTCTCTCCGCGACATGGTGCGACATCCTTGACCCATGGGCCCGCCTGCCCTGCCAGCCACCTCAGCCTCTGGCACTGACTTGCTGCATGGCAGCTGAGGTGGTGGTGCCAGTGTGTTTAACACCGCTGTGACTGTCCTGCTGGGAACTTTTCCCTCATTTCAGTGCGCTGGGGGCTTTGTTGTTCCCCTGGCCTTGAGGTGGGCCTGGGTGGTGTGGGCAGAACAGGAGCACCGGCGGGGTGTTGCCCCCATCAGCCATGTGCAGGCAGCGATACTGAGCACAGCACCCTGCTGAGGGCGACAGTTCCTTTCTCTGAGGGCCACGGTTCCCTTCTCTGAGGGCCATGCCCTCGTTTTAGTGTTTCCCCTGACCAGGAGCAACACTGGGGAGGTAGGCAAGGAATTGGGCAGTGGGTGAGGAGCTTTTGCTGGGCAGACACACCTCAGCTGTGCCAGTGTGGCAATGCTGGGCTGGCTGCTGTTTCAGGGGGTGAAGTGCTTCTCTTTCTTCCTTTTTTGAAAAATTTCATTTTAAAAGCAGGCGTTTGCTCAAACTCAATATGGTACTTTGGAGGAAATTATTTATTTTGTTTCTGTCCAAATCTCTACTGCTGTTTTAGGAAAACAGTAGTTCTCTTAATGAACAGTTGATGTAAAAACAGTGTTGTATTCAGGAGCAGAAAGTAATTATGAAGACTGAAACACAGAGGAGCACAGCCACATATGCATTCATGTACTTGGTATTTGTTTTTTGAAATTGATTCTGTCCAGATCAGTATAGTCTTCAGGATGCAGTTCTGGGCACCACAGTATAAAAAAGACATTAAGCTGCTGTGGAGTGTCCAGAAGAAGGCTATGAAGTTGGTGAAGGGTTTGGAGAGGAAGCAGTGTGTGGAGTAGCTAAAGTCACTTGGTTTGTTCGACCTGGAGAAGAGGTGACTTGGGGAGAGCTCATGGGGCTACAGCTTCCTTACAAGGCGCGGAGCAGGGGCAGGTGCTGAGCTCTTCTCTCTGGTGGCCAGTGACAGAACCCGAGGGAATGGCAGGAAGATGTGCCAGGGGAGGTTCAGGTTGGACATGAAGAAAATGTTCTTCCTGCAGAGGGTGGTGGAGCACTGGAACAGGCTCCCCAGGGAGGTGTCACGGCCCCAAGCCTGACAGTGTTCCAGAAGAGACTGGACAACACCCTCAGACACATGGTGTGAACTGTGGGGTTGTCATCTGCAGGGACAGGAGTTGGACTCGATGATCCTTGTGGGTTTTATGCCGATGGTAAAGTTGCAGCATTTAATGGGCAGACATGCTTCCTCATCAGCCTGGCCCACCTGGCTGCTCTGTGTACAGGCCAACACGTGCCACTTTCTTCGAGGATGAAAATAAGGCTGCTCAGTCCCTGCTGGCTGTGAAGGAAGCACAGGGCGGAGAACATGATTTAATTTCTTTCTGGTCTCTTGGAGAGTTTATGTTGAGGTAACGGTGGCACTGCACATGTTGCTGGTGACTTGCTCTTCTGAGAAGGATTTCTGATGTAGCTGAAGGCCTCTGGTGGAAATCCATCCATTCTCCCACCCTTGCAGTGGGTTGACGCATGGATGCAGCGCCAGAAATGGAAAGCTGCCCTTCTGTTTTCTAGGTAGGGAAGACAGTTGTACTTGAGGTGTGCTGTGCTTTATTGTATTGTCAAGCCATGTTATAAATATGAAGTAGCATCACTTACCCTTTTTTAATACCCACAAAGCAAAATGATGGGCATTAAGTGCTTTGCACTAAACTGAATGATGAATCATTGTTGCAGAAGGGCGCATGAAATGGTGCCAGGGTTCCCTTTTGGCCCATAATCTGCAAATGAATGTATGGGGGATTATATTTAGGGTTTCTTCATCCTGGTTTTATGATCTACCAGCTGACTTCAGTCCAGAATTTAACTATTTCAAGGGATAAGTCATGCTGGAAGGTCATAGTTTGGATGTGTGCTTTCTTCCTGCTTTTTAAACCCACAGTCTCCTTGTGGCAGCTGCTAAATTTTCTTACACAAAAAGGTAATGTATAAGGAAAACAGCATGAGACTGTGTCTAGTTCCTCCTGTACTTCATACAAACTCATGCTGTTAGCCAGATTTTGGTAACATGCAGTGCTTTGCAAACTAACATCATTATTTACCTAATGACAAAGGATGTCTGTAATTGGTAGCACTGCTTCAAAAAAATAGTGTATTCCTTTGTTAATTTACAGATTCTTGTGTTAACTAAGACTTAGTTTGAAATAATAGTGAGGAAAAATTTTATTTTGTTGTAGGCCCAGTACAGTCTTCAGAGAATAATTCAAGAATATTTTATTATGAGATGGAAGGGAGGATGTGATGGTTGCTCACTGTGTTACAAGGTTTTTAAGTAGAGTAAGGGTATATTACTAATTTTTAAAAAAAATTCTGGTTAGAGTGAAATAAAGAAACAATGTTACCTTTTTTGCTGAACTAACTTTTCTATGGATGGTTTAACCTTTTAAACCTTTTCAGTGCAGCAAATATTGCTAACTCAAGTTCTGAGTGGGTGTTTTTCCAGTTTATGTAGCCTTTTTGTGAGGTTGGATAGGATATTAAAAAATAATAATAAAAAACCCAAACACGAGTGATCTCTCTTCCTCTAGTTATTTGAAAGGTTGTATTAACTCTGCTCATATTTTGTAATTTCCCTGACAGCTGACTATGAAATTTGACCTGTTTAAATGGTTTTACTGTACTACATTTCCTGGAGACCTTTCAAGATAATTTGCTTCCTAATCTAAATTTAACAGTTACATAAACCACATTTTAGAGACTTGGAAATTTCTACCTACTGCATCTGCCTTTTTTTTTTTTTTTGTGTAGACAAGCCATGTTGTAAAAATGTAAGTACAGAATTTTAATCTTCAATTTGCATGTAGCTTGTCAGTCGTTTTTCATACATAGATGCTGTTTTTCTTTTTAATAAGATAAAGCAGGTTATTTTTTTGTCCCACTTTAAAGTTTCCTTAGTGCTGTGGCCAATTCCATTTTTGTCAGTCTATTTTAAAATGTGAAGAAATTATATCTTACGGGTCTAGGATATATTTGTGTTACAGTTCCTTGAATTTCTTGGTTGTCTTTTCATTCTGTGTAGGTCTTAACAGGTACTGTGTAGCGTATGGATATATTTAACATTTCTCTGCAACAAACTGAAGCCAGGAAGGAAGGGCTGCTACTCCTTGGAGATACTGTTTTGTTCAGAAATCTTGACTGGATTTAAGGATTCATTTTGTACGCTTGTCACTGATGTCTTGTCTAATATGCTGTGCAAATTCAGACTCTGAGATTCCTCATCCTTCTTTCTGCTAACTCTGTTACCGATGAACTTTGCTGAGCGATGTGTCAGAGCAAGAGGATGAACTTAATAGTTCATTTGGTAAATTTAGCTGTTTACTCTGCAAACTGAAAAGGGAAAAATGTTTCTTCTTGTTTCTGCAGGTATTTGAAATGGGTTTTGATTTGAAATAAGACTCTGAAATGTTGTTAACTGTCTTCTGTTTACACGTGCTTTTTTTGCCTTCTTTGAGTAGCTCATGGTAAATAAGTAGCTATTCAAAAATGGGAAGTGCTTTAAGTCAGGGCAACATTGATTTTCCTTGGGGAGAGAAGAGCATGGTGGTAGAGGCAAGCAGCTGTTTCTCAGTCACTTCAGCAGTGCAGATATTTGTGAATCAGCAAAAAGGAACAAACAGAATTTAGAAATTGTAAATTACAAAACATCTCCCCTAGATTTCTGGAAATAGTGGTGGTATACTTTCAGTCAGATTCTTGCATGTGCTGGCTGATCTGTTGATTACTTTCAGCTTGGGATCTGTGTTTAATTTCAACCCCATGAGTGCAAGGCGGCTTTTTCCTGGCTTTCCTTGGAAGTGCAGTGGTATGCTGGATCCAGCATCATTTTTGACTCCAGGGCAAAATTCCCAGTATTTGGGAAGCTGGGGAAATGCTGGCAGCCTGATGTTGCAGCCTGTGGCTGAGGAGAGCGTATTTCATGGGATTATTTTTGGTTGAACACCTGAAGGGTTTCAGGGCATCTTGACTTGAGTTTGGGTGTTTAGATGACAGCTGGGAATGAGGCTGATTTTCTCATTTTTAAGTTGTGGTTCTTGTCTTAAGCTGTTGTGAGCAGAGCAGGGATTTGCACACAGCCATGGCTTGGCAAGTCAGAAATGCAACAGGTGTAGAATATCCTTCATGTTTAGGAACCGCTCTGATAATTGATATTAAAAATGATGCCAGAAAATGTTCCGTTGCAATAATTTCCTGGAGAGTTGAGTATCTTTTTGCTTGCGACATGGTCATTTCTTAATGTCACTTGTGCATTTTAATTTTCATTTAAAAGATCCCTGAAGGTGAGCATCTTTGGAACTGATATATGTTGTCATACCGGTGATCAATCAGCTGTTAGTCCTTCTGTGGATTTTTCTTTTTTTTTTTTTTCTAAAAGGGCAAAAAACCTTTAGATCAGGGCATGTTGTGTTCTTATTTTTAATTGCCATTTTTAAGGTAGTCTGTGCTTGAGCATATTTCAAATCCACATCCAAAGCAGCCCTACTTTCCTTTTAAGGTAGTGAGAATCGTTACTCAGTGACTGGGAAACTGGGGTTTTCTTGGGACTTTTTTGTGGGGGTTGGAGCCACTTACCTCTTTTACTCTGCAAAAGCATTTCAGCGTTGAGTTGCTCTACCCTCCTTGTTTTTCCTAGCTTGTACGTTGGAACTTCTAAAAAGCTTAAACTTTCTAAACTGCAAAAACTAAGTTCTCAAAATTCAAACAATTTCAATGTGCATGTTTGCAAAATGCATGGATGAAGATAAAGGAAGGGGAAGGAGATTTTAGCTGCTTGCTGTACAGCGTTTCCATCATGCTCCTAATGACAGCTCATCTTTTCATATCTCTTTTTCTTTATAAATAGCATCTGTTTGAGGCTGTTTTCTAAATTTCTTTTGAACTCTTCTGTGGGAAAAAAGTATTTCTTATCTTTTATAAAATTGCTAAATTTTTCATGTTGTATATAAAAAACTAAAACAAAACTGTTTACTTGATTCTCTTTCAGTGTTGCCACTTACCATTCATTATAACTGATACTCTGAGGTAGGAGAGGGGCACTGGCAGTCCCATGAATTTATTTTTCACCTTTTCGTTAAGTCTTGATGCACGTGTTGGAAAAAAAAAACCCCACCATTGTGCTACTTTATTTTAGGCTTTAGTGTCACCATAGTTTTCAGAGGTGAACTTAGAAAAGGGGCAAAGGTAGGATATATGAGTGTGCCCATTTCTGTGAGATTTTTGGTTCTGCTTGTTTAGTTTGGGTTTTTGATATGCACGGATTGTCCTTTCTTGATACATTTAGTTCTTTTAGAGATATATGTGGGTGTGTGTATAATTTTTTTAAAATTTAATTTTACTTTAACTTCACAGGGCTTTGCAAGTGATAAAACATAAACGTGGTGCAAGGAGCAGGAATTAAGGCACAGAGTTGTTTGCAGTGTTGCTCTGGACCATATCACTCAGTTAATAGTATCGTTGTCTGAAGCTGAGGGACAAACTTGAGGTTGCTGGGCTGCTTTGGGGGAAATTGGACTGAAATTGGGAAAGGTTGACATCAGTTTCCATGTTGTGTGGTCTGGCTTTGCATCTCCTGCCTTTGTGGACTGAGCAGCTGCTGATTCTCCTGTATTCTGCAAAGGCAGGTGAAGGAGCAAGACAGGAGCTTTACCACCAAGTGGATGTTACTTTGTGATCCCTCTGCAATGGCTGGAGAGCGGAGACATCGTTCGTGAGCCTTTCTGATGAGCCCTCACACTTTGGGGTGGCTGTGAGCTGGAAGTTGTGTGGCAGTCCAGTGTATACAAGGGTAGAGCAAAGGAATCTCTGATTAAAAACCAAAGCAAAGCCTCCTGCAGAGGTGGTCCTGTGGGATGATGCTGAGGCTGCTACTCCTGCATCACGTGTGGCCACACAGCCAGACTGTAGCATGTTGGTGCCTTTAATAACCTGTCGTACTGAACACAGCACACCTGTGATTTGTTGTAGCTCTGTGGGCTCTTATTTGCTGTTGTTGTAGCTAATATTGCTGCAAAAAAATCAGGCAGGAATCCAGTGTTATTACTATTTGGGGCTTTTACCCTGGTTGAGTGCTTTTTCTGTTTCTGTTTGCTATGATGGAGGTGTAAATCTCTTGCCTGAGCTGCTATAAATTCACTTCTCAAATACAACTTTTCCCCATCCATTTATTTATTTATTTATTATTTTTATTTATTTACTTTTTTAGTTTTGGTTAGTTTGTTTTTCCTCCTATGGAGCTGTTGGCAGAGGTGTGCTTTGTCTTCTGAAGTTCTCATTACACATGCCATTTCTGTGGAAGCTGTCTTTGGAGTAGCCACCTCCTCTCTGCTTTCCCCGTTGCCCAGGCAGAAGTCCAGGCTTCCTGGGTGTTCTCTCCTGCAGTTGTCTCTCTCAGCCCCGTGTTTGACCCTGCTTTAATTGAACGCTCATGTTGTGCTCTGCAGATAGCCATCTTTAGTATGGAGTGAAAAGGTTTTACTGCTGCATGTTTATATAGACTATAAGAGATGAGAATTGCTTTCAGCACCTTTTAACAACTGCTCAAAAATTCATTTGAAAATAAAAACAAAGCAAGGAGCAAGCACTTGCATTTCTTTCTGAGAAACAGAAATGAGCAATACTGCTCAGCATACGTAGATGCATCTTTTCAGCATCTCCCAAGGTCTTGTAACATGCCTGGTGGTCTGTAAGCCGGGGCTGTTCTGAGCTGAAGGCTGCTGATTGCCCTGGGCAGAACCTTCTCCTTTCAAAGGAGGATTGTGTGTTCCAGAGGGCTGGATTTGGCTGCTGGAGTACAGCATGGCTTTGCAATGACATTTTATTTGCTTTAAATAAAAAGTCCATGCTTTAAACTACACGAGTTGGCAAAATGAAAGTAATCTACCAGTCCTCCCCTCACTCCTTGGCAGCTAACTTCAAGTCTGGTGCCCCCAAAAGCACACACAAAAACAAGCTCTTCTGGCCCAAGTGCCTTTCTGTACCTGTCAAACAGCTTTTGTCTAAGAGATTTGTGGAAGTTTCTCCATCTGACCGGTGCCTGCACAACCCGTGTTACATTGCTATCTGGAAGTGAAGTCCTGTAGTGTTTTGGTTATTTAGTTTAGTTTGTTTTCGATGTCGCTCTTCTGTTGGATGCTCGTCTTTGTACACAGTGTGGCTGCCTTGCCTCCCCCAGGCTGCTTGAGCTGGGAGAAGGTCAATCAATGTGAAATTAATTGTTATGTAACGGGAGTTTATAGGTTGCTGAAAGTGATACAATGATAGCTTCTGATGTCGCACAGTGTTGACCACTGTGTCCGTCTGTCCTTCCTCTCCAGGTTAAATACCTGACTCAAGTTCTGTATCTACCTGCTTGAAAACTGCACGCGTCACTTCCTTTGTCAGCTTCCAGGAGTGTGGGCAATGTCTTTGTATAATAGGTCAAAAGGATTGTTTTAAATTTTGAGTGATCATTGCATTTAGATTCAGTAAACTCACTCTCTTAGATATAAAGGCTGCTGAAAATTTCCACTAAATTAGACAATTGTGCTGCAAACAATTCCATTGCAATCTCTTCAAAGCCTTTGGACAGGTTTCTCTTAGCTGGAAATCTTGTTTATCTCATGGTCCTTGGATAATCATAAGACCCATTGTACGGCAGCTAATGTGGAGGGTTTATCAAATGTGATATTTAGCTGTGTTGCTTTTTTTCACAGCAAGTGGGTTTGTTTTGTTTAATAAATGAAGCTGTGTAAGTTTGAGGTGCAGCCAGGCTGGCACTTCTAATACTGCAGGCATTTCAGGTTCATCTGTCTAGAACAGGGTACTTCAGTCTGTAACCTGCTGTGCCTGTCTTCTGCTTAAAATAAAAGAAGTTGTCTATTCTTGCAGAATTGTTTTGTACTTAATTTCTCTAATGATTTGCTTATTCAATCCATTAAAAATATACGAATGATTTTAATTCACTGATACTAATTGTAAACTGTTATTGGTTCTTAACAAATGTGACATTGGATATTTTAGGATGGCAGGGCTTGTAAGAATGTGTATGGATTTCTTTTGGCACTTGTTCAGAGTATATAGCTGATTACTGTTTTGATCTTTCTTTTATTAAGTAGTGGTGCAGAATTTTCGTCTTCACCATTCTCTTCACGTGTTACATGTTCAAAAATCAATTTCAGAAAGCTCAGTACGTTTTTTTTTTTTTAATGGAACTGATGCAGGACCACAGAATTATTTTTTACCGATACCCTCGATCACTTCTCAAACTTCTAAACCCTACATTTATTGTGAACTAAGAGATGATCAGATGATGTAAATTAAATGTCACAAGGCACCGTTTTCTATGATTGTCCCTATTTCTAAATCTGCCTATTGTTTTACATGGATGCCTTTGGGGTTTTTTGTATTCCTTTTTTAAGGTTATATATCTAAATTCGTGCCTTGCCGCGCATCCACCTTATTTCCTGGCCTCCACCCGCCTCTCAGCTAGCGACCGCCACCATGGCAACTCTTCCTCTGGCTGAACAGATGGGACACCAAGTCTCCTCCGAGAGCAGAGCCGTGCTCACGCCCTGCCAGGATTCAGCGGGCGGGTTGCGCTCCTTTCTGCAAAATTTCAAGCCAGCTCTGCCCAGCAGAGGCATGCTGGTCTTGAGGGTGCTCTGTTTCACAAGTTACATCGTGGTCTAATAGTTGCTTGCAGAAATAAAACATAGTGGCTGAGCTGGGATTATTTATGTGCCTGAAAGCCCTTCAGAGAGGAGCTTTGCCTTCGGTGCGAAGAGCTTGGCGTCAGCCAGCAGCCGGTGATTTTCTGGTAGAATGGTTACCATCAACTTTTTTTTTCTGTCTAGGATGCGTCAGGATGAAACGCCACAGGCATCTAAGCACCAGTGACAGTTCAGACAATGAGAGTAAGTAATACCTACTAGTTTTTCTTTGGTCTGTCACCCCCTTGTGGTTTCCTTCTGTGGTTTTAGGGCAAACCGTTTCACCTCTTATAATTAAAAAAATGTTTCTTGCCTGATTTATTTTTGCGTTCTGCGGTCTTTGGTGTTCTGAATCCTGTTACGGGAGAAAAATGAGGCGAAAGATCCTGTAATCTGGGGGAGGTTTTGAGCCTAATTTGAATTTGAAGAGAAACTTGTATGTCTTTCCCTCTCAGAGCTGGGAAAAAGAAATCTGTAATTCAAGAGAAAACTTACTGTCCAGGGTCCTATTTTGTAACTCCTTTGTTAAAATGAGTTCTCTTAGCACTTATGTAGAGCCTCAACTTCAAAATTACTGAGGGTCGCAAGCTATTTGAGCACTGGTATGTTAAAGTCAGATGTAAGACTGAGTTACAACCAGTATATTGATTGTTATGTTATCTTATTCTGGTTCTTGATCTTTTCCACTTTGGTCTGTTATACATTTCATTAAAGTTATATTTTAAATATTCCTTGGCACACATCTGCCTGAGATCGCATCTTCCCATTTTATCTGCAGAAAAAAACCAAACCTACTGTATGGCAGGGTCTTGTTTTTGTCTTATAAACCTGTGCTTATCTAACAACTCTAACCATAATGATGATTCATTGTCACATTTGTTGCGAGTCATTAATGTATCCTGTACTAAACATTTTGCCCAGAAATGTCTAGACATCACACTATGATTTTTTTGCATCTCTCATCATCATGCTTTAGCATCTTGCTTTTTTTGTTTTTTCTAGCACTTGCAACCTCTTTCCTCAGTTTTACTCTTCCTTCCACTTTGTTAGGAAGGAAATGATAGAAAGTGGACTGCCTGCTTGTTTCTGTTTGCTCATGCTTGTGTTGGGCAGAGCAGGATGTACCCAGAAGCTCAATGTGCTGTGTTTTTTACTAAGAATGAGTGGAACAGGAGGAACTGTAATCAAGCCTGTGGACTGCCTAAGAAGTTTTTTTTTGGCTCACGTCTCGTCAAAAGATTATGATAATTCAAGAGAATGGAGTGCCTTGTGTTTCACTGAAAAAATAAATGAATTGAAACAAACTATAATCGTTCTATTTTTTTTTAACAGGTCCTTCTACTTCCTTTTCTTCTTGTTCTAAATACAGGAGCAAGTCAAAAACACCAGCAAATGAACAAAAGAAACCTGCTGAGGTAAGAACCAGGGTTAAAGATTGGTTGCTGGTAGATTCTTGTCGTGCAGTTTTCGTGTTTCTGAGCCTTGAAATCGTGAGCTTTGAACCAGTGTCAGTGACTCCTTTTGTTACCTGTCAAATTCTCGTGCAACTGCATTTTCCCCACTGTGTGAGTATTATAGGAGCTCTGGTGTTTTATGTCCCAAACTGACTTACAGCATTTACAGACAGTAACATGTAGTTCCTTCTTCCCCTGAAATTTAGTGGCCTTTTGAAATGGAAAAAGCTGGGATGGTCTTATGATTTGAGAGCATACCACAGACAGAAGTGGTTCGTGTGTGTGTGTGTGTGGGAAGGAGACTTTTTCTGCTTTGATATAATACAGTGGGACACTTCAGTGGGCAGGATACGTGCTTGCTCTTCTTCTGCCACTTTCTTAGTGTTGGCCTTTTACCTTTAATAAAGCTTTTTTACTCTGCTATCCCTACCTGTTGGGATGTCTACACCCATCAGCACTGTCACTTGCTCTGTATTCACCAATTGAACAAATTGCCATTTATGCACAATCCAGTGCTCAAATCCATCTTGGCAGCCATTCCACTGGTAGCCCTTTTTGGGGAGGATTCGTTTGCCTTCAGATTTGATGCTTGCTTTCTTAAGGGCTGAAGTCAGATAATAACTTCAAATGGGAAAACTCTTTTTTGTAGCTAATTCCACTTACTTGCTATCACGTTGCCTCTGGATGAGTCCTTGAACATGCCAGGATGACTGTTGATGCCTGAGGTTACTGAAAAAAACCTGACAAAACTCACTTCTCTAGAATTTAAAGCTGAGAGTTATGTCCCAGAAGTGATTTTGTGTACTATACCAGCAGCTTTTTGCCTGCTTAGATACTACTGTGAGAGGTTGCATAAAATAAAGAGGTTGTTATCATGCAGCAAAAGCTATTCAGCAAATGTACTGGATGTTTCTTTTCTAAATGCTGTTTGATTTGATAAGAACAAGGCAAATGTTACAGAACATGTCCTTTCTTTCAAAGCTTTATTTTTATCACAAGTTAATTGAAGAAAACTCACTGATTTGTTTTTAAGAGAGAATCTTGCATGAATGTTTCAATAAAAGCAAAATTGGCTGGAACTAGCTACATAGTGTTTTATTTACAGCCACCTAGATGGTTAAGCCTGCTGTGCTTTTTGCCTTTAAAATGTTGGTCTGGGGATTATGGTTCTGTAAGAATTTTAATCGTAAACCAGCTTGTGGCTACTGAGGTCTTGCAATTGTTGCTCGTGGCTGTCTAGGCAGTTGCTTTTTTACTAGCCAAGCTGGGCAAATGGGAACTGACACACATACACTGCCAGACTTGTTGCTGTTTCAGATACACATCAGTGCCAGTCTCTTCCCAGCCCTTCTTTCTGCGCAGCCATCCGACTTTCCTCCTGGATCTCTTCCTCTTAGGGATTGTCCTATTACTGTTTTCTTTGCCTCTGCGCCATACTGTCTTTTTGTGCATGTGTACAGTATAAGCAATAATTATGAAGATGTGATCTGTGTATGTAGCATACAGGTAGTCTGTTTACTTAACTTCTAGGAATTAAAATGAGCAATGTTTTCAGTTCCTGCTCTTAAGATCTTCTTTGTTGCTTTCTGCCTTTTCCAAGACAAAACCTTGAGCCCCTTAATGCTTGAGAATATGCAACTTTGAAGAACAAAATCTGGAATATACACTTGGAATTAAAAAATGTATTTCATAACATTATCCTTCCAGTAATGCTGGCATCTTTTTGTCACCTTTCATTTAAGATCCCCCTCCTGGAAAAGAAAAAAAAGCAAAAAACCAAACCCCTCAAACCTTACAATATGTCCTATTCTGGAGGAGTGTCCCAAGTGCAATATTTAAAAGAACCTTGAGGGGGGAAGAAAACAAATTCTGGGAAAGGGAGTGGAAGCTGACAGTAATAATGTCTACCATTTGTATGTGAGACTCTTGACTATACCTTCCAGTTTTTCCTTTCCTTCTGCTAGAAGCAAGCACTTCTTTCAGCCCCTTGAAAAGCATATGCTGGAGAGTGTATTACATGAAATGCTCTTGTCAGCAGAGCATTGAAATTGATTATTTATGCACCAAGAGGTGACTAAGCTGTAAAGCAAAGACTGAAAAGAGACCCCACCACACACCCTTTCAAAAACCATGTTATAATTCCACAAGTTTTTTCTGTAGCAGTAGTTGTTTAATATCTATTAGACAGAAATTTAAAATTCCAGGCTGACAGCATCTCTTAAGCAAGTGCTGTCTTTAACAAGTTGGCATTGCTCTCCTTCCATTCACCTCAGCTTGCCAGGCAGCAGGCTGTTTCTTGAGTTAGTGATGCAGAAAATCTAAAAGGTCAAAGCTATAAATAGCTGTTTGGGAATATTTTTGCTCATGGTCTTCATACATTAATTTTTCTTTCATGCCAGTAAGCCTGGCTTTCTCGGTTAAATTTCATGTGGATACAGAGGCTTTTTTCCACTTCTCAACCATCTCCAGCCCAACCCAATTACCTGGGTTCTCTCTCCATATAAGGACTCTTTATTGGTACTGTGGCCAACAAGCAAGTTACTGTATCTGTCAGAATCTTCACAGTACTTTTCTGTATGTGCCATGGTCCTCTGTGGTCGCCTATAAAAAATGACGGGTGCCTGCAGCTGAGGGCTGCTCTGCCTTGAATTGCTTCCCAGGTCCCTTAGAATCAAGGTGAGTGCAGGGGTGGCCTCTGTGGAGTGAGGTCATCTGGTGTTACTATGGGGAAAGAGGGTGCAGCGTTAGAGTGCAAATGCCAAATCCTGTTCCCAGAGCCTGGCTTACCCCAGGGGATTACCTCACTGCAGAAGGGGTGTTACTGGATCAGACCTGGGGTCTGCTTACCCTGTTCTCCTCCCTGGAGAGGAAGGTGAGATTGAGGCAAGCCTGTGACGATGCTTCTTCAGACTATTGCATTTCTTTACATAATTTCAAAAGCAAGACTGTGGCTCTTTCTTGCTGCTCCTCTTCTGGATTGCAGTCTGTCACAAAATGGTGACTTAAAAATTCTGCTATCTGATTAGCTTTGGCATTTACTTTTAATAAATGCATTGTGTTAAGGTTACTGGCACACCAGTAGTGTAAGTCAGAACAGTTTTTCAGACCCTTCTGATGTTGTTGGCCACATGCCATTTGTGGTGTTGCCCTTCACGGACTTAAATCTACACAGGAGGGTCTCTCAGGCCTAAGCAGTGGACTGTGGTGGGAGTAGCAGGGTGGGAGCCATTTGGATGTCTGGCTCAGCATGAAGCCTGGACTTTGCAGTTTCCTGTCTCTGTGGAAGCTGCAGCAGAAAATGATGGTGGAGTAGTAGAAAAATCATTTTTGCAAGGAAAACCTATTAGCTGGGCCATCCTGAATCACTGGCTGTTTCTTTCCCTTAGGCTAGTGGGGTCACAAAAGAGCCTAAGAGATCCTAAATAAATATATAATTTTTTTCAGTCCTGTCTCCCTATTGAAACTGGAAAGGAGTTAAGTTGGGATTTTGGTTTGTTTGGCTTTTTTTTTTTTTTAACTCTTCCCATGTAAAATGACAGTATTTTACCTCTCTTTGCAAATACGGTTTTGAATCACAGCAATAGTAATTCTTAATCCCTCACTGCTGATAGCAACAGCTATGTTATCATGTGGAATGTAGCTTGTCTTCCACAAGTAAATGATCTGCTTTTATTACTTGGGTGGGTTAAACTTTTTAATTAGTGGCATTTAACTGCCACATAAATCGTAGGTCTCAATTCTGAAGAGCACCCCAGCAGAAAATGGATTTTTTTTGCAGTTTTTCTGAAAGTGGTCAGTTTTGTTCTGTGAATGAACGGGCAACATGGGTAAATCATATTGCTTTACATGGTCTATGTATAATGGAATAGGTGACTGGTACCAGCTTGAACATCTGCACAGGCTTCGCAAGACCTCTGGCAAATGTGTCTTGTACTTTTCAGTGAGCTGCTTTTTAGCCTGATTGGGTTAGTTGATTTAAAAAACTCAATACTTCTATGTTAATCAGAAGTGCAACCTCATTGGTTAATTTTCTGATCTGTCTTTGATTTGAGATACCCTCTCAGGCTATTTGAACTCTTCAGCAAGAGGTGACCTGAACACATAACCACATGAAAAAGCTTGCTTGTGGAAAGGCTGAGCTATTCTACCTTTGGAAGTGAATGAGCGGGTATAACAGTAAAATATGAATGGTCTGGAAACAGCAGAGGTAGAGCTTCAATCCTGCCTGTCCTAGTGATGGAGGAATTGGGGAGGGAAGGCGGGGTAGGAGGGGGTTAGATGAATGAGGCCACAAGTTAGGAAATCTGTAGCAATTAAAAGGATATCCTTTTCCATGCATTATGTAATTAGACTGTGAAGCGCATCTGCCAGAGGAAGTTGTTGAGACTGAGAATTAAACAAGGTTAAAAATGGAATTGGACAGATAATAACAAGCACAGATTTTTCTAAATATCTGTATTTTTTAATACCATATTAAAAATCGTTTGTTAGGATTAATCACAAAATCCGAAGCTTCTGTCTGATTAGCAACCAGAAGTGAGCTTGATGTGTTCTTGCACATTCTTCTGGCTCGTGAGATACTGTCAGAGATGTGATATGAGGTGGGGTTGATTTAGTATCTGATTTCCTATACATGCTTGTAAAGGAGGCTAGAAAGATACATGGCTACTTGAAAGAGAAGTCCTGAATAATCCATAAAAATAGTTTTAGGGAGTTGGGGCTTGAACATTAGGATTTACTGCAATGCATTTCTAAATTGTTTGGATGTCTGAGAACTATAAATTTAACGCTACACTTACTGTTGTCTGTCACAGCTTTTTTTAATGTTGTAAGTTTTTCAGTCCAGTCAGGATACAAGTCTGAAACTGTAGCTTCATTTCCATTTAAAGATTAATTTGCATTTTATTTACTTTGCTACCAAAGAATCCACAACCAGACAAAAAAAAAAAAGACCTTATCTTGAGTCTCTAGACTCCTTTATGATAAGATGCCTTAATCCAGAAACTTAATACCATGATTGCAACGTATTAACAAGAAAAAGTCAACCTCTCCCAGCATGACCCCACCAAATTTTGTCCTTAGAGCTTCATCCTCTGTTAATGGGCAGTCTTCTGCACACACTGTGCGACATCTATACAAAGATTAAAGTATCTGTGCTCAGATACTACGTGGCTATATTACTCTTGGAAGAGGTCATATTACAATTTGACTTTTGTTTTATTATTAACAATGTAATTTTAGGTGCAAACTGCTGCTCTCTAAGTGTATTTAAATTTTGCTGAGGCTGTTCCATTTGGGAGCTACAATAGTAGAGTAAGATTATGGGTGCTTGTGGAAATAAGAAAGTTACCAAATCCTTTCAAAGGTGAATAAAAAAAAATATTATTTCACCCTGAACATGATGAAAAACTTTTGAGTAATTTACGCTTTACAGAAAGTTCCCACTGTAGTGTGAGTATTTGACACCTGGAATGTGGAAGTTGGCCTTCAAGATGAGTTGTGAAGGAGACCAAATATTCAGGAAAACAGTAGCTGTTTCAGCTTTCTCTGGTGAGAGAAGATATTTGCCCTGATTTCTGAGTGTATGCTCTTGGAGGCGGGGACAGGATGGGATGCAATGGTTCCCTCTTGCATTTTAAACATCGTGTCTCTGTTTCTGGGGCAGTGGGTCTGCTGACTCCATAAGTGTCCGGCAGGAGGAACACAAAGGGGTGTTGCTGACTTGCTTGGGGTGTGGAGGAGGCCTTAGGGCTGAAGCAATTAGATGCAATCCAGCAGAAATCCCGCTTTGATTTTAACAACAGAGCAGTTAACCCATAATTTACCTAAACCTTGGAGGTGTGGGTTCCCAGTCATGGTCTAGGCATCTGCGGCAAGTGGTTTAACATAGTTGGGGATTTATAAACAGGTGGTCAGAGCACCTGAAAGCTCAGAGAGTGTCACAAGAACAGAGGTTTTCTTTCCATTTTTAAGAGATGACAATCCATTTGTTTTCCCTCACACATGCATTTGGGCAAGACAAGGTGAACGACCAGCAGCATCAGTCAGCTTCAGTAGTAGCTTGCAGAGGGGTATTGGAAAAGGTATTTCATTCTTCTTTTCTCTCTTTTTTTTTTTTTTAATGTGATTTTATATTTGCAATGGTCTTGAACAAAAAAGGTGCCTGACAGTCTGTACAGGTCTGATGTTCAAATTGTTCAGTGAATATGGAGTTTGTAGAAAGCTTGTATTCTCAAGACTCACTCTGTTTTGATGCTAATATTTTACTGTAATTCTCTATAGCATTAGTTGTATCCTCCCTCATATCTTCAGTGAATAATGATACTTGACACAAAATAGTGTTCTTTGTTTCACAGGCCCAGTTTATTCACAGAGTAAGCATGGGAGGTCCTGTGAGGAACATTATGTCTTGAGTTTTCATAGAGTGCTTCCAGGAGACTGGGTAATGTCCTAGGCAGCTTTTAGTGAAGCATTTATAAACAGATTCTAGGAAGTTAATTTTCCTTGGACATAGTCTTCTAACATAATTTCCAAATAGGACTCAGAAGTCTGAAAAACAAACAAAACATACGAACCGTATCTTTCCTTCCACAGCTCCATGATATTGTTATTACTTGGTATGTTGGTGCTGTAGGGGGAGCGAAGCATCCTGATTTCTGGACAAATTTTGTCGAATTTAGCTTTTAAAGGCTTCAGAGATGGCACTGTGTTTCTGCAGAGGTGACTGCGAAGTTTTCATTGCCTCAGCAAATTTGGGCAAACTTTTACTGCAGATCAAAAAGCTAATCTTGACGAAAGTACAATGTCTCCTCTTCCACGTTTAAGCCCCAGCTCTAAAGCATGAAATAATTATTAGTTTCTCAACAAAATGCTTAAGATGATGATGATGACGACGACATAGCAAACACATTTTTCATTGATGTCACTCATTCGAAGTGCCTCACAGTTTTCAGCTGAAACTAGAAATTCCTGGCAGCAAAATGAAATGGCAAGTTCAGACCAAGCAGTCTTTCATGGTGAGCAGGGCTAAAACCTATCTCTTCCATCATGCTCTCAATTGCTAAAAATGTGTTTTTAAAAATCCCACAATCACACAGTAACTTCTGTGAGTGGTCACAGCGGTGGGGAGGTTCCCATTTCGGTGTGTCTGGCCCTGGCTCTGCTGCTGTGGCTGGCTGTAGCTCAGCTCTGCAAGGCCATTTTGTGTCATGGTAAAGACACGCAGCACTGGCTGAGGCTGTTTGAGCAGTATGTCCGAGTGGGAGGGCTTCATTAGCCTAGACATGGCATGCTTATTTTTCAGGTCTTCTCATTATTTATTACAGGTGATATTAAAGTTGAAGGATTGTGGTTCATGTATCATAAGAAATAGAACTACTTCTGGGTGACTGAAAGATGACCACTGCACTTGATGGGCTAACTGTGGAAGTGAAGCTGTTCCTCGCCAAGAGGAGAGTATGTGCTTTAGGATGGACTAGCTGTTGCTTTATGGATACAGTTAGTAAAGGAGCTGCATTATTTTTCAAATAAGACTCCGAAAAAGAAGCAACCATGAGGAATAGCTGACTAACTAAATCCTGAAAGCATACGTTTGCTCTTTGTTGTGTTGGCTTAGTTTGTAGCCTTCAGGATGACTGCTGGAAGTAAAATTGACTTGATTTGTCAGAAAACTCTGGTTGGGTCCCCTGGGTGTTTTGGTTTACTTCCACAACAGAGTAAATATAGAATGAATGATGAAGGCGTGCATTCTCACACATTTTCCTCTGAGAGTATTTCACTGTTGGAAGACCGTGCTTGGCCACACGTGACGACATGAGGAATGATGAGAGCTTAGATTGTAATGATTCCAAGGGTCTGCAGGAAGTACTCGGTTGCACTGTTATCACGAGTAGGAATAGACAATTCTTACAAAGTCTTAGCTGAGTTTTGGAGTTCCTTAAGATTTCAACAGTTATGTTTATGTTGGTTAAATATTTAACCTTCAGTAGTATCTCTATTGTAAATTTTAGAGATCCAAAGCAGAGAACTTAATATTGTGGCATGGTGATGGTGTGGCCAGTACTGCACAACATTAAAAAAAAAAAAAAAAAACCAAAAATGTCCATGCTCCAGGAGATTTGTGCTTTAGAAATAGAGATGATACAGTTCACATGCATAATGGATGATCAGAAGATGAATTTGCTGCTAAGCAATGTAGTTAGGATACTGATGCCTTTAATAACATTTTCCATCTAGTGTTTAAAATATAGTGGCTTGATATGGAACACCTTACTTCTATATTCTGTTAGTGGCTTTAAAAGGTAGTTTGTAAAGCACTTACCTCACATAAGTTGTGAGAAATATCTTTTCCGATAATTAAACCAGTCAGTGCACTTCTCATTTATTGGATTATTTTTTCCTTCCGGAGTTCTTTGGAATTGTGCTGTGTTAGTGTTTCTCATAATCCTGGTTCTCTACCCATAACACAGAAGATGAAAATGCCTTTTAAGTGGCATAAATAATTTTACATTTTATTTTTTGTATATACACATGCTGCTTGGAAAAAATGGATGCTTGCAGTCTTAATACTTTCACTTTTGTCATTCAGATTTTAATACAGGCTCGGTAGGTAACTGAGGAGTTTTACACAGAAAACAACAGTGAACAGTTTGGTCTGTACCAAAGCAGATAATGCATGAGTAGCAAGTCAGAAAGCTTTGGATCTGTGATGATGAGTTCCCTTGGTCATTTTGCTCTCTAGGCATCCCAATGTGAGATGCAGTTGTAGATCATAATGAAGTAACACTGATGGTCCAGGTCACCAGCAGCCTATTTCAATACCCATTTTTTAACATGGAGCCTCTTTTACTATCATCTACTTGATGACTTCCAAGAACAGCTGAGAATTTTTGCAATAAGCATGACCGGTCTGGTGCTGTCAAATTGAAAAGGGTACACGAAGATATTTGGCTCTGAGATATTCTGAAATATTTTATTACTCTTCTGGTTATAAAACTGCATTAGTAAGAAGAGAGTTCAACCTGCCACAGCTTATTGCGGGGATATTTTCCACTTCATTTTATTGCCCTTTGAGGATTTGATTTGTTGTTATGATAATACAGTTAATTAGTTGTGATGTCTCCCTAACACCAAGCCACAGTCACTGTTTTGCTTTTATGAATGTTAAACTGGTGCAGTATGGCAGTGGAGAAGGCAAAAGCTGCATATGACCTTTCTTTAAATTATATGTACCTGTGTTTGACAGACTGACATTAAGTAAGCTTTAAGATGACTGATAATCATGCTTACATGCTTGTAAAAACTTAATCCTCTTGAGCCGAGAGTTGAATATTATGGCTGGGGGTTTATCAGTGATGGGTTTGCTTTGTTTCACGGTGGCGTTTCATGGTCCAGGCTTGCTAAAGGATGCTGAGGCTGGATTGCGCTGCTGTGCCTGCATCACTGGGGTTCAGACACAGAGCAATGTTGCTCTCATGTTTCAGCAAAGGCAGCTGTTTATCTTTGATCCTGGAGATCATGACCAGTAAAACTTCAAGTGGTTTTAATAAATGAACAAGTGCCTATACATCAGTTTCGCCATGGCAACTGTTCATAGCCCATGATGAATATGGCAGTTTAAAGTAGCTAAACTGAAGGAAAGAAAAGGATAAGCTACCTTGTATCTAAGTTGGGATAAAGCCTACAGACTGGCAAGTAAAATGAGCTGTTTGGAAGTGATATGGTGAGGAGTCTTAAATCAGGTGCAGGCTTCCTTTTGCCCCATCCCAGTCGCCTGTAACAGCCTTCTTCCTTCTGGTTAACCTTCAGGCAGCAGCTTGGTATTGAGTTAGTATATGCTTCTTGCCATACTGGACCTGATACACTGAGAGTTAATAATCTAGGTAATTCCAAATTGACTTGTGTGTTTAAAAAAAAAATAAAAATCAACGTGTATGCATAGTTTCAGTGTAGATTAAGAAAAATACCTATTGCTTCCTTCAGCACAGTGCTCTTTCTCTAGTCTCTCCAGTCTTTTACCTGGTATTTCTTGCAGGTGTTCCGCAAGGATCTCATTAGTGCCATGAAACTACCAGACTCTCACCATGTCAACCCTGATGAATATTATATCTTCGCCGATACATGGAAACAAGAATGGGAGAAAGGGGTTCAAGTTCCAGCCAGTCCAGAAACTATTCCGCAGCCTTCTCTCAGGTAATGGCGATCAGATGAAGGTCACATGCACAAAACATCAACTTAGAGAAGATGCTCTCTCAAAAATAGGTTGTCTAAATGCAGTAAGCTTTTCTGTGTTATTAAATCTCCAATACAGCAGCCTTCAGGCATGTTCTTAAGCCGAACAAGTATCAATATGGAAAATATTTCTCTGACACTTCAGTCCAGATCTGGTTCTGTCTGTACACTGTTATAGTATCTACATTGTGAGTTTTAAAAGGAGATATTTTTTCCTGAGTCATGCTATGGATTAAAAACTGTTTTCTCATTTGAGTATGATGAGTTTAATAAATTAAAAATAAACACAAATCTTATATGTTACTTGAAAGGCTTCCCTACAAAATATGATGATATAGAGCAGTAGGCACGCGGTACTTACTCATACCTGATAAAGTTACTCACTTGTTCACATAAGTTAATTTTGTTTGTTGTTGCCAGAGCTTTAACCCTTTCTGCCTTATCTTGCCATAAATACCTGCTTAATGTTATAAAAGTTCAGTGTTCTCAGTTTCAGGAGATAGATAAATAACCTTTTGTTCTCTCACACTGTGCTTAGGATAGGAAAACATTACAGTGTAGGCCTGCAACTCTTCCTGGTGGAAACAGAGTGTTTCAACATAGAAATGTTATTGCCAGTGTGGACAAGATAAATGAATTGTCCAGTGAAAGGCGCTGATGCCAGCATAATTTAATTTCCACTGGGGCTATTGTCAGTACCAAGTTATTAAAAATAAATATATTGCATCTCGTAGCAGCAGTATTACAGTAGAGGAAAAAACTGCTATAGATTTGGCTGCACCAGATAAAAGAAAAGCTCATAAGAAAATGAGAGGGAAAAAATGAGCAAGGGGAAGAATGGCAGAAGAACATTATTTGATCTAGCATTGACAACTCATGTTGTCCAGTAAGAATTATGTGGGATGCCACTTGACTGCTGCCTGCTCCTTCTTTATTCCTCTTCCGTTATTTCTCACAGCTTTTCTTTGCTCCTTGTCCTGTGGAGGTTTAGCTCCAGAAAGCATGCAAAGCTGCTCACACACGGCAGTGTTCCACTCAGTATCTCCCGGTCTTCCTTTCACATGCAGGGCCTCTTGCATTGAATTCAGAGAAATATTGACTTTATCTAACTAAGGTCAGTCTTTCCATGCCCATAGGATAGTTTACTAATCAAACACTGAGTTTTATCTCTTAAAATAATTGAAAGACTGAAAACACCAATATTTTTCTCCGTTGTTTCCCAGATGATATTTAGCGCTCTTTTTCCCCTTTTGCTTGGCATCAGAATTGTTCTTACATAACAAAAATAATACACTGGTAACATGAATGAAGTGTCATTTACGAAATAAGGCTAGACTGTTTATCTCAAATTAAGAGCAAGCATTTCTCTTCCTCCTACCCCTGTAGTAAAATAAATCAAGCTTTTCTGAAGATGGTGTTTTTGAGAAATCAGTTGGCAAGATTTCCTTCTATCATTTAAGAACAATATAGAACAAATATTGTAGGGGATTTTGTGCATGATGCTTTACATGGGTTTCAAAAACACATCATCTTACTAGTAGCATTTGTTAACTTTAAAATCTTAAAGCACAAGCTTACATTTTAAAAAGGATTCTGTATACATATCAAACTTTAGCACATTTTGTGTGAAGAAATGTCATTTACAGAATCCTGTCTCCCCATCCTGGCTATACTTACTGGCTAGTTTAAAATCTATGCAACTCTAGATTTCTTTGCACTTGGTAGTAAATACTTAATGTCTTTTAAGGATGGGTCTTAAAAAGCTGTAATTCTCCTTTTATTTTTTTTTTTACTTTCACTCTAGGGTTGTAGCAGAAAAGGTGAAAGAAGTACTGTATACACGACCCAGGAAATACATCCACTGTTCCAGCCAGGAGCCCACAGAACCAGGTTACATCAACATCTTGGAATTGGCAGAATCTATGTGTCGCTATGACTTGGATGACATGGACATCTTTTGGCTTCAGGAGCTGAATGAAGAGCTTACAGAAATGGGTAATTTCACAACATGTTCTGCTTTTAAATGCAGCAGTTAATTTCTGCTGTCTGAGTGGTAGGCTGCTGTGTGAGATCTCTTAAAGATCGCTGAACAAGAATTGAATAGAAATGCTAAGAAAAACAGGAGGTAAAAACGCTTTAAACAATTACTTGCTCAGTCTGTTAATGTTTTATGTTTTACCTGTTGTGCCTAAAAACTTCCTTACATCGAAAACCTTGTTCAACTTCTGCAGACTGAGGCAGGAGGGAAAAAGCCCACACCAGGTGGAATTAATTTTAGGACTTCAAAAGTTAATTTTTTTTGTAAGAAAAGCAGATGTTTCCATTTCTTAAACTTGAACATATTATTGCTACAAATTCAGAGTTCTGAGGAGCTTGCATGCTGGGTTCTTAACAGAGTAATTAAGTTCCACACATGTTAGCCCATTCAAAATCAGCTAAGTAAACTTTCTTTTTTCCATGCACGTTGTGGGTATAGAGGGCTATGAGAGGGAGTGAGCTACGGAAAATTATCTTGGAATTATCACTGGAATAACTGAGTTGCGATGGAGTAGCCTGTGTGGCTGGCATTCTTCCATGGATCATTTCAGGTCCTTTAGGAAGGACAGGTGGGCAAAAGGAGGAGATATTTGGCATCTGCTGGATGTGAAAACCAATGGCGGCTTTTCTGAGGGGCAGATCTCCATCTATGGAGAATTTCAAGATCTGACTATTCATATCTCCTAAGCAACAAGGGATTGTCTGGTTTCCCTGTTGACTCTGCTTGGAGCCAGGGACTGGGCTGGGGCTCTCTGACGGTCCCCTCCCACCTGAATAATTCTGTAATTCTTTTAGTTCAGGGCATCGGAGAGAGCAGTTTAATACCAGAAGGCACTTTGTATCAACAGTCATTTATCTTTTCCATCTCCCTGTTTATGGGTTGCAATGAGGAATCAAAATTAGTAGCCATATTCTTATTTATAGTCCAGCAGTTAAAATGTTAGCCTCTGGTATTAACATTACTTGAATATCCCAGGCTTTGGAAGTCTGAGTAAACAGTGAACTATGGGCAGCAGCATCATTTCCAACTGAGGATTTTGAGAGGATGCAGTTTGGAGATTTCTTGTAGGTGCGAACATCATAGCATTTCTTACGCGGTCTGTGTGCTGAAGCTGCAAGCTGAGGACCAGTCTCATAGCAAATCCTTTATAAGTGGTTCTGCTTATGCTAAGTTTGATTAGTGGTAAGTGTATATAGCATGTGTAGTGTTCAAATGAACAGATAGTATCGATTGCCAACAGTATATTTTTCTATTATTTTATTTAAAACAAAACAAAAACAACAAGGCACTTTTCAAAACCATCATGCTGATCACTCAAGTAGTGTTGGGCGGTACTGGATGGTAGTGGCAACTTCTGTATCTTTATAAGATCTAAAGTGTTCTTGGTAAGTTTTATTTCCTAGGGTGTTAGTCTTCGGAAGAATATTGTGTTATTTTGGATTTCATTAGTGTTTCATAAAGTGATGGAGCTGGAGGAAGGGTTGTATGGGAGCAGCTGGCAGTTACAGCAACTGCTGTGTGTCTTGTATGCCTTAGTGTTTTCTTCAAGGTGCAGTCTTGTGTTTTATGTACAACTTAAGCTTTTACTCCTGTAGTAGTCGTATTTATAAAATAGCGCGACAATTAGTCAGTGAGTGAAAAAGATCTTCTATTTTTATTTTATTTTTAGTGTGCATGATGGGAGAGAAGACACAGTGTCTACTGCTTTAGTTGCTAGTAGTGTCTGTCTCTCTTCCTGCATCTGGGACTCAGTCAGAGGCACCTGACTGCCCTCTAATTCCCATTCCCTATTCTGTGTTGCAGGATGTGGGCCCTTGGATGAAAACACAATGGAAAAAACAATTGAAGTGCTGGAACGGCACTGTCATGAGAACATGAATCATGCTATTGAGACTGAAGAAGGGCTGGGGATTGAATATGACGAAGATGTCATCTGTGATGTGTGCCGGTCCCCTGACAGTGAAGATGGGAATGACATGGTATTCTGTGACAAGTGTAATATCTGTGTCCATCAGGTTAGTGCCTGCAGAAACGTTGGCAGTGTCCTGTAGTCTTAATTTACCTTGGCAAGTGTGAAATTTGAACTAGTATTAAATGTTAATTGGAGGGCTTTGTGTTTTTTCTAGGTATGAAGAGTGATCTGGTAGTAATTGAATTTTTGTACCCTCACAACTACAGTAGATTCAGTGGCCTAGTATGGTAAATACGAGGACATTTACAGCCTAATAGGAACAAAAAGTGTGTTCCTGGGACTTGCAAGTGCTTCCTCTGTGACCATAAACAATTGTTCCCCTATTATTGAACCTGCTTTTGAAGATAGACAGGGCAGGAAATGCCGGCTTGTGTACATATAAAGAATCTAAAGATAATTTCTTTCAGAGATGGGGTTTTTCCTCCTTGACTAACTAGTCAATTGGCCAGACATGGGCTGTCCAAATTTAGCCATCTGAAAGCGCATGTATGCACTTGTAACAGACTGATCTCTTTTGGAAGGCACAAGCACCTGCAATAACTGTGCTCTCAGTCTGAATGTTGCTCACGTTCATAGTGTTTCAGATATAGCCAAGGCTTTACACTGGCTGAGCTCAGCATAGTCAAGCAGAGGCATCCTTATAATCAAAAAAGGGATGTGAATCCTGTGGTATCTGCATGTGTTGTTCTGGAAGGGGCTTTTGCTGTAAATTGAGAAGAAACTTAAGAACGTTTTTTTGAAAAACATATTTTTGTACTGACTGCAAGTGGTGCTTGGAAAACCTATCTGGCTGAAAAAGGACCTGTCATCTCCCTGCTCGCAGTGGGCTGGCTTCCAGCCCGGCTGCTTGCCTGATCTGATTCACCGCGTGAAGCGACTGCGTGAGGCCGAGTGCCGGTAAGGCGGCCAGTGACAGGAATGTGGCTGGCATCTGGGCTGCCCGCTTCAGCCCTGGCTTGTGCCTCATCAAAAGTCATGATGAATTTGCAGTCAGAGGCTCATGGTCGCCTGCTGACGGCCAAGCTTCAGCTGATGGCCTGCTGCTGCCTTGCTTCCACCACCAGATCTGCCCAAAACAAACTGTGGAGCTTGTCTGGGCTAGAACTAATCCTAACAACAACAATAAAAAAAATTTGGTTTTTAATCTGGATTGGCCCTGGTTCACCAAGTAGCCTCAGTTCTGTTTGTCATCACACAGTTTGGAGGTGGGTGGGAGGAGGAGTATGAGAAATTTCCTCCTTTGAGTTGCCTTCCTGAGCTGGCTCAAACACATTGTGAAATTACTGCTTTAGTAGTCTAGGCCTCTTCCACTCGCTAGTTAGATTAAATTAGAAAACAGTTTCAGCCCATTTCCAACCCCCTAAATGTGATTTTAGGTGTAATGTCACTTCTGATTTAGTAATAGAAAGAATGCTTGTGGGAATGTGCCACATAAGAGAAAAATAATCACTTGTAAAATTTAGATTACAGCTCCCCCTGTTGAGTTCTTACAACAGTTCTCACATCAAAATAGCATTTAGGTTAGTCAGTCTTGGCATTTCCATAATGCAGGATTTAATCCAGTAAAGTCCCTCTCTCTGCAGGCCTGACGTAAATGTGTGGTGGTTTATGATATCACTTCATATTAAATACTGAGATCTTATAATCAGGAGGCTAGGAAGGCAAGTGTGGGAATTTTAGACTAGAATTGAATCTGAAAGACTTGTTACAGCTAATGATCCTGGCCTGTTGAGGCTTTCGACGTTATTGATTGCAGAGACAGTGTTAGGAATGGTGGGATTGCCCCTGAAAGCCACCCTTTTGATAGAACTTCTCTTTGGAGCAGTTGAGTGGAATTAGACCTTGATGGCAGCCAATGGTTTCAGATACACTCAGCTTTAATATGTGTGTATGTATGTACAGCAGGATAATATCTAGATGCACATGCAGTTAGCCATTAAGAACTGGAATTTTGAATCAGAAAGCAGACTATTTTTTTTTCTTTTTTTTTTTTTTTATTATGAAATGTAGCAAAACTTAAGAAATTGTTCGTTTTCAAGGGGTCAGGTGCAGTACTTGGGAAACAGGCATAAAACCCAGCACCTCATAATTTCAGTAAATGCCCTAATTTTTGTTGCAATATTATATAAATATTTAAAGTAACAAACAATTCACAGAACTGTAACCACAAAGGTAATTTAATGTCGTAGGAAACGGTCTTCAGTCAAACAGCTCATATCCCTTCACATCTAAATAGAATTATGTTAGGGTATAAAGTTATTAGTGGTAGGAAATTGTGGTTTTAAAAAGAATTAGATGTAGAAGCTGATTTAAAGAAACGTATACGTTTTTTGCTTCAGAAATTTTGAAGTCACTAAAAGCAAAAATGAAGGTTCTTAACACCAATGGTGTTGTGCAGTCGTGATGAATATGTTTTACACTGTAAACAAGTAATACCAACCCATATTTTAAAAATAAACCATCACAAAAAGACTCGACTCTAGAGGTTGTTCTATCTCTTCGATCACTTCACTCGATATAAGGTAAAGAAATGAGAGAAAGATTAAATGAAATTCAAACTGTGCCTTTACTATTAGAAAGTTTTGCTCTGTATGAATATTAATACTTATGTGTGAAACCGTATTGGTGCAATGATCTCAATACCTGTTTTCCTTCAAGGCGTGCTATGGAATCTTAAAAGTACCTGAGGGGAGCTGGCTGTGTCGCACCTGTGTCCTGGGGATACATCCTCAGTGCCTCCTGTGTCCCAAAAGAGGAGGTGCCATGAAGGCTACCAGGACAGGGACCAAGTGGGCACACGTGAGCTGTGCCCTCTGGATTCCAGAGGTAAAAACCTGATTTCTGCCTCTTTCTTTTGTATCGTAGACTCTTCTCTATCCTCCTTTGTCCATCGTCTGCCTTTCTGTGTTCTCATGATTTAAGGTACCTGTCTGGCTTAATACTGGGCTTTATTCTGATGAGTCTGCACAGTCTGTGAGGAGAGTGGGAGAGTGTCTAGCTTATGTTCCATTAATTAATCACTTTGTCCTCTCCATTTACTTAGCAATCACTTCTTGGTGTCATTATGGTATCTGTTTGACCTGCTAGAAAGGGTCACTGATGAAAGCTAATGGTCACTGTACAGCAGCAGGTTCATAGTCTCTCTTATTTTCTGGTCAATTTGTGTGCTCTTTTAGGTATATAATATGCATGAATTCACACCTTCTTTTTTTTTTTTTCCAAAAGTTCCCCCTCCTTGCATTATTTGTATATGATGGATTCTAAGATTTGTAGTTAAAGTGGATTTTTTTATTTAAGTAAATTTTTTCTGAATGGTGAGGAGATGGAGACTTTTTATCTTCTACATTATATTTTTAATTAAAGGCTTTTTTGATATATCTGAGCATACATATATGGAGAGTTTCATAAAGAAGCTTCACACTTCTTCCTCCATTTTGAATCAAGCTTAGCATCACAGTAGAATTGAGTAAATCTGAATGTTCACTCTTGTGTAGGTGGGGTCTGTGTTTAATTTTGTCCTTGGAATATTTGTTTCCTTTCTGGTAAGATCCACAAATCCATTATGGTGGATGGTTTAACGTGAGGTGGTAGCCAGCTCTGTTTTGGCGCCGTGACATAAGGCGGATGGGTGCCTTGTTCTCTGAACCTTCTGCTCCCAAGTGCAGCCACACCTCACATTTGCAAAACTTTGAGGAATATGTTAAGATTCTCCGTATTTTTTTTTTTTTTTGGACATAGCAACCAGATGCAGTGTGTAATTCCTAGCTCTGTCTCAGGCATATATCTGCTCTTCAATGAAGTTGTCTTTGTGGTTTCCTTTCCATGCCTGTTGTGCTGGGGGGGTTTAGACTGGATATTAGGAAAAATTTCTTCACAAAAAGGACTGTCAGGCATTGGAACAGGCTGCCCAGGGAGGTGGTGGAGTCACCATCCCTGGAGGGGTTTAAAAGGCATTTAGACGAGGTTCTTAGGGAAATGATTTAGTGCTAGAGTTAGGTTATGGTTGGACTTGATGATCTTGATCTTCCAACTGAAATTATTCTAAGATTCTATAGTTCTTGGCATCTCGTTCACCTTTAAGGAGAGAGGAGTTGAGTGGAAAAAAACAACCACCTGCACTTGTGAGGTGTTTTGGCTGGAAGCTCTCCTGGCTCTGAGCTCTGGTTTTCCTAAGAGGTCCTTTCTTCATGTAGTTGCCTTGATGTTCTTGCCAGCAGAAGAGGAAGCAGGTGATGGCAGGACAGGGAGCACGTGCTGCCTTTCCACCTGCCCACATCCCTCCGGCGGGGGGAGTGAAGCCACTGGGGGAGCACCTAGGTGGGAGACCTGGAATCTGGCTGCTCCCCCAGCCCTTCTGTGGCTCCAGGCCTTGGGCACCTCCTCCCCTCCACACCAATGCGAAGTGTGTCAGGCACAGAGAGGAGGTGGCACCTCCAGTAGGGGCAGGAAGTGCCTCTTGAATCCGTTCTCTCTTGGTCTCCTGCGTTGTCACTTGTGAAACAATTCAGTCACCAGAGAAACCTTTGGAAATCTCTGCTAAAATGGTGTGTCAGTTCCTGTCTGGAGAGTCACCATGGCCTTGCATGCTGCAGGTGACTAGCAAGGCCCAGAGTTTGAAGACCTGGGGATGGATACTGTAGGGGAGAATGTGTATTCTCAAATACCTAATTTTCTTCTCCCTGAGCTAGTAGCACACTGAAACTCCCCCAAAAGAAACACATGAATAGTAAACTCACTGCCATTTCCTCTTGTGGCCCTAACAAAATGGAGCAAGGCAGAATACAGAGATGCATGGGCCATAAACATGTCTGTGCTTTGTGGTAAAAGTTTCAATGAGGGACTTCGTGAGTCATCAAGTATAGGCTAGCGTTGTTGCAGGCAATTGCATCAGGTGTTTTCCTTCGTTAACTCTCTCGCCACTGTCTTAAAATGTTTTTCTGCCTTCCTTGTGAGCTAATGCTGTCAAAAGGCTTTCTTGTGATTGGGTCATTTGAAGATTTTTACTTTACGAAGCATACTCTTCATTGGTATATATCCTTTTATTCTTCTGCCTTTATCGTCTTTTAGTGTTAAAGTGTAGTCTCTTTCGTGTATTCTTAAAAGACTTCTTTTTTTTAAAGAAAAGGAGACACTGAGGCCAGAAAACTTATATCAACTTTTCTGAAATTCAGGGTCCTTCTCTGCCTTAGCTAACCCATTACTGTTGTGTCCTCCCTCAATCAGTGTGGTATTAGCTGAAGCAGAAGGTTATTTCTCCATGCTACAACTGGAAGGGTATCAAATTGATTCTCTGTGGCTTCCCTTCCCATCCTTGTGCAGCTGCTGGTGGCAAGTTAACAGAGGGAGCAGCAGGATGACAATCGAAATGGCAGCTCATGTGCACAAGAGTCACAGAGAAGAGGCTTCAACAGCCTGTTGTTTTCACCCTCTCCCACCCTTAAATTTCTTCAGAGCACAGCAGTCAAAATGTAACCTGATACAGGGTGAAGAACTAACAGACGAAATAGCTACGTGACAGCAGATGGATCATTTCTGCCTTGGGATGAGAGGTTTTGGAGAATTAAAAGGTTGCCCTCTTTGCTCTCTGGATCCGTTGTGGGCAGCAAAGTTCAAACAGACTTTGCCTTGATTCTTTGAATATCAGAAACATACAGGCAGCATGAGGCCAGTATAAATAAACAGCACCTGACTCTGTGAGTGCTTCTTTGTGCTTTTACGAAGTGGGGTAATATAAACAGACAGTGTTACAAGCTGAATGGACAGTATTTCCAATATAAATGTTTCCTGACCTTGTGAGTCCCCTCTGGGAAGGAGCAGGGAGAGCATTGAAAGGGGCAGAGAGGGACAGGGAGAGAAGGTCTGTGTCAAATCCCAGCTCCTGCTGGGAAGTGTGGTAGAAAACTGGTACTGCACAGTGTCCATAAGGTAATCACTGAAGATTCTGGTTTATTTTTGAAAGGAATATAGACAATGTGACAAGTTGATATAATCCATTAATTCCCAAAAGAAGTCTTGGCTTTCAGCGTAGCAGTAACTAGGATGAGAATTGCGGTCAATCTTTGTATGGTATTGTTTCAGAAATACCTGTGCAACTTGTAACCGGCTCTGTTTTGAGCAAGGTCAGGTTAGGCTGATGAAAGGCTGTTTCATTTTGGAAGCAAGAAAGCGACATTTGATTATATTTAAGAACACTGGACGTTATTTTGTGGAAACATTCAAATGTTTCAAGGACAGCTTTGTCACCTTTCCACCAATTTATAGGCAGGCCACATCAGATTAAATTGTACGTCATCCCTACCTGATGAGGATGATGAGGACATCACATATTACCTGCCTGTTCTCCTTCTTGTCTGGTAAAACCTCGACCATCTCTGAAGCATCTTCTTGATGAAGACTTCTTGAAATGCCATGCAGCAGGTTGACTTCAGTATATTCCAGAAGATGTGGCTTGCAGTTAGGGGACCAGAGGGTGAAATACTATGACAAATATAAATCTTAGTAGAGTCCATTTATGTCATTAATTCATGAACTGCTGATGAACTTTTTTAAATGTGGAAATGATGAACCAAGTAATGTCTTGCAAAGCTGTATTTTCCACTTACTTAAATGATCCCTAGAGCTATGCAATGATAAGAAGAGAGTAGCAAAAATACTCAGCTTGAGTGTAGCAATTACGACCCTCAGTCTTGATAGCACTATCATCTTTGGATCAGTCTACCTCACAGAGGAGGTCTACTGAAGCAAAGCCTTTCCTACTCAGGGACTAAGCAGGTTTAAAAATGAAGACGTGCATCAAGTGATTGTTGATGTACCCCAAAAAGGAAACTAGGAAATTCAGCTTAGGCTGTTGGCTCTGGTAAAGTCAACGGTTTAATTATCACGTGTTAAACTAATTCTTTAAAACTGGATTTCCCTAGGAGAGTCTTATTATGAAGGCAATCTATGGAAACTACTGTAGCATAATGCTCTTAAACTCTTCTAGGAAAAAAATAAAAAAAGCTTGTTCAAATATCAGCCTTAACTGATTTCTTATGGAATCAACTTTTCTTCTGGCCTCACAGAGCATGAGCAAGGCGAACCTTCTTTCTTTGAATTCTTACATCTGACCCCTTTGAGAAGAGGCATGTATCCCACCTCTGGAAATACAGGTCTGCTCTGTTCAGGTGAATTGTTCATAGAAAGCATGGAGATCTTCCTGGCTAGAATCAGCATCATATTTTGGTTTCAGGCAGGTAGCTCTCCAGAGCTGCTAAATTCAGGAAGTGCTGTGTAAGCATGAAAATCCAGGCTTTTGGAGACTGGTGTTCTTGAGACAGAACAGTTATCTCACTGAAATCATCTGCTGTGTGCAGTTCTCATAGTAGCCCAGTTCTGCGTATTGGTCATTCAGAGCTGACCAACTTTTTATTGCTGCCCTTGGATAAATCCTGTCTGTCAAGAGTGGCTCAGGGATGTCTACAGAGATCATTTGTCCTGGTGCCCACATTATGGAGGATAGTCCTTGTTTCTTGGTATGGACAGCAGGCAGCTGAGAAATCTCTGGCACAATGGATGTGTGGACTTCGGCATAACAAATAATAGGAAAAGGTATCCTGTGCTTATCTGAATTTTTTTCTTTTAGTATTAATATCCATAATCTTCTCTACTAGCAGCAAATGTATCATCCAGACTTAAGTATGTGAAAACTGGCACAAGAGAATATACTGTGCTTTGCAGTAGGAGAAGTTTGTTGTATTCTTTCTCAAATTACACTTGTTACAATCTGTAGTTAGGAAAGTGTATTAGAATCACCTCTTGCATTGGGAATGCTCAGTGGAGAGGCAGAGCTGGGAAGTGATGGTTTCCCTGGCTGCTGACTTACAGATCTGGTTCTGCCCCAAATTGTGAGCTGGCAGAAGTAGCTATTGTAGGAGATCTGTGGCTTTTAAAGAAGGAACTTTTCAGGTGAGTATGAGTAAGTGTTTTTATTTTGTTCTGAGTAACTTGTATTGTGGTAGTTTTTAAGTTACACCTGTTAAAGCAGCACAGAAAAACAAAACCAAACCAACCAAACAGAAAACCCCAAACAACGCAAAAAACACACAGACACAAAACCAAAGCAACATACACATAAAAAATAAACACCAGAATGGAAAGAAAATAAACTTAAGCATCATTTACTGCAGCTGGTTCATGACAAGGCATGCTGTAGATGCCTCAAGTGTTTTGAAGAACTGCAACTTCTAGCCACTAGGTTAGACTAGTAGTATTCCACAATATTGTTTTCATGTGGGTTCTTTTAAAGTCCCTTGCTAAAAAGTAAGAGCACATGGAGATCTCGCTGAGATAAATGTGTGGTCACATTTCTTCTGGTACTAATGGAGAGCTTGTTTTCATTGCCTCGATGACTGCTTTCCATGCTGTTTTTTTTTAATAGGTTAGCATTGCTTGCCCGGAAAGGATGGAGCCAATCACAAAGGTGTCTCACATTCCCCCAAGTCGATGGGCCCTAGTGTGTAGTTTATGCAAACTGAAAACTGGTGCTTGCATTCAGGTATGTACTTGTCCTGTGGTAAATCTTGAGTCTGTGTGAGCTGGGCAATTTTGGTTTTGCTTTTTGTTCTTCCTGTGTTCAGAGATGCTTTACAATGCAGATGACCATTGGATAGATGCCTACTTCTTCATAGCTGGTTGCTATCAAATTAGTTCACTTCCACAGAAATTTAGGGGTCAGTTGCCCTCTTTTTAGTAAGGCTGAGATGTGTAAGGACTGCTGCTACGTGGGTCAGAGATAGATAGAAAGATTCTTCTGTTGAACAGTGTTCACAAATGAGAAAACACTAAATCGAGTGATATCAGCTTCAAAGAGATCAGCAGATATTTTTAAGGGTGCTTAGGAAGTACGTTTTTGTAGGGATGGACTTTCATGTAACTAGGGTAATTCTGTCCTTTTTGGGGGGGTTGTTGCTACGGTTTGTCACTGAGGTATTTTGTTCTGTTTTGTCTGTAGTGCTCTGTGAAAAGCTGTATCACTGCCTTTCATGTCACCTGTGCCTTTGAGCATAGCTTAGAGATGAAGACTATCCTGGATGATGGGGATGAGGTCAAGTTCAAGTCATATTGTCTAAAGCACAGCAAGAACAAACAGAATTCACTGCCTGATGTTGATGAGCACCCCAAGAGCGTGTCAGACCAGAAGCAAACGGAGAGTGAGAAAACCAGTTTGCGAGCCCAGAAACTCCGAGAGCTGGAAGAAGAGTTCTACTCACTAGTTAAAGTAGAGGATGTTGCAGCAGAACTGGGCCTTCCTAAACTTGCTGTAGACTTCATCTACAATTACTGGAAATTAAAGCGAAAAAGTAACTTTAACAAACCATTGTTTCCTCCCAAGGAGGATGAAGAAAATGGCTTGGTGCAGCCAAAAGAAGATAGTATTCATACTCGCATGAGGATGTTCATGCATTTGAGGCAGGACCTAGAAAGGGTAAGAGTTTAATTGGTGAAGTTCTCAAAACTATTTGCAGGTGAGAAAGGTCTTTGATCATGATGAAAGTGGGAATGGGAGAAGCACAGAGAGGTGATTTTTTTAAAAATAATCATTTTTAAAAGTAAGGCCTTCAACTCTGGTCTTTTGGTATGCTGCATTGCCCACTACAGAGACTTTGAGGAACTGTCCCTTCTCAATCCAGTGGGGGATTCAATGTGAAAGGAGTGCTTCCTGACTTGCTTAGAGGTTATTCCTTTATGTGTTTTAAGATGGATGTTTCTATGCACACTTGATGCATTTACTAACTGACTGTCCGATTTTAACTTCAACTGAGTACATGTTTAAAAAAGTTGAGTAAATTTGTTTGACCCAATGATAGTAGTTGCTAGTGATACGGATTCAACAACAAAAATTGTTACTTTTGTTAAACAAGTGTAAGTGTAAGCAGTGAAGGAATGGGGCAGGCTTAACAAATTCTTAATCTTCTACCTCCTTTCTTGGGATAGAGGGACTCCTGATTTGTACTTTAAAAAGTGTTTTGTAACAGTTATGATAGAATGTTAAATACTAGCTAGTTCTGAGTTGGGAAAAATCAAGTTATGTAGGTAAAGCAGTAAGTATTCTTTGGTGAGTGTGCGTTAACCTTTTAGAGAATCCTAAAAAGATACTGAAGCAGAGCTTCTCACCCTCATTGTTTGAAGGCAAGTAGGTGAAGCCCTAGCTGGTTAACTTCCATGGTGACTTTTTGGCTCCATGCATGCAGAAGAAGAATGCTGGGCTGTGCTTATGCCACATCTGATTCAGGAGTCTTACTCACCTCTCTTTCTCGCCAGCATGTTGGTGTGCCAGTTAGCAGGCAGGCTGAATCGCTCGTTGCCCTGTTGACCCAGATGCTTTCACTGCACGTAGCTGCTCTAGGTGCTACGGGTTGGTTAGTGATCTGAAAATAACCCACTGGGTCTGCCACTGCTTGTGGCTTTACTGAGGAGAAAGAGGAAATTATCTTCCTGTCGGGGGTTCTTATCAGATTGCCAACTAGCTGATAGTGCGAAAAGATGGAGTCCTTCAGCAAAATACAGAGCAGGAATTTCTTAGGAAGGCACACATCGTGCCTTTTTCCAGCAGCTATGTAAAAAAATGTAACAAAAAAAAAGTAGGTGTGCTAAATGTGATATGGAAATGAGACACTGGAGAAGAGGGGAAGGAAAAACGGGAGAGAAAATAATGTAAGAAAAGGGAAAACAATATTGGGGAGAGAACAGAATGAAAATAAGGGAGATGAGTGTTAGAGCTGAGATTTGCACTTATCAGTCTAACTGTTGCCTTGAATATAGTCATAATCAAGCTCAGATCTCCTTTTCCAGGACGTTTGGATACGGACCCTTATTTAAAAAAAAAAAAAAAGACCATAACATGGCTCAAATCGAGGTCTGGTATTTGGGTTGAATTTTTCTTTCGATAAGCCATTTCAAGCTTTTCGGTTTTGATTGATGAGTGCTTGATTTGTATCAAATTTTATTAAAATTCATGTATTTATTTGGAGTGGAGGTACATAACAACCCCATGCAGCACTACAGACTCAGGGAAGAGTGGCTATAAAGCTGACTGGCGGAAAAGGACCTGGGGGTGTTGATTGACAGCTGACTGAACATGAGCCAGCAGTGTGCCCAGGTGGCCAAAAAGGCCAACAGCATCGTGGCTTGTATCAGGAATAGTGTGGTCAGCAGGACCAGAGAAGTGATTGTGCCACTGTACTCAGCACTGGTGAGGCTGCACCTTGAATCCTGTGCTCAGTTTTGGGCCCCTCACTGCAAGAAAGACATTGAGTTGCTGGAGAGAGTTCAAAGAAGGGCGATGTAGCTGGTGAGGATTCTAGAGCACATGTCTGATGAGAAGTAGTTGAGGGAACTGGGGCTGTTTAGCCTGGAGAAAAGGAGGCCGAGGGGAGACCTTATCACTGTCTGCAACTACCTGAAAGGAGGTTGTAGCATGGAGGGGTTGGTCTCTTCTCCCAGGTAACAAGTGATAGAATGAGAGAAGATGGCCTCAGATTGTACCAGGGGAGGTTTAGCTTGGATATTAGGAAGAATTTCTTCATGTTAAGGGTTGTCAGGCGTTGGAACAGGCTGTCCTGGGAAGTGGTGGAGTCACCATCCCCGGAGGTGTTTAACAGATGTGTAGATGAGGTTCTTAGGGACATGGTTTAGTGATGGACTTGGCAGTCTTAGGTTTATAGTAGGACTGGATGATCTTATAGGTCTTTTCCAAGCTAAATGATTCTGTGATTCTTTACTGTATACTTTGAAACAGCTGTCTCAAAATGTCTGAATTTCCTGTGCCACAAGATTTTTGGAAATCTTGGAATTTCCTTTCTGGGGAGAGAGGTTCCAGTTCTGAACAGATGGACTTGAGTGCTGTCGGAATTATGCTTGGCAAATGTCTTTCAACCAGCCCCTATGCTGTGTCTGTGTTCTGAAAGTTCTTTTAAGTGTTTATCAAGAACTTTCAGTGCCTCTTCTGTTCTCATTACATAAGGTGGAAATATTGTTGTGATTTCAAACAAATAGTGAAAGCAGAATTTTGTGGAACTGAGTCATAGAACCATAGACTCACAGAACGGTTTGGGTTGGAAGAGACCTTTCAAGGTCATGTATACCAGCCCCATTGCCAGCTTGTGTCCAGGCTTTCATCCCCTTGTACCCTCAAGTCCTTCTCAGCAGGGCTGCTCTCAATCCCTTCATCTGCCAGCCTGTATTGATACCGGGGGCTGCCCTGACCCAGGTGCAGGACCTGGCACTTGGCCTTGTTGAACCTCATGGGTCAATGCAATGTAGTCAGAAAGTAAACTGCTAAATGAGTCAGCCAACATGCATACTTTGTGCAAGAAGCCAGAGTGCTCTTTTAGAGGTGATCTGCATGTTGGTTTTGGTCCAAACCTGCTAGCTCTCTTGGTTACCTTTGTAAAAAGTATCACTTTATAATGTTGCCATAATTTTAGGGGAAACAAACGTAGTTTAGCTGCTAAAACATTCAATGAAACACTTTGCTGAGAAATTCTGGGAGAATTCAGTACTGCCCGCAGTAACATCCCCTGCATCATACGTATTGGAAGCAGGCTCACAGACAAGCAAGTCTTAGAAATTACTTACTTTTCTTTTGCTTGGAATTTTGTGTTCGTTCTCTGTTCCTACAGACGAAAATATATTCTGCTGTCTTGCAGAATATACTCAAGGCATTCATTAAATGGACAATTAAAAAAATTTCAGGTTTTTTTAATTCATAGTTATGTATGTTCAGTAATATTCACAAAACATTACCAAGGGATTTTGCACATAATGTTGTTTTAATTCTGTTGTTAATGCACCTTCTTTAACCTTGTCAGGGTTTATTTTCTTATTGCCTTTTAAGTCTCCTGTTATTCCTCCTTAGGTAAGAAATCTCTGCTACATGGTAAGCAGGAGAGAGAAACTGAAGTTGTCTCACAGTAAAGTACATGAACAGGTCTTCAATTTGCAAGTCCAGCTCATTAATCAGGAAATTGCTGCAGGTAATCATATAAATGTAAAATATTTACAAATTCTATCTATATTTAAAGTAAAAAGTGTGTTCTCTTTATGTTCCTCCTTAGCGTTTTTAACATTGTAGATCTGCGTTAAACTTTTCAAGTACACAGCGGAAGTGGCAACACACACAAAATGCTTTAATCTCTTAAAATATTTACTTGGGTATTTCTTTGTTTTATGGCTGTTTCTGGTAAATGTCTCTTACTTATCAATCCCTATTGCATCCAGATAGCAGAAAGGAGCCACTGGTCATCTCTAGTTTTTCACTTCCATGGCTGCTGGTACCGTTTCCCCACAGCAAGCTCTGCGCTGCTGCTTGTCTCTCCAGCTGAGAAGGGTTTTTGTTTGCTGTCAGTAGTCATTCCTTCAGGCAAAAGAGAAGAGTGACTGATAGGAATCGTCTGTTGTTGCCTTGCATGATTGATGAGCAGCACGAAGAGGCGTTTCTTAGCCTGCCATCTGTGGTTACTCTCCTTCCTTCAATCAGAGTTTAAGTACTCTGGTTTTTAATAGTGAGCAGTAACTGGGTAAGAATGCTGATGTATCAAAACCCACTTCTGCCCTTCATTTTTATGGCGACTGTCTTAAAATAAGGAAGACGACATTAGAAAGAGGAAGAGTGTATATTACAGTGCAATTACTTTTTTTTTTTTCTGAGGGAAGGCAGCAATTTCTTCAATGTGAAATTAAGATCTCTTTGTTCTTTCAAGATATATATTATGTCTTTCATGACCAATTCAGAGTGAAGTCTTTGTGCTTTTTTTTTATCTACCCCTGAACCATGGATAGGTTTCATTAGTACCAACAAGATGGTTTTTCTAAACTGTTTTAAATCAGACTAGTACTTTGTGGATACAGCAGTACTCTAAAGCGCTTCGGTTTGTGTAAATGCATTTTATTAGAAATGTCTGTTAAATTTGTTTTACCTCTTTTCAAACACAAAGTGCTTTTTTAATGCTTATTAGAATAGCTTCATAGCTACTTCACAACGATACTATATGCATATGGTATTATAAAGAGCAATATCTTGGGGTGAAAAGACTTCTAAAGCATAGAGAATTTTATAGTACAAAGCAGAGAGGGTTGAACTAAGTCCAAACTGAAACTCAGTTTGAAGCATTGTTTTTTCTCCATCCAAAACTGAATATGAATCTTTTTTATAGCTGCTTTGGAACTACTTCAGTCATATCTCAAAGCTGGTTCAATTCACTGGCTTAAAGCCCTGTAAAAAGGGCACATTGTTGTTTTTAATGGAAATGCTAAAATGCTTACCTAAATTCTGAAATGGTGGATAATTTGGAGCAGTTTTCATTATTCCAACTTCTTTAATGTCTTCAAATAATTTCACGCTAATTGTTTGCAAATGCGTCTTACTGTTGAGTGATCTTCTAATGGACTATAAAACTTGCTACAGATAACAAAACAATTGCCTTCTTTTAAAAAAGCCTTTTTTTCTTCTGCCCCCTCATCTCTTTCTCCTGTAGGCCATACCCTGACAAGTGCACTAGAGAACACACTGTTCTACCCACCTCCCAGGATCACCCTGAAGTTAAAAATGCCCAAATCAGCACTAGGAGATTGCAAAAATAACTCGCTGAAGCCTGGCAACAGACCGCTCTCTCCTGACAACAACAGCAGTGTTTACAGCAAGCGAAGCGTGCCCATGTCAAAGGAAGCGTTTGAAATTAAAGCGAAGTCTTACTCCAGGTATCAGCACGACAGCAGAAGTAACGGGTTGCTGGCAGGGATCGGCAAGCCTCGGAGCGAGGCCAAGGATCCTGGCCCCACGCAGATGCCGGAGTTTCACCGGGGCCAGCCGTCCGGGAAGCCCTTGGCACTCCAGGCTGCTTTGCATGGACAATCTTCCATTGGGAACGGGCGGGTGCAGCAGGAGAACTTGAGGCTGGTGGCCAAGTCCAATGGTCTGATGGGCAGGGCTGGAGATGTGAGCCAGAGAGACAGTTCCAGCCAGACGCCCTACGAGCAAGAGTCCGTGCTCACAGCTCACTTGGCCAGCCAAAGCGGTTTCAGAAAATCTACCATAGAACATTTTAGCCGGTCCTTTAAAGAGGCTACCAACAGTCTGGTGAGGACCACGGAAGATCTCCGGTGCTGTGAAAAGCCAACGAGAAGACTCGCAACAAAAGATCGCTTGTGGAGCAAGCAGACGCTTGAAGGTGCTCCGTACCAGGACAACGACGGGTACTGTCCTGACTTAGAGCTGAGTGACTCTGAAGCAGAAAGCGATGAAAACAAAGAGCAAGTGAGGTTAAGACGAAGTAGCTCGGAGAGAGAAAGCCCAAATAAGGACTTTGGAAGAGATTGTCACAATAGGAACAAAAAGAATATGATTTCTCACGGTTCTGTACAAAGGTGATTAGAAGCCCCCACGGGGTAACTCAGCCTTTATGTATTCCAGTGTACCAGTGCAAAGCTCCGCATCAAAAGGTTCCAGAAAATAGTCCAGGACCTACATTAGGAAGAGTTGCAGTAGGGGATGGGGGGAGGGGAGAGAAATCAGAGTAGTTTTGTTCAACTGTGAATTGGCTTGCAGTCTTCACGAGGTTAACTGAGTTGTTGCAAAGTCTTGTGGAAATTGATATGTTTGGTTAGAGGGTAATATCTGGGAGAGCACGAAGCGGTTAATCTTTGTATAAATTCAGGAAACTGCTTCCCACTTGCCACCTTACGTGGGAAGCAGCGTGTTTACGTTATGTCAGTCTTGTGGTGGGGTAGACAGGCATTCTAGATGCGCTCTGATGCGTTGAAAAGAGACTGCAAACAGAGACACTGAAACTGCAGTCCCGCAGCACCTGCAGTATGGCTGTGATCCAGCAAGGCACTCGCGGATGTGTTAGGAAGTGAAGCACGTGAAAAAAGTCCTGCTGGTTTTCCCCTCACACACACCGTGGGGACGTTTGTGCTCAGATCTCCGAGCACATGCCGGTGTGCTCTGCTGGATCAGGCCCAAAGTGACTACTAAGTGACGACCCTCTCCTGCAGGAGGCTTTGAACTGCGGCCGCGTTTGCGGGCTCCTTGCGAAGGGTGGAAGCAGCCGTCACTGGCGCTGCCCAACTCGCTGACCTCTAGACATGTCCCCTCTCCCCCCACCCCCTGCCCGTTCCCTGCTCTTGCTGAAGGTTGTGTTTCTCTTCACAATAACTTGCTTATTTTGTAAATATACAACTTCTAGTACTTCAGTTTTTTTTAACCTCTGTACATAGTTGCTTGTTGTGGGATGCACTTGTAAATATTTTACCCAGCTAACAAGTACAGATGGCTAATTTTGTGGATAGTGTTTACAAAAGTAGATGTACTACTTCAAAGAAAAATGCTATTTGACACTTAAATATAGGCAATCACCGGTGATGCCAGGTTCCTCTTGAAACTGAGATTTCGTGTCCAGAGGTGTGTGTACCTGGTATTTTTAAAAATAAACTGAATTAGAAATAATTTTGTCTGAACTTTTTATGCAGGCATGAATTTTCAACCCTAGTTGCCCAAATACAGGCACTGAAGCCTTATTTCTGGCATCTAGGTCTGTAAAATTTTAGCCAGTCATCATTTGGAGTATTTTTTTTTTAATTGCTGGAAATTTATTATTTTCTTAAGCTGCTTTTCAACCTCTGGATCAGTTGCTGTTTCCCAAACTAACTCTTTTTTGTATGTCCTTTAAAACTAGCAGTTGTGATTAAATTTCAGCCAGCACTGAGGAAGTGAGAGGGGAGGGGAATCCTTTTTCTGCTCATTTCAACGACAGGGGATTTTTGTTTGTATGCAAACAAACTTCTCCTTTTCCAGATGTGTTGATCAAAAAAAGTAACTGCACTGTTTTTCTCTGAAATGCTGTACATTGCATAAATAGGCAACATCCGCTGTCCCTCCGTCACTGGCTGAAATGGGCCGTATGTTATATAGGGTACATCATACCGCTTCCTTCTGTTGGGGTGTTCGTTTTGTGTAGAAACGAAAGGTGTTCCTCACCCAGCGTGAAGATGACTATGCAGAATCCAAATGACGACTTGTTTTTCTTCATTATCATTATTTATTGCTTTTAGCTTGGGAAATGGCAACATCATTTTTAGGTTTAAATTTTGAAATCTCCCTCGTTGCAATAGAACTAGCAAGTCAGGGGCTGGAGGACTTTTCAGTAGTGAAATTTTAAAGAGAGTATACTTGGCAATTCTGCTCTATTTTCTTCATGCATCTTAATTTTTTTTTTTCACTTCTTGATTTTATGTATATTTGTGTAATTGATCTTTCTAGAGCTGTATCTTAAAAATTATTTCTTTTGGTGTAAATATGCAGTAGCATTTTAGGTTTCCACATATTTTATTTTCCTGGGAAATGCTTTGTGTTCTAAGCCATGGGTCATTCAGAATAAGCAAACAAACGTCTGTTAATTTGTATTCCGGTTCTGATTCTCTTAGTTCTCCTTCAATATTTATTAGTAATCCTCTCTAGCTGGTCATGAAATTTTACAAAACTTTATTTGGAACACTTATCTGGGAGATCAGGAAAGTGTTCGTGTTATTTTGTGGCCGGAAGCCTATGGCAGAAGGGAGGGAAATTGGTGCTTCAGCAAAACTCAGCATTTCTGCTCTTCTGGGGTTATTCATTCAGTTGTTTCCAGTCTGAGCAATGGTTTTGCTAATTTTTACATGATTTTAATAGATATATGAAGGAGCCCTTGGTTATGTAGTTCTCAAGTATTGTCCCCAAAGTGCATTTGCTAGTTTTTATTGTGTGTTCGGTGGCTAACTGTTTGAAGTATTACCTCTTAACCTTATTTGTCAGGTTTTTTTGTGTGTGTTTTTGCATTTTGTTTTATATATATAAATATATATATATTCAATTTTCCAAGAAGGACTCGGTCTTTTTCAGATGTCCCCTTTTTACAAGTACTTTTTCATTAAATTATGAAACTGCTAACAGTATTTCCATTTGTTGTGATTTATTCAGGGCCTTTACCCTCTGTGTCTGGCAGGCTGTTAAACTCATCAGTCTAACAGCAGTACCGTGTCCATCGGGAGCAAGTTCTTTCTGCAGAGTTGGCAATATTTTAACAAGTCAAGTATCAAGGAAAACCTTTCCCCCTTCAGCCTCCAAAAAAGGAGTTGCTGAACACTAATTTGCTGTGTATAGCAAATAATCCAAGCCTGGCTTTTGTTTCTGCCTAGCTGAGCAAATGTTACAGATCATTTGCTGCCCTGGCCTCACTTTTTAAATATATTTGCTTCTGCCTTAGGATGACTGCTTTGCCCTGGTTGGACAAACCATGTTACAGAGGAAGTGCTGTAGCCACACTTTGTGTCCTGTCCCTTGTACACCTTCACACACGCACAAATCAATACATAACAGGCAGCTATTGCTGTGTGCGCGCAAAGGACAAATCGGTGCGAGCAAGTCCCCGGTTGATGATGTGTGTCGGTTTTGCGTGACCTTTTGCTGTAGTTCCCCCTGTTCCCACAGGCTGGTGCTGTGAGACACCTTGCTGGCAGAGAGGAGCTGTGCCAGCGCAGGGAAGAAGGCAAAAGAAGAGGAAAATGGAGAGAAAAGAGCAGTTGTTGCTGCAAAACCTACCCAATAGCGTCCTTCCTGCTCTGATCTGATGGCATCCCTCCTGCTCTGACCGGCTCTGACCCTCAGCGTTGAAGAGGGTTGGAGGATTTGCAAATCCGCGTGTCAGTGGCAGCAGTGACTGACCCTCCTGCCTGCGGCGGGTCGGGCAGAGCCGTGAGCTGAGCGGCCGACATGCTTGAGGGCTGGGTTTGGGACAGGAGCGGCTCAGGAGGTGGCCACAGGCAGGCTCAGGCTGGAGTGAAGCTGGAGGTGGGTTGGGTGGAATGGAGCAACAGGTCCTCTGACTGAGAAGAAAACAGGAGTGGAAAAAAAAGAAAGAAAGGCAGTAAAGGTGCATGCAGAAGAGAGGAAAAACCCACTCTAGGAAGAAGCAGTGAGTGTTGGATTGTCAGCCGGTTTTCAGGACCAGGATTTCTCCTTCTCTAAAGGTGTTCTTCCAGCAGATTCCAGTAACAGACTTCCTTTTCGTGGCTTTCTGACTTTCTGGCTGGCAGCCTCCCATTCCCTTTGCAAGTACAGTCTGCTTGTGGCTGGGATGTGGGAAAGACAGGGCCAAGGAAGGAAATTGGTATCCCCATTATTTTGGAAACAGCTGCTGTTGGTTTGTAGTCTTTACAAATAAATAAGTGTGGTTACTTGTTGACATTAACTTGGGCCAAGCTTGCACAAGCACCAATAAGGGCTGCACAGTGATTCCCAACACCATCATTCCTGCATTTATGTCACTGTCCAAAGAGAAATGTTTCTTGGCTATAACTTGCATATGTCATTTGCAGAATGTTTTCTCCACGCTGTGAATCCCAAACCATAGAAGGAGAAATTACAAATGTTTAACTAGGAAATCATGAAAGTGGAGTCACCATCCCTGAAGGTGTTTAAAAGGCGTCTAGACGAGGTTCTTAAGAACGTGGTTTAGTGCTAGTTAGGTTATGGTTGGGCTCGATGATCCTGAGGGTCTCTTCCAACTGAAACGATTCTATGAAATATAAGCCTGAAGCGTTCGCTGGATTTTGATGTGGTACTGCACTGGTGACTAGGCCTGGGCACACAGGCTGTGCTGCAGGCACATGGTGTGTATCTGGTATCTGGGAGGGACTGAGCGTTACCAAGTATTCAAAGCTGCAAAGATAATCCCCCGAAACCAGTCGTTTTGATCGTTGTGAGTTGTGATGATCCCAGTACTAGAGAAGGTTTAGCACTGCAGGGAATTGACACATCTATTGGGAAAACAGGCTTTGGATGTGAATTAATGAACAAAAGGAAGTGGCTTGTGCAACCTGGGACTTTGGCATGCAAGTGAAAAATACTGGGGAAGGGCAGAGATGGAAAACAATGGAGTGGCTCAATGTGGCTTCTTTGGGAAGACGGGAAGACTTGCAGACTTCTGGGTTCTAGTGTAATGAGAGATGCCCTGCTACTGCTGCTTCTGAATCTTCCTTTACACCAGCTTCATGGCTGAACAGGCTTTTGCCTCTTCTGGGGTGCAATTCTACAACATGCCCCTCCTGCAGAGACCATCCTGGGGTAACTGCTCCCAGGCTCTCCACTCAGCGCATCTGACGACTTGTTGGACTGTTCTGGAGCGATGTGACAGAAGCAGATTAAAGTGACTGCAAGCACAATTTTCTGAAACCAAACATTACATAGCAACTGGGTAAGTGGTTTGAAAATAGCAGATATTCGTGCCTATTTCTGTTCCTCAAGTTAACCCCTCTGCAGATAGCTTAGGTAAGTTTGCATGACTGCATCGTTGTGTAAGGAGAAGCAGCCTTGGATGTTTTCCCATTAGTTTCCCTGCCTCTGTGAGTAGAGCTTCCATATAAATCGTTCTCCAGTAGCCTTCTTTTGGCTGGGACAACCTCCTGGGATCCACCTTGCCCTGCCCTTTCTCTGGGACTCTTTTGTTTAAGGCTAGGCAGACCCTCCCTGCTTTCCCATGGGTTTCTCAGCAGCCCTGAAGCTGGGTATCAGCCTCACCTAGGCTGCCTTATCTGAGACATTGTTTTAAATCTCCAAGTAGGCTCAGTGATGACACCTTTATTGCTCGCTTTTACCTAACCCTCCTCAAGACATTTTTATGGTCTCTCTTGGGTTTTTTCTGCAGGTGCTGCCCCACCCACCCTCACCGGAGGAAGAGCACTGGGTAAGACAGGGACAGAAGTTGTATTTTGACAGAGTGCCATAAGAGTTCCAGAGGTGTTCTCCTGGCCAAATCAGTGGGCTGGTGTCCTGAGAAAGAATTTCAAACCAAGCACAACAGCAACATATAAAGGAAGATGCCTTCAGGAAACCTCCTGCTCATATGAAAGCCCTAGAGCTGTAACTAACGTCATGATATGTCACTCTTTTTATTTTCTGTGGACTTAGCTGGGGTAGTACCTATAAAAAGAAAATGTGTTACATGCCGTTTGGGAAAATAGCTATGGTTATACCTTTTAAAGTGCAGGCCCTAGTGAGGGAATGAGATATCTGAGGAGGAAAACAAAAGAAATCATCAAACTAGCCCACCCACTTCACCTGAAGCCATGGTATCTGGTTGCATTCCTCTGCAGTTGATCTCTCTTATCTCAGAAGGGTAGTGCTGAGTAGTTTGGGAACCCCTGCCGTGGCATCACTGACTTTTTGGGCTCCACTTGCATCTCTTTGAATGGAGCCACACTAAAGTACTTCCTCTCCTTCAAAACTGATGGCCATTGTTCTGGTGTCTCCTCTGAAATGGAGTGGGGGCATTGCCTTACCCTCTCCCTGCTGATTATTCCTTCTACAAGCCACCTTAGTCCTCTGGGTTAAGGAAGCACAGAGGACAAAAGCTGGATGAGCCAGGTGCAGAATATCCATAAGCAAGTTGTAGTGAAATGGAGAAATAAGCTTAACAGCAGAGTCAATTATACTGTTAAGCAACAGTCTTTATTGAGAGCGCTGGGGAGCTCTGGGAATCATAAGTGCTCCAAAGACTGGATGCTCTTGCATTGCTTATATTCACATAAATATTACATATGCATTACATTTTTTGAAAATTTTGACATACAATACACCTATACTAAGAAATAATTGATGATGTTAGTTGTAATTGTTTAGTCTCTTACTTACAGTACACCTATTAATTATTAGTTAAATATAAGCTAAGCATGCTGCTTCTAAACATTGTATTAATCTTCTGTCTCCCTCTTGTCACACAGAAGGATCTGAGACTTGAAAATATCCCCTCGTTTACAGGTGGTCAGAAAGCACTTCTCTCATGTCAATTAGCTAATGATGGGTACGTCTTTTATAACTTAATCACAGGATACATGAATTTGGCAGCTTCTCTTCAATTCTCCCCTTTTCAATACACTTGCAAATTCTTTTGCAGTACTTTACACTCGTTACACACAGCTAATGTAGAAAATTGACTTCTCTCAAATTGTCTGGTTGAACATGCTAAATTACGCTGAGAGCAGTTGCCCCGAGACCTGCAGTTAATTTGAAGTTTGCTTCTGATTTGGGCCTGAAGAAGGGCCTGTGTGCCTGAAAGCCACAAACACTGAGAGCACTGTTGCTAAACCAGCTACTTGAATGAAAGATGCTGCCTTGTCCTGGCTCCCCTTGCACAGCCTCCATTGTAGCTGTAATTTTGCAGCTGCCACAGCACATATCAATGCTCTCCTTTTTTTTTTTTTTTCTTAATCCTGAGACAAGCAAAATGCAAATCCGGATCACGTGGAGTCCAAAGAGCAGAAGAGTATGGCATTAACGAAAAATGTCTTGGCCCTGCTCCACTGAAGAACGTTTACCCTTTCTGAAGCGCCCTGTTCCCCAGCTGCTCAGAGCGCAGTGCAGAGGGTTGGAAAGGCACAGGCTGGACTTTGTGAGGCAGCTGAAGGCCGCAGGAACTGGCGCTTGCAGGTGCTCCTGTGACAAAGAAGTTGGAGGTGCACCTGTGAGGGGTGTTTGTGAAACACCTGAGAAGCTGGCTGCACTGGGAAGGGTCACGTAATGTCTGCTTATAGCTCTACGTTCTTAGGTTTGAGATGCGTTTTCATGAGACTGTGGCCAGTACATAACGAATGATGCTGAAAGAAGTTTGCCTAATAATCTGTAAGAAGTAGAGAGTACCATTGCTGGTTCTGTGAGAGAAACTGGACCTTTAAGGCTAAATGCTGTAATATGACTTCACGGTAATTTGGTGCAATCCTTTTTAGAAAAGTTTCCCCGTTTGAGATTCTTAATCCATTCTACATTAATTTATGTGACAGCAATAGGTGTTAGACTGGATGTAACATATAAATTAACCAATGGGCACAAGTCTGTCTAACACCTTTGTGCTACCTTCAAGGAGATGTTTGCAAAGCAGGAAAATGATGTACTTTGGCAAATGTTCAAACTGTACGAGTATTTAAATACATGACTGTGATCATCCGGATTAGTAAACAGTTGAGACTTCTCAGTAGTTTGATCTCACCTGGACCTACTTGTTGTTTACTAACAAGTAAAAGCTTGATCTGGACACACAAGCCAATTCCAATAACTCTATGTGGCTGAAAACAAGTGCATGGCAGTGCCAACTCTTGCTTTCCAGACAGCTGATTGCAGTGACTGGCCTTACATTTCTACCTCTGCTCTTGCTTGGTGCTGTTGTTTTGTTTGTTTGGTTTGGGTTCTGTTTTGGGTTTGTTTGTTTGTTATTTTTTCTTTCACGTGGTGCTTGGAGGCAGCTCTAAGATATGGACAGCTGATCTATGGCCTTCGCCCTTTGTACCAGTCATGGATGAGGCCTAGAGCCCTCCCACCTTCAAAGCAGGGAGGAGGACTAACCAGACTAAAGGTGAAAGAAAGAAAGATGAAGCTGGCTCTAAAGAAGGAGAGATTGCAGGATGAGGCTCATGAAAACACAGAAGAACAACTGTGATCTTCCAGGAACCAGCATGAGCAAAAACCAGTTTCTTTTTATAACCCCTGAAATTGTCCAGCACCCCTTCTTTCCTCCAGTCCTGATGGGCTAGGGGTTTTTTTCCAGCTCTGCAGCACACCAGGCCATTCTCTAGCTCTGCTGAACACTTCCCGACTGGCAAGAAGAGTGAGAGCCTGTGGCGGGCTTAGGGAACCTGCAGGCTGGGTGAGGGCTGAGACTTCACCTCACAAGACCTCCCGTCTTGCAGATGTACTCCTTATGCTTTTCATGGCTGGGATAAGAAGATTGTGCTTCCCCTGCTCCCTGCAAAGCTGGAGGAGTGAGTGTGCAATGTGACCTAACATGTGGAACAAACGCTGGGCTACCAGCCATCTCCTTTGGAAGCCACAGCAGTGCTGCAAGTGTTCTCTATTGCTGGGCCGGGGGGGGGTCTGGAGGCTGCACAGTAGATATTGTGGCTGTGAAGCAACAGGATGGGTGGGGAAGCCACATGGCAGGACCACCTTTGGCAGCCATCTCTTCTGTGCTCTTCTCTTCCATGGTGAACTTGTACTTGCAGAAGACCTCAGTTGATGTTCTCTGTGAAGGCATCCCCCTCAAATTCCTTCCTGCTCTACTTTCAGCAAGCCTAGATTAGCCATTACAGAAAAGATAAAACAGAAGCACTGTCCCATGTAACTAGAGATCACAGTTCAAAATAGTTGGCACTTCAGAAGAAGACCAGAGTTTGTGTCGTAACTTGGCACTCGCAAAAGCTGTTAATTTTCTCCCAAAGCCTGTGCCAACACACAGCTTGTTTTGATGCCCTCAAACCGTAGTGGCAAATGCTTAAGCCAGCAAGGAGCAGAGAGACTGGCCAGGTGGGTTGAGTGTGTGAGTGGCTCCTGCTGCTGCATTCAATAAGTGGTTGTGTTGGCCACGTATCCCACGCAGCCTCGTAGTGTGCGAGGACACTGGGAGAGCAGTAAATGTGGCCGAGCTTGGTAAAATGTGACAATTATGTTTCACCGTACTTACAAATTCTCAATGAACTCTTTACATACTTTCAAATTTTAAACCTCTGGATCTTCTTGTTGTAAAATGTATGAAAGAAACAGAGTTACTGTGGCAGTTTTTTTCCTGGATGTTTGTTTTCTGTGTTGGCAGTCACTGATAATTTGCTTGCCTCAGGTCTGAGGTGAAATCCTGCTGTTTGTTGTGTGACATGGCAGTGGGGGCAGAAAAGGAAAAAAATCAATGCTAGGCACTTATGTAATGCAATTCAAGCCTGTAAAATAAAAGCCTAGCTGCTCAGGTGACAATATGGTAATAAATATCACATTAATAGTCTATGAAACATGTTGGTAAGTATTTGTAGCTCGTGAACTTACCAAACATGCCACTAAAATAAAAAACTGTGACCAAATGAAGTCACTTGCTGTATAAATAAAGGTAACCTAGTAAAAATGCTTGGTAGAAGATAATTGCCAACAGGAAGGTGTATGATAAGGAACAGATAAAATCTGTAACAGGAGCTGTGAGGGGGCTGCCCAGTGGGTACTGTGAGATGACTGGTGTGCAGTGCTGGGCTGTGCCTTTGGGATAAAGGGGCTGCGAAAAGCTCCAGCTGGAAACAAGAGTCTGGCTGGGGATAAGGCAGGTTTTGGAGCAGCCAAGATAATCCTGGTTTGGGAGGACATAGCAGCAAGCCCAGCTTGTACCTACATGGCCCACCCTGAGTTGGCAGGAGAAGACGTGTGAGGCACTGAGACTTTTATACCCCTGATCCCTACAGGGATGACTGAATCCAAGTCAAAGGCTCTTTGTCATAGGATGCTGGAGAGCAGTGCGGGCATTTTTGAAGTGCCTTTTGCTTTACAACTTAACAAACTGCACATGGAAATTTTTATATTAAGCCATTTGCCTTGTCCCTTTGGAGGTTTTTGAAAGAAAGGGAGTAAAGGGTGGTACAGCATATGGAAGGCCCTATGTTTCTGGATAGCTAGGGAAGTGTTGCAGGAGCTGTGGAGGAAGATCCCTGGTGCTGGCAGTCAGGGTGAAGGTCCAGCAGATGCCTAAACCACAGCAAGGAGAAGATGTGCAGAAAACCAGCGTTTTGGAAACCAGCCTTTGCGGGGAGTGGAGAAACTTGTCCGCCGGCGACAGAAGTCTCTTCTCCCTCATCTTCCTTCCTGCAGCTCTTGGTGGGAGGCGGCGAGCCGCTCCAGCTCAAGTGACCGCCGCTGTCCCTTTACTTGCGCTGCCCTTCCAGCCACCCCGTGGAGCGGGACCGCGGCGGCCCGGCCTTGGCCGGCGGGCGAGATGGCCGCTCGTCACCCCCCCGCGGGGCAGGAGGGGCCCGGGCGGGGGACCCGCCCCGGCAAGGGCACCGGACGCCCGGTCGCCGCGGGCCCGAGTGCGGCCGCCTCCTCTCCCACCTCCCCGCTATAAGAGCGGCGGCGGCGGCGGGAGGCCGGCACCTCCGGCTGGGCTGCTGGGAGCAGGTAGGGCCGGCGTGGTGTTTGCGTGTCTTTTGTCATTATTGCTCCTTTCTCATATATCTATATCTATATATATATAGGTATATATATATATGTGTGTGTGTGTTTAAGTTATGCCGCCCCCCGCACGGCAGCGACGCCGCCGCGGGAGTTGCGGCGGAGCAGCTGGGCGTGCGGGGGCGGGCCCGCCGGCGGACCGGCCTTTCCCAAGCGGGCCCCGGCCCGGCGCCCGCCGTTTTACTATTTTCTTTTATTACTTCCCAGTTATCACCCACTTTCCCACACCTTTTTTTGTTTTCCTTTTATTTTTTTTTTTTCCTTTTTTCGAATTTGCCGGTCCGCGCTCCTCGCAGGTTGCGGCGGGGAAAGGGGGACGGGCACACCCCGGTTGTTGGACGTGGGACAGTCCTTAAGTAGCACGAAGCAGGCGATCGGTGCAAGCAGCTGAAATAAGCCCTGCTGCTCAGTGCTCTGTACAGGTAAAACCCTTCTAGACTCAGGCTGAGAGAGTTGCGGTTGGGGTTGTTCAGCCTGGAGAAAAGAAGGCTCCAGAGAGACCTTATTGTGGTGTTTCAGTACTAAAAAGGGGCTCCTAAGAAAGAGGGGGACAGACGTTTTAGCAGGGCCTGTTGCGATAGGACAAGGGGTGATGGTTTTAAACCAAAAGAGAGGAGATTCAGGCCAGACATGAGAAATACATTTTTTACATTGAGGTGGAACACTGGCCCAGGTTTCCCAGAGAGGTGGGAATTGCCCCATCCCTGGAGACATTCCAGGCCAGGCTGGACGGGGCTCTGAGCAACCTGATCTAGTTAAAGATGTCCCTGCTCAGTGCAGGGGGCTGGACTAGATGATCTTTGAAGATCCCTTCCAACCCAAACTGTTCTATAATTGAAAATTGGCTTTGAATTGGCTGCAGATACAAACACTGATTTTTTCAGCACTCACACCTGGGGGGCTGATTTTATAGGCACTTGCTCTTGACAGACATTTGTAAAACAGAATGATTTTCCCCACAGGCATGTCATCCATTAAGATCGAGTGTGTTGCCAGTGAGGGCTACAGGATTGGGGAGTCGCCGGTCTGGGATGAGAAGGAGCGTGCGCTCCTCTGCGTGGACATCACAGGGAAAAAGGTGTGCCGCTGGAGCTCGCTCACCCAGCAAGTGCAGGCCATCTCCGTGGGTAAGGAATGGCTTGAAAAACGCTCTACTCAAGCCAAGAGTTGTGTGTTCCGACTTGGTGCTGTCTTACTGCCAAACACAAGCAGGACTCCTGTAGGTGATGCAGCTGCATCCCTCAACAGCTGCACCGTGCTCATCTTCTGGAGACCTTTCCCTAAAATCTGACTTCTCTAGGCCAAGAAGGACACTAGGACTTGGACACAGACACTAGATACTAGCCAAACTTAGCCCTGAGGACTTGCCTTAAGATTTTTGCTATTGGGTTAAGTTTGAGCTACTTCTATTTCCTGTAAGTTGTTTACAACCTACTCTCTTTTGCCCCCTTTTTGTCCCAGAAGTAGAGTTCTGCCATTGATATCTGTGGGAATTTTGTTACTGATTTGAATGAGCAGTGCCCATAATATTTGAGGTAACATTGTCACCAGCTAGAGCCTCAATGGTTTCAGTATTCCAGAATTCCAGTACTCTCATAAAGAAAGAGTTGCAGATTTACTTCTGGATGTGATAACATAAATATTTGTCTGTCTGAAGACAGCTCCTCAACTGGTTTAATTAATTAGATTTATTACTTTCTCATGTTCAGTAACGGTGAAAATTGCTTGCTTTTGCCCACCCATAAGCTTTTAATGTTATTCACAGTAAATTGTTCTGGGCTTGTCTGCCTTTCAAATTACTGTAGTTACCACTTTTAAGATGAGAGAAGGCCTGATGCAAATTTTGGAAACATTGCTTCCCAAACAGTGTGCGTTTCCCTGCCACCTCCCCACACCAACTCAGACCTGGTCTCAAAGGTGTAATCTTTTACATGTGGCCTCTCTGGAGATGCAGAAGGAATAGTAGCTGAAGCAGCTATTCTTCCCCCTCTCTTCTTATTGTTTCCTCTGTTTAGTAATATAATTAATAGCTGTGCCTTTGGGAATACCATGATTAAGATACCAAAAAAAAAAAACCCCGAACACCCAAAGACTGCCATGTGGTTAAAATAGCGGGTTGATGTCCAAAGTGGAAACCAAGAGAAATTACTCATTGCTGAAGCTTATAGAGAATTACAACAACCCCACACTTTGCAACAGCTTCAGTTGCCCTTTTCAACTCCACAGGGAAAACAGCACTACACACACAGCTGTGCCCAGGGGGAGACCTTATGGTCAGTTTTCTGCTCAGCGTAAAATGGTGTTGCAAAATAAATCAATTCCTGTGGATGCTGCTTAACAAAGCCCTCCAGGGCAGCTGCGAACTGAGCCGTGTGCAGGGGCCGGTGCTCTTACTTGCACTGTATTTGTGCAGTGAACAGTGGGGTGGCTGCGTCTGTCCCCCCAACCTGATACACCCCTTCCCGTGGGGAGCTTTGTCAGGAGGGTGTGGGGCTGTTCTTGTGGCTGTAGGGACACTCGGAGGGATGATAGTTCCAGAGACAAGCAGGCAGGGGTACGAAGGCTGCTGTGCTTGGGGGCTGCTCCCTCCAGGGTGGGAGGGCTCCCGTGGGCCGTGGCCCCAGGTGTTTTGCTGAGAGAGCAAAGGAGAGTTGGGTTCCCACGTTCTGCCAGCAAAGCCACTGCTGCTGGTGCAGGCAGGAAAGCACTTTTATTGACATGGTTACTGGCAATCAGCGGCAAAATGGCTTATTTTGGTGGGTGCCACATATGCCTGAGGGGACTTTGCCGACCTCTCTGTGCTGGCAGGAGATGTGGCACCTGCTTGCCCAGCGTAGGTGAGCCCAGGCCACCAGCAGCCTCAGCAGCGCGGTCAGACGTCTCTAGGTGAAGGAGTTGCTGGGGTTGAGCTGGAAATCAGGTGTGCAACTCCGGAGTTGGGGGCAAATTGCGTTTGGATTTCTAGCGTGGTGGTACCACTGCTGGGGCTGCAATGGAAGCCAGATGCCAGCAGCTAGGAAGGAGCAGCTCCTTTTGGCAGCAGTATTGGCTGGTGGCGATTATAAGTGTTTGTGACATTATTACCTAATTATACCTCTGCAAAGCTATAAATACAAGAATTTTTTAATTTTTAAATTAGGAAGTTGGCAATTTGTCCGACGCGTATTCCTAAGTCTTGTCTGCTAAATACTATCCCAGATTCTATTGCCCTGTTTAAAGCTCCTTTTCCATATGTTTTGCCTGGCTTTTACAGAAATGTTATTTTAATGGTCTTTTTTATTTTTTTTCCTGCTAATTCTTTTAAAATAATCTACAATTGAGGTTTTACAGTATAATAGAACAAGTGAGTGCTAAAGTAACCATGGAGCATTTGCAAATTTTCTGTTTCGCTTTAACCCTTGGAAAGCTCTACCACTCCTTGGTGTGTTTTTGATGCTGCTGGAGACGTATGTGACCAGGGTGGCAGTGGGTGGTGCAGAGGGGTGTCTCTCCTGCCTAATGTCACCTCTCCCAGCACAGAGTCACTCCCCGGCTCCGTGAGTTATGGCTGATGCGCCATGCAGGGCTGATTTAGCCAAGAGCTGGGCTGAACAAACAAGGTTGCTCCAAAGCTCTTGTGGCAGTTTTTCCACTGGGAGAACCAATGTGGTGACCTGTTGTAAAAAGTATACGTGCCTGGATCTGTCCCCCTTTTCGTGCTTTTTAAAGCCCCTAGCAGAACCAGGTGCTGGGAATGATTATCAGTCCTGGGAGTGGTGGTAATACACAAGTTCCCTGAGTTTATATATTCTAAAGTGGTGATTCTCTTTGTAGCTACTTTCTGTATGCATTAAGTACGCATTCTTCATGTGAAAGGATCTGTTTCTGTGTATTTAAATACCAGTTTTGTTGGTAGAAAGGTAGGTTGTTTCTCTTGCCTGTGGTCTCACTGAGTTCGGTGTGACTGCTTGCACGTATAAAGTGGGCAGAAAATAAATGTCTCTCCACAGCACACACATCTTTTCCATTTCATCCTGTTTCTAGATGCTCACGTGAGCTCTGTGGCTCTCCGGAAATCTGGAGATTACGTCATCACCCTGGGAACCAGGTTTGCTGCTTTGAAATGGAAAGAGCAGCAGGTAACCACGATTACTCAGATCGACAAGGATAAACCAAACAACCGATTCAATGATGGGAAAGTGGATCCTGCAGGGAGATACTTTGCAGGTATGTGCTGCAAGTGGTTCCTTCCTTCTGCTGCTCCCTTAGGTTTTGGTGGCAACATGCAGTTGTAGGTGCAGTGAGTGTTTGTTCATAGTTAAATGGTGGGGGTTTTTTATGTTGTTGTCTTCAAGCAGTTTAATCCCATTTACAAATCAATTTCTGTCACCTGAACACCATCTAATCAGGACAATTTTTGTTGAAAGAGGCCGACTATTCAGAGCCTGCCTAGCTTAAGACACTGGCCTTACCTCCTCCCTGTTGTTTTGAATACTGGCAGAGTGCCAATAGAAAATACTTTTTGACAGTGAGAAATTTATGATATCGGAAGGTTTGTTCCTCATAAATCAGAATTTGTAGATGCTGTTTCTAAAAACTACGTGACTGTTCAACATGGAGAAGGGAAGGCTCAGGGAGGTGTTACCCGTGTGTCTAAGTACCTGATGTGGGGGGGAGAAAGCAAAGAAGAGGGAACCAGGCTCTGCTCAGTGGTGCCCAGTGACAGGACCAGAGGCAATTCTTTTTAAATGTAATAAAACTCTTCTACTGAGCGTGCCCAAACAGCGGAACAAGTTGTCCAGAGAGGCTGTGGTGTCTTCTTCTGTGGAGATACTCCAGACACAGCACTGCCCCGAGCAACCTGTGGTGGCTAGGCCTGCTGTGAGCAGGAGGTGTTCCTGGATGGTCTCCAGAGGTGTCCTCCAGCCTCAGCCATCCTGGGATCCTGTCCTCCTGGTTTTTAAAACACATTTCTGTGATTCTGCCCTGTTAGTTGGGTCCCTAAGCTTACCTTAACTTGCTTTTACTCAGCCTGCCAGGAGCCAGCCTCAGCTGCCAACTTTGAGCCACAATGATGAGATTTGTTTTTGAAGAGGCCTTAGTAAGACTCATTCTGAGGGAGGAGGAATTTTTTTTCCGGTCTGTTATACAAGATGTTAAGATGAGTGGGAAGCTAAATGCTAACCACACCTTTCTTAATATTTGAATGACTGAATGAAACACTTTGCAGAATTGATGCTGCACACCATTTCTGCCACACTTCAACAAAAAAGCAAAGGCTGTGTTTTATCGTCTTCCGCTGAAAGCAAGCACTTTTGAAACCTACCTTTCCCTTTTGCTTCTAACTCGTTTTCTTCCCCAAATTTCTGCCCCCTTCTACGTTGGCAGTGCAGTCATCAGAGAAGAAACTTCTCAGTGAGGGTGCCAGAGCACTGGAACAGGCTGCCCAGGGGGGTTGTGGAGTCTCCTTCCCTGGAGACATTCAAAACCCACCTGTACACCTTCCTGTGTAGCCTCATCTAGGTGTTCCTGCTCTGGCAGGGGGATTGGACTAGATGATCTTTCGAGGTGCCTTCCAATCCCTGACATTCTCGGATTCTGTGATCAGCACAGCATGAGGCTGCCACCAAACCCAGGGTAGAGCCTGTTCAGTCATGAACCTGCTTTCTCCTCTTTGTCTCTGCACAGGTACAATGGCTGAGGAGATCCGACCTGCCGTGCTGGAGAGACACCAGGGCTCTCTGTACACGCTTTTCTCTGACCATTCAGTGGTGAAGCACTTTGATCAGGTGGACATTTCCAATGGGCTGGACTGGTCGCTGGATCACAAAACCTTCTTTTACATTGACAGCTTGTCCTACTCAGTGGATGCCTTTGATTATGACCTCCAAACTGGAAAAATTGGTATGGATTTATTGCATCCTAAAATAATGGGTTTTGCCTAAAGACTGTGATGTCTGTTTCCATTCTGGTTTATCATGCGGAGATGACCAGAGCTTTGGGAGCGCTTCCTCAGAAGCCTCTGTAGAACAGAACAACAGAAGACACATTAAGGTTTATCTGTACCTGCGTAGGCTCCTGGCTCACGACTAGTCAGAGGCTTTTGGTACTATTATAAAATATTTAAATTGCATGGTGGAGTTTGAGTAGTAATCTAGACTGCGGTTTCTGAACACAGCGCATATCTGATCTTTCTGTGTAAAAAGGGCAAGTACTTCTTGCATGGCTGTATTTCTGTGGCTGTGTGTTTCTTATTCCTGGCAGCAGAGGCAAAGTAACAGAAAAGCTTGTAGTCTTGTGCAAAACCTCTGCTAGCTCCTCCAGATTTTTTTTTCCACCCTGTTTTGTTTTTTAAAATATAAGATCTTAGATGAAGATTCTGCAGACAGAGCTAAGCAACAACTGGAAAGCAGTAACTCAAAACTTCTTCCTTCATTTATTTAAAACAAAACAACCCCTTAAGGGCTTCTACAAGCTTGGGCGAAAGAAAAATTCCAGTGACTTGGACTAATAATTTGCTTTTGAGTGCATGGACTGCAGTATTTTGCTTTAAAAGAGCGCAGTCAATTTAATATTTAGTTTTAAAATGGTGAATTTAAAGTCATTTTAGGGTAAGCATCTTGTTCTGATGTCTCTCTGCTGTGGCTTACAATTGATTTTTTCTTTAGGAAACAGGGTGGTTCTCCTCTCTCACCCACGCTCACTCCTTTTCTTTCTGTGGACAATCTGACAATCCCCGCTAACACAAAGGAAACTCATTAAAAATATTGCTACATATGAGAAACATTGAAGTTGTCAGAGTATAAACTAAACAATGTTAGACAGTTGGCTTTAGTTTTCTTTGATAACAGCGGATAAAAGTTCAGCTAGAGTTGTTTGTTTTTAGGTTGACAGTATGCCTTTGAAGTTGGTGCTTTTCCCAACTCTGTGTTTAGATAAACTCTCAGTTTATATATCTGAAGGTCAGTTTTCTGTTGGTACAGTGATTATTGGCACGTTCCAACCATCCGTTTGAAAAGTCTCCAGTTCTCTGACTGGAAGCAACCCTTGATCCAAACTGCTTTTAGAACAAGTAATTATCTTTCTGTATATATGTATAACATTAATTTATTCAGTTATTTATTTTTTAGCGTAAGTAGGGCGCACGAGTGGTGCACTAGAAAAGGACACTAGGAAAAAGGATTATACTTTCAATGGATAGAAGCAGACCCACAGGCTTTCACACTGAGAAACAACTGTCTCAAGAAACAGGGTAGCAGACACAATCTGTTTCTTTCACAAGAAAAAAAATCAGGACTTCAGCACAGCTTTTGAAAACAATAGTACAAATAACTCTGCTGGGCTGTGACTGATAAAAATTTTAACAACTGTCTCTCTTGGTTTTGTTGTGGTTTTTCTACCCTGCAGGCAACCGTAGGAGTATATACAAACTGGAAAAAGAGGAAAGCATTCCCGATGGAATGTGCATTGATACAGAAGGCAAACTCTGGGTAGCTTGTTATGATGGTGGGAGAGTGATTCGTCTTGACCCTGAGACAGGTAAGTTCTTGCAAAGGACTTCTTTTTGTTTTGTTTTTAAAGAAACAAAAGCGAAAATGAGTGTTGTTGTGTTTTGGGTTTTTTTTTCCCTTCACAGAGATGGTTCATCTGCTCTTTTTAAAACATAGTTGTTTGTTTGTTTGTTTTTTAAACAATTATATGTCCCTGCTCTGAGAAGTTAGGTTTGTAAATAAGTGTCCTTTGTTCCCAGCCTCTGTTGTGTTAGAAAAGGTAAAGTTGCTGAGGAGATTACCTTTATACTTGTGAATTGTTTGCGTTAGCATCCTCTTGCATCCTCCAAACTTAAGATCCGTGTTCACCTCATTGATAAATGATGTGGAAGAAAATAAGCCATGAAATAGCAAAGATGACTTAAGACATTTTTTGTCTTTCTTCAGCATAGTGTATTATGTTGGGCAGCCTACTGAGGTTAATATAAACCCCACATGACACTGCAACATTTTTTTAATTGTTGAAAATCATTTACATGATCAGTTTTTGCAATTGAATTAATTAAAAATATGTCATTAATTCCACAGCATTGTATCATTCCCACAGCAATGTCTTGGGTGTGCCCATTGTCTGGGCCTGTTCATTGCTACTCTAATTTGGACTTTGGTGGTCTGCCAGGCATGATATAGCCTGGGTAAAAAACACATGTAAAGCACCTCAGGGAGACTGTCTGCAAGGGGCTAATGGGTGAGAATGGGAGCATGATTTTGACAGGTCTCAGACGTTGCAGGTTTGCATAATGCTGTTTATGAGCAACTGCACCGAGTTGCATCTGGGCTCTCTTGAACCCAGGTCCAGCCTTAGCAGAAGTCCTGGGGTTTTGTGGGGCTGCAGATTGGGGGATGGCAGCGTCTCTTGAGGTGTGCCTCCTCTGCAGTGCACAGGGGACTCTGGTACACATGTGCACCAGGCGGGTCAGGCTGCAGCCTTTCTTCTGACTCTGCTGGAACCTCTGACTTGAGGCTCAGGCTGTGGTTTCCCCCTCACCTTTTGATTTCTACCCATCCAAGGTCTTGCGAACCTGTGGGGCTTCCTCCTGTCCTTCAGAGTCTGCACCCCAGCCCCAGGAGGAGGAAGATCCAGCTGGGAGAGATCCTGGCAGCTCTGGAACCTGTTTCTGGTCCCACATCCTCCCTACTTTGGTGGGCAGAACACTCCTTGGTGGTCTCTGTCAGCCCTCTGAATACCATCCTGGACCAATGGACTCTAACATTTTTCCTCTCTGGTTTGGTTTCTACCTTTTCCCCCCGTGTCCTTCACCTTCTTCCTTTTTTCACTTGTTTTCCCTTTTCTCCTCCCTTTTGGAGGTATTTTCTTAAGGGAAAGCTAATGGGAATAGATGCATAGGGATCCCTAGATGCACAGGGAGACTATAAGAACAGGGAAAGCAGAGCACATATATATCGGCGGTGCATTCCCAGCTTTCAACCACGTTCAGCTCGGGGTCTTTCAGAGCTGGATGTGAGTTCGATGGATCAGTAACTGCCACGGGATTTTCACATTTTCTGTGAATTTGTTCTGTCTCCCCTTGGTTGGGTAAAACTCGCAGCACTCACAGCGAGCAGCAGCAGGAAGTTTCACAGGTTAAATGTCCATATCAAAAAGAGCTACCTTCTTTGTGAGTATCTCATGCTTATTTGACCTCCTTGCGCTGTCATTTTAAAGTGATATCTAAAATCTGAGAATTGCTGAATTCTGGGTGAATTGTAACTATTTAGGGAGATAACCCAGATAGGTTTGAGGGAAGCTCCATGAAAACCTCTCTTTAATGTATAATATAATCTCTGACAATCTAAATGCCGTTGCACTGATTTTTTTTTTTCACTTAGATTTTGGTGTTTACTTTGGCCACTGTGTGTCGAAGTCTGTGCCAAATAAGCTTATTGTACAGCATCAGGAATCTGGAGTGCTGAAACTTCCCTAGCTACTGCATACAAGAGGCTCTTTCACCACTGCTCACTTAATGGTTTATTTTATTTATTTTGGGATTGAAAGACGGTTTAAAAGTATCCAGCCCTTGTGTCAGGGTTTTTGGTGAAACAAAGGCAATTCCCTCTCAGTCCTGTATTCTGGATGTACTGGTTACATCCATAATAGCAAGTAAAATGAATCAGCAACTGTATTTTAGCCCTGCACCATATAGCATATCATAGTTTATTTTACACAGCCAGACTGTCTTCCCACATCAAAACAAAGCCCAAACTGTCTCTGGGGAGCAGCATACCCAAGTAGGTGGGCGAAAATAGTACTAGAACTGCACCAATGGCTTTATTACGTGGCTCTGCTTTTGCCTGTGCTTCTGACCTGCTTAGTGTTGTGGTACAGGTGGAGCCATTTGGTCTGTGCCTTTGTCATAGAATCAGGGAATAGTTTGGGTTGGAAGGGACCTTCAAAGGTCATCCAGTCCAGCCCCCTGCACTGAGCAGGGGCATCTTCAACTAGATCAGGTTGCTCAGAGCCCCGTCCAGCCTGGCCTGGAATGTCTCCAGGGATGGGGCACCTACCACTTCCCTGGGAAACCTGGGCCAGTGTTGCACCACCCTCAGTGTAAGCAATTTCTTCTTCATGTCAGTTCATTGCAGTGCTGCAAGTGACCAAGGCACAGCTTGGTGGGTGAAGGAGAAGTTTTTAGAGCACATAAAAAAGAGGGCAGGTGCTTGCTTTGATATGCATCCTCTGGGAAATGGTGTCCCACTCGGAAATTGACCAAAAACTTCTCATATATGTGAATTGGTCCAAACTTTCCACTTTTTCTTTTTCCTTGTAGGGTTCCCAGCATCCAAGTTACTCTCCTGCTATTTCAACACATCGCTAAACAGTTAGTTACAGTAAGGGGACCAAGCCCTTTACACACGCAAATGAAGAGCCAGGAAAATTACATATTTTGTAAGGAGATTAATTGGCGTTAGCGTATTTCTAGAAAGAGAAATTAAGTTGTAGGTAAATAAAATAGGCATGATGGGTGTAAGCAGTTATTGCCCAGAATTAGGAGGAATTTTAGAAAAATCTGCTGTAACGTTTCTTCACAGCCTCCTGGTTAAGGCTGGAGGCAATCTGTTTGCTACTGTCATTAGGACAATATCTATTTGTTGTTATAATAAATGCATAATATTGTTTATGGTAGCGCTAGTTTATTGTAAAAACTTCAGACGTGTCCCATGATCCCTATTTTATGCCAGCTTGATTTGAAAGGCAGTTGACGTTTCAGGAAAAGCTTCTAGGAAAGAATCTTCCTTAACTGCAGGCAATAGAGGTGCAGCACGAGGTACGTCTTGGTAGAGCTGCACCACGTCTGCTCGCTCCTGGCATCCTTTGTAGTTAAAAATAGAAGAGTCAGCAGGTCTAGGATGTGGTTCATGTGACCTCTTTTAGGGAGGAGTTGCATCCCATTTCCATTGAGTGCATGGGCAGCCTCGGTGATGAGCCGGGGCGCCCATGTCAGTGCTGTGGATGTTGGCAGTTAATTAGAAGACCGGCACGGATTAGGAGTGGGTGGGATTTGTTCGTGGTAATTGAGATTGAGACTCGTCAAATGAAACATCGTCAACAACGCGGTTTACAGGCATCTGCTTTCTCCCTGTTGCAGTGCTCATCAGTTTACTGAAACTCAGCATGGGACCTGCCACTGCCCTGACACCTGCTTTTGTGGAACACCTGGCTCCACGCCAGTTATTTGCAATAATTTGTTTAAATTTCTTGTTGTAAGTAGACGAACAGGAAATGGTATGCATGTTTTTTCTCCAGGAAAAAGACTCCAGACTGTGAAACTTCCCGTTGACAAAACAACCTCCTGCTGTTTCGGAGGACAGGATTATTCAGAAATGTATGTGACTTCTGCCAGGGATGGGATGGATAAAGAGTGGCTTGCACGGCAGCCGCAGGCTGGTGGGATATTCAAGGTGAATGATTCTTCTTTCTTTCATTTTAGAGGGGCATTTTTTCCCTCCTTCATTTAGTGTTGGAATGGTAGGAAGCAAGAATCAAGCTATTGTTTGTATTTCTGGTACCTGTTGCAGGATGAGAAAGTTAAATGTATTTAAAGATTTGAAGATACTTTTAGGCTTACAATTTGTAACAATGCTGATACCGCAAATTTTCTATGCCATCAGCTCTTTCTACTGCTCCCCCTCCCAACTCAGTTCAGGTTTTCTATTTATTATGGAAAGAAGGTGTAAATACTTCTGTGTTTAATGGCAGATAAAAACATCTGCTTTTATTTACTTGCTGGTTAGTTATAACTAAATGATCTCTTTAAAAATTCATCACCTTGGGATTTTTTTAAAGCCCTGCTCTTCCCTGTGTGTGCATACCGAAGGTGAACTGCAGAATTAAGGCTTAGTAGTATCTGAGAAGAGGCTTATGGGGAGTGGACTCTGGCCGGTGATGACCAAGCTCTGGAGAAAGAGCACAGGCTGAAGCTCCTGGCTGTGATGAGCTGCTGTGTGCAGAACAGAGCAAGATGTCACGTCCTTTTCTAAATTAACGCATGTCTAGTTGTGAAAGAAAAGCAAGTGGCTGATAGTGGTGAATTATTGCACTAATCTCTCTCTTTTTTTAATTTTTCCTCTCTGTTTCAATAGATAACGGGGCTAGGGGTGAAAGGAATACCGCCGTATCCATTTGCAGGTTAAATGTACACTCTTCAGAATGGATTAGAGAGGACTGATACAAGCAAGACAAGTCAGAAGGTCTTCCTCTGGTGTTCAGCTTCTTTTGCTTTGAAACCATGACACAATTATAATATCTCATCAGGAGAGGATGAAAAACTGCTGAGGAAAACCTGCCAAAATACATGGAATATTTTAAAGCTGATCTTTTCTTCCCTTTAAACTCTAGTACTTTAAATATCTGATGGTGCTTTTTCTGTTGTACTAAAAAAGATTCTCACCCTAATAAACTACTGAATATTGTGACTTTCCTTTATGATTTAATAATGTTTTAATATATTTTCTTTTTATTGTTTATCCTGCCATCTCATTTGCTGTATTGATTTATTGATTAAAATACTTGTAGTGTCTCTTTCAGGTATTTTCAAAGTTCCTCATGTAATATCCATTTATGGTCTTACTGCTGCTTTAACTGGAACTTCATTTGTCCCACGATGTTCTCAACAACTGAAACATTAATACCTACCACTGTGTGTCTGCAGTTTCATTTTTACTTGACATTTTTAAGGCCTCAGCTGTGGTTGTGCTTAAATTAACTCTGATCATCTGGAGCCGACCTTCATCTCTACCCACCACATGTCATTATGTTGCTCATTTTGTTAAATATAACCCCAAATTTTGGGAGCAAGAACCACACCTTTGTCCATCCTCTGAAGATCTCAGCCTGTTCTGGGGAGATCCATGATGACAGGAATACATCAGGCATTCTTGGCCATTGGTGTTTAAAAGAAAACACCATCTGCACGTACCTCCTGCTGAACCAAACTCCCCCAGAGAGGCAAGAAGGTCCCAAATGGCCTCTGCTGCTATGAAAGTGCAGGAAAGGGAAGTTTTATTGTAATTTCTTTGCGGTACCTGTTGTCACTGGCAAGTTATTCACTGGGTTGCTTTTTTGCTGGTAACTTAGGCATGTATGTGCTGAAATAGCTGTGACGTAGCTCAGTTGTTTTTTTAAACTGCAGATTTTGTTCTTGCCATGTTACACATTCCTATGCTTGTCCACCTCCCATGCTGGGTGAGACAGCTACCTGTCCCCATCCTGCTATGAGAGTGACCCACTGATGGCCAGGAGAGCCCCAGGCTGTGCATTTTCTCTGCAGGCAGCTCCAAGAATCGGTACATAGTGGTTGGAGTAAGTTTCTCTCTGCTGGATCTGCTTGTGGCTGCTCTGCCCTCCAAGTGGGCAGTGGGTGAGTCAGTAGCTGTCTGGCCCACACCGAGGCCTTGGTGCTGCTTTGAACCGAGGGGTGTGCAAGTCACTGTTTTGCTTCTTTGAGGTTGTCGCGGGTTTTGATTGCAGGGTGACAATAAAACCCTGGCAGTTGTATTGTTAACCTCCTCTGCCCCCCGACTTCCCCTGCTGGCCGCCCTCTCTTCCCCCTTCCCACACAGGACAGGCGATCGAGAGGGAAAGAAGGACAGAGAGAAGAGAGTTGGAAAAATTAAAAATGTTTTACTAATGCTACTAATAAGAATAGAGAAAATAATAAAAAATATACAAAACCAGTCTTGAAAGTCCCAGCAACTGCAGAGCCGGCACCCAAAGTCCTGGACTGGACTCTGCAGCCAACCGGAGCTGGATTCAGTCTCTCACTAGGCCTCAGTTCGCAGGGACGACTAGCAAGGTCCTCTCCTAATGTCGGCCATAAGCAGAAGGGACAAAAAGGGACAAGATCCTCATGATCTTCCACTTTTATATGAAGTATTCATGTGAATGGGATGTTATACATAGTTGGTCAGTTTCTTGGTCACCTGTTTCTCGTTGCCCCTCTCACAAGATGTCCATCTATGCTTATCAATAAGTTTGCATTCCATTGCTAGGTTTACCAAAACATGTGTCTGGTTCTCCAGGAAAATGCAGCTAATATGAAGGCTTTAGCTGACAGGCTAAAAAGAGAAACTTGTTTGCACTAAAAGAGAAATTTGTTTGTTAACAAAACCGGGACAGAGATATGTGGAGATGTCTCGGCCGCTGGCAAAATGGGAGGTTTAAGCAGCCCCGCTTCAGGGCAGAAGATATGTGAGGTGCTGAAGAAAGCTGGGGCTTTACTCTTTTGAACATCCACCATCCTTTATTTGCTTTTTGTGCTGCTTAATAATCTCAGTGCATGCTAGGGGGAAAGTTTATGTGTTGAGGGAGATGGTGAATGTGGCAAAATTAGGTCTCTGGTCTTAGTGAAGTCATGAACCTTGTGGTAGGGCTGCTGCGGTTGGTGGTTAATGGATATTCAGAGATGCAGCAGAGAATGAACAGGCATAAAAACAAATAAGCTCCCTCTACCATTGCTATCAAGTTTCAGAGGTTTCTGCATTGTGAGGTTTTGTACCTGTGGTCACCCTCACCCCACCGCGATGGCAATAGGATGACTGCCAGCACGATAATGGTACCTGCCGGTCCTTTTTGTTGTTGTTGCTGTGCTAGAAAGGTAACAGCAATGGCTCATATGGGCACGAAAGATCTGGTCAGAGATTAATTTGTCATTGCTGGCCAAGAGGCACCTGGGAGATGCAGGGAGGATCCTCTCATCCTCCATGCCATGTGTGGGTGGCCTTGGGCAGACATCTGGGCCATGCATGTCTGTGTGCGTGGGAGCAGGAGCAGGTAAAATAAACTTCTGCAGAGACTTCACAAAGAAATGCCACCTCCCCCTTGTGTAACATCGCTCACCAGCCTTGGTCATGCTGGTTTCACGAGCATCCCATGGAGCAGGAAGAGCCAACTCTGCCAGGAGAGTTGTGTATTTAAGGTTGCCCAAATGCCCTGGGAGTACACCTTGCCGCAGCCTCCAGCGCAGAGGCTGTAGCTGCTTCCCGCACCCCAGCCCCGAGGAGCACAAACAGGCACTGCTGGTGTGTTTTGACTTGAGTCTCACGATGGAGTGCTGCATCTGGCAAACTGGAGCTGAGCGGTTACCGGTTCCCTTGGTTAGGAAGGCTTCCTGACTTTCGTTTAATCCCTGGCTTATTAATGGTGCTCACCTCTTTGATCCAAGACTTGCCCTGATTTCAATGAGCGTTGAGCAAGAACCCAGTGACAGGAAAGGCTGTATCAGGAGGAGCAGCTGCTGTGCCCTGGAGGGTTCCTTCACCCTCGTGACCAAATCTATAGTCGTAGGTGAAGCGTATTTATTCCCAGCCAAGCTGGAGTAAACTCAAGTAATCCTTTGCTGGGAAAATAACTCTGCTGAAATAAAAGCAGTTGGCACCAACTGCTTGGGGAGCTCCTGTTGTTCTCATCTCAAGCACTGAGGGAGATCAGACCCTTCCTACAAAAGGGTGAAGCAGAGAGAAGATAAGCCTTGGTTTCGCTTTTGGACAACACTGTTAAGTGGGATATCGCTGGGGTGAGTACCTACACCTCTACCTGTCTGGGGTTTTCAATAACTGCGTCTTCATTAACTCCAACCATGTCTGTTGTTGTCCCCAAGAGGGAGACAGGCGCAGAAGACGAGCCTGTCTAGGTGAAGAATGAGAGATTGGAACGATCAAATTATACGCAAAGTTGAATTTCTAGAGCAATGAAAGCTGGGGTGGACCCTGCAGGGGAATGAGTGACACAAATGTAATTTGGAGAGTTGTGAAAAAAAGGAGAGGAGCGATGGATTTATTAAATATTTGCAAAGCTACAGTAACAAACTCAGAGCTATTGTCTGAGCACATGCCTGTAGGTAACATAAGACAAATACAATTATTTAAATACCACATTAATATATGTGGTGCGCTAATGCCTTGATAACCCTCTCCCAGCTACACTATGTCACTGAAAGTGAGGAACTATAAAAAGAAGCAGTAGGACTTGCATCAGAGGAGACCAAAGCAGGAGAGAAGTAGCCACCCCAGAAGGAGATGCTGGGGTGGGGTGGGGTACAGAGGCATGTAGCTGCCTTTGGCCAGCTTTACTGTAAACTTGTGTTTTGCAACCCAGTAATTTTAGAAACAAAATCTTTACATTGTGGAAATAGTTGAAAGAATATCTGGCTGGCCAGGAACAGATTAGTGCACTTGCTACTGCAGGGTTCCACCACTCTTTGACAGCATCCACAAAGCCTTTGAGGTGCGTTTCCTGCTAAAGTGACCGACCTCTGGAAAACTGGACGTGGGGGATGTAGAAATGGTGTGCCGAGAGTGGGAAATATGTTACCTGTGCTGGTACTCTAGAAGTCAGCGGGGCAGGAATAAGAGATGGTGCAAAACATGGTGGCGGTGCCTCCAGAGCATTTGCAGCCACCTGAATAAATGAGATTGATGCCCTGGCAGTGTTTTCATGGTTGCCATCCTGCCTAGTGTTGTTGATGTTCCAGCATCTGAGCTGCTTGCCAGGAAAGCAGCAGATGCCTTTTTTTTAAGTTGTGGCAAGGCAAATGCTTCGTCCTTCTGCATGACTTGATTTTATTTTGCTACAGCCTGTAGTGGGGAAGTCAGTCAAGTCACCACAAGAAAAGAGCTGAATGGGAAGTGTGGTTTTCTCCCTCAAAAACCCTTTAGAAAAAACGCTTTGGGGAATATTTTGCAGGAAAAAAAATACTTTTTTTTTTTTTTCAGCTGAGAACCAGTTGTTTTTCTTTTTAAATTAAAGCAGTTAAAATAATTGTAAATCAGAATTTTCCTTTGCAGCTGAAAATGCTTAGAAAAAAAATGCACGTTGTTCTACACAAACCTCTCTTCAAAGTTATCATTTAGGTTACAAGAAGGAAAGTGGAGAGTAATGTGAAAAACGTTGTGAGAGCAAGCAGAGACAGGATTTGTGCTGAAATGGGATGGAGCCGATGGCTCGGGCTCAGTGGGCAAGGAAGGCTGGGAAGGTTCCTCAAGGTGCCCACTACCACTTTGCTTGTAATGCAGTGACCTTGGCAGGAGTTTGACTTGGAAAAATTGCTGGCTTTTTTGCTAGAAACCTTTTCATTTGTCTCTGGCTTAGGGCTGTAATGTTTTAATCTCCGAATTTGGATTGATGGTGACTGCAGTAGGATAGTATTAAGTCTCTCTCAGCTATTTGCTTATCTGGGAAAAAAATGTTCATCATGTGCACCATTTGATCAGCAAATTAAAATGTTCATTAAGTCTTGCATGGGTAAAAAAAATGCATTGCTCTTGCATGCTGGTTTGGGGCTGATTCCTTCCAGGTGGCATCTGCCTCTGCTGAGTGTGGTGGGGTCAGTGACCTCTAGCACCAACCTGCTTCCTGCCACCCCCCTTGCTGCATCAGGCAGGACCCAGAGAGGTGCCCTGTCACCAAAATGCTGGTGGTATCACCTATCTCTGCTGAGTGGGGCTGGGTGGGAGAACTGACTCGCCATCTTTTGCCTTTGCCTTCCACAGACAAAAAAATGGCAGATGCCTAAGAAGTGAAATAAACGAAGTGTCTTGAAAGCCAAGCAAAATATCGCCATCCTGCAGCATCCATGGCAATCACCAAGGCTCCCTGACCAAAACCCTTCCCTTGGCATGCTGCGGGCAGCAGCTCAGAGCTCTCCGCTGAGGAGGGAATGGGGCTTTGCATATTTACGGTGAGGAGCTGGGCAAGGAGAGCAGGTGACTTTGCACACAGGAAAGTTGTGGCACAGCTGGGAATAGGAGTCAAGTCTTAACGATGCCAATATGCCTTAACCACAAGAATATTTTTTCATTATCGTTCAAAGTGACTTGTACTACAAAATCCTCCTCTGCATCCCTTTTTAACCTCCCCTTTTATCACCTGAGATGCTCATTTGACCCTAAATTTGGGAAGACTGAGCTAGCCCTCAAGGCAACCAAATGGTGCAACATCTCAGTTTTCCTCTCTTCCTCTCATGACATGAGAAAAATACTGAGCAAGGATTTTTCCCTATCACATGTTTTGCTGCTGGCACCATGAACCAGAGCATTCAGAAGGGCTTTGGTCTGTGCCTCGTCATTCATGTGACTGCTGACGGAATACAAACTGCAAAAGGTTACCGGCTCGGTGCAGATAACATCTGCTATTGCATGTATTTAATTGTCACCCAAAGCAGCAGCTGGTTTCATTGGACCAGCGCTGGAAAAGAGACACCAGCCCAGGTCTTGCAATATTTTCCTTCTGCAGGTGCGTTGTTGTGATGAACCACAGTTTAGCACAGGTGTCCTCCAGCTTGGTATAAACATTCAGCTGTTTGACTGGGGAAGAAGGGTTCTTAAAATTCTTTGGTTTACACAGACAGTTATTTTGTTATATGCACATTAAAAGTTTTAACTGTCTGCCTGCTTATTCAAAGCTTCAGCTTGAAATTAAAAATTAAATGATGTGTGCTTGCACAGGGGAGAGAGGGAGAGAAACTGCGAATAAACCTTTTAAGGCCAGTCATTTGTTTGTATTTTACCTGTATCTTACAGCCAATGAAATGACCATTTTTTTGTCAAGATCACTTGAAAAGAGATGGAGACTGAGGATAAGAAAGGCTGTTTTCAAATAGCTACCAGAAAGAGGTTATAGTTTTTAGAGCAGACTGGATGTTTTTACATTAGTTTTTCATTCCTGCCAGGAAATTTTTCTTATGGTCTCCAAATTCTCATAACTTTAAACAGTTTAACTTGAAAAAGTTTCAGTGACAACCATCAGCGCCTTACTCTCCATGAGAGGTTTAGGCGTGAGTCCAGGAGGCTAAACCACCAAGAAAATGTTGCAGAGAGGATACAGAGTAAAAGTGATGTTTTTATCCACAGGAATTTTATTTGGGGAGAATATAGCAGGATTTGGTGCTTTGTGCTTGGAATTGCTCTTTTCTTTCCCTGTACTTTCGTCTCTGATGGGTCGGTGCTGCAGCAAGCAGGGTGTGATGTGCTGCACAAAAAGGTGCCAGGCAGCAGGATGCCTGGGGACTGATGAAGCCGGGATGTTTTGAACAAGGTTTTTTTTGGGAAATTCCTCATTGTTCCTTCTGAGATGCTGTATTCTGTGAAACGCTGCTGCTGTGTAGCTCCATGAGGTGCTGGCAGAGAGGATGTGGTGGGATGTGGACCATTGGATGTGGGAGGGGGAACCAGGGGCTGCATCCCTGCCACCTTATGTGGGTTCTTTTGGAGGGCAGCACTGCCTCTTAAGGTTGGATGACCCTTCCTGTTAAATGCCTCAATTTTCAGCTGTTCATAAAAATTAGTGAAGCCTCAGCCAGCAAGGCATAAATCTTTCCTTCTAGTTACCCTCTTTTTAAAAACAAGGGTGAATTTTGAACCAAAATATTCAGCTGTTTGAAAACAAAACAAAACAAAACAAACTGACAGCTGGAGGGGCACATGGAAGGTATTCCTCTGGTGGAGGGGAGAGATGCAGAGGCTGGACATGCAGCCGGGAAGGTGGACATGTGCTGAGGCTCTGTGGGACAAGGCAGGTCTCTGCAGCTTCGGGGGGGCGACATGAGAGGGGTAAGCAGGCAGCCGGTGTGGGCAGGTTGGTTTCTCCCCTGCCTGTGCCTTGTGAAACAGCTGGCGATGGCGTGATTGCATCCTCCTCACGTGGGATGGGTCTGTGAATCAGTGTTTCACTGTGGCTTATGTGCCAGGCCCCTGTTTTGTTGCTGTAGAAGCTGGAGAAGGGGCAGTAAATGAAAGAAGAGCTGGTGGGAAGATAAAGCTTTTGTAAGCTTGGGTTTATCCTTGGGTTTATCTCAGTTTGGTCGATCAAACAGCCAAGGAGACAAATACACACTGGCTGCCAGAGATCTGGTGACTTTCTGCCTCTATGGGAGCCATGTGGATGCCGGGATGCTGCCAACCCCATCTTCCCATGGGGCAAGAGCAGCTCTGTATTTTCCACACCATGGAAATGTCATAGGAACCTCCTAAATTACTCTGTCATGTGGGATTTGGAGGGCTTTGCCATTTACAAACTTTGCTTTTAAGCTTTATAGGAGTGAAAAATTCACACAACAAAAGCTTTTCATTAAATCCATTACTGACCTTCTTCCTCTCAGACCATGTCCTCCTCCATCAAAATTGAATCTGTTGTGAAGGAGAAGAACAGGATGGGAGAATGCCCTGTCTGGGAAGAAAGGGAGAATGCACTTGTCTATGTGGACATTAACGCACAGAAAGTTTGCCGCTGGAGCCCGCTCACCAATGAGGTGCAGAGTGTGTCTGTGGGTAAGAGTCCATGTCCACTGCTTTGTTGTAGGAGATTTCTCTGTCCATTCCTTCTGGTAGGACTCACCCAGCATGGTGGTCTCTCATACTTTCCATGGAGCCACTCACCCTGTCTCTCCATGATGTGTTGCTGAGCATGGTGTGGCCTGAGCCAGCTGAGCAGAGGCGACCATGCTCAGATGTGGAGGGTCGTGCACATGTTGCCCTTGCTAAGCACCCGTGGGAAGGCATGTTTCATTTAGGGCCTGCAGAGGAAAAGGTACAGTCCTAATGGCTGTGTCTGCCCAGAAGGTAGAAAGATCTGGAAAACACAAAGCTGGTGAGATGTGCTAATGATCCCATGTGGAGAAGAATCTTTGAATCAGCTCAGCCTTTTCCAGGTCAAGAATGTCCCAATCAAGCCTAGATGCCCAAGGTGAGGTAGGGAGGGGTAGGGCTGACTGATGGCCCAGGAGCTACCTGCCATCTCCAACTCCCTCTCTCCTGCAGATGCTCGTGTTGGCTCAGTGGCATTGCGGCAGTTTGGGGACTATGTCATCGCCCTGGGGAACAGGTTTGCCTTTCTGGACTGGGACACTCAGAAGGTCACCACTATCCATGAGCTTGAGCAGGATAAACCCAACAACAGGTTCAATGATGGGAAAGTGGATCCAAAGGGAAGGTTTTTTGCTGGTAAGTTCCTGACAGAAATTTCCCCTGGAACAAAGAGAAAATGATTACAGTGTATTTCATATGGTGCATTTTATTCTGTGTTATCGATTCCTCTGTTGAGTTCCACACAAAAATGACCATCTCAAGCATGAGCTGTCTTGTGAACACTCTGCTAAGTTACTGCTCGATGGAGGAGGAGAAGGGACCCCGCATCCTCTGACCTAAATGAGGACAGAGGTTATTGACAAGGGCTGTCCATCAAGAAGGCTCCTCTTCTCCGTGGTGGATGCTGTTTTTCAAACACCTGCTTGCATGTGAGGTGAAAAGCCTATGAAGGGTTCACGCAGGTGGGAAGGTTTCTGGAGATGTAGACAAGAATGCAGCTTCTAGAGCAGATGAGCTGCGGCTTGCACCCTTCATGTACAGCCTCCCCCATTCAGCCTGTGGGAAACAGGGATGTGGGGAGAGATCCTTGGCCTCCTGAAGGCAAGAGGGACCTTTGCCACCAGTTGCAATGCAGCCAGGATCCCCCTGTGCTTTTTCTCCTCCCATATAAATGGTGAGCCAAGCACAACAATGCATGCTGGAAGTGGAGAGTGACTGATGGGAGTGAAAATGGCTCTGTGTTTGTTTTATTTCAAATTTGCTGAAAATCAGGAAATTTGTTTGACTCATGGTTATGCTCAAGCGCTGATGTTATCGCTAGTGTTCAGGGCAAGACTAGGAGAGAAAAACCTGCTTGCACACCTGTTCTAGCTGTGCATGGTGGATCAATGCTTTCAAACAGGAGTTTTGGTCAAGCATTGTAAAACAAGCTTATGAGGTCTTCTAAAGGGGAAGGCTGACAGAGATAGACTATCACAGTTAAAAGAAAGTGGAAATGCCCCCTCAGGTGCTTCCCATCCTGTCACTGCAGAGCTCTCTTCTTTCCGGACAAGAGAGAGACAGAAACTAAATAACAAGCATAACACCGAGGCATAAATTCATTAAGAAAAAAAAAATCTCATTTCTGTGGTATTCTCCACTTGCTTCTGAGATAACTGTGATTTACAGCATCTGTATTTTAAGGTCACAGCCCATTTAAATTATGAAAGTATCCTACAAAGAGCAATGACAAAAAGAGCACATGATGTCTGCCTGCATCTCAGCTTTTGCCGTGAGCAAACCTTCAGCCCATGGCTTTTGTGGTGCTCCTTTGGGTCTTTGGTGTTTATGACTTAAACCTCATGGCAATGCAGAGGTCCCTTGGCCAGGATCCCCTCTGTGGAAGGCAGTTGCTCCTGACTTGCTCCTTTTCTTCCTCCTCATCAATCTGATGGGACTGGGTTGGTCTCGTTCTCTCTAGGACCTCTTAGTAAAGCATAGAGAAGGTTTTTGATCAAGCATGAGGAACAAGCTTCTGCTTCCTCACCAGTGTTTCCATTTCCATTTCAGGTACAATGGCTGAAGAGACAGCACCGGGGGTCCGAGCAAGGCGGCAAGGCGCTCTCTATACCCTTTTCCCCGACTGTTCGGTAATAAAACAGTTAGACCAGGTGGACATCTCCAATGGTCTGGATTGGTCCCTGGACCACAGGACCTTCTTTCACATCGACAGCCTGGCATACGCTGTGCATGCCTTCAGCTATGATGTACACACAGGAAAGATCGGTACACCTGCTTTTCTAAATTCGGTGACAAGTAGCGCTATTAATCTTTCTGCAGCAAGACCTGGGTGTGTAATATGCAGTGATTTATTTGACAGATCTCATACCTTCTGCTTACAGATTGTCAGCAGGCTGTGATTTTTCTCAAGTTCAGTTATGAACCAGGTGTATTTGGTGAACAAATTTGTGACAGTTCTTCAACTAACTTTCATCTGAAGAAATGGCTTATATTTAGACTTGTTCAAAGAGTTAGTTGCAGAGAAGAAGCTGTTTATACCGCAAAGTGAGAATTACTTTATAGGATGCTGTTTATTTTTGAGTGCCATCTACTGGAATGCTTTGATAGTACTGGCTCCATAAATACAAATACAGATTGTGGATGCATGTATAGCACAGAAATGTATTTAAAGAATCACGTTATCATTGTGACTAAAGTTTTCAAATTCTGAAATTAAAATTACATTCAGATATTGGGGAAATTTGAATTAAATTAATTTTCTAGACAAATATTTTTTATTGTAATGTCTGCAGAAAGGAAATGTAGGTGCAAACAAAATGGATGTAACCTCATTTTGAAAGTGAAATATTTTTGTATTGTATCAACTTGTCATACTCCATAGGAATTTAAATGGCTGAATTGCCTTTGTACTCTAATCAATGTGGACTTTATGTAATCATGGGTGAAAATCGTAGAAATAATTACAGTTACTCAGGTTTCATTTTGCTGAGAAAATATTTTTCTACAGATTTTTGGAGATAAGACTTCTAAAGAAGATTTAATGCTACTTTTTCTCCCCCAGATGCAAAAACATAATGAGTTTGAGTTTCCTGGCCTTAGCTTTGCGTGGGTGACTCTCTATTCTTGGGTGGTGTAATGGCCATAATGTGCTGGGTCAGAGCAGGCAGCCTGCTGCCCATGGGCACCGCTCCATAGTCTGTGCGTGTGCTCACCGACCCATCCTCACTGCAGTCCAGACCTCTAGCAGTTGGTGTCCAGCCTGCATCAAAACTGGTAGCTTGATTTGCCCTTCAAATAAGTAAAGTTCCTGATCTTTACCCATGAAAAATTGTTAATTACCAGCATTTGAATTCAAGTCGTTACTTATGTGATGTGTTGCTCATAAAAAAGACACCCAGGCTGTCATGAGCAATGAAAATCTGGGAAAAGTTACTGTGCTCACAGCAGTCGTGGCATCGCAGCCTGCTAGTGGGGTAACAAGAAGGACAGAGGTATCTTGTTTTCTTCCTGGAGCGAGTGCAGAGAAGGGCAACAAAGCTGGTGAGGGGTCTGGAGCACAAGTCTGATGAGGAGTGGCTGAGGGAGCTGGGGCTGTTCAGCCTGGAGAAAAGGAGGCTGAGGGGAGACCTTATCTCCGTCTGCAATTACCTGAAAGGAGGTTGTAGCATGGAGGTTGGTCTCTTCCACCAAGTAACAAGCAAAAGGACAAGAGGAAATGGCCTCAAGTTGTGCCAGGGGAGGTTTAGATTGGATATTAGGAAAAATTTCTTCACAGATACGGCTGTCAGGCATTGGAACAGGCTGCCCAGGGAAGTGGTGGAGTCATCATCCTTGGAGGGGTTTAAAAGATACGTAGATGAGGTTCTTAGGGACATGGTTTAGTGCCAGTGTTAGGTTAATGGTTGGACTTGATGATCTTAAAAGTCTTTTCCAACTGAAATGGTTCTATGATTCTGTGATTTCTTGGTAAAATAATACGAGGCCAAATTCAGTACAATTCCAAATTGCGGTGGCTCCACTGGTGGCCTGTTTTTGCCAGGCCGAGGCTTTTAAGACATCTGCATACGTGATATAAATTTTGCAGCACATCTTTGTCACTGAAAATGAACTTATCTGTTTGCAAGAGCATGCAAAATGTTAGACTGGGATCTGATATAGAACTGGTACCAGCCCATATAACACCAGCTTCATAACTCTCCCTGCAGCCTGTCCCAGACTTTTGTACCATCTAGAAAAGGAGGAGCAAATGCCAGATGGGATGTGCATTGATGTGGAAGGAAAGCTCTGGGTGGCGTGTATTGATGGCGGGAGAGTCATTCGTATAGACCCAGAGACAGGTAAGGCCTTCCCCAGCATGTGTATATTGAGTGTTACCTATGTGCCACAAACACAAGAGGAAAGGCAGCCAGGAGGAATGGTTTGAAGGCGAAATAAGAAACTATTATTTATTGCCCATCTCTGCCACACAGCTTGCCATGAGCATCACCGGTCCATGCCCCAATCATGTGGAGAGTGCTGCTCCCCGTGATGCCTCCCAACATCAACTACCCCTGGTCCCATGGTCTGCTGATGTGGCACACCCTGCATATCTATTGCAAGAAACACTATAAACCTTCAATTAAAAAAGAAAAAAATTCTCAGCGTTGAAAGGTTTAATTGGGAAGTGCTGTTACGGAATGACAGCAATCACAGGTGCAGGTGTCTCTGCCCGTCTTGGCTTCAAATACTTTATTATTTCATTTTGAGAAAAGGAAACAAAGCCTCACAGATGTAGGAGAGAGGCTGAAAAATAGAGATGAGGCAGATGAAAGAGTTCCATTTCCCCACAAATTTTCCTTTAGGATATGGCCTGTCTGAAGGGGAGATGCCTTCTGAGTAAATGTTATAGCTGCACATTCAGATTTACATGCTTCCTAGAAAATGGACATTAGGAAACAATCACATATTTTTTTTTTTTTTCCCAGGAAAAAGAATCCAAACTGTGAAGCTGCCTACTCCAAGGATCACCTCTTGCTGCTTTGGTGGAAAAGACTACTCAGAAATGTATGTGACTTCTGCATACGATGGACTGGATGAGGCCACCTTAGCCAAGGAACCTCATGCGGGAGAGATTTTCAAGGTGAGCAGATTTTATTTCTTTCTGTACATCGCACTTGCCAAGCTTCCCCCTTGGAGAGTAGGGTGCCCCCCCAGCTGCCCTTGTTCATCCTGCTCACCTGATATGCTGGTCCAGAAATGTTGCTCATTCCCTGGCCAGGCACAGCCGGTTTTGCACAGCTGCTCATGCAATTGGGAGGAAGATGTGGAGAAATTTCTAGTAATAGTGTTGATATGTTGGTTACCCAAAGTTGGTATCGAGCTGGGATCACAAGGCAGCTGGTGCATCTGGGTCTGCCTGTATAGCATATTCTGTAATGCATTTTAGGGAATTTGGTCTTGCTTCTATACCTTACTATACTTCCATCAGTTTTGGAAATTTCACTGTCTTAATCCTAGTTTTTTAATTGTACTAGGGAATCTACATATTTACAACACAGATTGCTCCTTTAAAAATTAAAGGCTTAAATTTACCAGGGCAAAGCTTTGCATCCCAGTTCCAAAACTTTTGTGATTTTTTTTTAGTCTGTTAAAAGTGGCTGCTATGTGTTGAGTAACTAATAATCCACATTTTTTGTTCAGGGCTCTTGAATCCAAAACTTTTTTCTCTCTTCATTTTTCAGCCCATCAATAAAACCTACATTAGGAAAATAAAATGCAGTTTTGAAACAGCAATCTCCATCATTCTCTGAAAGTTGACCACAGCATGAAAGGGAAGGGTTGTAAATGACGGAAATTGAATAAACCAAACTGCATTATCAGTTTGGTAGTAGGTTGAAGACATGTTCCAGGAGTGATGGGAATCTAATCTGGGATCTGGAACCTTCTAGTTGAAAGCAGTGCTTGGAACAGATTTCCCATGGCCAAGAACTGTTAGATTTCTCAAACAGCAGAGTTCAGGAGCCTACACAAGAGTTAAATACCAGAAGATAATTTGGAGCCTTGCCTTATGTCTTTTCCTCAGTTCTCCAGTTCTAGAAGCAAATTGGTATTTTCCAAGCTCACATTTGTCTTGCATGAGCAAGCACATTAAAAGTTACGAACTCTTTGGTTAATATAGAGAAAAGGACCAGATATAAAGTCCCCACATAATGTTTAAATTACCAAAATTGTTGAGTGGTGCTTGATAACATTTAAGACTTAAAGAGTTCTAAAGAACTCCATGAAATGACTCCTTTTGGGTTCCTCTTGAAGTAGGGCTACGTTGCTGTGATATTTGTTGTACAACATTTGAACGTTGTCCTGAGTTGAAGATTTATCCTTTTTCCTTTATGTTTGTTGCTTTTGTTTTTTTTTTTTTTTTAAACAGATAACAGGCCTGGGTGTGAAAGGGATCCCACAGAATTTCTTTGCTGCTTGAACACTGATGCTAAATGACAAAGAATAAATGCTTACATGTTGCAGTAATTCTGACAAGGAGAAATCCAATGAATTGCAGAATTCATCTATGTGAGGATTTCTAAATCCACCTTTAAGAGTGTGCTTTTTTGGAATTGAAGATATTCCTTCTTTTGTGGGCCCGTGGCACGATGCAGTAGGTTAGAGAGGTAACGTTAATCCATGTTATGCCTTGATATCTTTCATGACTTTCCATAAACCTCTTCAAGCTCGAGCTTAGTTTTGATGAACTTCTGATGACCAGCTCTGGATTTTCAAGTCTATGTTTCTCGAAGCAGGATCTGACTCCTGGTTTGTCTTTTCATGTTACAGTGATGTACCAGCAATGGTATGACAGGTTTGAATAGACATTTTAAGAGTCATGATTTGAACCGGACTGCTCCTCTGCTGTGGGACTCCTCCTGAGATATTTTCTTGGTGATCAGACTTACTCATAGTATCCAGACTCCATTTTTACATCCTTACTAGCTTGTTTCCATTTGCCTTATCATGAATTCTTCTGTATTGTCTTTAGGACACAATTTATGCTGTTGAAAATAAACTATACAAACATATTTAAAATGTGCTTATGGATTTTTTTTTTCCTGCATTCAGATATTTTGAAAATGCTCAGTGACCACACATGGTCAGGGCACAAACAGGCTGCAAACTACTAGAATACTTAAAATCAATGCTCCATAGAGTCGTCCTTTCAGGGGTCATATTTGCACATAGATATATGGACTTCCCTCTGCTTTCCACATCTTCTTATTGCATGCATGGCTTCACCTTCTAATTGCATACATGACTCCCTTTCATGTTTCAAGTCTTTTTTCTCCTTTTTCCCTTTTCCTTCAGATTTCCTTTCCTCTCCCTTCCCCTCCTCCTCTTTCCCCTGAGTTTACTCTCTGAATCTCACTTGCTGTCGGCTTTCTCTTCTCTCTTTGTGGTCCATATTGCTCAGTACTGAGTTCGAAGTCCTTGTCCCTGTCTTCAGTGCTGTATATATCTGCTTGGGTTTCTTGCTGCATTACCCTCACCTCCTCTTTCTTCTCTGGGAGGGCAAATTTGGCTTATCAACAGCTCTCCCTTTGCCCAAATTTTTCAGGGTTCTCTCCCACACCAATGACTGCACCAAAGCTGATTCTTGAATTTGGGTCTCCCCAAAGGCCTCAGCACACCTGCAGTGATGTGTTTTTAGGGAAAGCCTACTGCATATGCAACAAATCTTCTTCAAATCAACTCCTTTAAATCTGTCTTTTGTTTGTATTTCTCTGTTTTCTCTGGGAAGGTTTACTTTAATTATTTGAGAATGCTTAAGACCTACAGATATCCAGTGAAATCTACCATTTTTATCGAATTTGCTGTCTTTTCACTGCCTGGAAAGATACACAACACATAATACATCTTTAGATCCTTAATGGTGACACTTTTTGATCTGAGGCTAATGCTCATCATTTACCAGAGCAGATGCTCCAGAGTCTTTCTCTAAGGTATTTGGCCTTTCACAGCTGCTATTCAAAGCCTTGAGTAAGCCTTGAGTTAGCCCTCAGACACTATGAGAAGGGAGTAAGTACTTGATGCCTCATGAGGATAATCTCCCACAATAATCTATGCACAGAGGAGCAGAGAAACTGTGGCTAGTCATTCAGAAATGTTAAATACAGTTTCCATGGGGCTAGTTTGTTTTTTTTTTTCCAGAGCCAGCGTCCCTCTCCTGGTGAGGGTTCCTTCCTAGCACTTCTGAAACAACCAAGCTGGGTTGATTTTTTTCCTTTAAAAATATCCATAATGCCAATTCTCTCATGTGGTAGACTTCTGGCCTGCCAGCAAGCAGGAGATCTGGTTCTGCACTCTGATCAGGCAGAGGGCAGGTCAATCCACATGTCCCATGGCAATGCCCTACTCATTATGAAGGGTGACGTGTCATGCGGAGGTAGGCGGCATATTTGGCACCTCCAGTTGAATTAAGACACAGTCCAGAAAGAAATTTGAGATCCAGAGGGCCAAGAAGGAAGCTTCATTCACTAAGCACTACTGAATATATTTGACCATTAAACAACATTTTCCGAAGTGCATTATTTCAATGCATTTACCTGATATCTACTGTAAAACACACTTTAGGTACTTTTCAGACACTTATACTAGATCATTAATTTAGGTCATAAGCGAGTACTTTGCTTCTGTGCTGCTTGATGAGATAATTGGTAAAACAGGATAAAGGCTGTTGGCCCATCACTCTGTTTCACTCCTCCTTGCCCCGGAAGGGAGGTGAGTACATAGAGCTGCACAAAGACACCTTGATTGAGAAATAAAATGTTCAGCTCATTCTAATGTTTGCTCAACAACCACACTGTTGTTTTTTTTTTCCCTAGTCATAATTCTACTAGTAATTAAGCTGCTGAGGGTTTTAATAGCGAAGGTGTTAAATGCCCTCTGGCACTATGTCAATGGCAAACTGGTATAAGGAACACTGACAATTATGCAAGATGTCCTGTTTACGCATTCTGGAGAGGAATGTGAAGGCAGGATGTCTGGAGGCAAGTCAAGTGTCCCAACCTTTAATTAAAAAAAAAGAACAAAAGTGTGTGCAGATACTTTATTTAATTAAAAATAGCCTTTTTTTTTTTTTTTTTAATGGCCTATCCACTAGGCTATTTGCTCTATCAGAAAAGGAAAGTATATAGTTTTGAAACAATTTGCTCTTGAGAAATCCTTAATACCCTCATACATTTTTTTTCTAGAGCTTCCCCAAGCATACAAGCGAGGCTCATTGGTTTGTAATTCTCCAGCCACTGCTTCCTTCTACTTCCTAAAAAAAGTTTTGTCTGAAAACTTCAGTAAGACTGTTTTCCAGCCATGTGAACCAAAGTAAGGCAAAGGCCCTTTGCCTTGAGCAGGACAACGGTGTGAAGGAAGTGGGTATGGGACTGGGTTAATTCCCTTTGTGCATGTAGGAAACAATATGGTATCTGTAGTTCTTGGTGAGGACACACTCGGAGATGGTCACTAGGTGACTGAGTATGCTGGTTGCTGTGGGTCAGCCTCACATGGTGAGAAGCAGAGCAAAGGAGGCTGCTGCCTAAACCTGCTGATGTCCAACATGGATCACAGGCAGAACATAAACAAGTTTGTCAACAAGGCTGCAGTGACTGATGGGAGCTGGCTTCTCTTGTGAGGGGTTGCTCTGTACATCCTGACTTTTACAAGCTTTTCTAAGTATTTACTATGTTTAACGTACGCTACTATATTTCACCTCTACTAGGCTGGATAATTCTTACTTCCCTTGCATGCTTTTGTGTGTGCTAGGAATGGGCTGCCAGCTGGGAAGAGATTTCGGTCCTTGTGTTTCCCAGCCCTTGTGGGACAACGTGACTGCTTCTTCTTGCCTTCCTGAAAAGGCATGTCTTTGAGACAACATAATAAATCTAAATGGAGGGTTTCCAAGTATTCCTAAGTGCAGCTAGGATGTGAATGAAGTTGGTTGAACATCATGGCATTGCTGCTGCACCCATGTGCTGCCACAGGTCTGGAACTGGCAAATGTAGGGTTTAGGATTTGCTCCGCTGGCTTTTACTGTTGTGCCTAGGACTCTGGGCAGGAAAGAAAATGTAAAAACATTTCTTAATTCTGGATAAGGAGACATAATAATTTTTCTATCAATCTTTATTTATTTATTGTTCAGATTATCTTTCTTGTCTTAAAGAGAAACCTTAAAGATGGTCTTTTTGTTAATGAGAGAGGGGACAGACAAAAAGGCTTTAAATAAAAATTTCTCTAAGTGCTGCCTACTGTGGGTAAATAGGCAGAACAAAGAGGTAGCCACCCTGCTGAAATGACCTGGCTTTGCACAGTTTGTTGATTTTACCTTGACCCTATCATGCTCTGTATTCACAACAATGTCAAACTTACAAACATAACTCTGAATCCAGATCTTTGCTGCCTTCTTGTCATTATCTCTCTGTGTCAATGTGTACAGAGATTTCAGAGGGTAATAATGCACAGCCTACAAAAGAGAAGCATTGAACTTTGAACCCCTATTCACATGAAAATACTCTTGGAAAATGAGAAGCCACTTGCCCTATGAACTATTAACAGGACTACTGGATGACCTGTGGAGTCAGTTTGGTCAGCAGATGGGCCTGGCTTGGAAAACTGCTGCAGTGGTGGGAGGCATCTCCTTGGGAGCCGTATGGGTGTCTGCAAAAGAACAGCTGAAGGATGGAAGTAGCTGTGGATTCATTTATTTTGTCTAAGATTGTAGATTGCTTGAGCTACTTAAAGTACTGGTTTGTTGAGTTTGTTTATGCTGTGTGTTGCAGTATTGACAAACTAAAAGTCAAATGAACACTTGGTGTTGATGTCAGGTTCTCCTCCTACACCAAAATAAGACTCACACGAGCTGTAAATGCAGACAGTGGTAACATCTGAGGAGGTATAAGACCCTAATCCTCAGCTGCTGTCTTCTTAAAGAAGAAAGTGCTCAACTCTTCATTCAGCAGTACCCAAGTCATGTCAGGGAAGATAAGGGTGAATACCCTGTCAAGAGTGTGATATCTTCTAGAAAGAACTGATATCACAGCACTGATACACTGTAAAGATTTTAAGATGAAGGGAAAGAGAAAGAGCTACCAGAGGTGAGACTTAACATGGAAGCTGAGGTGATGATGACGAGACATGTGAAAGCACAGGGAGGGGAAGGACACGTTGCTGGCAGGTGTGGGAAAATGCAAGTGACAGGAGGGTAGGCTCCATTATTTGGAAGTAAAGCTTGACTTGGAAAAATTGTACCTGGAGGGACACTTAGGACTTGGAGGAGACTGAAGATGCTTGCTCCATCCTCTGCAGGGCCTTCCTTGCCTGCTGATTGATAGTTTCTTGTATCCAAACGGAGACAGTGGTAGGGGAAAAGCTGAACTTCCCTCTCCCATACTTTTCGCAAAGACCTTCCCTCTTTTTTTAAATCGCATCAGACCCAAACATCTAGGCTGGTCCACAAGGGATCCATTTGTATGTAATGTGGTGAGGAGTGCTAGGGCAGGGTATAGGACTATGGAGGATGATGGAGTTATTCCCACGTCAATGCCATTGGGATGACACCATGGTCACAATAAGAGTTTGGTGCAGTTACAGCCAGGCTACAAGAAAGCCAAGCAGTGTGAGGTTGGTCTGGAGCAGATAAGGGGCCGCCTTGCCAGTATTATGAGGTGCTGGACTGGTTTGTGTTTTGGGATACTGGGCATCTTGGGAAGCATCCTCTGGTCTGAGAGTATTTAACATTGCTCTGGGAAAATGAGGGTGTGTATGGACCCAAAAGCTTTCCATGTTGCAAATACTACCAGTTCCTGCTAGAAGGCCTGATCAGTGGCCTTTGTCCTCCTGCTCTTCCCCATCTGTAAAGGCCTATGGGTGGGTTTTGAGCTAGCTCCTGAATGCCTTAGCAGATGCTGCATGGCAGGGAAAGGGCAGATGCACTTTGGCCAGTTCTGCCTTATGTCAGACTTCGTGCCTGCACCTGGATCCTCCTCCTGCAGGTGATGCTCCTGGGATGATGGGCCACAGCTGTGTGCTCTTGCCACTTCTGCCAGATGACCACCTGGACCAGGGCGCTCTCTCCTTCTCTAGGCATGTCTTTGTGCTCTCTTAGGAAAGGTTATTGCTTTGAAACCAACAAATTCTTCACTGTGTGGAGGAGAGAAACAGGCAGCTCTAGGGTGTAACTCAACAGACTGATTTTAGATGTCTACTCGAGGCTAGTGAATTGCATCTTCTAATTATTTACTCCTTTTGATTGCAAAAGAAGTCTTAGCTGAGTAGTGCAGACATCAGTAGACACCTACGCTGCAGGTATCTGTGGAGTTGCATGAGCTGAATCTCATCTTAATGTTCTGGTGACCTGGACTCCTCTCACAAATGTAGGTGGCATTGGTCAAAAAAAGTTACCTGGGAGATCACTGAGTGATGGTGTAAGCTTGTGCCTTTGGGCAGTGAGGCTGAGTGTTGACAGTGTTCATAGAATCACAGAATCATTTATGTTGTAAAAGATCTTTACGACCATCAAGTCCAACTGTTAACCTAACACTACGAAGCCCACCACTAAACCATGTCCCTAAGTGCCATGTCTACACATCTTTTCAATACCTCTAGGGATGGTGACTTGACCACTCCCCTGGGCAGCCTGTTCCAATGCCTGACAACCCTTTCTGTGAAGAAATTTTTCTTAATATTCAATCTGAACCTCTCCTGGCACAACTTGAAGCCATTTCCTCTTGTCCTATTACTTGTTATTTGGGAGAAAAGACCAACACCCTGCAGGCTACTACCTCCTTTCTGATAGTTGTAGACAGTGATAACGTCTCCCCTCTCAACTCTTCACCAGTTTCATTGCTCTTCTTTGGACATGCTCCAGCAACTCAATGTCTTTCTTGTAGTGAGGGGCCCAAAACTGAACATGATATTCGAGGTGGGGCCTCACCAGTGCTTCTACCTTCTCAGTGCTTAGAGGTCTCCTGTAAGCTCTGTTCCTAAAGGGAGGTTTACATAGATTTGCACAGGATTCTTCTCAGTAAAGGGATGCTGGAGCCTGGTATTGCTCAATTTGTTTCCCCTCATTTGACAGGTGCTTCATTTTTTTCTGATTAATAACCTTCTTTGCAGCATACAATGTTCATTATACGGCTTATATAAGAGCAGGGTGTAAAGGATGTCAAGGATAGCTGGTACAGATACATAAAGACCATCTGCCTGGAAGAGCTGGGGTGAGATCAGCATTATAATCTCTGCTCTTGGGTAACTGAGGCACAAAGAAGGTTGCTTAAGAAATCTTTAGCAGATTTGGAGAGCCCCAGCAGAGCCTCATCTGCCTTCTCCTACTCCACTAACACCTGGGAAGTTTTGGTGATGTGGGACTGCAGTAGAGCCTGGTAATGGCCACTAATGGGAGGAAATGCTGAGAGAAGGGAATGCAAAAAATTGATGTCCAGGAAAGCTGGTAGCAAGCCCTGCAGATTCTGTCTGTCCTCCTCTGGCTGCTGCCGCTGTTGCTCCATCCTCCTCCCACTCGCTGCTCATGCCAATGAGGTCTGTTTACTCCCACTTTCACAAGAGTGAGTGGGAGCAACTCGAGTCAGCTCTGAGTGTCTCCTTACCACTTCTTCAGTGTAGGTGATCTCCCCTCAGCATGCAGGCATCAAAGCTGCAGGGGCGGTTTTGAGGTGGCTGTCCTAGGAATGTGCTCTTGATTTTCCTTAAGAGGCAGGTCACTGAGAAAGGGTTGCTGTTTTCTACAATCTGTCACTATGGGTTTCTCAATAGGGTGAAAAGCAAACCTCCTGTTTACTTTAACATATTGCTTTACCCACTTCAATGGCACATTTCCATGTACCGTTCCTTGTTCATGTCCTAAGGGAAGCCATAGTTCATAAGGTGTGTTTCCTGTCAGGTTAGTGACCTTTCTAATAATTAAAACCACATAGGGTAATTTTACAATCTTCTTATTTATTTTTAGCATCTGCTTTAAAAATTTGTGTGTGGTTGAGGAGTGGAGGAGGAAGAAATGTCAAAAAATGCTAGGTTCACTAAAGTTCTTTTCCTTTAAAAATAGGGAATTTTATTATTCATTTATCTTCTGATATGCTTAGGATGACCTAGTCACTAGAATGATTACTCTTAAAAGATGTTCCTCACAAATATCTTTTAAATCACATCCCCCATTTGAAAAAAACATGATCTACAAGGTGACTTATTTTTACCAGATAAGATTAAGAGGGACTGAGTTATAGTGATGCACTGACCTCTGTTGGCGTCATCTTTTCTTACTGAAACTCCCTTTAAATGCTGAATTTGATACTCTGGAAAACAGATGATACATCTGAGACAAGACCTGAGGCAGAACTGGTTCATGATGAAGCCATATTCCAGTGTCACAATAAGTCTAACACTGGGACTCTTCAATCAGTTCACAGTGGTCAAGCACAACGACACATAGTGTTGGTTTCTTAAAAAAACCTTCAGTCAGATCTTTTAAATGTGCAAAAAAAGCTGAGCGGTTTGTCTTGTACCAGAAGGCTCTGTGATGGACCAGGTATTGGCTGTCTGTCCTTCTGTGGCTGGCATAAAGCCAGGCTATAAAGAGAAAAGCATGTACAACATCTCTGTCAGATGCTCTGGTTCAGGCTGAATTGCATGCCCATGCCTGACTCCAGCCTGTTTTCTACTGCCATATCATCTTGTGGGATGGTGATCTAACATGTACTATCAGTCATGCCTGCTCATGCAATGTTGGCCTGCTGTCAACAAATGTCTTCTCTGCAACAACCTAAAGCAGCTTAGAGCAATTAGGCCAAATTAGAGCTTAATCTCTCCTGGAGACAGCTTGTCAGGGGAGCCAGTTCCGTAAGCATTAAAGGAGCTTGGTAGAGAGAAATGTGAATTTCTAGGCTGCAGTTTGCCTGTTGTCAGTTTGGGATGAGACGAATGACTGTCTAGAGGTTGCTCTCCCACAAAAGCCTCTGTCATGTGGCTCTGATCCTTCAATGGGAATGACTTCAGATGCATGCCAGGTTTGCCTCAGATGAAACTCCAGGTGATGTCAAGATCTGACAGGTAAGGCAATCAAAATGCTGTTAAGGAGCATAATACCCTCAGGAAAATGAAGACTCTGTGTGTGTAGGGAGGGACAACAGTGGCAGATGGCTATGTGAACTTTGGCTGCCCTAGGACAAGGAGCTTTCCTTTGCTATCTGTCCATACAAGGACTAAATACTTGTGAATTTTCTGTTTAAGGGATATCTGTATTCCTCTCCATTCCTCCAGAGGCACCTACATGCACAATCTGCAGTGGTATTGTGTGTATTCAAGAAACTCCTCAGAGACTTCTAGGTCATGTGGGAAAATATACGAATCCATATTTTTTTTTTAGACTTCTGTCTGTCTGTCTGAAGCTGTGCCTGTTGCCTGTGGGTTTGCCGTTGGAGATGAGTTCTAAAGAGGAACAAAGTAAGAAAAAGTTTCTCCTGTCCTCATTTCTCATGTAACAAGCAAAACTGTTAGCTTTTGATTTGGAAGGAAACCTACCTAATCAAGACAAGAGGGGCAGTAATACACAGGGACATGCCTGCTCATGCATGTGCTGCTGGAACTGGAAGCTGAGACTCAGCTGCCTTGTCATTCAGAAAATGTGAGTCACATTTTTGTTTGTGTTTTTCTGAGCCTGAATTGAGAAAGCTCATGTGAGAAATTTTACAGCCCTTGACATCACTCTGCACTTTTGCAAGACAATAGTCTGACATTTTTCCATAGATGATGGATTAAATAATAACTGGAGATTGTGCAAATTCTTCTGCTCAGCTATGATTATCGTGCCGGGGCCTTGCATAAGCTGGGGACTTCTGCTGTTGGGGTGGTTCCACTAACATGTGCCATTAAGGCAGCAGCTCTGTATATCTGCACCACTGTTGGTTGGCTCTTCTTTGAAAGCATGGATAGAAAGCCCACATGGGAGGAACTGGGGGAAGAATCACACATCCTGACCACCAATCTTGCCATCAGGGCAAATCTAGTGACCACAACTAACACTTGAGCAAACGTAGGCTGCAAGTTCACCATTTTCCTGTAGTACCTACGCATTTTGACACAAGTATATCACTGGATGTGGTTCCCTAGGCAGTCACACTTCGGCAAGCCAGGCAATGAAAGGGAACACAGATTGCTGCATAAATGTGCTTGTCTAGCTGTATCCTACATTTCCTAAATGTCTCTCCTAAACTTGGTGAGAGCAAAGGGAGCTGAGACTGTAAGCACAAAGGGACTTGCATTTCTCAACTTCCTGCTAACAGCCATGAGCCTGTAAACATTTGGGTGATTTTATGCTTACTTTCGTTCTAAAAATGAGGAAGCTCAGGACTGCTGAATGAAGAGTGAGCAAGCTTCACATATTTTGATGCTTTCAGATACGTTATCAGAAAAAAAAATTATCTTTTTAGAACCATTGTTTTCCTCTTTGCCCAGCCCTACAGTAATGTCATAGCTTTAACTAATGATCTCACAATCTGCTTTCAAGCTGCAGTAGTAGGAACATGACAGCTGTGCTTCCTTCTCCTTCCCAGTAGTCCACTTGGTGGGTAAAATGGAGATGTAGAGTCAGCAGAATCATGTTTCGTTTTTAGCTGTCTGCTTGCCCTCCAGCTGCCTGCTCTTGTCTTTATTCCACTCTAGCATGGTGATATCTAGTTGACTCATTTCCCTACCTGCCTTCCAGTGCCACTGTAAGCCATGGTTGGATATTTTAATTATTTCCTACCTCCTATCATGGGCAAAAAAACTTTCAATGTCTTTGGCTGCCTCTGTCCTGAAGTACAGGCTTTTCTCTTCTGGCTGTCTAACTTAGAGGACCTGCTCAAGCTCCTTGTACAGAAATAAGAAGCACAGAGGATCATGTGCATGGCTAGATCTCTCCTTGGTGTGGGTCTGTTGTGCTCCTCAACCCCAGAGCTGAGAAACAGCCTTTTATCCAAGCTGTAGACACAGTCCTTGCACATCTCAGGATGCAGGGGGAGAAAGCAAATTTGGAAAGAAGCAAGTTTACATGTATGAGTCAGAACTTTTTGCACCCCTTGGTTGATTTAGGAAAGCAGATATTTTGAAAGGTGTCTGAATTTCCTTGCTGAGATGATCAGCAATGTAAAGGACACGGACAAGCAGCCAGAAGAAAAATGAGGTTGGAGAACATGGTTATTCCACTGAAAAAGTGAGGGCACCTGTAACATGAGTCTTCAGTAAAGTGATGCCCTTAGGAAGGGCTTCCAGGGGGTGGAAACCAGCTGGAAAACTTCAGCGGCAGTATTTCTCTGAGCCAATCTGAAATAGGTTAGATGAACACCATGCTGGACGTGCTCTTTTCTCTCTGCTGGCTTTCGAGGGAAGTTAGCTTGCATTCAGAACTTGCTGGGGCGAAAGAGGAGTTATGAAAGAGAGGAGAGACAGGCATATGATAGAGTGGCTGCATATACTACACCTGCTAAAAAGAAACCCAGTCTAAAAATCAAATTATTCTGGCAAGGTCCGTGTCCCATGTGGCTACAACTATTCGGCTTTAACTGTGTGAGCCTCCTTCTAATTCTCTGTTTTCTGGTCCTGTCTCCTGGCCTGGGATGTGGCCACAGGATCACAGTGCAGCTCAGGCTGGAGAGGCTCTCAGGGGGCATCTCCAGTCCAACCTCCTACCAAAACTGCGCTGCTCAGGGCTTGGCCCACTTGGTGCTACCTAAGGAAACAACTACAGGATCTTAGATGTAAAAGCCTGTAAGGTAAATGTCTAAAGCTGAATCTCTGGGACCTCTTTCTAGACAGGGTCGCAGCAGCATGGACACCCTATAGTGTACAGGTGTCTGCAAGGTGATCAGTCCCCTCCAGCTATAGCAAAAGGCGGAAACACAAAATAAACTTTCTCAAACTTTCTGCCTTCTTGGTCTTATCGTGTGACCTCCATGGCAGACCAGTAACGTTCATTCCTCTGCATTTGGCCCAATACCCAAGGGTCTGTTAATCAAGTTATCAAAACATTAAAGGATGGCTTTTCTTTTTCAAGAACCCCATGCTATGGCTGATGTAATTTTGGTTGAACAGAGTTTAGGACTTAAAAAGTGCTGAGGGTAAGAAAATGGGAAGAAAGACAGTACAAGATAAGGCAACTACATAAACCTCATTTCCTTAAAAAAACCCCAAAATAAAAATAAACAAAATGCCTAGCTGACAAATTCTATTTTCTATAGACTACCAATTGTTCGGGCTTATGTTAACTTGCTTTCCCCAGGTTATTCACACCTGACTAAACTGCCAGGTTACTTAGATCATTGCATCTGGTTTATGTGAGCTTCCTTTCAGTATAGAGCAGAGATCGAAAATAGAGGTCTCTCCCTGTAGGTCGATCTGAAGTTTTGTCTACATCATAGGCCCTGAGGACCATTTCAGGATCAGAAATGTTTCAAGTGTATTTATAGCAACGTCTGAATCTGTAGCTGATGGTTCTCATCATGCCCACAAACTGAATAAACTTCTCTCATATCAATAGCACAGCTATTCATATAAAAAAGTTAATAAGTGCAACAGTGCACAGTGGGTGTGCCATCATGTCCTTCACTTGCAACCAAGGAGCAGGAAAAACTTGCATTTCAACTTGGCACAAGTGTCCTTGCTCCCTGCAGCATCCAAAGTGTGCTGTAATAAATGTGCTCAAACACTCCTGTGAGATTTATTACTGTGCTTTATTACTATGAATTGATTTGTTGCCATTCCCATGATCACTGCAGGTATAATGTGGAGGTATATGATTGTAAGAAAACATAACTTTGTTTCTACAGCAAAACCTGACAGTCAGGTACATCCCGATCCATGGAAAAGCCATTTGTCAAACAAAATAGTTTTCAGATTTAAGTCTTGTAGAGGATTTGATTTGTTTACAAGAGGCAGTGGATTTTTTTCCTGATAGGACAAGGGGTGGTTAGAAAAGCCTTAGTGCATCTTGAATGCAACTGAAAGAAAATTGCTGTGGAAAATTAATTAATGGGGGAAACCAAATGACAGTCAGGTAGGGTTTGGTCACTGCTAGAGCAGCTCCTCTCTATCTGCTTGTGCATCCTCCATCAAACACAGTGACATTCATTCAGACAGCTACTGAGCTTCCAGTGCTTTGTGGTTGCTTTTTACCATTGCTTTTAATATAAACTGGTTTCTTAATGTTGTATTTGAGGCTTGGCAAAGCTGCTTTTGTGGCCAGACAACATTGCAGTCTGTAAGTTGTGCATAGTAGTGCTAGCAACATCCCCTAACTAGGAGTGCTGTACAACAACTTGAAGGGTACTTATAACGTTATTTTCATAAACTTTCAGGAAGATGTGCCATATTGAATGTATGTATGGATATTGATGAATTAGGTCAGGCAAAATAAAATGCAACACAGCCTTGGTCTGTCGGTGGGAAACGTTAACTGGAATGTTTTTACACATACTTCCAGCAGAGCTGCTATCCTGAGCGTGCACGAGTGGGACTGCCCTGGTAGCTGCAGGCCTTGTGTATCTTGCACAACTTTTCAGCTCCACATTCCTGATACAAGTACCAGTGGAAAACAATCCACCAACAGATGGTGGGTTTTAGGCCATATTGATAGAAAAAAAAGGCCCAGTAATATATATCCAGTAGTTTACAAAAGACTGTGCTATAAATTACTGCCCTGTGGTAGTGTGGGAGGTCACTATGGTGCTTTGTTATCCTATAATAAAATAAATAAATGTAATAAAAGATTAAGTACTTTCTTAGGTTATCTGGCCCCTTTGGAAACTTATGTCATTTTTCTGTTGTAGATCTTAGCCTTTAATATTAGCAATGTTTGACCTAGACTGACATCCTGAGCTCAGCTGCTACCAGCCCTGCACCTAAATTCTCTGCCTCGGATGACTTGTACTGTTGCAGTGTGAAGTCCTGTTGGAAGACGCACTTCTACTGCAGATCATGCCTGTACCCCTCAAGACGTCCGTCCTTGCATGCTTTTGGGCACCGATACATATGAAATGCACGCAGATACCAAACAGAAGCACCAGGGCTGTGAAATTGCGACAGGTACAGCTTTGTAGGGTAAGGAATAGGGCTGGTTCTGCATTGAGGATCCAGTTTATCTGACCTGCATCGGCTTGCAAGTCATCTCTGTGCTGAAGTGTGGCCTTTAAAAGCTCTTGTTCCATGGCAGGCTATGGTTATGGTTAATAGTACAAATCAGTAATGCATGGGCGAAAAGGAACCCGCCAACTTTAGAAGAATAATCACAGTTATTTCCCTACGATCCATCACGAGCCATCAAGGTTTAACCTACATGAGAACCACAGGAGTTAAGGTCGGGATGGCTTAAAGATCCAGACAGTCTTAGCTTCAACCTTTGCCCACTCTCAGAGGTACTGGGAATTTATCCCTGAGGACAGAGATGTCTAGTTTTCACAGCTGATCACAGGAAGAAGTTGGGATGTTGTTCATGGCTGTTGAAGGACATAAGACTTGCTGCCTCAGCTTCACCATAGTGATTAATTTAAGCAAAAAAAAGTATCCTTCCTCATCATTTCTCCCATTGTCTGGCACCACGTTAGGAGCTGCATGCAGGAAAGACATGGGCAGGGCACAGTGTCTTGGCAGTCTTGTCTTTTCCAGGGTAATGCTGCAGCCACCCTCCTGCCCAGGCTGCTGCCTCTTGTGCTGCTCTGAGAGCTGCCTTCTTTGACGAATGGTGTTGGTCTACGTTGTTGCTTCAGCTTCCTCAGGGATCAGGATGTCAGACTGGATGGGTTTGTTTCTGACTTGTCCCAGCTACCAAAAAAACCACAACAACCCAAACCAAACAAAAGCAAAAACCTGCAACAACAACAACAACAACAAGATAAATTCATGCAGAATAGGGAGTGTGGTGAGAAAACAGCTCATGAATTTACCTTTTCCACGCAATTTTGAAGGACTAGATAACAAATTAACAGAGCAAAGGGAGGAATGAGAGAAAGTTTCCCTTCTCCCTGCAACTGGAAATCCTTTCTAGTGGACAGAAATGCACTTATGGCTTGTGTCTCCCCAGTTTCTCTATCTCTGTTGGAATGAGCTCTAGAAAAAAAACCCTGAGCACTGGCATCAGCTGCAAAGGAGGACTCCAGACTGTGTCCCCCAGTCTCATCGTGGTCCTGCTCATAGCACCACAAGCTTAGACTAGCCATCGTGGTCTGGTAACCTCAAAAGCAAACAGAGGGAACCAGAAACCAGCTCATGGTGGGTCTAGGTTGCATTTCGATTCCCAGATATTTTTACTGCCCAGGGTGACCTCCCTGGTGCTGCTGGCTGCCTCCCTGTTAACTCCCACACTCTCAGGAGCCATCACGGCTGCTGCCATTAGATATACAACCTCCTTTCAGAAATATTAAGCTGCCTATTTGTTCCAAAAGACAGAAATTAGGTGAGGGTTGAGAGCACTTATCAGGAAGTCAGGACAGGAGCAAACATACCCATTGCCAGGGTGTTGTAAACGGCCCCAGAACAAACACCCCAAATCCATGGTATTTGGTTAAGGGTGTTTAAATGCTTGGTGGCATTTCTGTATGTTAAAACACAGAGACAAGATGTGCCATGTCTGAAAATAAAAAACTGGGATGAAAGAAAAAAGTCTCACGCAACATCCCAAATATTGGAACCATTCAAAAAATCTTATAAACCTCTAAGTCCCCTGAAAAATCAACTGATTTCCCTCAGACTGAATGTAGCATATTTTAGGAAGCCAAAGATGTTTAAATGTATGAAGTCCAGTTTAAGGATCTATGACTGGTGTCACTGTAACTCACAAACCAGGAATATTTCACTCAGAACCATACCAATAAATCAGACCTGCATTTCCATCAATGCCCATGCTGAAGTTTCTGTATCTGCCTGTTTTGACTCTGTCAGATGCTACCAGCTTCAACCCTTTTTTGCTACTGAATGCTTCAAAATCTGATAAGCTTCTTCTGGGTAAGTTCTTCTCTGTCCAATACTTCTGAACTGCTCTATCAGTCTTTTTAATGCAGACATTTATTTTGTGAGGGAGGTTGAGAAATCTCGGGCTTTTTCATCCCCCTGCTTCCTCATCTTGAAATCTGCTTGTCGTTATTTCTGCAAATATTGCTAAAAGTTATCCTTGCCTTGACCCTTCCTCAGGAGACATGCTTATTCAGGGCTTAATTGCTTGCTGATTAATTTCCTGTCATTCTTCATTTTATGGGCTTCCTAAATCCCTCTAGAGAGATTGTGATCTCAGTACAAAATCAGAAGTAACCCTCTTGACATCTCTAGTAAGTCCAGTGTAAATGAAGAAGAACTGAGATCCAAACTTAGACTTGAAATGGTGGGAATTAAGAGGGTTTGGAGAGGGTTTGAGGTTTTCTGATAGAGTATTTCCATTGCAGTGAGGCCCGCAAGATAGTTTCCACATCAGTCAGCAGATAATTTACACTACCACAGTGTAAAGTCCTGTTGTAATGCCTTCAGAATAAAATGTTTTGGGATTTCAGTTGCATAGTTCATTTTGAGTTTTCTGTTATTCATTTCAAATCAGCACAAAAATAGCTTTTATATTTTTCCTTTCCACAGCTACGTTTTCCCCACTAGAGCCAACAACATCACACAGGTTGGCGTTACAAGAGCAGACCCATGTCTGTCTGTACTCTGTTTGTCATGGTAGTATCCAGAGGCCATCTGACTGCTGTTTTTTCACACCTCCTGACCTCTTGACTTTTTTAGTAAATTAAGAATTTAAGTTGTTTTTGTCTGATTTTTCCTCCTAACTTTTCCCATTTGAAATATTTCCCCATGTATTTCATTCCATGAACAGCACAGTAATATTTCTCCATACCTGTTCTCAGCTACTTTCTGTCATGGCAGTGAAAAATCACACGACCTTTAAATAGCACCTTTTCTTTCCTACCTTCTCCTTTACTCTACTTCATCCCTTTTGGCATTTTGTCCTTTTTGTGCCTAGCTTTACAACCTGCTGCACATCTATGCTGCATCTACCTCCAGCTAGTTTTGTGATACTCTGTAAAAATTAATATATAAAGAGCGGTCTGAACTGTGGCATAACGCTGAAGCCCTGACAGCCCTGCTGACCTGGGACTCCCCAACAGGAATGGCTCGGTTAGCTGAATGATAACGTGGTCTGGCCACTGTTGTTGGCACAGCAAGTTTTGCTCTGCAAAAGAAAACTGTTCCTCCTTCTGCACTGCCTCATGCAAAAATGAGATAGCTAAAAAGGGTTATCTGGAAAATACAGGGTGTTTCAAAAAACTGGACCCACCCTGCACATCCTTGCATTAAGAAGCACAACCCTGCAGCAGCCTGAATGGTCGCTAGTCCTGACCGCAGTATGATCCTAGAGCAGTCAGATCCCAGTTCTGCTGTAGGTGACCGCCTGGGAATGCTGCGCTGTGGTGGATAAAGGGAAGTTCATCTTCTCTATCCATCCTTTCCATTTCAGTTTCAGCTTGCCATTCTTTATTTACGTAATTGCGTATTTTACTGTCATTTTGGAACAGGGAGATGAAGTAGGGGAGCTTTCCCACTACACTAGAAAGCCTCTAGGAAGACTGAGAAGACTCTGTTTCCAAAAGCACACTGAGGATTTGCATATTTGCTTCTATGTGCCACTCACTCATTTACCTCCTGCCTCCTTACACAGTAAACCTTTTTGAGGAACTTGCCTAGATTTCTGCAATGTGCCATTATATATACGAGTGAATTTCACCACGGGTGCTGTACAAGCAAACGAGGAGAAACAATTAATGACTTGGGTATTAGCTCTGCAAACCGAAGAAATGAAAATTCTGTTGGACAAAACAGGCAATTAGGGTAGTTATATATATATATGTGTGTGTGTGTGTGTGTAAAGTTGTGGGTTTTTTTGTATTAATAGATTTTAAATGCAGTTGAATGACGGCTACGTGCTATGACATGGTGTCCCCTTGGCACTCTTTCCTGTCCGCTATCCACGGGCTCCCCCCAAAGCACTACACCTTCAGCCCACTGAGCGTCCCACCTGCGCCGCGCAGGCAGCGCCACGGAGCCGGAGCCACAGCCACCTCCACCCTCTTCTTCCTCGTCTCTCTCGCCCCTCCTTCGTCTTCCTCAAACCTGCGGTCACTTGACCCGATCGGGGCGGGGCGGGCAAGGGCAGCGCCTGGTGACCCGGGGAGGGGGAGCCGGGGGTGTGCGAGTCTCCCTGGAGGAGCTGAGATGGAAACCTAAATCCTCCGTTGGGGTAAGTAACTCGACTTTAAAAAGCGGGGAGGGAGGATTCTGTCTACCCCGCAGGGTACGGCAGCGGGTTGGGGGCGTGGATCCGGGCCGCGGGGTCTCATCAGGGTGGGGGGCGCGGAGCCCTTCTCCCGGGGCGCGGCCCCTGTCGCCGGCGGGGCTGGGGCTGGGTCCTGGCTGTGGCAGCCGGGGTAGCTCTCGTCAAAAGATTTCCTGTAATTCCCGTGAATGCTTGTTAGCTTCTGGGTCGGCTGCAGCAAATGTTTTAATTAATGTCATCATCAAACACTCATTAATTATGCCTCCTTCCTGTAACTGCATGGTGGTTGGCTGTCACCCAGCCCTCTCGGCTGGCGAGGCTGTGTGTGTGAGGTGTACTTTGGGCATAACCCTGGTTGGGATCCCACCCAGCGCTCTCATCGTGTCCTGGCATGTTTTATTGCTTATTTATTGTTTGTGTCCCGATAGAGTCCTCAGAATGTACCTGCTGCCTGTGCTCAGGCTGCCCAAGGTCAGATCAGAAAGCTGGCATTAACAAGGAGAGCGAGGGTAGTTAATCACATAAAAATGTGTGTAGGGTGGACTTGCCTGTCTGAAAAAAGGAATAAAGATGCAGTTCTCCTTTGAGGAGTTTGGGATTTAGCCATGAGAGGCAGTAGGTAACAGTTGTAATCTCATTCCTCCAGGCAAGCCTGGGTTTCTCCCTAAAGGATACTCTACATCTCAAACACAAGGTAGCGGCTGAGTTTGGCGGTGGTGGTGTGAACAACCAGGGCTTGCACTGTGCAAAGGATCGAGCTAAAATCTGGTCCACTTGTTTCTGCACAGCACTTGCACAGCAGACAGCCATGGCCTTACCGTTCCTGCTGTGCAGCAGCAGTGGCTGCCATCCCCAGCCTCAGGGTGCTGTGGAGGAAGGTGGGTAGAAGAAGAGATGAAGATGGGACTCTCATATGTCTGTGTTTGCAGGACCACAGCATGGTTTGGTCTTGCTGTTTCTGCTCTCCGCTGGCCTTCCCCAGGCTCAGCAGGACCCTCCTTGTGAAGTGTCCTGATCTTGCAGAACCTATGACATTGATGGCAGCTGGTGCCAGGCTGAGAACCTGCTGCCTGTGGGTTTTGGCCAAGCAACACTGAGGGGTCTGTTGTACAGCCCAGCAAAGCGCACTGCAGGGCTTGCTGCCGCTCCAGGGGCCTCCTCAGCTTGGACCAGCACTGGGCTGTCCTGACTTGGTGGTGAACTGGTGTAAGGGACTAGCACAGCAGCAAAACTGCTATTTTTCTGTAGCTGGGAGACTGTTCCCGTGTTAGCCCAAGTGAGGTGGTGAGAGGATGTGGCAGGAGGAGAGGGTGGGAGTAGGTAAACCTGCACCCTTGGATGTGTCCTGGGAGTGCTGTCCTTGCAAAGAAGCTTGTGCTGGGCTGAGATGTAGCTGGCAAGCAGGGCTTACAGGGGCCCAGCTGCTCACCAGAGGGGCTTTGTGCCCACTCAGGGGGTTGTGAGTGGCTTTGGGAAACAGAGGAATTAAACAGCCCTGCAGACTCTTGAAAGGGAGCTGCGGATCCTAAGGAAAAGAGAAAAAGCAATGCTTGTCATTAGGTTTCTAGTCTGTGTACAGGACCCGCACAAGTGCTGCCAAATGCTGCAGTGTTGTATCCTTGCAGCTTCTGACAGCTTCATTGCTGGGAAATGAGAAATACTATCCAATCTTTTACAACTACTGAATAGCAACGCTGTTTTAAGCTTCTGCAGCCCCCGTCCATGCTGATGCTACATGCTATGTGAACTGGAGCAGAGTGACACTGGGGGACCAGTGGTGTGAAGTCTGAGGAAGCACAAAACCCAGCAAAAAGGGACGAGATTAGCTGCAGACCTCCATTGGCAGAGCAAGGGGTCTGCAGGAGACAGAAGCTCAGCATGTGACATTTCAGAGATAGAGGATGGATGAGTTGATCTGCATAAGCTCTGAAGTTCTTTCCAAGAATAAGAATACTAGATGTGGCATATAGAGGCCGTTTGCTTTTCAGGATGAAAAGATCTGCACCTCTTCTCATTTTCCTTAAATAAATCTATGGGAGTTTTTCCACTGCGCTCTGCACTAGGCTCATTTTTTTTTTTTCGTAAGGAGAGAAAGGGAGCAAGAGAGGGTTTAAACCACTTCTTTCCTGCTTGCACAATGGCCTTATGCATATATATGGGTAACATCTGAGGCAGCCACTCTTCACCAGGAGAAAAGCCACAGGTTACGCACCGGACACGTGCAGCCTGTGTCACTGTGCCGAAGGTGGCTGGGAATTTCCCTCAGACAACACAGTCCCATTTTTATCTTACCTGGGATAGCTGTACTCAGAGAGACCAGTTCAAAACCACACCGCAGGCACAGGAAGGCAGGCTGGATGAGTGGCGCTATGTGCATTGGCAGGTATAACAGCAGATTGTATCTGTTTTGTGTGGTTGGTACAGAAAACTTAGGAATGCAATTCCTAAAGTTGCCTTTGAGATGACCCTATGTCAAAAAAAACCCCAAACAAACTATTGCGCCATGTTTAAGTAAATGTTCTTCATATAAGCAGTATGTCTCATTCGTAAATCCAGAAAAACCAGCCGTGTCCCAGAAGCAACCTGAAGAATACATTGGGGAAAAGCCATCTCAGGAGCGAATGTGCTAAGATACAGCAAAAGGGACCAGGGGCCAGTGAGGATGTTTGGCAGAGCACAAAACCTGTACAAATACATATCTGACTGCCATTGCTGTAGCAAACAAGAAGGAATATTAATGTAGATAATCTCTGTGCCATGATCTAAAAGAAAATGTGCTACTACACAGCTGTGAAAGAAATAGCTAAAGCCTTGAAAACAGTGAGAAGGCAGAAGACTTTCATCCCTAAAACATCACCTGAACTTCAGGAAAAGTCTAGAGAAAAAAAAAAGGCATGGAGAGCTTGTGTTCGTGTTCTGCATCATTCAGGAGAACATAAAATGAAAATAGTGAGAAATCTAGTGATTTCTCAGAGCTAGTTTCCATCCACTGGCATTCCTGCATGACCATCACAATTTTTGGAGAAGATCCCAAAGAGGCTTATATCCAAAAACAATTGAAGAGTAGTTTTCTGGAAGGTCTGGCCAAACTGAAGTACTTGTGATCATGGGCTCAGTAGGAGGGTGATAAGAACAGACATCAAGAGATCTTCTCAAAAGAGGGAATAAGAAGATGGAATTTTTCCTCTTTGACCCCAGAAGCCAGCATGACCCGATATCTTTGTCAGGGCTTTTCATAGAGGTATTGTTGTGACAACTGAATTGATGCTTTGAGGGTTCTCTAGGGACCTGAGCATGGCAGACCCAGCCCCTGTCCTGGTCCCAGGGCTGCAAAGGGTCAGGGAACAGATGTTGTTTCACTCAGGAGGTAGGTTGCTCCTCATGATGTTGCAATAGCCAATGCAGATAGTCATTTCTCCATACCAACAAAGCTGCATCTATTTGTCTTGGCTCTATTTTTCCTTTCAGTTGGTCAGTTTACAAGCTCGAAGCTTGAAAGCTCCCTTGGCATTGTGCTGGGAGACAGTGTTATCAAAAACAGTGTGTGTTGTGGCTGAGAAGCTCTTGACATTTTTCTGCAACTACTTGAGAGAAGGGCTGCAGATTGATAGTATGTATAAATCTGTTCTGCACAGGTGCAGTGGCATTAATTCAACCACAGTATGTGCAATGGTTTATTTATTTTTTCTTTTTTTTTTTTTCCTCACAGAATATCCTATGAAGTCCTAGAACAGGCACTAATGGAAGGCCCTTTGCAAACCTCCATTCGCATGTGCCATGAAAATGCTCAATGGATGTCACAACTACCGGAAAAGCTCTGGGACATTCCCCTCTATAACTTAGCTCTTCCAGGTAAAGATTAACTTTTGTTCTCTGCTGTTTTGTTAGCATGTCATTTAAACATTGGAACATCCTGTTTGTCCCATTTCAGGATGGTTACCTTTATTATTTGGGTCAGTGTGTGGGAGAAGGGCTTGGGGGAGGGTTTGTGTGACATATGTGTGCATATGAATACTTTTGGTCTGCAATGTTTGGGGTTTCTTGGGGGGTGGTTGGGTGTGAAAAAGGTTGTGTGAGGTTTTTTTTGGGTTTTTTTTTTTGAGGGAAGGAAAGAGGGACTTTTTTGTGATCCACTTGCATCATCTGGTCAGATCAGTGTTAATAATATGAACATTTGCTTATCTGGGCAATGGTGAGATTTTCCTAATTTGCTCTTACCATTTCTTACATGACAGAATGGTCACAAAAGGAGTGAAATAACATTTTATTGTATTATTTGTTTCTTTGTACTGTTTAAAAGAGGCTGTGAAGGTATGAAAAAACCAACAATGGAGACATTTAATTAGTATATGTTTTTATTATTGTAGAATGTGACTTTTTTGCATGACCCTGCTACAAAAACTGGGTTTATTCTGTTATAGGTAAATACAGCTGCACTGTAACTGGTGTCTGTATTGGTACTGCATTCAGACCTGTGTATTGTTAGCCTTTCTTTGGTCATATTATTGCTTTTCTCTGCTGCCTTGAATAGATTATTATTTTTTTCTCCTTCTGTCTGAAGAAGTTATGGGAGTGCCTGTTTTTACTGGCACTTTGGGAGGCACTGCAGCACTTTCAGCTCTTGAGTGATTCCCCTTGCCTCCACAATGAAAATGGTACTGAAGAGAAGTCTAGCCCCTGTTTTCCCTCACAACTGTAGATGCAGCAGGTAGTTTGGGTGGAAAGCAGCACAGCGTGTAGATGAATGCTTTATGTAGGCTACAGGATTGAAGGTTAACTTTGGCAAAGATATATTGAGTGATAGTGGGAAAAACCAAGTCTTGTCTTCAGTGAGTGGAGCCCTGGGAGGACTCAAGAACTGTGGTGGATTTTTTTTTCTGCCCTTCGTGAACTAATGTAATGTGGAGTTTCGATTAAAATTGAAACCCAGAAACATATTTCATGGTGAATTCTTGGATATGTAATTTAAATTGATGTTAACTTCAAAATAAATGCACATCTGCTTGGATAAAGCCTACATCAGAAGACCCCCAGGACAGATATTAATAAAAAATTCTAGTTTTCTTATTTAACCATCAAGAGAAGAAAGTTAGTATCTATCTTATTAGAGAAGAGAGAAGGTAATATTCTCCTCTTCCTCTCCTCCCCCCCCCCCTTTTTTTTTTAATCTTCTCTCTTTCCTCTTGCAAAAATCCTTTAAAAAGTCAGTAGCATGTTCATTGTCTTTTTCTGGTGGAAAAGGGCCATGTTGTTCCTAAAAAGCTTTCAGATTGGTGTTTCATGTACATTGTAGAAAGCTGAGGACCCTCTGATGTGTGCCTTTGACTTCCTGGCTTTTCTCCTAACAGTGACCTTGTTATTCTCGTGAATGTTTGTTGTTCTTGTGATTATGGCTGCATGGAGAACAGGCAGGAAGAAAAGAACAGTTGAAGACAAGCCCATTTCAGCAAACACTGGAGGACTTTTACAGAGCATTGCAGGCTGCTAGCTTGGAGGATTTTGGTGACCATTCAGCTGACCTACAAAACTGGTCCAGCCCAGGCCAGAACAAAAGCAGATCAAGGCCAACCAGGTTAAGACAGCTCTGGCAGGTTTTCAGAGGGAGCAATGACTGGGAGAAGCCCCGTTTGGAAGTAGAAGCTCATGTTGAATGGAGAAGACAACAAGGCATGCAAGAAATGTAAGAGAGTGCATTCCGAAAGTGTGACAAGGAGTCAGAGCCAAGTGTCACCAATTAGTGTTGCATTTGCACCAGGTTCAGCACGGTGCTGCTGGGCAGATATTGCTTCAAGATCTGAAGTTACCTGGTTTGTTGCTAGCTCACTATCTTTGCATCATATGCATTGTGTCATGGATAGGCCCATCTTCCTTTCATTACTCTAGCTCACTGACATCATAAGGAGACTCCTAAAATGAAAGGTTACTACCCATTTGCTGATTAGCATCAAAAGGTGTGACACCCATTGATGGAATCCTGTTCACTTCTGTCAGACTTGGATTTGGTCTATGGGTATTTAATGGTTGAACTCTTACATCTTGTAAGATAAACTTCTTTGATCGCATGCCCTCGTTATTGGTTGTTCATCTGCAATGAGCTTGGTTTGGGTGTTTAAAGCAGGAAAATAGACAGAAACCTGCTTTTCAAAGGTGAAAAACTTGAGTGATACATTCAACTATAATTGACAGTTTCAAATAATATCGTTTGTTTCAAGTTCTTTTTTTGGCTACTAGAAATATTGCCATTGGCACCAGTAAGACTAACCATTCAAGAAGGCAGTTCCTAGCACCAGTGAACAACTTGTTTGACAGAAGGCTTAAAAACCAAAGTGATATGGAAATTCCTTGCAGATGCTTTGTAAAGGTCCCAGTGAGTCACTTCACTGAGTTGTTAGCTTTTCTTATTGATGCTTTATAAACTTAGAAGAAATAATAGAACAGAAAAAGCTAGCAAAATCACTGGTTGCCTGTCCTGAAGAAATTGCGAGTTGCAACAGAATTTCATCTAAATGTGATGCAAGAGATGTGTCAGATTTATTAAGTCTTCAAAGAAGTCACATATTTGGGCAGGCTGTACTTGGCTCTGATGCTTAGCCTGCCCCTGTGTAATTCACTATGCTGGAAAGAGTCAGGTAAGTTTTGAAGTCTGTAAAAGGTGGATCTCGTTCATCTATTACATGTAAACTTAGACTTGGATTTGCCTCTGAAATCTTCAAGCAGTCACCTCTTATGTTGTTTTTTTAGGGGATGTGAGTGTTTAGTCCAGGAGGGCATTTTTACCAGATATTTAAGATATAAGTGCTCAAAGTGTCAAGTTAGGAGTTGGTCCAGTTGAAGGCATAAGAAGATTAATTTCTGCTTTCAGCCATATTTTTCTTTGCAGAGATGATGGGATTGGAGTATGAAATCCTACATTTGGACAGCTCTGAAAATAGGACAAATTCTAGATAAATTCAACCTTCAGCTATTTATTCCTGAACATAAGTGGGTTTTTACATTAAGATAATTATTTCAGTGAGAGATGTTGTTTGGAACAGGCCATTTTATTGTGGTTTGAGGCAAATGACACTGATGTGTAGTTTAGATGGGGACTACTCTGTTGAAAAGTCTCGATGCCTTCCCTTCATGAGGATTTTGCATTAGGCTCATTAATGTCAGGTGAGCAACTTGTGTAGACGAGCCCACGTTTTTGCCATAACTACATAGGCTGTCAGGCAATATGGATGTGTGATTTGGAAATGGGGTGGCATGTCAGGTGTGCGCACACAATATAGCCATCTATTGTGGTGCTTAAGTAGTTAACGAGTGACATTTTCTGTACATTTATTTTTATATTCCACAGGGAGTCACGACACTATGACCTACTGCTTGGATAAAAGTTCTGCTGTTAGTGGCAATGAATCCAAGGTGGTGAAGCTTTTAAACAAATGTATGCCCTGCATTGTGCATCCCATTATCATGAAGTGGTCTACAACTCAGGTAAGTGTTGTCTGGTGTTTTCATCAGGCCTGGGCAAAGCTCAAGCTTGTGCTGCTGTGCTGAGAGCAGTCACACCCTCTGTGCACAATGAAGGAATAGCCTGTTGCCCAGAAATCTGTGCTCTGATGACATACTGTGCTTAGGTGTCCTGTTTTAACCCCAGCCAGCAACTCAACCCCACGCAGCTGCTCACTCATTTCCCCAGTGGAAATGGGGAGAGAATCAGAAGGATGAAAGTAAGAAAAGTTGTTGGCTGAGATAAAGACAGTTCAATAGGCAAAGGAAAAGCCACACATGCAAACAAAGCAAAACAAGGATTCATTCACTACTTCCCATGGGCAGGCAGGTGTTCAGCCATCTCCAAGAAAGCCGGGCTCCATCATGTGTAACAGTTTACTTGGGAAGACAAACACCATCCCTCCAAACATTCCTACTTTCTCCTTCTTCTTCCCCTCCCAATTCTTTTTGTACTCCCAGCCTCCTCACCAGTGGGGTAGTGTGAAAAGCAGAAAAAGCCTTGACTCTGTGAACACCCTGCTCAGCAACAGCTAAAGCATCCCTGTGTTATCAACACTTTTCTCAGCACAAATCAAAACCACAGCACCATACTAGCTACTGTGAAGAAAATTAACTCTGTCACATCCACAAGCAGCACATTGCAGTATGAGATAGATGCCAATACATATTAAATCTTCTTTTGTGGGGAAAAAGCATGTATGTGAGGCAGGGATGATACACAGACAAAGGTGATACTTAAAGCTGACCACTTGATACTAGAAACTCATCTTCTTTTTCATATGTTTATTGTTGTTACAAATAACACTTAATATTATGATAATCAAAAGAGATTTTTCTCCTATACTTTGTTCAGAAGGTAATGCTTGCCATTTTTACTATCACTGTTGTGCAAGATGTCAGTTGTTTTCCCCATCTGTATTGTGTACATATGTCACCCACCAGCAGAGACAAAAATCTTGTTGAAGGGGATTTTTTTTCTATAAAGATTAAGAGAATGAAGGTGTGGTCCCTCACATAATGTTAATGTTATTTTTTTAAATGTCTAAATATTAAGCTAATGGTTATCTCTTTGTTCCTCACAAGACAAAAGACAAAGACAAAATTGGGGATCATGATTTAAGCTAGAGCTTTTGAAGATTTTTCTAAAAAACAGACTTTCCAAGCATCAAAGAGGTACCAAAAATATTTTCACTTTTGTTCTTACTGAAGGAGTAGTTCATTATTGGGGAACTAAAACTGAATAAGTGATAAATGGCAATAATTATGCCTAGGCTTCTTTTGTGTTTGAGCAGCCCTGGCCAACTGTAGTCTTGGATGCTACTAGATACCAAATATGTAAGGGTGGTGATGAGTTGATGTGGAAAGGTACCCAGCACAGCGCCTTGTCTGGAGCTGCTTTTTGCGTTGGGACTTTAGCCAATGAAAGATGTAGATACCTCCTAATTTGTGGGCTGCTGGGCAGTGAGGTGACCCTGTTGGTAACAAGCAAGATCCTTACATCATTATGGTCATCTTCTGGTCTAAACCCAGCGCGATGAGTGCGAAGTGCTGATGGGAAAGAGGCACAGCTGCGGTCCTGCCCCTCCTTAGCTCTGCAGTGCTTGAGTTCTCTTTGGGAGGAGGTGACACCATATGTGGGTATCCAGAACAGACACCGAGGAGTCCTACTGATGGTAGGACCCATAGGTTCCTGGATGGCCCATTGCCTTGGAGGCAGTGCCTGGCTTGAGCCCTGGCTGTTACGCGTGTCAGTCTAGAAGCCCAAATCTTTCCTGTGCAATGACTGACATCAGATATGTAACTCCCACTCTGGTGTGAGGTTGCAGCACTGAGCAGCATTGCTCCCCAAGGCTTCCTCTCAAGTTCTACCCCTGTTGGCAGCATTCATGCTATCTAATTCAGTATCCAAATCCAGGTGACTAATTAGGGAGTCTAATTTGTCTAGTTTTCCCATGCAGTCAATGGAAAGAGAGAAGTTAATCCAAAGGGCAGATCAGAGTGTCTATTTCATCTGGTGCTTTTTCTGGCTACAAAGGTTATACATGACCCACAGCCATATGCATCCCCATCTCTGTGCACTCCAGGCGAAGGTGGAACTTGGGCATGGATCAGTCCTTCCACTGCTTCATCCTGGTATGGACCAAGCAGGCCCGGAGGGGGCTGGTGGCCCAAGCCACCGCAGTGCCCGCACCCTGGGGCACGTAGGGCTGGGCTGCTCACCAGCCCTGCAGCTCAGGTACAGCCCAGGGGAGTATATTCCTGTCCTAAGAACATGAAGTTGGATGGTTGAAGCTAGGCAAGGTGAGCATTCTGCCGTGTGTTGAGGCTCTGTCTTGTCACTGAAGCTACAAATGTGGTTATTCAGACGCAACACCTTCTGTTGATTTTGCATTTGTTGAATCCTTTCTGACTTAAATCAGTACAGTGTGTTCTATCTGAAACTTAATAGTGTTGTCCATAGCAGGTTTATCTGAGACAAATTAGTGTTTAAATGCAGTTAATTAAATTGATTCTATTTTCTTTTGCAAAGAGAGCCTTTATATAGATAAGAGACATATCATTTGGGACTTTTTGCCCCAGAAATTCCACTTTATCACCTGTTCCATTCAGCCCTCAAATCCAGTAGAAGAGGTCCAAGGAAAAGGGAAAACAGAGAAGGACCTCCTTTTTGTGAGACTTCTACAGGTTAATTCAAACTTCTAAATATACTTTATCCTGAAAAAAAGAACAATAGCTGGTACTTTTTTTCTGGTTTTGTTTTTCCTTCTGCTGGGGATGACTGAGCTCCACAGAGACAACCATGCTAAAGTCTTTGATCTAATAAAATCAATACAGTGTTTCTAAGGTGCTGATCCTGCAATTTTTGTTCATACAGATAGTCTTGTGAAGAGTGATCGTATATTTATGCACAGGTTAATAGATCTTTAACTTTCAGAACGCAGCAGGGGCAGAGGTCTGAAACTAATCTAGTCCATACCTGCAGTATATGCCACAGGAAAATGGGGATCCCTCTTGTCAGAGAGTAAAATACTTCTAAGTGTGACTTGCAGCCATGTAGTTCCATTTTAAAGATATGAAAGACCTGTGAAAAATGTCATAGGGCTAACCTTGTACTCATTTCCAGCTTTCTAAACTAAAGGAACAAGTTGGTTCCAAGCTCTCAGCACCTTTGTCTTCTGTTTCATCTTTCAGGTACTGACTGTGACAGAGCAGCTTGAGGCTGGAGTTAGATATCTGGATTTCAGGATTGCCCACAAGGCTGATGATCCATCTATGAATTTGTACTTTGTGCATATGGTTTACACAACTGTTACTGTACAGGTATTGTCCTTTGTTCCTGTTGGGGTGGCTATAAAACTAGCGCTGTTTCTTTTATTAAAGAGACATTATAATCTGAAAATGCTGGCCCAAGGTTTTCTGGTTAGCTTATTTGTTTCTCTAATGTGAGGACTTCAAACTAGAGAAAGCCAAACTACAGGCTGGTTATTGGGCTGGAGGTTAGTTTCAGCGTCTGCAAGTAATATTCAGCATCAGTCAATTCCTAATCTCCAAATGGGAGTTGCTGTGCCTGCTCTCCACTGCCTACCCCCTACCAAGTGCCTGATGTTTCTGGGGTTTATCTTGTGTTGTCTCAGGATGCTACCTAGGGCAATCCTGTTTCTCCAGAAAGGAGAGAAGTTATTAATGAGGATACTAAAAGCCTAGTCAAATCACAGAAACGATTTTTTTGAGGAAAAAGTATTTCACTGCAAGACAGAGAGACTCAAATCTGGATCCCATGGTGAAATTACTGTCAGCTAGTGTGAAGAAACTACTGTGTGTTGCCCTTTGCCTGTGCTTTTTCACTGTGAAGTGGTTTAGATCTTCTTTCCATTTGCTGGGATCTGCATAGCCAGGCACAGCCACGTAATCCAGCTTTTCATTTGTAGGCTAACTGGCTAAACTTCATGTTTATGCTCATGAATCTGAACCTTTCACATTTTGAGATTTCATGGTGACTGGCATGCTCATGTAAATGGTTAGGTGTAGTGCCTGACTACCCTGCTAATTACAAGTGGTCTTCAAGAAGTTGTCATTGTTTATAACAAATGGGGAAAATGGGTCCTGTCATGTTTTAGCAAGCACAGAGCTTTTCCCCGTTTTTGAGTTTGCCACTAACATGTTGTTTGTCCTTAAAGAAGCTTGTGTATAGAGGGGTTTACTGCTAACCTGCCTCTAGGCAGCAAGAGATTAGTGGATATTATTAAAATATAGAGCTTTTAAGTATAGTGTACATGCAAAGCAAATCAGCACAGACCTGCAGAAAGCAAATTTTCCTGGGATGCATCTCTATGGACCACCTTATCAGATAGAAACCTACTCTGATTTTTATTATTTTGAATGTGAGTCTAGCCCACCATCAGTTTTTTTGTTTTATCTCCTTTTCCCTCCATAGCATAGATGGTTTTCTAAGTTGTGGTGACTCTCTCTTGTAGGATGTTCTGTGGGAAGTGTTAAGGTGGTTGGAAACTCATCCTCAGGAAGTTGTTATCTTAGCCTGCAGGAACTTTGATGGATTAACCAGGAGACTTCATTGTCATCTGACTGCCTGTATAAAAGAGATTTTCCAGTGTAAACTGTGTCCCAGAAATGTAAGTATGACATTGTTTTTTTATCTTTCTTTTTTTAAGAGTGATATATTATGTTGAGATCTCTGATTCCAAATTTTTAGATATGTTCTACTTTCACTGTATTTTTAACCTGGAAAAAGTAACATTTTCTGCATCAGAGATAGGTCATTACCTAACAAAATTGAGGAGAAAAAGTCAATCTACATCTCACATTGTGGAGGAGGGAATGAAATTTGACTGTCATGTCTGTTGAGTTGTAGGACAATAGAATGGACACAACTGTCATGCACTGTGCCATCTGAGTTGTGGTTAAAAAAAAAAGGTGTGTCTGTTATAAATATAGTCCATACCATATTCATAGAATTTAAAGAATCAATTTTCTGCCTTTTCACAGCAATAACTAGAAATTATTTTTTATTATATTTGTCATAATTTAGGTTGCAAGTGACCTCTGGAGGTCATCTGGTCCAAACCTGTCATGCAAAGCAGGACTAGTCTCAAAATTACATTTAGCTGTGTCCCATCCACTCTTGAACAACTTTCAGGATGGAGATTCCACAAACTTTTTGTGCAACCTGGTCCAAAATTTGACCACTCTCACAGTAAACATGTTTTCCTTGTATCTATCTGGTCAGAATCTCTTTTGCTGTAACTTGTGTCTGCTGACCTTCATCCTTTTGCTGTGCGTATCTGAGGAGTCTCCACTACATCTGTCCATTAGGTATTTGCAGACAGCAGTAAGATCTGTCCATAATCTTCTCTTCCTCATGCTGAACAGACCCAGCTCTCTCAGTCTGTCCTTGAGCGTCACTCCAGCCTCTGCTCACTCTGGTTGCATGCTGCTGGACTCACTACAGCATGTCAACGACTTTTGTTTCGTAGTGGAGAAGCCCCAGCTAGACACAGTACTTAAGATGCAGTCCCACAAGTGCCAAAGAAAAGGGAATAACCCCTTCTCTTGACCTGCCGTCCATGCCTTTACAAATACCGGCCAGTTTGCAGTTGACCTTTGCCACAAGGGCACATTGATAGCTCATGTGTCCACTAGGACCCCCAGGTCCTTTGCTGCAAAGAAGATTCCTACCCACCTACCCCTGGTCTGTCATCATGCGTAGGGTTAGTCCATCCAGGTGCAGGATTTTGCCTTTGTTGATCTTTGTGAAGTTTCTGTCAGCCCATGTCTCCAGCCTGTTGAGGTCCCTCTTAATAGCATCTTTGCCCTCAGTGCATTTCTGGTGGCAATGACTTTCTTTCCTGAACATGAGCTGGAGCTGACCTTCAGATTAGCCTAGTATGCTTTCACTCACTCAAACCTCCAGAAAAGCCTTAATTTAAATAATCAGAAATAATGTGATTGCTAAATTGTAGAAGTTGAGATTGTTTAGCTTCCTCTTTTTTTATTTACAAGGTGTGAGATCTTTTACCAGTTAAAAAATTAACATTTCAAAGATGCACAGGAACAGAGGGTTTTCTCTGGAGATGTGAGGGGTGCAGGATGATGATGACCCTGTTTGCGATTGGAATTCAGCCTTTGAAGCTGTTGTATCAGTAGTGTGTGAGTATTACCATTTCAAAGCATTTTGTACAGTAGAGTTAAAATAGAACAATTCTCAGCAAAACTAGAGAATCGTGAAGATCCAGGTCTCAGCTAAATAACAGAAGACTTGAGTAACACTTTTATTGTTTCCGCAAATAACTAGGGTGTGTAAGTCGTAAGTCCTGGATGAGCAGAATGACACTGGAGAAGATGGTCAAATTTGCCTTCAGACACATGGCCAGCTCTTAAAAAGAAAAAACGTTATTAATTGCAAAAGGGGCAAGCTGCTGCTGATAGTTTGGTGAACAAAGGTGATAAATGAATGGTTTGAGATCACCTGACTGATGAAAGAAAAACATTTCTGAGTGGTGTCCAGGGGGAGGGAGGAAAGGCACTCAAGAAAAAAGAAGCCAAGTACTTCCCTCAAGCAGGAAGACTTGGATTCTATGGGGTCTGTGACCAGCACAACAGATCTCACCATTTTTGCAAGTGATATCATTTCAGGTTTGGTAGCTGTGGGGCTTTTCAGGATCATAGATTCAGATTTAACACCAAATAACCAAATGTACGCTCACTTATTCTAAAATAATCTCATATTAACTGTCTTTCAAGACTGCAGCTCTGTCATTGTACAAAAGTAAGTGGCAAAGTATTTATGAAGCAAATGCTCAATAGGGATCTGTATGTAGTACTGCCCATGCCACAGCATGACAGCATTACATTGCATTTAAAATTTTAATTGCCTTAACTATTCAAGGTACCTTCCTTTGATCTGGATTACTAGAGTTTAAAAATCCCTTGTTAGACATCTACAGTTTTATTTCTGCTTTGTTTGCAAAATAAGCACCTGTGCTCATGTACACATTTTTGGATACATTTTTTTTGGCTCCTATCCCACATACTGGTTTTTTGTTTTTTTTTTTAAAGAGATACCAGCTTTAGAAAGGCAGCTCGAGTGAAGCAAAGGCTTCTGCCAACCATAGATTTTTGTAGTTTGAGTAGTTTGTGTCTTAATTTTGCAGTATTTTCTGACCTAATTGGGGCTTGCACTCTTTTTCTCAGATAAGTAAGAGGGATTCCCATGATCATTCAATTCTTTGCTTTCTTCAAAGATTTACATAAACCATTTTCAACTGCCTTTGGCTTTTATTTTAATTAAAAAGTTAATTGGAACATCAAAAAGCCACCATTTTCTTTTCACAAGCAACACATAGCTTTTAACCACAACATTAGTTTTAAAAATACCTGATAAATATGTTGGTTTTGCAAATAAAACTAGTCAGAGGGCCTCAAATCTGTCTGATGCTAACTTTTGAGGGTAGGAAAATGTCATTTCATATTGAAACACTAAGATTTAACAGGCCTGTTTCAGCCTGTCTGTCTGATGTTTCTGACTCAAGTCTTCCCCTCTCTCAATTCAAAATGTCTTGGGCACCCCAATTTTAGAAACTTTCCACTTAGGTGAATCAGAATTAACATACATCTTGAAGGCTTGCATTGAGCGTTTAAGCAGTTAAATTTTCTTTGATGGCTACAGTTACAAATTTAGACCAATGTGAGGCATTTGCCAAAAGCATTCCTGCTTATCTGTGTCCGTGTTCCTACTGCTGGGTGTAGGGCAGGGGTGTCAGTGTAACTACAGTGTAAATGTAACTACACTGTAAATGTAACTGCTCCTACATTTATACAATCCTAAAATTACATTCGGCCCTTTGAAGGCAACCGCCAGGCTGATGTGATGCCAGTGAAAATGAATTTGATACCCCTGGTGTAGGGCTCTGCCCCACTCCTACCTCCTTCACCAAATGGCCTGTGTCTTCCTCTACCAACAAATTTTCACCGGCGGTATGTGCAAGAAGGCCAACATAGGGTTGGTTTCTTGTTACACGGGTGTAAAACTTTGAATTATGTGCTTCACCATGGTTGAACTGAGGAAAGGAGAAATCTACCAAGGTTTCCAGGCTCCTGTTGCCCCTGCAGCTTGTAACCCAGCCTACGTCCTACTGGGTTGCATGTTTAAAAGCTTTATTTGAACTGAATCTGTGCCTTTCCCAAGGCGATGTCGCATGTCAGTCTTTGAACTTTGGGGACCCTGCTGTGTTGTTGACTCCAACCCGGGCACGCTTTCTTATAGGTGGTGCCGACGCTGCGGACCATGTGGCAACGTGGCCATCAGGTTATAGTCTCGTACGAAGAGGGCGTGGAAGTGGAGAAGCACTGTGAGCTGTGGCCCATCATCCCATACTGGTGGGGAAACAAAACGACCACTCGTGCTCTTATCCACTATTTGGAGCGCATGAAGCGGATGGGCCGTCCAGGTAGGCACGATGGGTCGCTCGGGGGAAACAAGGGGCATGTACAGCAGTGAAAAACAGATAGGTAGTTGGGTGTTCATGGCATTAAGGGATATAACCACTTTGTGCACGCTGTGTGCACAAGATGTGCCCACGTTGCTGAGTGTCCTGCCCCACTCACGGGCGAGTGCAACGTTCATCTTCGGTGCTGCAAATACACGCATCGGTGTATGTACATGCACAGGCTACATAAATTGTGGCAGCCACTTCACTTGCGCAATCCCATGGAAAGAAGCCCTCAGCACAAAGAGGTAGCTGGTGCTGTTGTGCCCTTCTCACAGGTGGGAGTCTACTACCTCAGTCCTGTGCTTGCTGCTTTAGGCAGTGCTGATGATGAGGGAAATGCATTATACTAACCCTTGTTGTGAAAAGAAACTCCTACAAGAATGGTGCGTGAGGCTGTAGCTACCTTAGGAAGCAGCAGTGCTCAAGCACACTGGTGTAGTCTGAGCTGAAAAGGGGCCTGTAAGAAAGATGGAGACAGACTTTTTAGCAGGGCCTGTTGTGACAGGACAAGGGGTAATGGTTTTAAACTAAAAAAGGGGAGATGCAGGCTAGATGTGAAGAAGAAATTTTTTACACTGAGGGCAGTGAAACACTGTCCCAGGTTGCCCATAGAGGTGGTAGATGCCCCATCCCTGGAGACATTCCAGGCCAGGCTGGACGAGGCTTTGAGCAACCTGATCTAGTTGAAGATGTCCCTGCTCAGTGCAGGGGGTTGGGCTAGATGGCCTTTGAAGGTCCCTTCCAAGACAAACTATGCTATGATTCTAGGTTTGTATGAAATTCAGTTTATAACCTCTGCGGCAGCTCTGTGATGTGTACACATGAGGTGATGCAGAGGAGAAATGCTTCAAATGCAGACTCCACAGCCAAAGGAAAATGCTTGTGCAGGTGCACCCTGAGTTCCTATCTGTCCTGGAGGAGGGCTAAGCATTTGGAAGCAGAAAAAAACATAATTTACAAAGGAGAACTAGCCAGTGAAGAACCTTTAGTCTGCAATGAATTATCCAGATAAATTTAGCTAAAAGTTAACGGTTCAATAACCAAGCTTGGGTCAGTAACCCTTTATTATACTACAGTATGCAGTTGCAAGAAGGGGAGACAGTCTACTGAAACAATTCTAGGGATAGGAAACAAAGAAATATTATAAAGTTGATATTTTAATGAATCCTAGAGGAAGGAGATCTGGAGTTAATGCGGTGCTGAGCAGCTTCTGTTCTCCTCAAAGGAATATTTAATGTATCACTTTCTGATTTTTGTTTCAGAAAAATTCTTTGTAGCGGGGATTAACCTTACTGAAAATTTAAGGTATATTCTCCTACATCCATTTGGATCATTGAAGAAAATGACACTCCGGGGTCTTCCATGCTTGAAAATCTGGATAAAGCAGCAGTATCCAGGACCAAAAAAAGAATGTATTAACATCATTGCTGGAGACTTCATAGGAAACAAGGATTTTGTCAAAGATGTGATAGAACTCAACACAAAAATTAATCCTCCATTACACTGTCAAAGTAAAGGGGCTGGAACAAATAGCATTTCATTCTCAGCTTCTTAACTGTGAAAAGCTGAAAATGCTTTGTCTGCATTAAATGTGTCCTGGTTTGAACATCCTGGATCCCATAAAGGTCCAGTTAACAAACCAGGGATGTTTTAAAGACCCAGTAACAAAAGTGCTCTCAACATCATCAGGGTTTCAAGGCCTTTTCAGAGAAAAGAGAGCAGGCAGACCTGGATGAAATCTCTGAAGAACTATGGTTTATGTATAATTTACTTGCAAGTGCTTAGATTTTGCAACAGTTGGCAATATTGAAAGTCCTAAGAACTTAATCCTATATTATGTATGAACAACAAGAAGAAATATGTCTGTAGCTGCATGAATTATTTGATATCTTTCTTATAATTGTAAAGATATTCTGCAGTGCTTGCAACCGCAGTTCTCAGGATTTTATATCACTGTGAAACTGACTTGTCTGTTTCATAGTTTGTTTTAAAAATACAACAGGATCAGTTTAAAAATGTTTGATATATCAAAGCTATTGTATTGACAATCCTATCTGACATGATTTTTATATATACACCAATACATCATTAACATTAGAGATCTAGAAGCAGCTGTACCGTTATGTGCTGAGCATCTGTTTGTGAGCCGTGTACCAACAGGGTAGTCACAACATTTTTCATGGTTTATAAGAGAGGTGTTTATTTGAACACGTACTATTTTTATCACTCATTCCGGTTCTGCAGTGATGACAATAACAGAACTAGGCCCCTGGACAATTTTGTCTGTGATAGTGAAATATATTTTATTAAGTGTAGCCAAATATGCCTTACATTGAAAATAAACATATATGAAACCAATTGCTTACCTAATCTCAGACTGCCCTAAAATTACAGGTTCTTGGCTTCTGTCATGCTGATTTAGAATTTCACAACTGATCATTTATTTACCTATTTTAGTAACTCTATAGTTACTTCTCCTCTCAATAAGGTTTTTTGCTTATGTAAAAAATAGGAGATTTATGTTGTTTGCCATTGCATATTAATCTTATTTTTCTATTTTTAAAATGAACTGTGCAATAACAGATGATTATGAAGGTAAGAGAAACTGCAAGCATCAGGACTAAAACAGAAAGAGGGATTTTATAAAGTTCACTATGCAGCTTCATCAATATACCTCACTTTTTAGATGCACTTTATATGCAAAAGCTGAGTTCAAATATCTGGCAAGATATTAGCATTTGCAATAGGGGTTTGCATGAGTTTGACATCAACTGCTACCTGACATTGGACCAAACCTACCCGAGACTTCTCAGCAGGAAGGGCTAAGATGCTACCTCCTCATGCAATCTCTTGCAATTAAGTAGGACTTTCTAAATGCCTTTTTTTTTTACACAGTGCTTTTTGTCCTTTTAATCCTTGTTCTTACCTCTGTGTACTTCATATTGAGCAGTCATTCGGGTGTTTGTTTTTTCTGAGTCACTACCTGCATGAAGTGTTATTTTACACACCCTCAGAATGTTTTTCTGCCTATCTTTTGTACCATCAAGTGGCTTTGTTACTCTATCTAATAAAACTTGATCTCTTTGTGTAATATGGACTGAAATTGTTTTGCTTCTCCTTTCTGTGATGATAGTAACTGTTTTTATTCATTCCCAGTAGTAATTTGCAACTCAGGTAACGGATCAGGTTTTGGTTTGGTTTTGTTTTTTTTTTTTTGCTTTGTGAAATAATTTCACATAAAATCCATGGTTTGCTGTAACTTAAATGTCTTCTCCTTTAGAACTAACACAGTAATAAGTATTGCGGATAAATTACTGTAGGCAAGAAAACAGTATGAGTAAAAGATGTACAGAGCTAACTATGTTTATTGCTTAAATATACAAATCTATGGGGTTTGCTTCACTGCAATAAGACATGGCGGTTTTTTTACTTAAATATGTATTCAAGCAAAACACATTACCTTATCTGTATTATTTATATACAGCCAACAACATTTTGTTCACCAAGTTTCATTTTCTGAGGACCATCTGAGACACCTTAGCTATAATAAATACTTTATTCTGAAAAATTGGATAAAAAACTTTATATAAGAAACTTAGAATTTTTCTAAAGGTTCCTTCAGATGCTCTCCCATGATTTCCCTGTGTTTCAGGTCCACAGCTTGTCACCAACAACTCTTTCAACATTAAAAATTCAGTGCTATCCTTGCACTTGCCGAGAGAATGAAGCTCAAAGCTCTTATTATTTCCATACGGAAGCTGTCTGAAGCAGCGGCCCTTTCTAAAATGCATCAAAAACATCAACTGGGGAAGAAATACACTCTTCAACCCACAAGTCCTTAAGTTCATTTCACATCTTCTTAATGAGATCAGTTTCTTTTCCTCGAAAAGGATGCAGTTTCAGGGCATAAAAATCTTACTGTTAGGAAAGAGGTTTTTGTATCTGCCAAACGCAGAATTGCCGATTATCACTTTCACCCTGGCTGTGCCATCTTCAGGCATGACTTCCACTTCCTGAACTGTTGCTTCTTTATAGAGCCAACTGTAAAAGTAAAAGCATATTAACATCTTAAAGGTATGACATCATACTGCATAAAACGTGTGGGTTTTTTTTAGGTCAACATGTCCCAGTCTGGGTAATTTAACACTTTAAAAGATGATGTCCTTTGCTTAGCTTTTCATTTGCTACTTGCTCTTTGGAAATAGGGTATAATGTTTTCCTAAATCTTTCAGATTTGTGTTTTTAGCAGAAACCTGGCTCCAGAACCCATGGCATGGTCTTTCAGGAAGTATCTTTTATTCTACTAACACACAGAACTCTGTGAAGGACACTTTCAGCAGCAGACTCCAGAGTACCTAATGGGGATATTTTTTCTCAATAGGTCAGAAAACTTTGATGATCATCCTCGTAATTTTTAATGCAGATGAAAATCAGTATGATATGACTCGGAAATTTTAAGACATGCAAGACTAAGAGTTTCATGTGTCTCCAAGTCCTTCTTACAGTTCAAAATTATTTACCTTAGCTGTGATCCCTCTAAGTTGATATTAACTGTCAGAATTTTCTTCCCTGTTGCTGTCAAGATTTTTTTCTCTATTTCTTCTTTCAGCTCTTCTAAACCATGTCCATGTAGAGCAGAAATGGCTAAAGCATTTTCTTCAGCAGGTTTATACCTGAAAGGTAACAATTGCTAGCACATCTACTCATGAAGATTAAGTTGTGAAAATATTCCAAGCACGGGCAATTTAACTGTGTTACTTTATAAGAGCGCCTTCCTACAGAGGCCATTTCTTATATGACTCAAGTGATTTATTTTGTAATAATTAAAATATAATGAATTCTTTTAAAGACTATAGTTACATATGTAAAAGACTGAGAAACATTATTAAATGTATTTAGAAGTGTGGGAGCTCTTTTCTAGTCTAAGAATTAAAAAGGTTCCAGACCATAAGAAATGTTTAAGTATACTTAGCATCTCCTGCTTACCTTTCTATCAAATCCACTTTATTATGAACTTCTACCATTGAGTCCAATAAATGGCTGGGAAGATTAAGATTCTTCAGAACTGACAGAACAGTTGCTTTCTGGAGGTTGGTTTCTGGATGAGTAATATCCCTCACGTGAACTATCAGATCCTAGCAAGCGTACATATACAAGAGAGTTACTCATTGAAACACATCAGAGATTTTATACTATTTTTGCATTGCTAATTCATAGAAGATACTTTCCTATGCTTTACATAATACACTGACAGGTTAACACTGTAAAATAAACTATTATGCCAGTATTAAACCAATACTGTTTTTTGTACCATGATGGAAGAAAATCTGAAGCAGTTTAGTCTTTCACTTCACAGTGAGTACGAGTGGCCTCCATCAACCCTGAAACAAACCGTGTCTATCAAGCTAGTTACAGAATTCAGATTTAAAAAAATATCTAATTTTTCAAAGCCAAGGCTGTGTAACAATAAGGCTTCAAAAATACTGGAGAACTCTAAAAAGGTTTTAGAAGAATAATGGTTGAAAAATGGTTTCAAAAATGGAAGAAAAAAACCCCATGTACCTTGTAATTCTGTTTTTAAATTCAAAATTTTCCTTGTCCTTATTCTTAGCTCCACTGATACTATTACTGATGCTTCACTTAGAAAGCTTCATACAAAAGTTAAGTTTCAAGTACATGCACAATCATGTTTGCCATGATAAAATCCAAGCAACCAAATTCAATATTTAGATTCAAAATGTTTCGTCATCTTTGCTCAAGATACTGCTTCAAACTTCCAAAAATTACTAAAAGGAAATTTATTGCCTTTCATTTAACACTTTAGAATGAGAGACAAACAGGACAGTTGCACCCAGGTGTTGAAAGGCCTATTATTATACTACATGGTGAAGAGTCTAATCCTCAGCAGCATTTTGGCACCCAGCTACCACTGAATTCTATCTCTTGAACAATATAGGTTTTTTGTTTAAATGTCTGCATATATGCAGCTTTACACTGTGCGATAAGACAGGAAACTAACTTTAATCAGATAATGATTGGAAAAGTACATTTATTTTTATTACATGCTGCCTGCATCACATCACAATCGCCCACTTGTAGTGCTATGGGAAACCTTAAGTTAAAAAAAATAATTCCAGAGGCTTGATTTAATTCATTTATTTCACTCAAGAAAGCTGGCCTCAACTTATTCTGATGCACTGTTTAGGTTTTCATACATTTAAGCAGCAAAATCTGATTTAGCTGGTTAATATATCATGGAGAAGGACACATATACTCCAAATAAACCCTTTCTCAAATCTCTTCATATCTACAAATGCTGCGTGATTTCAAGTGTCAGAAAAATGGCTTATGGTAAGATACTTACCTCATTCTCTTAGGAGAGTACTGTAGTCAGCCAGACACTTCACTAAGAACAGCATGCCAATTAAGTTCCCCTTTTTTGAAGGGCTGAGGACTATCTAAAAGGAAATATTTTTGATTTCTCAGCTTTTATACTCAACTACTTACCGAGTAAGCCACTTCTTCTAATGTAGCTGAAAAGGACTCAACTAGGTTATGTGGGAGATCAGTCAGAAACCCAATAGTGTCAACATAAATGACCGCCATACGCGAGGGCAGGTAGCCTGCATGGGCTGTGATATCAAGAGTGGCAAACAGCTGATCTCTGGGTTGAAGTCCTTCTTCACCAGTCAAGGCTTTGATCAAGGTAGTTTTTCCTAATTAAAGAAAAAAGGACAAGATTGTAATGGCTTCTTTCAGGTAAAAATATATAAATTGCAAGGCTTAGTTGAGTTGTAACATATTTTTCATATCTATTTCACTCATTTAAATCTAACCTATGATTAGTTGTCTATAGGATGTTAGGAAATCCAAAGACAGTCTTAACTTTTATAACTTGCAAGTGGATTTAGGGCCACATCTGGAGGCTATGCTGCAAAATCACCAGATGATCAAAGACTGAGCTGATCTGCAAAGAGACCTAACCCCATCTCTCACCTCTAAGACTATCTGAAGAGCGCTGCCAGGACAGCATTAGGAAGCATACACTTATGCACCCCTCAGTAATCCTGATGTCAAATAAAACAATTCGGTATTTTCTTGTTAAATCCAACAATAAACAGAAGCACTAGTAATAGGTAGCTTATTAGATTTATGCTTTTATTGGGTGTTTCCTCATGAACTAATACTGGAGACATTTATTTAATTCAGTGAATATTTAACAGAATTCAGTCATTAACCTAAAGTGCTCAGTATATACCCTAGTTAAAGTATTTCAACGATGGGTACAAAATTGTTATATATATATATATATATATACACACACATATTGTTGAATCTTCAGTTTTAAAAGTATGGAAGTATGACATTTAAGAAAAACATACAGTGTAATCCAAATCTTTGCATACATAACTGATAACATAATTAGCACAAGGTAAGCTTGTTTTTATAAAGGTCCGATAAGAAAATGAAATGGTCTTAAAATAATGTAACCTGAAAAAACACCTAGTCCACCTAGTTTCTAATTCAAAATTAGACAATGTTAGCTCTTGTTACAATTTCACAAGTTTTTGCTTACCACAATTAGTATAGCCCATTACTGAGATAACTGGAAACTCGCGTTTTCTGCGCTGAGTTCTAAGTAAAGACCTTTTTCTTCTTAGTTTATCCAGAGCATTCCTAATTTTAAGTTCCTTTTCTTTCAAGATACGATTCTGTGTTTCCATGAATGTTTCACCTGAAAAATACAAACGAATAGTTGGCAGAACAGTCTACAACAGAAAAAGTAAACAAAGTGATGTTGTGCATTTGGAAATCAAGTGAGTTAATACTAGAGCATATGAAGTTATAAATAAGCAACTAAAACCATGTACTCTTGCCTAAGACAGAGTGATAAGTAATTATTGAAACATATGCTAAGCATTCTAGAATAACCATGTACACTTATGACAGACCCCTCTGGCAGCAAAGACTCTGTCCATGGCCACTTATTGAGCCAGTACAGACTGAAACTTAAAGTTACTTTCCAATAAATTTTTGTAGATTCACTTAATCAGATGCAGAACACTCATAGTTTTTCCTCCTGGCCTCCTGCAAATAAAATAAGATGCAAATAAATTTGTTTAAAGGCTGTGAAGGAAAAATATCATCTAATTCATGAGAATATTTAGACTTTACCTGAGCCCATAATGTATCTTGATCCACCCCTCTGCTGATCTAGCTGAGCCACCTCATTTTTCAGATTTGACCTGGCAGTGGAGTAACAGTTAATTAGAAGCAATTTTCTTTAATCAATGCCTACCAAATATGAAGCAGGAGTGATATTCTAATAGTACAAATAAACCCACGAAACGACAGAGCTCTGAATGACACCTGCTCATGGCAAACAGCCTGGTGAAAAAAATCAAGATTTTGCTCGCTCCTCAACTGTGGTTTGAAAAATTATACACCTCTCTTAGCAAACTACAAAGGCTATTCTGAAATTTCAGAGCCCCTTAAGGATGCCTCTAATACATCCATGCAACTCACACCAACTTCCATGTACAATTATTTCTATTCCATGTACTGTAGAAACGTGGAAAATTCAGATACAAATTAATTCCTTTAATCTTCCTTGTTTATAACTTCTCTTATTAAACCCATCAATATCATATATGGGACTCACATATCCAGTTCCTACACATTATTGCAATCCATCTTCTGCATTACAAAGAATCGAGACCTTTTCATGAGAAATACATTTTTTATCTATTGAACTCTTTCTGGTTTTGCCTGTCAGCACTGCAGAAGCTTAAAACAATGACATTAAAGTAAATACTTCTATGCTCTAATCATTCACTGAGCATACTAAGCAAGCACCAAAACAGTGTATTTTTTTCTTTACAGTACAGTATTACTATTTTTGTTGCTGTGAAGAAATAGTCACTAGGATATATAAGTATCAGTATGTGATTTGCACAGCTCAAGGTACCTGAGAAGGGGGATTTCAGCCAATGCGATCTGAAGTTTTGCTTCTTTGGTCCGGGCATTACAACGAAAAATGTGAAGTACAACTGTGTATCTGTCAAAGACTTTCACGCCCCAGGCATCTTCTAGTTCTTTCTTTAGCCATGTAAAACAAAATAACCTGCATGTTTTCTGTCCCCTGCAGTACCAGTACACCAATTTCTACACAGCACTATGGTTACACTTAGCTGATGGACACTTGAACTCAGAGGATCTCATGATTACACTTCAATGGATGGGTAATGGGCACGCAAAGGCAAAATTTGGTTGACCATGACAAAAGGTGAGAGTTTAGAAGGTAGAACTTCGGGTTTAGGCCCATCAAATTCAGTGAGAAACCTTCCATTGCCTTTAAGGGATTCTGACAACAGCTCTTACAGTGAATTTCAGAATCACAAATCTCAGTGGTTAAGTCCTTGCAAAAAATAATTATGAAGTGCTGGTATGGGAAAGGATAGGATACACTCAAAATATGCAGTAGTTTGCCATCTCTAAAATCCAGAATGCTAGTGTTTTATGTATGTTCTCAAACACTTTATTGAATCAGCCTTGTTAAATTGCTCTTAAGATCCAGTGCTAAAAGTATTCATACTATAAATCAGGGGATAAAAACTAAGAAATTGAAATGAAACATTTTCAACTTTCATTTCATCCATAAATTGAAGCACTTGAGATAACTATCTTCTAGAGATATTTAATACCTCTGTCCATTTTATAATCAGGGAAAGCATTCAAAACTATCAGCAAAGCCCTAACGTTTGCATGCAGTTACATGCACTTTACACCCTGTATGATGCTGTACATGCAAAAAACCTAAAAATTATGTATTTTGGTTTCTCTAAGCATTTGAAAGAACATCTACAGTTCATGCGCCATACTGTTTAAAAAAGTGAAGCATGCTCCTCCCCTCAGTGTAATCCATCCATTTGAAATATAGTTTCTTTTTAACTGTTAGGAATGAAAGTTTAAATATTCAAAACACTGAAATATAAACTTGCTTTGAACTTACACCTCATATTCAAAATATAATACAGCACTCACAGAACTATAGAAAAATATGCTATCCATATAAGTATAGTGCTATATGTGCACATAAACCAATCCAAACTGTAGGCATTCTTCATAACAAAAGCTGTGTTATCACCTCTTTATTTTGTGAAAAAGATCTTGGGTAACTTTTCCAACATTTTAAGTAGAGCTAGTGGCAAACAGCTATTAGGCTGCTGGAAAATGTCACGCATGAGAGCTGGTAACATATGTATCAGCTGGACAAATGTAACAGGCATTTAGTTTCCACAAAACTCAGTCTAGGTCTCTTCATATATCACCATTTGCAAATTCAGAGTGAGAACCGACCCTACTTCTCATAGCATCAACAGCTTCTGAACAATACTGATGTAAAGAATATTATTTGATATGATATTTAATTACCTTTGTTAGTGAAGATATTCTTTCCACATTCAAGAAGACAGCTGTCACATGGGGCAATTTTTTAATCTTTTCTAAAAGATGGATAACCATTACAAAATAACGCGTTAAATGTCAATTCTCTTTTTAAAATATATAGAATATAAAACAATTTTTCACTGAGCAGAATGCTCATAAAGTATCAAATGTCATCATATTCTTCACAGAACAGTTGTATTTGCGCTAATTTAGTACTATGTAAAACAGCTGCCAGTTTCACTTATGTCAGTCACATAAACGTAGGGATTGAGTTGTCTCACACATTTTCAGAGAGCATGGGTTATTTCTATTCTGTGTTGCTTTTGTGATCTTAAAACAATTCTTTGAATTTTGTTTGCAAACCTGCAAGATGGAAAACCAAAATTCTCTCTCTTCAGCTTTCATACTTAAACAGTTCAGTTACTGAAGTCTTCCATTTAGAATGATGCAGTGCTGAAAAAATCTCAGTCCTTACCTGTCAAAACCTGAAGGTTTCCTTTGCCAAAAATAAACTTCTTGTCTGGATTTTTTGTAGGAATAATTATTTTATCTAAAACTGTCCAATTCTGAAGGGTATCGACAAGAGCAACAGCTTCAGCAATCTGTAATTCAGCTTTAGGAACACCAGAAAACAAACAAACAAACAACATAACCTTTCTCAGATTTTTCAATAATCACATGCATGAACAGGTAAAGACTGTTACACTGATATTCTACTAGGTTATTTTATTTTAAGCAGTAGCACGAAGAGCAAAATGTCTTACCTCTAATCAGAATAATTAAACTTCTAGTTTGATGCAGTTTTACCACAGAAAGCATCTTTCTGCCACTACAAGTTATTTCTGTGGTTGCTGATTCAAAAGAAAAAAATTAACTGTATCATCAGCAAAGAAAATACCAAGCTTTTTGCCTCAACAAGTAAAATTAATTACTAGTTGGAAAATAAATTCTGTACTTTTTGATGAGTACAAAGCCACGTGATAAATTCCTTGCCATTTCGTGGCAATATTATTCCAGTCCTGCATTCTGGGTTGTCATTTTGGGGCATTTTATTTTAAACATCTACATGGCAAAGCACTGACTTTTGAGGACTTCACAAAAATCACAAAGACTACATGGACATCAGATCAGTAGATCCAGATTTGATTTGCCAAGTGAGAATAAATTCTTCTGTTCATTGGATTTGTGAAGTTTCTCTAGATAGCAAAACATAATTGATGCATTAAAAAGGTTACCTTGGTCCAAAAGGTATTATATTTTAAAAGATAATCATGATCCTCTTTCTCCTCATATTGTTAGTGTTCCTTGTAAAATGCACAGATTTCCTGTTGCACCTGTGGTGTTCCTACAATCATTCCAAAACATTTGTTCAGACTTCGGGCTCTTCATCTGGAGGGCCTAAATAAATGGAAAGGGATCACTGCTATTCTTCTGTATGTCTGGACAGAAAGGTGCCTTCATTTTTTTGTTTGTTTTGTTTTTTTCAGTTGTAAAATAGGAATACTTATGTAGGTTCTGAAAAGGTTACAAACTTTATTCTGCAAAGCGAAAATTTATTATAACTAGCAGCACTAACAAAACTGAATTATAGATAGGTTCATCACATAATGAACTTGAATACAAGGAGTATCATATATAAATTGACACATATATAAAACAAATTTACAAAACGCTTAATCTTTTCTATTGCAACTCTGTAATTAGAGGATTGCTTGGAGAAACATCATTACGCCACGTTCATCATATATCTGAAGCATGCATGATTAAGGTATATGTATTAGCTACATAGATTTCTGAGAGAAATCCAAGAGTAGCAATGCCAATTAAGGTCCTTCTAAAGGAATACTTTGCAATTGCATCCCTGTGTAACTACACAAAGGCACTCCTTGAAGTCCATGGGACGACTTAGTTATATAGGACCTCATCTTCATCACTTTCTTCTATGGACAGGAGAACTCTTTGGCCAACTTCTGGGTAAGCATAAGGCTGAAGAAGTCCTGCCCCATCCCTACCAGGCGGCACAACTGAGGACTGCAGGCTGCTAACATGTGGCTGATAAGGGGGAAACCTGGCTGCTTCTTTCAACAAGCTAAATACTCTGTGCACCAAGCTGTTCTGCTGTCTAAGACCCAAAGTCAGTGTGATCCACAGGTCAAGGTCCAGGAACAGCCACCTGGGTGCATCCTCTTTAAAACATTATCCACCTAGACCTGTATTCTGAGTTTATATTTGGCAGTTTTAACACTGTAATCACGGCCCTACCCACAGAATCACAGTATGCTAGGGATTGGAAGGGACCTCAAAAGAGCATCTAGTCCAATCCCCCTGTCAGAGCAGGAACACCTAGATGAGGTTACACAGGAATGTGTCCAGGTGGGTTTTGAATGTCTCCAGAGGAGACTCCACAACCCCCCTGGGCAGCCTGTTCCAGTGCTCTGGCACCCTCACCGAGAAGTTGTTTCTTCTCATATTTAAGTGGAACCTCCTGTGTTTCAGTTTGTACTCGTTGCCCCTTGTCCTATCATTGGTTGTCACCGAGAAGAGCCTGGCTCCATCCCCCACACCACCAGCACCAATTTCCCAGGTGCGTTCCCGCGGGCCGCAGATGTTTAGAACAGGGATGAGCCTGGGCCCTGAGGCGAGCACAGAGGGAAGGCAGCTCGGTACGGCGGGCTGCCCGCACCCGCGGGGGCCCAACCCCGCCGGCAGATCCCCGATCGGCCCCGGCCCCGGTCCCGGCGCGGCCACACACCCACCCGTAGTGAGCGGAGACTTCTTGGGGCCCCACTTGACCGCCGGGTGCAGCACGGCCACGCGCTGCGCGCCGGGCCCCACGGACAGCGGGGACGGGCCCAGCAGCTCCTCCAGAGCCGCGTCGTCCTCCTCATCACTGTCACTTTCCTCTTCTTCTTCTTCATCATCATCATCATCATCATCCCCGCCGGCGCTCTCCGCCTCCCTCCACCGCCCTTCGCCGCCCGCCCGCGGCGGCTCCCCCCTACCCGGCGGCCGCTGAGGAGCCCGCAGGCGAACGGCGGCGCTGAGCGGGCGGGTAGAGAGCGGCCCCCCGCGGCAGCGGGCCCCGCCGAGAGCCGCCGCCGCCGCCCACCGGCAGCTCAGCAGCAGCGCCTGCGAGAGGCGGCCGAGCCCCATCGCCCCCAACCCCTCCCGCGGGCAGGGCAGCGGGAAAGGACCGTCCCGGACGCGTCCTTCCGCCCTCACTCCGGCCGCTACGGAAGCCCCAAAGGCACCGGCGCACCGCGAACCTGCACCGCCCACTCGCTCGTGGCGGACCACATGATAGCGATACTCGCCTCTGATAGGCTGGGTGATGCCCGGGCACCGCCGTGATTGACGCTGAGCCGGGGCCCGAGCGGCCGCAGCGAAGGGAGAGGGTGCGTCCCCGGGGGCAGGTGAGTGTCGCGTCCTGCGCCGTCCTTCATCCCGCCGTCGCCTGGGTCACGGCTGCCACCGCTCCGCCCCCCAGCCTCCCCCGGCGCGGCTATGTACGGGAGCGCACGGGTGGGTGAAGGTCCCGCCGGTCCCGGGCCGACCTGCCGCCCCTCAGCGCGGCTGCGATGGCGGTGGCCCTGAGGTGGCCCCGCCGGTGCGCGGTGCGGTGCCGCCGGCGTTGCGGGGTCTGCGCGATGCGGGAGGAGGAGGGAGGGATGGGCGGGCGTGCGGCCCCTGTCAGCCCGCTGACCGCCGGCGGCTTCGTGCGCGCTGCCGCGGCGGGGCTCCTGCGGGGTGCGGCGGTGCCGCCTCCGGACGCTCCCCTTGGGAGGGATGTATTTCTCGAAGTTGCAGGCTTGGTTTGCGGGAGGCGTTCTGACTTAACTTTAGGAGAACCACCCGAAATTAACCCTTTTTATTTTATTTTCTTGGCAGCTTTTGATGGCTGTTTCGACGGCAAGAGCCCGAAGTTTTGTTGAGTTTTTAACACTACTGATCTTGGTGAAGTTTCCTTGAAGTTTCCTAAGAAGCGGTGCTGCCCGTGTTAGCTGCTGCCTGCGCTGCTGAAATAATGTAGTGGAAATGATAGCCGAGCCCAACACCTTACCCAGCCAAAAGTAAGACCTGGCACGGTTGCCTATTGACATTTGGTAGTAAATTAGGCTGCTGTCCCTTGAGTTTGTGCTCCGCAGATGCTGGGGCAGTCTATCATGTGTCATTTTGGGTGGGAGGGGAAAAAGAAAAAGGAGGATTTGTTGTGCATCGTGTATTGTTACTAATGTGTCCATTTTATTCCTTTGTATGTATTGTTTAGCATCTTCTTAATATACTTTTTTTTTTTTTTTCCTGATTGACACGGACCTTTGCCTTACAGGCTTTTTTTGTGCTTTACTTACTACAGTGCAAATGAACCTACTTTGAAAAAAACGTAATTCATAGTCAATGCATGCATTCATTTCAGTGTTGAATTTGGGGTGCTGAGAGGGAAGAGTGCTAAGTAATTTGTACTCTTCCTGTTAGCATTGAGGGGGGCGTTGCTTCTCTAGCTGTTTTTACCAGGCATACATCAAGGCTTATTCCTTTCATAATGTATTTTTCAGTCATCAGTTGAGATGATCTGTAAGCTAAATACATTCACATAATTGTTTATAGAGTGGTATTTGGAAGTAGAAAGAGCAGACATAAATAACTAAACGGTAAAGTTAAAACATTTGGGCATATCTTATCAAGTTTCAAAGCGTGAAGCATTTTATATGTCCAGTGTTGCATGTGTTGGACTCGTTGGAGCCCAATCTTTGCTGATTTTGTCACATTCTGAGCAAGTCTGCTCCAGGTCTTTTACTTCATTCTTTTGCTTCATACAGTTGGATTCTATGAGCTTAAAGGTTTTTTCCAGCCTAAATGATTGTATGATTAAGCAATTAATACAGCTTCCTATATATCCTTTCCAGTATGTTTCATCTGAAGTGTACCTCTCCATTTCAGAAGGGCCAAGAAGGTACCTGGCAGTTGTTTAGCTGATTTTCTTATGTTGCTTCTAAAAGATGAAGCAGTTGTTTTGAAATTTATATTTAAAAAAATCTACAGGTAAGATTCCTTCAGTAAAAAAGATTAACTGTTCCTTTTACACAGCGAAAGGAATGTTATCTCTCTCTTCTAAAGAAGTAGCTTTCCTTTTGAGTATGCGTCATTGAGTCTGCTCCAGGTGTTTATTAAAATGAGAAAACTGAAATCAGTATTTCTCACAACAATACTGTGTATGAGTACTAGATGAAAGGCTTTGTGTCCTTGCTTCAACTGTTTTTATATCAGTAGTAGTGAAAAGACTGTATGGTATCAGGAATGTGAGATAAAAATGAGCCTGTGAGCCATGTGAAAATGAGGATGAGATAGGATTGGAATTCTGCCTATGCTTTCTGACTGGTTGCTGATGGAGACAAAGTAAACGGCTGAGAACTGTTTCTTACCAGGGCATGAGGAAGTGAGTTGGGGTAGAGCAAAAAAATGGTCACTATGGTGCAGACTAACATAGGAGAAAAAAATAGAAGACTAGTGTCAAACATATAGCACTCATATAGCTGAAAATATGCTCAATGGAGTTGCGTATAAGGATCACTGCAGAGGTGATTGCATGCCATCCTCAACTAGATACAGTAGTTCCTGTTTTGCTCAAGAAGATAAGTCAATGTCTTAATTATGTTTACAGTTTCTTCAACAGAAACTTAGTTATGCAAATAAAAACGACATTAAAATATCTCATTTAATTTCTAAGTGGTTTCATGGGGTTCAGTTCTAGGCTCTGCTCTAGTTTCTGCAAATGTTTAAGTACCTGCCTTATGAATAGCCTTATTGGAAACATCAGTATTAAAAGGAAGAAAAAAAGAAGAGAAAGGACAAATGTGAGTATTGATAGTATCTGGATTTTAAAAATCTCTGCTTTTGCTTAGGTTGTCTTTGTAGCATGGTGCTTCTTGTGGCATTGCACTGTGCTGTGGCACACTAATAACTGAAACAATTTAGAAACTAAATGGCTTATTAGTATTTAGTGCTTAGTTACGTTTGTTGAGCATTTAAGACAGATGCTTAGTGCATGCGTGAAAGTTACTCCAACTGGTTCAATCACAGAGATACTATTTTACTTGGCGTTGTTAGCACAATGCGAGGAAACTGTAGATCAATGGTGTTCTCATTCTTTCAGGTTTTGCTGAGTTTTGGCAAGCATGATGTTCCATATACCAGGCATTCACTTACTTTTTGAGCCCCTTTTGCTATAGGTTCATTTTGCCTGGCATAAGCTGACAAAGTAAATAGCACAGAGCCATCTGTAGTGTCATACTTCAGGATGTTCCTGGGAAAGAGATGCATGAGTTAAAGCTTCAAAGAAGTATATTATAGACAGAGATATTAAAAGGCAGTACATGATCAGACAAGTACTAAACTGAACTGTCCTGCAGCCTTTCTGGTTTGTTTTTTTTTTTTTAAATTATTATTATTATGTTTTTTTAAATTTAGATGTTTTAATCCAACTTGGACTCAATTATAGTTGCTCTAATCAAATGAAGTGCATTTATTTTTGTTTTGGAGTCAAGTAAGTTGCTAAATAGTACATGCAAACAATTCAGGAAAGTTGTTTGAGAGTGTGTTGAGTGTTACGTTGAGGTATGATGCAGAAACAGGTAACACATGTTACCACAACATTGGCTGGCATCTGACTTGTAGTACTAGTGAAACTGCACAAGTAAGGACAAGTTAGTCCAGCCTCATAATGTTGCATTCTGCTTTGAAATCAAGAGTGAAAGGATTTAATAATGTAGGAGAGGCAGCTCCTTGACAAACACGTTTGGATTCTTTTTGTTTATTTGTGATCTGTAGAAGAGTCTGGAAAGGGCTAACTGCGGTCAGAAAAGCAGTGCGTATTACTGTCTCTTGCTGCTTGTCTTTTTCAACTAGGGTGTCTCTGCTGGTGCTTGAGATACCTAATCTCTGTGGTCGCAATTGCAAATCAAAGAAAATACTTGAAAACTTTTGCAGACTATGGCTTATAGCATGCTGACTCAGTTGTGAACTATAGTTCATCCCTCTCTTTCTACAACATGCAGAAGTTCAGACAACTGATGTAAGAATTGGTTCACCATGAATTATTTTGTTGGCTTTTATCTGTCAAATACCGTGACACATTTTGAACTTTTCTATGACAAGACGTTAATTGAATTTAATTTTTATTGGACTTCTCTCTGTAGGGAAGTTAAGCATTTGCAGAACTGGTATTTAGAAATTTCATGTATTTTAATAGAATTTTATATTTATATAGAATTTTTATAGCAGCCTTTTGAAGCCTAATTATACATTGCTTATGGTGAAGCATCTCAATAGATTCAAAAGTGAACTGAGATGTGTTTAAAGAAAACCCTCTGCTCTCACAAGTAAACTAACATCAAGACCTTGGTCCTGCAGTTGATGCTATTCAGCCTCAGGATTTGCTTTGTGGAGGCAGTATCTGGCTGAAACAATCTTGGGAAGAAAAACAACAGCAGTGCCTACCTGGCATTGATAAACCTAGCTGGGGTTGAGCTGGCTCTGCATCAGTTAATTCTCCATCTGGGTTCTCCAACCCTGGATATTGGCAGTGTAATACATTGTTTTTTTTCTTTGTAAAGTGGTCACTTGTGTTAGTATGCTTTCTTGTTGCAGCAGTCTCACAAAAATGACAATTACTGTACACTGTAATATTTGCTTTTTTTGTGCCTTCTTATAGTACAAGTCAACTGGCTTCGTGTCCTGGCCACCATAGTTAAAAAGGAGGCCATAGCAGCCAGCTACCAGTACTGGACCTGCTGCACAAGTGGGATACAGCTCGTCTGCTCAAACTTGATCTCTGACAAAGCACATTGTTAGCACTGGGAATGATGAAAAGAGGCATGATTTGATTGCATATAAATGTATGGCTTCAGATCTCCCAGAAGGTGCATCTTTATTTATAACATTATTCGTCCATCATATTAGCAATGACCTGCAAATGAAATTTCTTATGTACCTTGTTTCCTCAGCATGTTTTATAGACAAAGTAAACCAGTTTCTTCCTCTGGTTTTAAATTGTAGACCCATCAAATGTTATTGATTTGTGGAAAGCACTCATGAAGTGAATGCATACTTGAGTTAGTGATTCATGGTGCAAAGCTCTTAAGTCAACAAAGACTGCCTGAAGTCAACATCAGCGCTCTGTTTTGTTTACCTACTTTTTACTTGATATCTTTGATAGTTCTGCTAGTTTTCTAATTATCAGCATATCTTACAGGAAAGCCAGTAGTTTGAAAAAGGCCCCAAATTTCTGTTGTGCTTTTAAAGTTAGCTGTTTGTTTTTTAGTAATAAAATGACATAACTTGCAAAGTATTCATTAGGAATATTAAAATATGTATACATATGCATTTATTTTCTTCTGTTTGTACTGAAGTGTGTAATTCTGTGTTGTCACTGCTAACTCCCTCAACATGTTTGTTGTTTCAGAGAGAACGCTGTCCACGATGAGCCTGTGCCTGAGTCCGCTGTGCAGAACAGCAGCTGCGTGAGAAATGGCAACCTGAAAACACCAGTAAGTTGATTTTTTTTTAAATTGTGGAATTTATTTTCTGTCTTATTCAATTGTTACACAATTAAGCATTATATAAAACAATCACAATACAGTGCATCTACAATCTAGTCACTGTATATAGCTTGGCCCTCGAATTCCATTGGCATCAGAGCCTCAGTGCCGACTTTTGAACAGTCAGTTCATTTCAGCATGTGTTCTTTCTTAGCTGTGCATTGTGTACAGTTGATGTTCATTTACAGGTTTTGTGTTTACCCTGTGAGTAAAAAGATGTAGAAGAGCTTCTGTGCTTGCTTGTCTCTTCTTCAGAAATTACAGCTGCCACTGAAAAATGCCTTCTGGGTAGTACACAACTGTTCAGAAACTTCTTTCCTATTATACCTTCCTATGCTTATGACTCATTGTTGAGAAAAAATTCAAACTGGTAAATCCTTTCTTTCATACCCTTCTAGTATGGTCGTGTTTGATAAGGCTTTACCAACGTCCTTGAAGCTTTAAGGTTGACACCCTAGGGAAACCATTACAATGAGAGTAAAATAAACTTGTTATTAGGGGATAATTTGTGTGTCTGTGAGCGGCTGTTATGTGTCACGTTTTCTCCTGTGATTTCTTTGCTTACCTTGTTTCAGAGAGAGAAACGGAAGGTCCGAGAACAGTGTGAAAACATACGGAGAAATTCTTCCAGTAGCAGAAGAGTGAGCCAGCTGCAGAATGGTGAAGTGGTTGAGGCAGTTACGTTGTTTGAAGTGGTCAGCATGGGGAAGCGGGCCATGCAGGTATTTCTAGCTCTGAATTCTGAGGGGAGTTGGTGGAGGCAAGATGGATAAACAGCAGTCATTTCAGTTAGTTGTACTCTGGAGCCTTGAAATTTTGTTCTGTTTGGGCACAGATGGGGAAGAAACGTGTTTGATTGGAAAACTGTTATGAGCATGGCTCTTGAAAAGAACGCATCTTCAAGAAATTAATGAAAAAGTGGCTGTCGGGTATTTAAAAAGAGGAAGGAAATATGTATTTAAACCAGTCTTCCTAAGGCAATGTCTGATTATATGAAAAGATAATAATATTAAAAAAATATAGAAGAGGTTGATCAGTAGAAAATTTTGGTTGTTTGGGATTCTGAAAATCACGCATTTTTTTCTGGGAGCTTGCCTTTTCTTTTATCCCCATTCCAATGCAGTTTGACAGCAGTTTGCATAGTAATCAGGTTCCCTGTGTATCTATGTAGGTAGATGAGAGGACACACACTTCCCCATACTCTTTGAGCATATGTGTATATTATGTTTGTAAAAAGGATTAAAATCTGGAGCTCCAAATTTTTTTGGACATGTTTATACATTTGTCTCCAGTGTGTAGTGTCCGTAAGCAAGCTCTGTGTGTGCACACATGAAAAGTGCATTTATTTTTTGGATGTGAGACCTTAGTTTTTCCAAGATGTTTGTGTGGATGGACTTTTGCCATGCTACAGCTGTGTTAACCTCAGCAGAGCTCCCTGAAGAGCTCAGCTTCTGCTGTGCAATGCAGATGTGAAGGGCTTGGGAAGGCAGCAGCTTGAGTCCAGGCTGCTTCTGCTGGAATTTATTAGACCTGTGTGGCACTTAAGGTGGGTTGAAGCCTGGGTGGCTTGTCCCAGCTGGCCTGTGTCACAGGCTGTGGGCTGTACTGCCCTAGAAATGAAATTTGCAGTTGTTTTTTAGCTTAAATACAGCACGTGAACTGTTTCAACACAAACCAGGTGTTAGAGAAGAAGAAGAGATCTCCCAGGAACAATTGCTAATGTTAATTTAATATTAATTGTAAGATGGTTCAGAGGTTAATTTTAATTTTTTTTTTTTATAAATGAAACTGTTATCTCAGTGCTGGAAAGAAACCAGGAGAATGAAGGTTTGTTTCCTGTATGTTACATTTATTAAAGTTGTGGTTATTTTCCCTGTTAAGAAGGGGCAGAGCATCTATGAATGGCAACATTGCCTAGAGCAGAAATTGTGAATGAGCAGTTCAAGACTTCATTTTGCCCCAGAAGGAATCTTTTGCATGTACTATTAGAAATGGAAGAAAATGGTGCAGAGTTTATTCTCATTTTTATATTTTAATGGAGATGGACCAATGTTAGTTTATGCCTTTATTATGCATGTCCTCAGCGGAGTGCAGCATGCTGTGTTCAGTTCCTGACTAATGAGTTTCTTTAATCTATTCTAGTCTGTAGTAGATGACTGGGTTGAAGCTTATAAACAAGACAGGAATGTGGCACTTCTAGATCTGATCAACTTCTTCATTCAGTGCTCTGGCTGTCAAGGTAATTTACCCTCTTAGTAGCATTTTCAGTTGTCTGTGGGTGAGAGTAGTCTGAAGTGTGCTTTCTAAAATGGAATTTTTCTCTCCAGTAGATCATGCACTTGTAATCTGTCCTGTTCGTTAAGACAAACTCCAGATGGGCAGGACTAACAGTAAAGAACGTTGCTGGTTAAATTCTTTGACTCTGTATTTACAGCATACCAGCTCTCAGAGTTGTATTTGAACGTGGTTTGCAAGGTCAGGTTTCTGAAGTGGCTTGTCACATCCCTTTGCGGAATCCCCATGTAAGGAAGATTATTTTGATGACCATTCTAATTAAAATCCAGTGTTTCAGTTGCCATTCGTTTTATAATTTCCTAGTATCTTTTGTTTTCCTAGTATCTTTGAAAGTAAAAAACCTAGCAAACTTAGCTCCCTGCATTGGTGGCTAGAAAAGCAATCTCTTGCCTCATTGCAGTTACTTTTACCAGAGGATTGTGAAGTTATTTCATAACAAACACTGAGACACAGTGACTTTTGGGTCCAGTTTGCTGGCAAAATCTTTCCAGGTGGCAAGTAAGAGCTTTTAGAAAACTATTCTGTTCGTTTGAAACTTTTGAGTATATTTAAGCAGCTAGCATTTCAAATTTTTTTCCAGGTCTTTGACTAATATGCCTTTTCTTATGGGAAACATTTTGGGGTCTTTGACTAGCAGTGGGCAAAATTTTATTAAATCCCTGAAGTAAATGAATGGATAGAGAAAATAGCCATGCCGGACAGCACAGGGCAGATTTCTCTAAATGAGAATTTCATTTTTGGTTCGTCATTATTTTCTACTGTAAATAAATGTGTGTCTCCCCATCTTTACATTAACTGTACCCATGTAAAACCAGTTTGAGTCCCCCTTTCTTGGTATTTCTAAATGAAATAAAGTCCTTATTGTGGTTTGTACTTGACTAATATATATAGTTGTCAGTAATTCTTTTTAAAACATTACTTTTCTAGGCATGGTAACAGCAGAGATGTTTCAAAGTTTGCATAAGAAGGATGTAATGCGAAAAATGACAGAGACCTTTGATGAGGTAGGCACATCCTTGACTTTGCACACCATTTTTATATAAACCATAGGCTTTACCTTAATCGCCAACATGGACAGAGTTCTTGCTGCTTATTAGGAGCTGTGTCCCACTTCTTTCCTCTGGGAAAACAATCCTGTTTTTCACAAGAGAAATTTGGTTTTGTAATGACCCACTTTAGCAGCAGCAGGATATTTTTTTTTTCTGTAATTCACTTTTATTTTCACAGTTCTATTAGGGCTATCTAACAGCCATCTTCCTGAATCTGGCTTTCTCTTAGGAGTTCTTTTGATAGCTACTGTATAGAGGTAAATCTAGCTCAGCATTGCAGCAGGTAAATGGTTCCTTTGGTATTCGGTTGACAGATCCTTTTAAAAATGCTATTGTGGATTTCTGAGAAGCTAATGCAAAGATATTTTATAGCTGATTTTTTTGAATATTTTCCTTCTGTTTCACTGACAATATGAATTTTTATAACTATGTTATATGAAAGAAGAAAAATGCATTTGTGGCTTTTAATTGTCGAAACATTAGTGAATATCTAATTTCTTGAGGATTGTTAAGAAAAATGCAGAGCTTTACAATATCATTTCTCTGTTTGACTGCTCCTTAGTTAATTGTGCCAACATCACATTTTCTGCAGCATGCTCACAGTTGGTTTTGTGCTTTTTTCCCTGTTTTTGCCACCTCTGAATTGATTTGTCAAGCAGCAGCCATGAGCTTTGCTTTAATTGAGCATCTTGCAAAGGCCAGCTGCTGTAGGAATTCCCACAGAGGATGAATTTGCCAACCTAGTTTTCTTCATTTTAGAAGCGTAGTAGCACTTGGGCTAATTTTTGACAGAAATTATCTGATATGTGTCTGGCCATATGAATTAGTAATCTGGCATTTCTTTCCCAACTAAATTAGCTTGAATAGCACTCATGATAGGGTAGGCACTTGGGAGAGTACAAAGATATGATTGTTGTTATCATCAGCCTGGATGTGTTACAGCTCTGCAACCTTTTCAACTGTTCTGGTGAGCAAAAAGGAAGGTTCTACAGTTGCCTTAGAAGCTGTATTCTGCATGCTACTAAAACAAAGTAACATTGTTTTTGGAGCAGTATTTTGACATGCTTCTGTAGTGAAATATTTTACTGATGGAAGTGATAATCCCTGTGTTAGGCTCTCTGTTTTTTCTTTCTTTTTCCCCTTTTTCTTCAGTTCTAAATCCATTGAAATCTGAAATTCTTTTTCTCTTTTGAGATAAACTGATTCTAAAAAAACCCCACAAAACCCTCCTAAAATGATTTATACAGAATTAAGTATTTTTAATAACAGTATCTGTCAGCTTGTTTAATTTACTCATGATATGTGATGAGTAATATTAAGCCAGCATTAATGTAGGAGAAAAAAATATGCCCGGAGCATGCGTTTTTGTTAACCACAGTTATTAGGTCATTGAACAAAGCTTGATGATTAAACCAATTTATTTTAAAGCCAAAGTATGGTAAAAACAAGAGCAACGTAGTTTGCTATTTTCAAGTGAGTTTTTTCCTCTTTGTATTTGTGTTTCTTTTTGCATGTAGCTCTCTCATCTTTTTCATAAATAAGCTGGAAATGTAACTTAGTGATTAAGTTAGTTTACAAGTAGTGCCATATAGGACTACTGTGATTTTGAAAATATTTTTTTGAAAACAAATCATAATGGTATTTAAAGTAGTAATGAAAGTGGAGAATAATACCAGATATCTGCTTGAGTACCTCATCTTGCCTTTTGATTTATATCGTTTATAGTATTCAGAGGACTGGAAAATTAAGTTTTTCTGTAGTTCTTAATTCTTGATAGTTTCAGTGATTTAGCTATTAATATACTGTTTGATTAAACACCTCCAGGGATGGTGACTCCACCACTGCCCTGGACAACCTGTTCCAATACCTGACAGCCCTTTCCATGAAGAATTTTTCCTAATATCCAATCTAAACCTCCCCTGGCACAACTTGAGGCCATTTCCTCTTGTCCTATCACTTGATACTTTGGAGAAGAGACCAACACCCTCCATGCTACAACCTCATTTCAGGTAGTTGCAGAGAGTGATAAGGTCTCCCCTCAGCCTCCTTTTCTCCAGGTTAAACAGCTCCAGCTCCCTCAGCCGCTTCTCATCACACTTGTGCTCCAGGCCCCTCACCAGCTTCGTCACCCTTCTCTGCACTCTCTTCAAACATGTTTTGCTGTATGAATGTAACAATCACAATCTAGACTTGAAAATCATAAAAGAATCTGAGTGACTCGCTCAGTCCTTGCAGGATGCAGATGGTGGTGGTGGCTACTGAGAGGTCCCAGGTCTCATCGTCCATCAGCAGCTCAGGTCCAATTTCCTCACTTAGGCCTTGTAACCACTAGATTTTAAGGACAGTGCTCTGTGTGCCTTTATGCTTCCCTGCTCTGTGAAGGGGTCGTCACCACCCCTGTCTGGCCGATTGCCTGGGGCCTTCAAGGCCAGTAAGGAAGGGAGTAATCAGCCTGATGCCCAGGCATCTTGAGGTTGGTGGGATGGGGAAGAAGAAATCTGTTCCCAGGATCTTCTGGACCTGCTAATGAGGAAAAAGGAATGAACGCATGACCCGCTTAGTCTCAGACAATGGCTGCTTGCCTCGTAAAATCGTATTAGTTATGCTAACCACATTTCCAGGGGTTGGGAGTAGGAGGTACTGGTCACATGTGGCACTGGGCAGCCTGCTCTGGCTAACCCTGCATCAACAGATGAGTTGCATTTGAATAGAATATAGAGTATTTCACTTGGAAGGGACCTACAACAATAATCTAGTCCACTGCCTGACCACTTCAGGGCCGACCAAACGTTAAAGTATGTTATTAAGGGCATTGTCCAAATGACAGGCTTGGGGCATTGACCACCTCCCTAGGAAGCCCGTTCCAGTGTTTGATCACTCTCTCGGTAAAGAAACGCTTCCTAATGCCCAGTCTAAACCTCTCCTGGTGCAGCTTTAAACCATTAGATGATCTCAAACAGTCCCTCACAGTCTTTCTGTGATTATGTGAATGCTTGTACTGGTGTTGGAAGCAGAAAATGGCTTTAATATAGTAATTCAGAGGCATTTATTTCCTCTTTGTGGGCCACGGTATTCTTCATTGGAGAGATAGGCTTGTCTTTAGGACCACTGTGGGTTTTTTGTTTGTTTGTTTGTTGTTGTTTTTGTTTGGTTGGTTTTTGTTTGTTTTGTTTGTTGTTGTTTTTTGTTTGGTTGTTTTTTTGTGTGTTTGTTTTTCTTCCCTGTTTCTTAAACTATCCTGCTTCTTCTGCTTTTATTCCTGTATGTGGCATTTTATTTTTTGCAGAACTTCTTTGTTCTTATATCGATTTCCTTCCCTCTCCCATTTTGTTGCTGAAATGTTTAGCAGTGAAAGAGTTAAATTTGATGTGTAACTACAGTCAGGTGGGGATAGGAACACTTGTGCTTCACTGAACCTGAATTGCAGAGTTGAGGAATCATCTCTGAATCAAGTGACACTAGTGCTGAAAACATTTATCTATAATTTGAAAAGCTCCGAATGGTTTTCTGGAGTTTAGATGTTTTACAGTACCCTAGTTAATGTCAGAAAGGGATATCTACTTAAACTTGCTGAGGAGGCATGTATTAGAATTAATAATGATGGTTATAACTTGTATGTGTTTGCTTATAAATTTAAAAAAAGTTGTCTCTTGTAGCAAGAAAACTCAGGTGTTATATAAAAGTGCGTTTTTCTTCTGTCATTGATTATAAATAAAAAATAACGAGATGAGAAGGAATAAGATTTTGTTTAATGCGTTGGATTGTATGAGCCACCTATAGTACAAATTGTCTTAGGCTTTAGTAACCTTTTAAAGATAATGCATGGTTTGTGATGTTTTTCTCTTTATGAATTAACGGTGCAATTTCATTGCAAAGCTTTTAAAATTTGGTCTTATGCATTACAGGAAACTGGGTTGCAGTACAAGAAATTCATCGCCTATCCTTGGATCCTGACAGTTACTTGGCCAGTGGATATGGTAAGGTTCGGTTGTAGTTCTCTGCAACTGTAGTGTAGCATTTTGTCTGGCTGTATATCCTGTTTCCAATGTTAACTTAAACTGCGTATTAGTGAATGGAGTTAGTCATGCACTTGTGAGATCTGCCTCATCTGGTATGTTTTATAATAGAGCTCTGTTTTGGCTGAATGCACTCACACTTTTGGGGTGCCTGGTTTTGCTATTGATGTCAGAGGGAGGTGAAGGTGACTCGCTGAGTTGGATGTGGCACATTGTCCCCACAGCATTTTGAACAGTGGTGCATATCAACTGCAGTGGTATTCAAGAGTGTTCCCCATCCTCTCCAGCGAGCTCTATACACACACGTGTGCACATGTATGCACACCTGCACGCACAGGTAGGCACACAGAGGTTTTCGCAGACATGTTTGTTCAGAGGCTTGCTTCATCAAAAGGTTCTCTTGCGAACATAAACGTTTAGCTGGAAGAACGTTTTGAGAACAGAAACAGCTTTTCACGAATGCCTCTTCCCGTACAACACTTTCAGCATTGTGGGGAATTGATCTTAACTCCATGTTGGCCCTTCACTTTGACTTTCTTTCAATAGGCTCTATATGAAAGAAACATTTCCAGGATGAGTCAAAGTAGGAGCCTCAGTTGAGTGATTTGAATGGTTCTTGGGAAGAATCTGTGTTAAGTGCCTGATCTGACTTGGTTTCTGGAAGCAGAGTTCCTTTACTTTGCTGGGTATAGAGGGAATCTAAGGAAATCTCAAGTTAGGTGTCTAAATTTAGGTGGTGTGCCCGTTTTGCTGTCTATGTATTTACAGTATGCATACTCCCATTAAACAGTATCCCAGTATGAAATACACAGACAGTAGAAATGCTTTTATAAAGTGAGATGTCTTCCTGCATTTGTGCTGTTTTTCAGATTGAGGAGTAAGCTACTGTGATCAAGTAGGTATTTCCTGAAGGTGTAGGTTGTCTTTCTGCTGACTGATCAAGGAGCATTTAATGGAGTCTACTGAAGGACTTCCCTTTCTGTCTTGGCACTTGCTACTGCTGTTAGGCTCTGAACCAACTCTTGCAACCTGCTCAGGAACTCATCCCAAATTTCAAATTTCCAATGTCCTTTGGGTTGAGGGCATCCCTGAGATAGGTCTATATCTGTGCTTATTTTTCAAGAAAGCAGCGGATCCTGTGCTTTGGAAACAAAGTTACAAGACAAGAGTATAAAGTGCAATTTAAATACAGGAGATGATTCTGGGTGTGAAGCTGCGGGTTAGAATATGTCTGAGAAGGTGTTTGACCAACTGCAGGACCAGCTGAGTAGTGACCTGCCTTCAGGATGATGTTTCCCTTAGTGAGTGAAGTTTTAGAATTCTCCATTCCCACCTGGCAACTATCAGGATGCAAATGAGTATTCAGAGCCATTCCTGGGATCTGTGAGGTGCAGGTGAAATAAATGCTCACACTGCCTGAGGTTGGCATCTATGAAGTCTTCCTAGTGTGCTCTTCACATGAGGTGCCCCATTTTTTTGTGAGAAGTCATTTGAACCGCCATCTCTCTGCTTTCTTCCTGGCAGTATCAGCTGTGCTATGAACACTCTTATGGCTTTGTTGTAACTTGTTTTTTGCATAATGTCAAAGGTACTGTCTACTTACTGTTTCTGTGGAGGTTTTCAGAGACTTAGGTGCTGGAGGTATAGGTGAGTGACTCTGAATTTGTCATTAATCTGTAGCCTGATGAACTCCTTAAGCTGGAGGCGCTGCTGAGGAAAACAGCCCCATCCTGCCCCACACCACAGTTGTTTATTTTCACCTCCCCAGTGGCAGATCTTTTGTTTAGGACACTTTTATATAATTAAATGCCGAGCCGTCTTGGGGAACTGATGCTACAGAAAAACAATTTGGCAAAGTAACTGTTCTTTTTCAGTCACTTCAGTTTCCTCCTGGATTTTACCATGCACTTGCAGGAACAGGAAGGACAGGGAAGCACTCCTACCTGTGAGGAAGCTGAAGAGTCCAGGAGTGCTTGTGGTTTATACCAGTGGAAGCTATTTAAGGTGCTGTGGCTTCACATGCCCCTTCACAGCTACCTCGCTTACATGGCTTTCAGATGTGACCTGTCATGACAGTGTAGCACTAGTGAGGCCAGTTTGTATCTGTGTCTAGTTGTAACCTAGTTGCATGTCCTTACTTCGGGGTAATAATCATGAACAAAGTTATGGGGAGGCTGAGGTGAAGCTGTCAGCAAAACTCTCCCTGACATTTAGTGGGAGAGATGTGAATGTTGTGCGCAAATAAAATTAATTAATTTATTTTCTCTTGACTCTTCTTTCTTGTGCAGGACAATGAAGACTACCCACTGATCAGAACAGGACCCTATTGGAAGAAGTTCAAGACCAATTTCTGTGAATTTATTGCAGTGCTTGTCCAACAGTGCCAGTGCAGCATCCTGTATGACAGCTATTTGATGGATACTATCATCTCACTGCTTACAGGCTTAGCGGACTCCATGGTCAGAGCATTTAGACACACAAGTACTTTGGCAGGTAAAATAACTCCCAGGGTTGCTGTAGACCGTGAGTTTTGTTGACTTGTGTACATACAAAACTGCTAAAAATTGAAAAGCTCTCTTTACTGGAGCAGTTGTACTCTTGTGCATGGACAGTACCTTCCTCCTCATGTATGATACTGTAAAATAAATGATTTGTTCCCATGTGTATCTGAATGGAATTTGGATGCTTTAGATAGGATAGATCTAGACAATTTTTTTCTTGCTAAAGGAATTTCTTTAATGTCTGACATGACTAACTTTAGAATTGTGCTGTCTTCTGATTATTTTTTTCATTAACTAGTTTTTCACAGTCGGATTTCTGTTTTGTTTTCTTCGCCCCACTAATTGATGTGATGAGGTTGCATTAAATGCTTCACCTATAAAAGCTTCATTTGGAGAACTTCTGTTCTTGTGGTACCTGTGCTAAAAAGAACATTTCTTGTTACACAGTTTCGTTTCATGCAGCGTGATGACACTAAAGCTACTACTTTTTTTTCGTCAAAGCCAGTAAATACTCTCTCTGCCATGCAAAGAACACTTAAAGTATAATTTGTTGTGAAGTGCACTGTTTGCTTTGAAGGCTCAAAAAACTGCACTTGAATCTATGCAAACCGTCTAGTGATCCTAAAAGGAACATGAATTTTTGTCAATTCAAGTAAAATAAGATTTTTCCACCCTTTATGGGCCAGCATCGCTGTTTTTTTTTTTTTTTTTTTCTTTTTATTACTGAAAGTCACCTGTTTGGTAACTCTAGATTCTGTTGCAGAAAAATCAAAATTATGTGAACTAAGATGAGAGTTGTCCAGTAAATTACTGACTATAACTCTGGCCAGAAGTTCTAAATAGTAATATCACGAAATGTTCTGGTTTTGATCATTGTCTGTAAAATAAACACTGTATTTTAAAACAAATAACTATAATCTAGTAGTGTTCATTTTTTTGATAATAAACTGGATTCGGCTAACCATATCCTTTTTGTGGTAAAGCAGTGAATACATTTATGCCATGTGTCTCTGAGCTAAGCTAAATATATTTGTTTTGTTTCCTTTTTAGCAATGAAACTTCTGACAGCAGTTGTAAGCGTACATCTGAACCTTGATGTCAACAAGCACAATGCTCAAAGATTATATGAGGTGGAGAAGAAGAGGATAAGTGGCAAGAGGACCACTTACAGACTTGACCAGCTGGAGAGGAAAAAGAAAGAGGTTAGGCAGGTGTCTTGCATGGGAGATATGTAAAGATGTAGAAAGAGGGCTTGCTGACAGCTTGCTTTTGGGTTACTGCAGTTCTTTGAGGTTTATATTTTTACCTAATGCATGATGCAGAGCAGTTGCGACTGGCTAGATTAAGTGGTAATAACTGCCCTACATGCTGTTAACTTGTGATGTCTGTCGTACTAACTGCCTCTCTAAATTGGTATCATTTGCCCTTGTTCTCTACACAAATATGGATGTAATTGCATTAGTAGCTCTGGTGTTGTGGGAGTGCAGTTTTGCATATGTTTGTACAAATTATAAGCCAAAACGTTAGTTCTTGAACTGAATTTTAATGAATGGAAAAGGACACGGTAGCTGCCATCTCTGTATAAGGTAAAGTGTTCTAAAAATTGTTGTATCTTTAGGTATGATCTGTATGTTTCTTGCTGTTCAGTTTCTGTCATTTTCCCTGCTCAGCCAGACAGCTCCTTATCAACTCCCAGAGACAGGCTTGTAGCTGTAATAAATAATCCTGGCTTGAGGGTGGAGGTGGCTTGATGTGTGAACATCAAGCATAGTTCCTTCTCTCCTGACCTTAGAATCAGTTACCTCTGTTCTGAGCTTAGGGTGCCTATGGATTTCTCTGTTATAGGAACAGAGGGTTTTAGTATCATGGTAAGTCTGATCTGATTGGAAAAACAGAAGAAATGTGTTGGGGGGAAAAGCAAACTTGTTACCCTTCCTGATGCTGTTGCTGGATGTTTTTATTAAATGACATAGGTTTCCAGAAGTTCAAAACTAGATTTTCAAGGCTCGGTTAAGATACATACTCATTGTGGATTAGGTACCTTTTGAAAATCCCCGTGTCTGCCTTTCTTCCATCTCCGCTTAAGTGCATAAAAAGAGTTTGGACCTATATCTGAAGATTGTTCAATAATTGTGATGTATCTTTCTGTATATTGATGGCTCAAGCCTCACTGTATCAAACAGACTGTACCTTGTTATCCAGGCTGGAAGCTGGCACCTGGTCAATCTTTCATCAGGACGTAACTACAGAAAGGCCAGTTGCTGGTGTAGATACAGACCACTCATTTTATGTTAGTACCATGTGTAAATGCTAGTGATTTGCACCAGAGTGGTATTGTAAGTGCACTGATGCACATTTTTCATGTGTAGTGAATTGTGGGATCAATATTAACATTCAGTTCTCTTTCTATTTCAGTATGAGCAGAAGCTTCTAGAGGTACAGAACATGATGAATGCTATTTTCAAAGGGACATTTCTAAACCGGTACCGGTAAGAATCAAAATAAAGCTGCGATATGTATGCAATCCCAAGAAACTCTTGCTCAAATTGTCCAGATACCAGAATCAAGTCGAACATCCTAGAGGCACTGGTGGTGTCAAGGAAATTGTAGAAGTTAATTATTTTAAAGAATTTGGGCTTACAAAAGGACTTCTCTTAGGTGTGATTCTTAAGTTCTTCCTGCTGGCTATAGAGCAGTGCATTTGTGATTGAGAAGATATCCAGAATTAAAAAATAATTATTGTATGAAACATTTGCAACCAGAAGTGGCCTGACTGTTGATTGGAGACTAACTTAGAGCATTAATATGAAGATATTTTTAGGATTTTGAATTGTATATGCTTCTACAGTTCCAGAAAGTAAACATCTTGCAAATAGTATAATTAATAGATATTAGGCATTTAAGTATGTATTAATATTACAATTCTGTAATTTCACAGTGATGTGATCCCTGAGATCCGAGCAACTTGCATTGAAGAAGTTGGCAGCTGGATTAAAACATATCCAGATGTGTTTTTAAATGACAGCTACTTAAAATACATTGGATGGATGCTGTATGATAAGGTAAAGTAAATTTTTCTTTCTGGGACAGTAGATGAGATTTTTATTTTCCTAAAGGATCTTAACATTTAAGTTCTTGAGAGCAGATACTTAAGACTGTGGTGGTACAAAAAGGAATTTACTTTCTTCCCCATTTCAGGTTTTATTTTTAAAGCCATGGTAGCATGAAATAACAGAGAACATTTTTTTTTCCACTTCTGTAGCGGTGTGTGTCCCTGTGTGTGTAGTTATTTTTATATGTTACTGAACTGGGAACTATCACTGAATTGTAAAATGGCTTATATCCTTTCAGCACAGGCAGCATTAAACATTGTCTAGAATTCTGCTTTTAATTTTGCTGTCTACGTTTAGAATTTCATTTTAGTTTTTAAAAAATGAACAACTCTTACCTATAGTAAAATAGTCTTCAATATTGCATTTCTCATTTGGAATTAAATGGATATAGAAAACATTTACAGAGAGTCCAGTCATTTCCTAAAGAGTTTTCTCCTTTTACTTACAGTAAGTTTTTTTTTAATTTTTGAGTAGAGACATATTTTAAAACAAACAAACAAGAAACAAACACAAAAAAGCCAAAATAAAACAACCAAAAGAAAACAGTAACTCAAAAATATGCCTTTTCTCATGCTTCTAAAGTCCATGAGAGATTTTAGGGTGATAGGAATATTTATTGTGAATGGCTAATTACCAAAATTGGCAGGCTGTACTTCTGCAGGCCACCTTTGAAGTGTGTATAGCTTCTGTATAAATTCTGAAACGTGCTTAGTTTTGTGTCAGCTTTAGGTAATATTTTTATGCATAAAATTGTAGTTTACCACAAATCCAGGAGGGGGAGCACCAAGCCTCTTATTTTCCTGCATTCTGCTGTTACTGCAAAGGTAGTATTTAGATTTTTAGAACAACAAATGTTATCAATACCTTCCCTCTTTTCCTGCATAAATTTTATCTGCTCAGAATATCTTTTTGGTATATGTTCAGTTGAGAGAATTCTCAAAAGAAAAAGTAATTTTTGAAGATGATGCATCTTCATTCCCAGTGCTGCACAGCAAAACTTCACAGCTGGTGTCTCTGATTACTGCACATCCGGTGCCGTTAATTTGGAACTGGAAATAGTCGTTTTTCTATGGATTATTATCTGAAAGCAATGCAGACGCAAGTAGAGTGAGGTAAAGTGAGAAGCATTCCACATTTGGCTGAGGCCTGGTACTGTGCCACTGCTGGTCATTGTAGGTCCCGGCTGCACTTTGTGATTTGCAGCCACTGTTAAATTGCCCGATTCCAAAATGAGAGCAGGGCATTTTTGGCAGCAATGGGGGCAGCAGTGCTTTTACATACATCTGAATGTTATTTCCCACTCCTCCTCCTTAATAAGCATTTCCATTCCATCTTGTTGAGGGTGGGCGGCAAGAAGCTGGTATCTCCCAGAGCCAATTTTCTTTTAGAATGTGATTTAGAGATGTTTGCCAAATAATTTAGGCTCCAGAGTGGAGCAGCCATGAAAGTATTCTAACAGTGGGGAAAACCTGGCCAGGATCATCTACAGTGTTGTAAACAGAGAATTAAGTTCAGCCATTTGGGAGGCTTTAAAGCAGAGGAGGAAGTAAGCATAAAATTAACATTTTGTCTCCAAAGTCTTTTATTTGAATATAATAATTTTTCTTCTCTATGAGATACTATTTTGCCATTATACTCTGATATGAAGCATTATGTTTTTTATATGAAAGGTTATTTCCTTGGTGGAAGAAGGTGCTCCAAATTCAGTGGTAATATGCTCCGAATTCTATATGAGGATCTTTCTTTGGCCCAGTAAGAGTTGTGGAACAGTGCTATAGATTTTTGAGTAGGTTATGTTAATCTGCTAGAAATAATTTAACTTTTCATGTTTGCAGACCACGCAGCAGGTGAAACTGAATCTGACAGCTGTGTCCAGTTGAACAATGTTATATAGAAACCCAGTCACCTATCAGCGCTTTTGTGAAACCCAGGCACTAAACTTGTGCTCAAAAGCACTAGTGTTCTTCCAAGGGAATAGGCAGCTACTAAACCAGCATCCAGATCCAACTGAACCAGTGCTTATCTGAGCAGCAGGTGTTGTGTAAGTGCTGTGTAAAACGTTCAGAGTTAAAGACCAGAAAAATCAAGACTATGAAGAATAAGGCTGAGGAAAGTGGAAGTCAGGACCAACAGACTGGAAGGCAAAACTCTGAAAATGTAGATGCACACTTGGCATCTCCCACCATGGTAGACTTGCTTTGTCTGGAACTTCAGGGCAAGTTGTTGAGGTTTTCTCATTAGACTATGAAAACCACCCAAAGAAATCCTGTGGAAACAGGAGCTTGCTGTTGAAATTAACATCTGTGTCCAAACCACGTGACCCACCTGGCAAATTTGGGGAAATTGAAAGGGTTTCTAGCTTGACCTCCCATTCAACATGGCTACAGAAATTGAGGCTGTTGTTATGGCGATTTCTGAAATACTTCTTTCTTCAAATGTTCTTGTTAAAATAGTAGTCCCAAAGGTCATCTCTGTGTTTACGTACTGATGCTTTTTGTGGGGGTGTTTTGGTTTTTTTTTTTTATTATGTTTTATCTCGGTAAGACAGGCAAGCTGGATTGTCTTCACTGTTTAGGAGTAATTCAGAAGTAGACCTGTTTGTTCCAGTTTTCTGTATTTGTAAGGCTTATTTAGTGTCCACATCTCTGTGATAGTGCGGAGGCTGAAATCTTGTAACCGAATGCATCTATACAGTGATGGAGCCCATGCAGAGCTCTTCGGGTCACTAGAGCTGCCCACTGTCTTCCTGATTTTTCTCCCAATCTGCAGCTCAGGGCTGAAATATACTATGATGCAGTTGAGGGACAGTGTTGTGTTCAGAGTATCCTGAAAATGTGCTTATAAATACCTCCCCTTCACTCTGTCACAACTTTGAAAGATCAAACAGGCAGGAATTTTGTCAAGATTAGAATGGTAGTTCTGGTGAAGGGAGTCGATGGCTTGCTTACATTACTGTTGAATGGAGCTAAAGGTAAACAGTGAGATAGTTTTAGAAGTATGTGAAGTAATTTTGAAGGATCAGGAAGCTATGAGGAGTGATGAATTAAGAAAAGGAGAGGTAGCTGAGAAGGAGAAAATGCAGCTGAAAACATAGGAAGACAGCAGAAGTAGACCTAGCAGAAGTAGTTATTTGTTCATAGTTCTCAGAGTTAATTTCCTCAACACTTAAAAGAAACGTATACATATGGGTTTATGACTGAGAGCTTTCAGGTAGGAAGAGAATACCTTAGAAGGCAGGTGGTTTAGTTTAATGTGTTAAACTTTATATCTGCAGACACCTGACTGTCAAATGCAAAGGACGTTACTAGCTATGCACCAAGGTCTACATGACCATCCAACAAACCATCCCAAACATTTTTTACTTTTTTTCCTTTTTTCCTGCAAGCACAAATACAGTCCCTATTCACATGCAAAGCCTCATGATACAATTCTGAGGGCAGCTTGAGGCCAGGATTGCAATACATTGGCTGAGCTGAGTCCATGCCAGTGTGCAGTGATGGGTACCAAGTTGGGACTGTTTTGTGAGTGAGTTCTGTGCTGTGGAACCTTTGTGACTGTAGGAAGCAGCAGATGTGGCCAACAGTCTCTTTCTCAGACAAGACCTCTAATTTTAAAGTACCATATCAAACATGTGCTGCTGTTGTATCACAGGCAGATTAGAAGGCAGTACTCACTGTCACCTGTTGATCTTTAATTTTGTATTTCTAGCAAAAAGCCACCTTATGCAAAACCATTGGTCAAAGCCTGCTACTGAGTATCATCCTTTGCTTTCCATCTAAGCAGGTGAACAGGAACTTGTAGTAATGGATATCCTGTGTGTAGGTGGTCTCCTTTTTTGGGTTTCCTTGATTATTCTTACGGCTATTGTTAGCAAGAGGAATTAAGGAAGAAATATGAAGAGACTGATTCACAGCCAACAGTTCATTGAAGTGTCTCAACTGATATTCTTAGCATTATAAGTTTGCAGAACAGGGTGATTTTTCTATGCTAGATCCTCAAAATGACTTTCTTAATGACATCTAAAGCTTTGTCATTTGAAAGGTTTAGTAGATAATTTAAAGGCTGGATAAGAAGTCCTCTTTTTGAGGCATCTGTGAAGCAGCAGTACTAATAGTATGAAAGAACACCTTGCAGGGATAAATATATTTTGCCTCAGTTAATTAATTAGGCTAAATTCAAAACAACACTTCTTAGAATGCTTTAAATATAGTGTTCTAGCATAAACCAGGAATCAGTAGAAGGAGTAACATTTGACTGTCTGTGAGAACTCATGATGATAAGCTAGTGCATTTCTGAGGTGTACCACTTCCTCTGGGAACTTTTGCTGGACCAGAATTTCTTGGAGTCCTTGTCAGTGTTTAATGATTGTCTGAGTCAGATGTTGAAAGGAAGCAAACAGTCTGATGTATGGAAGAGTACAGGCTGGGCGCAGAGTGGCTGGAGAGCAGTCAGACCGAAAGGGACCTGGGGGTACTAATTGACAGGAAGCTCAACATGAGCCATCAGTGTGCCCAGGTGGCCAAGAAGGCCAATGGTATCCTGTCCTGTATCAAAAACAGCGTGGTCAGCAGGACAAGGGCAGTGATCCTTCCCCTGTACTCTGCATTGGTGAGGCCACATCTGGAGTATTGTGTTCAGTTCTGGGCCCCTCAGTTCAGGAAAGACATTGAAGTGCTGGAGCGGGTCCAGAGAAGAGCAACACGACTGGTGAAGGGACTTGAACATAAGTCCTATGGGGAGAGGCTGAGGGAGCTGGGGTTGTTTAGTCTGGAGAAGAGGAGGCTTAGAGGTGACCTCATCACTCTCTATAACTACCTGAAGGGAAGTTATAGCCAGGTGGGGATTGGTCTCTTCTCCCAGGCAGTCAGCAATAGGACAAGGGGGCATGGGCTTAAACTCTGCCAGTGGAAATTTAGGCTGGATATTAGAAAGAAATTTTTTCCAGAGAGAGTGGTCAGGCATTGGAACGGCCTGCCCAGGGAGGTGGTAGAGTCGCCGTCCCTGGAGGTTTTTAAACTCAGACTGGACATGGCACTTAGTGCCATGATCTAGTAAACAGACTAGAGTTGGACCAAGGGTTGGACTCGATGATCTCTGAGGTCTTTTCCAACCCAGTCGATTCTGTGTGATTCTGTGATTGTATTAAGTAGGTCATACATACTCTTGTCTTTGTATATCTTTAACAGATGAACAGAACAATTACTGCATCTTTTGCGTTCTGTTGCTTTTATTAACTGTAGGGAACGGAAGCGTTTCTTTGTCTCTTAAGGAGCTTAACACAAACTTTTATGTTACCTTTAAGTTCGACTCACTGCAAGCCTCCTCTGTGTGTGTGAGAGGGAGACGTGTGCGTGTGTGCACACAAACAAAATGGTACTGATAGCATTCATAAAGAAAATGAGTCAGTATTTGGGTAGTCTGCTGTAGGCATCCACAGAGAACTCTTATTTACATAATATAAATGCCAACAGTGAATAACATCAAAGATACATGTTTTTTAACTGTTGGCCAATTTCTCTTTGCATTGTAGCAAGCTGAAGTGCGGTTGAAGTGTCTTCTGGGACTGCAAGGAATTTATAGCAGAAAAGAACTTGTTTCCAGGATGGATCTCTTTACTAGCAGATTCAAGGTAAATATTATAGATTACTGTTTGCTGTTTTTCAGTTCTGGGTTAGGTATACACACAGGGTCTGATGTTTTGATCAGAGCTGATCTCTCCACTCTTGACTGACCCAAGCTTAGAGTACTTGAAGAAACAACCTGCTTGACTGGGTGGATGAAGGAGTTTTGCAGAGATTTTTCCTTCTGTTTCTGGGGAATTTTTTGTTTCACTTTAGTTCATACATGAAATGGTGTTAGCATTGCACTGTGGTCAGTTATCTCCGTTGTTCATCCAGAATGGTCCACGTTTTTTTACAGGATCTTTGGCACATGACAAAGAATTTTGTACTCCAAAGGTCCCTTTTTTGCTGCTCCTGATCATGGGTTAACCTTGTAGATACTGGATTGGTTGTCCTTGTATCACACTCATGTGGGAATGGCTCTCTGTTGATCCACCATGTCAGTATGAATCTTGAAGAAGGATCCTTTATCTCCTTTCTGAACAAGACAGATGATAACACCGTAATTTTGAGAGCTTATTCTGTGACTGCACTGACCCTGTACACTGCCTTTATCATATTCCATCTTCCTGACTCATTTAAGAAGTAAGCCCTTCACTTTTTGATCCTGCCCTTGGTAATGATTTCATCAGTTACTTTTGCCCCAATGAGGCTGGGCCTTTCCAGTATTTTAATAAGAAAACTCAAGGTGCTGTGATTGATATCTCAGTCCCTCCAAATCAGTACATCATCAATGCCTGCATGTGGTGGTAATTCATGTTCTTTTTGCGACAGGTGCAGGGCTTACCTGTATGTCAAAGCAGTTGCTAATAGTAGAAAAATACCTACAGCGCATCCTCAAAGAACAAGAAATAGATTAATATTGATATCTTAAGAATAAATTATTGAGATTGAAACTTGGCTATCTAAGATTAAACCGTTTTAAACAGTTTTGTGATAGTCCTTTATCTTTCTAGTTAAAGGAAGGTTTTTGTAAGCTGCATAAGCAACTGCAGGATTGGTATTCACAGACTGATGAAATAGCTCTCATCTGCCTTGTACTGCAATCTCCCTCTGTGTGTAGGTTGCTATATAAATGGGTTATTGCAAACTCTATACCACCAATCAAAAAACCCAACCCAAACACACCACCTCCTTCCCCTCTAAACAAAAGAAACACAAACAGCTTCACACGAAATAGAGACTGATATGGAAGCTTCCAAAATCTAAGTCATGGTTTCTCAGTGATGGAAAATGTAATCATATAACCATCAATCCATATCCCACAAGCGAGAGTTTCACATGTTCCCTCTTTTACCCTTCCTTGAGTGTTCAAACTCAGGATTCATGGACTTCCACACCTTGCAGCTGCATTGTGAGAAGAAGGAAGGTGTGAAGTAAAAGGCATCTAGAGCTTTAGAAATTCTGTGTTAAGTGGGAAAGCTGTTAGTCCCAAAACAAGCAAGGCCAAAGGTTTAATATATACCTTAAAGATGCAGACCACACTGAGGAGTGCAAGTTCTTGAGTACATGGGACAGGAAAACTTCCACTGTTTTCTGAGGTTTTTGCACGTGTACCAAATTACAATGGTGTGAATTCTGGAATATTGCTGCTATTCCATGAAGTACCTTTATGACTCAAGTCTTAATTGTCTTTCCAGCAAGGCACTGGATTCTGTACCCTGTAGGTACATGCACTTTATTGTTGATAGGAGGAACTGGTTATCTAATGCTTGTAATTTGAGGCTTATCTTCATCTAACATACTGAAGTGCCAGTAATAACATCTTAGAAACAAGTTGTCCGTCACTTTTAATTTGTAGACAGTAGTTGATTTCTTGTGAACGCATACATTACATCTATAAAAAATATCATATTACTGCATGATTAATTCAGTTAAAAAATTAACATGCTATTAATTTTCAGGGGCTGGGAAACTACATGGTAGTAATCAAGTTGTCTTATATCTCTTAGGAAATAGCTGCTGAAACAAAAATAAACCTCTACTAGTGTAGATGATCTAGCTGTAGCAAAAATACATGTTTATTGAGAACAAACCGTGTTACATCTTTTTATTGTCATTTTACATCCATTAGGATCGAATTGTGTCCATGCCTCTGGACAAGGACCATGAAGTAGCAGTTCAAGCCATGAAACTCTTGATGCTTATGTCACAGTAAATAATTTCTTTTTTAATTTACTGTATTGTTTTAATGGCAACAAGATCAGATACAATCCTGATGAATCTTCCTGTAATCAGTTACTTGCTGGGAAACAGTTGCTTCTGGCAGGATACGAGTTACAGTTAAAGCTGCTCAACACATGGCATTTTCTTTCTGTGGGAAATACCAATTTTAGGAAAATCCTTGTGCTGAGATTCAGTATGAAAACTATATTTTTATATCTTTATACTTCCCTTGGAAAGGAAATTCCACGCTTTCATTTTTGCTTTTCTCAGAGCATCTGCCTGTCTTGGGGCAAGTACCCACCAAAGATGGGGACCCCACCCCATCTTCTGTCTCAAGGCTTCCAGGCCTTGACCAGGAGGTCAGGGAGCTCTGCTACCTTCCCTGTCTCCTCACCTGATGCAGGAAGCCTTGAGCTTTGAGGCTGTTGCTGAAATTTGGACTTTCAGATCCTTGGCTCCATGGCAGAGACCCTGGGAGCTATTGAGCCCACAGCAGACTGACGGACAGGCAGTGAGCCAGTGTATGATACCTTGTTTTTGCTGAAGTACAAAAATAACAGAAGAGTTGTTTTCTTGGGAAATTACCTGCCAGCCGTAGCTTTGGTAGGATAATGGCAAGTTGGAAGTGTGGGGAAAAACTAAGCTAATGTTACAGAAGTATATGAATCCTATTCTGACACATCCTTGAGCAGCATGTTTACTTTAAAAATGGCTTTATTTGCAAAATACATGAAGAATAAATTATCCATCCCTCTTTTTCAATGCAAATTGAGATTAAAGAACCCACTGCATTTCATTGTTAATATGGTTGACATGTTAGCGCTCAATAAGTCTCTCTTCCATCTCAGAGTGTAAGTTGAATTCTGCCAGTGCAGGTGGTTGCTTCCACATACAGCATGGTGCATTGTCCAGTAGCCTCGTGGGATTTGCTTTTCTGTTTAAGCCAGAAGTATTGGTCATTGCTAGATGAGGATAAACCTTAATGGACCAAATAATATGGTGGTGTAGGTATTTACATTAAATTTCAAGTACATTTGTATATTGAAGTGCTGCTTTATACTCTGGTCTCCTATCTCACTTCACACTCCATTGATTTGAGTGGCATTTCTCTAGGCCTACTTCAACCTACACATCAGAACAGCATATGATGCTGTGAACATAGTATGCTTTTCTGAAGGGACTTAACCATTGTTTCGGCCTCCCTAGTAGTAGCAAGGGTTATATTGTTTCTGTGTTCACAATGTCCCATTTCTGCATCCCTTGGTTCTCCATGGTGTGTAGCTGTTGGAACAAAGCACAACGCTCTGTCTGTGTGTGTAACGTGTCCCTGTGCTAGGAGGAGCAGCACACCATTGTTGAAGGACAAAGATCCTGCACACCACTCATGGTTGCCCTTGTTCTCTATCTGAACTAACAAGTGCTGTATTGGCACTGCAGCTGTTTGTCACCTCTGACTTTATTATAAGGGATCAAGTTCTCATTAATGCAAGCTGCAGCTATAAAAGTTTGATCAATGTTTCTTTTTTCCCTGAAGCAATTTTTTCCTATTTTTTTTTTTTTTAAATATAATTTCCAATGCGAACAAATGCCTTCTAAAGTTTTCTGAATGACAGTTTTCCATCATAAAATGTAGTTTTCATAAGTAAAGTGAATAAATTTTGAAGTTGTTTTCAATTGGGCTGTGTGGAGGCCTAGAAAAACATGCTGCTTTTTCTTTTTGCTCATCTGTTGTGAAGCCATTCTCCTCTCTGCCCCTCTACCCCCAACCCCTCCACAGTTGCTCTGAGCCCTGCTGATTTGGCTTAATTATTGGAGTGATGGAAGTGGGAACTGGGGACTCGGTAAGCGAAGTCAATGACAGCTCTTCTCTTTGATAAGACTAGTACTGACCCATCTATAAAACCTGTGTGAAGAGAATGCAGACAGCGTAGACAGTCGCATGTACAGACTTCTTAATAAAAAGCTGCGTCAAGATGCTTTTCTAGCAGGGGAAAAGCTTCTGCCTCAGTACCTACACTAGAGTCAGACAGGACTCGCTGTTGGCATTGCAGAAGCAAAGAAATTTCAGGGCTATTCTATCTCAAATAGGTGCATTTCATAGCTCAAACCCAGCATCTGGATATTGAGCAGTAATGCTGCTCGATACATGCAGTAAAACATGAAATGGGTTTGTGGACAGCAACTCCCCTGCCTTTAAAGAAAAGTAAATGACAGCTTGTATAAATGGCACTTCTACTTGTATGCACTGATGTCATAAAATTTTTTGCTGCTTTTGGCATGCTGCATTGGCCGCTCTGTGGATGGCTCATTTTTGTCACTTGCAAATTTGGCACCTGAATTCTAGTTGCCCAACTTGCATTTCTACTGAGACGTGAAAGACCTTTCAGATCAAGTTTCTAGTTTTAAAGATAGTGGCAAGAATCTCTGTTTCATGAGCTCCCTATATTTGATTTGGAATCATGGATTATTTTCAACAAATAATAGAATCGTAACTGGTCAGGTACTGACATTGAGAACATCTATCTAATCTTGGAATAAATCTTTTGTTGTTTCATGATGTGTTGGCAAGAAGCAAGGCCAGGAGTAATTTTTTTCCTCCAGGTAGTCTGTTGGATGCTCTGTGACTTTCTTGGGGAAAATTTGCAATATCAGTAACTTTCTTTTACTGGCCTCCATAATTGTCCTTTGGGTGAGTATAGTAGCAAGACTTTGCCAATTAATTATTTTTGTGATGTGCTGTGCTCCATGTACTTTAGTAACAGCTTTGACCATCTCTCAACCATCACTGCATTATAGTCCTGTAGAATATGCTTGACTACTCTGTGTACTACTGGCCCATAAAACTGCTATGCTGGCCTTTACATTCTTTCTCTTGCTAGCTAGAGAGGCAGTGAAAACACTGATCTTTTCAATTCACTTAAATATGTTGCATTATTAAAACAACCCAATCCAGTGCTGATTCAAAAACTTCTTGCTATGCATATACCTGTATTTATATTTTTATTTTTATCTTGTCTATCTCTGTAAGCTGAGATTTTTTTTCCTTCATGTTTGTTGCATGTTGTCTCAATTGAATGCCAAGGTCTTTGGGCAAGCAGCTTTCTATTTTTACACAGCATGATGTGATCCTGAAACTGAAATGAGCCTATGAGGTTTAGCATAATAGAAATTATTAATGCTGCTGAATTATGCATAATTGTTAGCATTAATGTTGCAAAGGGTCTGAGAGGGAATAGAACCAGGAAGGAAATAAAGAGGGAGAAAACTTGAGTGACACTGAGAGACCAAGGAATCTTACTGAAGACATTGCCCTTTAGGAGGCAAATTAGTTTAGTGTGCCTACTGACAGACAATTCTCTTCATTTTTTTGTGCTTAACTGCACTGTAGAGGGATTTTGGAAAAGAACAGCAAAAGTGATTAGGTAACTATAGTAGATGAATGAGGAAAGGTTACAAGTGGTGCAGGTAGGGGCACAAATCTACAAATAGCTTGAGTATGTAAATAGCAAAGGGGAAAATTACTTTGTATTACATTACTGAAATGTAACTAGACATTAAACTGAGTTTTTAACACATAGCTTTCAAGTTTCAAATGTGGAAGAGCTGCTTTAGTGAGAACTGTGAATATATTGCACTCATTAAGAACTTCACATAAATAGTTAAAAACCTGTTTAATGGAGCTGATAAATACATTAATTCTCAACACAGTGCTTTGACAGTGGTCAGTAGAGTTAATCCAACCTAAAAGTCAAGAAACTGGGGCTTGTAATTTCCCAGTGTCCTGCCAAGCACAGGAGGCCCAAGTCAAGTAGGGCTACATCACGCTTGTGCTTAAAAATCTTAGTCTCCCTTCTGATTGTTAATTAGACCGGAAAGGGTGTTTTAGTTTGGAGAGGGAGGGGCTATACTGTAGGAGAAACTTGAAAACTGGATGTGGCAAAGGATGCCATGGCAAATAATATGTTACTGCTTCCAGGGGTAGATGTCGATGTCTCATGGCAAGTAATTCAGTGTCAGCAAGGAGCTGAACTCTGATTCTGTAGTGTTATTTCATAGCTAAGCCATGCACAGTATCTAGCAAGGTTATTCAGAAAAACATCGTGCAGAAAACCAGGTTTATTGAAGGCTTAAATCCTATTATTATAAGTGTTTTCATGTGATTGTAAAAAAGAAGCTGAAGAGAGTGATATGCTTTGCATACATATAAGGAAATAATCCACCTTTGTCTTGTTTAGTGGCTTTTAGGAAAAATAAATGTTACCTTCAAGTTGATAGGAGTAGCACGTGAAGCAAATTATACGGCACAGTTCTGATTCCTTGCATTGGTAACTTGCTTGTAGTGGATGAGGTCCTATCAGAAGGGAATGGCATGGAGCTCTTCACAGCTCCTCTGTGATTGCTTCAGGTCTATCGCACCCCTATTTAGGTGGAGCTATGGTATTGCTTTGTCAAGCCTTATTACAAACAAAAGAAAAGTGAAAGACCAAAATGGAACAAAGGCATGTGCTTTCTCCCCTGTCTTCTCCTGTTTTCCATCCTCTCAGGTTTGTGCTTTCATGGAGTTACCTTCAGGAATTTTCTGCCATCATGTACCTCTGCTCAAGAATCTTGAGATCTATTCTGAAATCTCCTCTTTCCTGTCTGAAGAGTTAACAAGAAAAAATAAGAACCGCATGTCTCCTAGGGTTATGTTTCTTAACCAAAACAGAATGCCATGCAGCATCTGTCAGATGTGCATCTGCCTGCATTCTGTCACAGCATAATCATAGAATTGCGGTGTATTGCAAGGTGCTAGTCATATTTTAAAGTGGTGGGAAAGGATTCTTGTTATATTGTAGTGGCAACCATATTGTCATCTCCCTGATCGCCAAAGTGTCATCTTGAAATACTTGCAATGACAGCAAAGTAGAAAGAGGGAAATAAAAGAACAGAATAGCTGATTTTTCTGCCTAGAAGTTTTATCTTGGAGATTAGAATACTTTCAACGTTTATTTTTTGGTTGATAGTGCTCAGTGCATAAATGTTTTATAATGTATTTGCAGATTTGGATGCTTAACTTGAATTAATTCTAAATGCAAAATTAACAGATTATTTTTATTGAGATGCTACAGCTTGGATTACCAATGTCTCAATAATATGTGCCAAATCTTTCCCTGCACAGCCGTTAAAAACAAAAAAAATAAGGTTGCAAAATTTTGAAAAGTGCATCGGGTACATCTTTATTTTACTGTTGTGACTTTGTTGGTTATCCTTGGCACAAGCAATAGCGCAGACAGAGATGACTCCAGTGGTCATGTCTCTTGCATACAATAGAATTGAACAAAAAGCAAGATACAAAATCTTTCAACTGGTACCATATGCAGAACAAAATGGGTCTGTGATCTTTCCCTAGAATATCCCAACTTCTTCTTCATGACATTTTCACACTGAAGTGCAGAGAAAATGGTATGTCATTGCATTGGTATGTGGAAGGCTATGCCTGTTTATTTTTAGGCACCTAAACACTGGCAGGCACTTCTGGCTTAAGCTCTATCTGTTGCTTGGCATTCTGAGGGCTGCAGATTTGCAGCAGTATTATTGCTGTATTTGAAGTATTTGAATGTTGGATGATTGGCTTACATATGTAAAAAAGAAAGGCACCATTTACTGTGGTAGTATTAGTGCTGCTACTTCCAGAGGCAAGTAAAACCTCTAAGCACTCAATTGAGTGGGAATTATGAGCATAAACCTCATTGTATCACAGAGAGTAAGTGGTTGAGCAGTATGTGAAAAGTGGTAGTAGTACATACAGGTATTCCCTCCCATTCAAGAAAGTAAAACAAAAACCAAACTGGTGCTCAAGTGGTGTAATGAGTGTCTGTCAGCCTGTGCTGCAAAGAAAATGAGTTGTTTTCCTCTCCTTGGCTTCTGTGCTATTAGGGTGTGTTTCATACATGGCAAGAGCTATTGCAGCTGGCCTCCTTATCTTCAGGAGGGAGAAAATAACTCTGCTGTAATTAGTGTAACTGGGGAAAATTACTGGCCTCTTTGAAAACAAAGTTAAAGGGGTTGGGATTTCAGAGTCACAGAATGGCTGAAGTCAGAAGGGACCTCTGGAGGTCATCTGGTCCAAGCCCCTTCTCAAGCAGGGCCACCTAGAGCCAGTTGCCCAGGACTACATCCAGATGGCTTTTGAATATCTCTTGCAATGGAAACTCCACAATCTCTTTGGGCAGCCTGTGCCAGTGCTTTGTCACTGTCACAGTAAAAATGTGTTTTCTGGTGTTCAGAGGGAAGCTCTTGTGTTTCCATTTGTGTCCATTGCCTCTGGTCCTGTCACTGCACAGAGCCTGGCTCCATCTTTGCACCTTCCCTGCAGGTACTTACACACATTGATAAGTTCCCTCTTGAGCCTTCTCTTCTCCAGACTGAACAATCCCAGCTCTCTCAGCCTTCCCTCCCAGGAGAGATGCTCCAGTCCCTTAATCATCTTTGTGTCACTTCCTTGGACTCTCCTCAGTATGTCTATGTATCTTGTGCTTGGGAGCCCAGTACTGGACGCAGCACTCCAGATATGGCCTCACCAGTGCTGAGTAGAGGGGAAAAGTCACCTTTCTCGACCTGCTGGCCACACACCTCTGAATGCAGCTCAGGGTACCGTGTGCCTTCCTTGTGGCAATGGCACATTCATACAATCAGAATGGTTTGGGTTGGAAGGGACCTTAATGACGATCCAGTTCCAATCCCACCCTGCTCTAGGCAGGGTTACCTTCCACTAGACCAGGTTGCTCAGAGCCCCACCCAGCCTGGCCTTGAACACTTCCAGGGATGGGGCATCCACAGCTTCTCTGGGCAGCCTGTTCCAGTGCCTCACCGCCCTCATAGTGAAGAATTTCTTCCTTGTATCTGATCTAAATCTACTCTCAGTTTAAAGCCATTACCCCTTGTGCTATCACTATGTGCTCTTGTAAAAAGGCCCTCTCTGGCTTTCTTATAGGTCCCCTTTAGGTACTGGAAGGCTGCTGTAAGCTGTCCCTGGAGCCTTCTCTTCTCCAGGCTGAACAACCACAACTCTCTCAGCCTGTCTTCACTGGAGAGGTGTTCCAGCCCTCTGATCATGTTTGTGGCCCTCCTCTGAACTTGGTCCAACAGGTTCATGTTCCTCTTATGTTGGAGGCCCCAGAGCTGGACACAGCACTCCAGGGAGTCTCAAGAGAGTGGAGTAGAGGGGCAGAATCATCTCCCTTGGCCTGCTGACCATGCTCATTTTGATGCAGCCTGGGATACAGTTGGCTTTGTGGCTGCACACGCACATTGATGGCTCATGTTGAGCTTCTCATCAACCAACACCCAAGTCCTTCTCCTCAGGGCTGCTCTCAGTCTGTCCAATTTAGAGACAAGGATGTCATGCTTTGACAATGTTAAATGCTTTGCAGAAGTCCAGGTAGATGACCTCAGTCGCTCTTCCCTTATCCAACAATGCTGGCTCATGTTCAAGTTGTTGTCCACCAGGATCACTTCCTAAGGAAAGGAAATGTCTAAGGAAAGACAGTTTCATTTGTACTGGAAAGGCAGAGTCCTAATTTCTACCCAAAGAAAGGGCAGGCATGTTGCTGAGCTCTTCGAGCTATCTGAACAATTGAGGCAAGGATTTTTTTTTTTAAATAGAGACACACAGGTGTTGCATTCACTATTTCTATGAATGTGCCAAGAAGAGAAAACCTGAAATAGAAAGAATAAAAATTTCAAACATATAAAAAAAAAAAGTGTATATTTGACTGGCACATTCATACAGGAAATTCCATTTACTTTGGGGGTGGTCCAACACTGGAACAGGTTGCCAGAGAAGTTGTGGAGTTTCTGACTTTGTAGGTATTCAAAACCTGGTTTGATGCAACCCTCAGCAACCTGCTGTAGCTGATGCTCCTCTGAGCAGGGGCTTGGAGTTGGGCATCTCCAGAGCTGCTGTCTGACCTCAGCTGTGTTGAGTCTTTGTTTGTCCACTGTAGGTCACAGTATTTTTGTACAGAAATTTCTTTTCCAAGCTGTCCACAGTTTTAAAAAAAAATATGTAGAGAGAAAGTGGCAAGAACAGCTTCATAGAAATTGTTGCTTTAAAAGAACAAAATAATTGGTGCTGAAAAGAATGAAAGAAACCTGTCAGACTGCTAGTTTATTTCAGTAAATTCCCCATAGCCTTTTAATATAAGGACTTACTCTCTTATGTATTTTTACTCCTGTAAGTGTAATTTGTTCTCGGTCTTTTACTCTCACTTGTTAAACTTGTAGAAGTTTAATAAATTTGATACGTCATTCATGGCTTCACAGGACACACTAATGCTTATTCATATACTCCAATGCACCGTGTTACCTCTTTCAGTTTCTTACTGTTTAACCTCAATAAACACATTTTTAGTCTATTTTCCAAATTTTGTAGGTGGTTGAATAAGAGTGGCATAAATGTTTTCCTTTATGCTGATTTCACGATATATATAAACTCAGAGCACTTTCTGTACACCCTATTACTGCATATATGTACTTAAAGGAGTTGCATGTTAAAAGAGGCCACTAAAACCTGCCTTTCAGGCAACTTTACTTTTTGGTTGAGGGCAAGCATTATCTTACGAGATTGACCCATTGCTTTTGGAGATGTACCATCAGCACTTACATTTAGAGACCTTTTTACTGTTCCAGTGACCATTGTAAATAACCATAGAAAAATGTGGAAAATTCAAGTGATACACGACTAAATACCTTGTAAAGCTAAAGTTCATGGGGTATCAGCTTCTATAAATGAGAGGCTACTGGTTTTGAGAAATGGGTGCTGTCTTCTTCTCAGCCTCCTCACCCCTGATTTAAAATCCCAGACAGCACTAAAAAAATACCTGCAAGGGTCACGCCATTGATACTCTCACCTAATGTGAGTTCCTTTCTGTTTTTCAGTCAGATTGGAGGACGTTTAGGGGCTTTGTGACTTGTGAGGATGCTCAAGGATGCAATGGGTTTGGAGACAAGGGGGCAAGTGCAGGAAGGGCTGCTAATTTTTGTAAGACATCACCCCCAGCAAATGAAGAGCACAAATCCCCAGTTTTAGAGAAGGTATTGGACCACATCTGTAGATGGTTTAAAACTGTTACTACCTGAGGGTTGAGTGCAGTGATCAATAAAAACCTTCCCCTCATCTGGTTGCGTTAAGTATAAGGATCTTGCATGTTGCTCTTTCGTTCTTTTAAGTAGCTTAGTCCAATGACATTGCTATGGCAGTAAGAAATGGGCACTTTGAAACTGTAATCCTGGCTTTGGGCTTCATTCCTGTGCTGTCTCTTCAGTGGGTTATTCAACCTTGCTGCTTCAGTTTCCTTTTTGCAAAAGGTTGATGTTAATGCAATTTCTACCTCTCACAGAGTGTTCTAGGTTTACTGGTTGGCATGTGACGTTCTCAAGATGTGTACCTAATGGAAAAAATAGTGACCTGGAGTGTGTTTGTGCAGATAGGCCACGATCAAAAGCATGCTATCAAGAATGTGTTTTGATTTCTTTTTACATGTGACTCTGTATAAGCCTAATATAACAGAATGTAGGTTTTAAAATAATTTGTACTGCAAAATGATGACTTCTTGTTTATTTTCTTTTACGGTGAATATTTAAGCATAAAGTAGAGGCACGATTTTCCTATTTTATTGCTATTACTCTTTTTACCATGACCACTGATCATTCTTAATTATACTTTAAATTAATGTTCATGTGCATGCAGTGGGCCTGATTCATCATGGCTTGTGCAGACCTCTGTTTCTCTACAAAATGAGTACAAGAATGCTGCCATGTTTGTTTGATAGTATTTTTAGATATGTCCTACAAAAATTTAATTATGTAAACAAGTTGCACGGCTGTGGAGAATCAGGCCTAGTAAAAGCTGGACACAGCATTCATAATATTCTTTGCAGATAAAACTGAACTGTAACTTCCGTTGTTATTTTTGCCTAGGAACTGTGAGGATGTGTTATCAGCTGAAGACTGTGAAACGTTATACCTGTTTGTTTATACCACACACCGTCCACTTGCAGTAGCAGCTGGAGAATTCCTGTATAAAAGGTATCTCTGCCTGCCTACTTCTTGCATATTCTCATTTGTTTCATAATGAAGGTGGATTTATTTAAGAGGGACATTAAGCATTCATTTTTCTGCTGGAAGTGTGTGCCACGAGGATAGTAGATGTGCTTTCTTCTGCTGAATCAGAAGGGAAATGCCGTCTCGGGGTAATCATTTGTTCCCCTGCACAGCCCTGGCACGTTAGGCATGAGAAAAGTTGCAAGACTAACAGAGAATATGAAACAACTGACTGATCCACAGATGCCATGCTATGTTGAGAGCATACCTCCTTTCTTTCTACTTTCTTTTCTTGTTGCTTTGCTTCTTACAAGCTAATTCATCACCTGGCATCTGCCGGATTTCCATAGCTTTGGTGATTAATTGCAAAAATGGCCTCCTCTTCTCCCTTTGGAAGTTGCCTTACACATTGTAAAGGCTTTGAATAATGAGAGAAGCAGCCGATTAAGAAGCCCTCCCAATTTTCTGTCAGGTTAATGAAGTACAGGGTTTATCTTTCCCAGGAGTAACTCTTATAAATGGGCTTCTTATAACAATGGTTGCATGAAGTGAATGGAGTTGGCATGCTAAAAAGAAAAGAAATAAATATGCTGTCTCTATGGCTGAGAGAAATAATTTTGCCTTACAAAGAGAAATGAAAGTAAAAATATTTTGGCAAGACTTTTATGGGGAAAAATTCAGAAATAATAATGATTTGTGTTTCTCACACATGCAGAATTGCCTCCTAGCTGTCTCTTTCCATCTAGCTGAATTGCCGACATTCTGCGGTTTGCGGAGCCAAGTCCAACACAAAGACAAATGAAGATAGATTTCTGTTTTGATGAGTCTTCTATCACATCTGCTAGTGTTACTTAGTCTTTTGTGTTGGTCCTAATATTCTATCATAAATCAGGTGTTTTTCCTCTCAGAACACTGCTGTTTTTTACCACTTAAGTGGTTGCCCTGATAACTTTACTTTTTCCACCCAGCTTCCCAGTGCAGTGTAGACACGCTGACCCTATAAATTTCTTCCTTTTTCTTGTTTGCCCAGTTGTCCTCTCTGGCATTTTTGCCAGTACAGAAGTGCTCGCTCTACTGTGATAGAACTGTTAGTGACATCCTCCTTTCCCTGGTCATACTGGTAGAAATTTTAGTATAAATGCTTATGCTTTTTTTTCCTCCTCCTTGGTTTGCATGAAATCTCCTCAATGTCTGCATTTTTAACTTATTGCTTAGCTGGCATAAATTATACCAGCAGAAGCACTTTCTGAAAGTATAAGCTTCTACTGACATTGAGTAGTGTGATCCTGCTCTTAAATCCAAGACACTTGGGTCTTCCATTAATCCATGGGGATGGCCTTCCTGTATTTATCCTGGGATTAGCACTTTTTTTGAGCACTCATTTTGGATAAAGAGAGAAATGGAAATTGAAGTGTCAGATTGTGCTTCATACTTCAAGCAGAAGAGGAAGAAGTAGAGAAGTTGAGTAAATTGCTTCTTACAAATACCAGATACTATGCTTTCTTTGAGAAGCTTCAGTTCAAAAATGTACCATGATGTAATGGTTGGGTAGTAATATCTCTGCTCTGTTATTAAGGTTTAAATTCAGACTAAAGCAAGCGCCTTTTCAAGCATGAGCAAATGCCTACCTCATTATATGTTCAACCCTGTGGAATCTGCATCTGTTGTCCAGAAAGCTGGCAGGGTACCTGTGAAACTGTCAGAAATAGTCTCTGCATCCACAGAGACAGCAATTCTCTCATAATGGAAAACAATCTAATCCTATTTCCTTTCATCTGATTAAAAAGTCTAATGTGATTTGGAGTAAATAAGTAGACATTTTGAAAAAATACAGTCCTTGGGATCTTGACAAAATTAGAGTTACATTGACAAAAGAGCATAAGGAGAATGTGGCAGGAGTGGACTGACTTCCTTTTCTGTTGGCAGGCTGCTTAGTCGTGAGGGAGATGAAGAAGTTCAGCCCAAAGGAGGAGGGAAGTTTGGGGCAAGTAGTGACCAGTTGAAAAGATTAATACGTTTTTCCCTGGAGAGTGAGGTGAGGAGAATAGTCCCTGCAGCAGGCCTTTTAAATCCGGTATTGCATGTTAATTCAACTACTGACTTCCTTTTGAAAGCTCTTTCTGGTGGTGAGCTCTGAAATGTTTGGTGTTTGGGATGTTGTCACTCTCTAGGATGAGCTTTTAATGAAGACATTTCTGTACTGTTGTGTTAAAACTAGTTTACAGCTATGCTGATGGTGAGAATTAGCTTCTGAAAACAACCCAAAAGACTAATGCCACCAAGTGAGGATTTTTTGATGTGTCCTTGCCTTTCTGCAGGCAGATCTGGGTTGCTGTACCGTGGCTCTATGCTGACTAAGAACCATTTAGTTTTGCTGAGAGTTGTATCAGCTCAAGTGCTGTTCTTCAGTCTTTGGCTTTTGCAGGGGTGCAGACCTATGTCTGGCCAAAGTGTCTCAGGCACAGAAGTTTTTGAGTCTTTCTGCAAAGAATTTCCCAGACATTGCTTAAAATGTTGACTCATTTTTAGTCCCAAGGTTGGATTTTCAGCTGTTATGATTAGCAACATAAAAACAACGCAGAAGCTAGTTTTAAAAAGATTACTTAAATTACAGAGGAAAGGTATCCTGTACCCACCCCCCCCCAAAAAAAAAAAGAAAAGAAAAGAAAAGCTTTTTTCCTGCTTTTCCTGCTTTTTTTTCCCCTCACTTTCCTGCTTTTTATCACATTGAAGGCATGGTGTTTAAATGTTTATTAGCCTCAAACTAAATATGTTGGAATACCGTGTGTGAATATATGCGTGAATGACAAAGCTTTGTAATTGCAAAAAGGGGGAGAAACATATGAAGCTGTATTTCTTTTAATGATGTACTTGTTTCTGTAAGCCTCTGTTTTTAATCCCTAGCTGCACAAGCATGTTGCATACCTCATAGACAGCTTGTGGGACTGGGCAGGCAAATTCCTGAAGGACTGGGAGTGCATGACCACTCTTCTGTTAAGAAATGGTGAAGAAAATGGAGAAGGTGGGTAAGAAAAGAGCTTAGTTTTATTTGAATGGATCTCTTGATATGTTTTCTTAAACTTTGCCTTCAACTAGTTTAGGGTCATTCCATGTTGCAATACCTTCTGATCCCAAATTGTGGTTCCCAAGGGTCACAAAACAGATGCAACTGCACTGCCAATGTGTTATTTGTATCAACATATTTGTTTTACTCAGTATTTTGTATTGATGTAATGATAAGTTCAGGAACTTTGCAAGAATACTTACGTAATTAAGCCATAATGCTCACATAGCATTTATTTGTTTTGTTTGTTTGTCCAAAACTTAAGAATCAAAAATTACTAAGTGACTGAAGTGCAGCATTGTCAGGCTACTGTTCACACCTGAAAAGAAAATGAGTAATGTGCTGAGTTTGTATATGTCTAACACTCCATAGGATTAGTTTTTGGTAGAAGTATTTTGAACTTAAATAATAGTTACTTTGGTATAACAGGATGTAGTTGTGTGATTGAAATAAAAGTTTGTAGACCTGGTGAGTTAAACTAGTTTGGTAATCAAAGAAGCAGGTTTGTCTTAAATGAGATAGCAGTCAGACAGGATAGGCCTCACTAAAGCTGCCCCTGTTTTTGGGAGCCCAACTGCCTTAAAAGTTTAGCCATGAGAGGAATAACTGCTTTTGTGTTCAGTAAATGTAGAAAATAATTTTCTTCAAATTAAATCAAACATTCTCTAGGTGTTTATTTAGCAACACTGCATTGTTCTTTCTGTAGTGTCCTTCCACAGTTGCTCATATAAATTAGTAGGCTTTACATTAGCTGTTGCTGCATCTTCATTTTTCTTTTGTGTGATGCTGAAAGGAGACTGATTTACTTACAGCACTGAGCGATGCCCATGAAAGTGTTCTCATTGAAATTATCCTCGCAACGGTTAGAGAAGCAGCTGAAGGTCATCCTCCAGTGGGCAGAGGTGCAACCAAAAAAGTCAGTGCATCTTAGTCTTATTTATTGTCCTATAATCACATTCTCTTTGCCTTATGTGCTTTGCCAGACAGAATGTTTGTAGTCGTAGGTACATCTTTGGAAATAAAATGGCTTATTTTCATGAAATTACACAGTGTCTTTTGACATCTAGATCTTATTAGTAGTGGAAGTTGAAGGAGATGAGCATTAGAGGAAAGTCAGTTGAAGCACATTATTGACAAATGGTGAGCATTTTATTCATGAGATATAGCTGTTCAGCAATTTGCATCTAATTTAAGGTTAACAAGAAAAATAAAGCATCTGGTTGTCTCCATGGAAAAGTATCTTTATCTTAGCTTGATATGCTTTAGACAAAGGCGTGTCAGTTAACTGCGGGTTACATGTAAAATTCCACTCAAATCTAAGAGATTTTATAATTGAAACGAAATGCTGTATCTGCAGATTCTGTCAGTAAAAGAGAAGAAAATACAATTGGAAGATTGTACCAAAATTACTGAACACTTTATTGTGGTGCTTCCTCGGCTCTTGGCAAAGGTAACTAACAGCTGCTCTGTGAATGCATGTTAAATATTTCATTACAATTCCTACAGTGTACTCATATCCTATTTTTTTTTTTCTCTGCAGTATTCAACAGATGCACAAAAAGTGGCAAATCTTCTACAGATTCCTCAGTATTATGATTTAGATGTTTACAGGACAGGACATCTAGAGAAGGTAAACAGAAATTGGGGTAGTCGGTTCATGTGGAAGGCACTAAAGCAATGTGACAATGTACAAAGCTTAGTGTGACTTGGAACAAGTGGAAGACTGAAATAAAAATAAATGGTCTTGTACCTTGAGGAAAGTGGTCTTATTCAGCCTTTGCTTTTTTTTATTTGGGTCTGCCAAAGAAAAGCCCTAGTGCTTGTCAGTTCTGATATGCTGTGACTGGCTCTGGCAGAAAATGATTTGTGGTTTCATGTGGTAGGCCCGGCCCTGGCTTTTTCATTGTTGGGTGGAGAGGGGGTGGGTTATGCCGTGTGTCTAAGCTGCTGCCTCCCAGGAGTTTCCTACGGAATAGGTTTCATTCTCCTTGAAGATTGACTCCCAGCTGCTGGGGAATGGCAGTAACTGAAAGATAAGAATGGAGATAGTGTATCTGCTGATGGGAGAGGGGTGGTCAGAAACAGATAGATGAAATCCTTGAAATAGCATAATGTATTCTTTAACAGGGAGGTAATGTTAGGCGAACACTCCTAGGTTAATTTCAGCACAAAATGTTAAGGGGAAGAGAGAGAGTCAGCAGAAGGGCACAAGTTACCTCCTGTCACTAAGAATGAAGAACTCAGTTGCTGACATGGTGTAAAACATTCTCCATGCTCTCCTCCTGAGGGAGTCAGCTTCCATTGTTTGGAGACACACCTGCCCTTTGGAAAGGCGGTTTTTATTCCCTGACTTTGTCTTTATTTTTTATGTAGTGCCAAACATGTATTGCTAAAATAGAACTTCAAGCAGTTGCTTCATTCTTTAAGAAGATACAAAGACAATAATAATGAAAAAGAGATATAAACCCAGGGGGGAAAAAAAAGTTGTATCCTCTAATCCTGCCCTTTTGCTCCTTAGACTGGCATTTATTTTGTGTTGGTTGTATTGACCCATAGAGACATTTGGGCCTAGTGAAATGTATCTAAAGCATAAGTGTATTTGTGTACAATTTACCTATGATACCCCTTTTATCACTTGCAGCATTTGGATGCTTTGCTGAAAGAGGTAAAAGACATTGTGGCCAAACACTCTGACCTGTCTGTTCTTGAGGCTTCCTCCAGGACTTATTATATCCTTTGCAGTGAAGAAATTGGCATCTATAGCCAGGTGGATCGTGCCCGAACTCAACTGATTGATGAGTTGATGGGACAGCTTAACCAGCTACTAGATGGCTTCTGGCAAAAGGTGAGTGTGACTCATGGTGGAGATAAAGAGAGTGTTTCCCTATGAAAAAAGATGACAAAAAAATTAAGGAGGGATATGAAAATATTCTTTCCCTGCTGTCCTCCTGCTTGAGAGGAGCAGAGCTTTCAAGGATGGGTTTGTGCCTCTGAAAAGATCAACTGTTTACATTTTAATGAAGCAGATGTGCTTTGGCAGGAATAGAGTAGCGAAAATAATAAATGAGGTAGCCCACACCAGCATGAGGTCATTTTATGTCTTCTGAATATTCTCAACCTAAGCCTCACAGTTGCTCCATTACTGTGCCAAAGATATACGTGCAAGATCAGCTAAGAAGTGCTCTGGATTTATAGGTGATGAAACTGTTGCCCGAAAGGTATAATTCGGAATTTCTGCATGTTTGGCTGTAGACAAGATGCCCTTTGTGCTGTCACTTTGGTTGTAGAGATAGTACTAGAAAAACAAACCAAAACCAAACAAAACCTACAACTAAAACCAAACAGCAGGCTGTAAGGCAGACTGTGTAGTTTTTGAGTCTTTCAAAGGATGACTTTCCCCTTGAAGGAGGACTGCAGAGTTTCCCTCACAGTTTTTCATTAGTTCTAAAAAGCAGAAACAGCTGTTGGTGATATGAATAGCTTGCTGGCTGAACTGAACAACAGGAGCTTGCAGCTGATCTGATCAACTGTGCCGTCATGAACAGGTGTCATGGTATGAGACTTAACACTGGTAGGTTTTTATTGGACACTGGAATATTGTAAAATGTGTCAAGCCAAAAAATCCTCTCACCTCAGATTGGTTTTATTTTGTTGATCTTAAATAGATATCTATGTCAATGTGGGAGAATCTGCACTTATGAGAAACAAGATAAGTGCTAGACCAGGGATTCTTCAACTCCTTCATAGTGTGATCCATATCTAAATAAAGAGATTTTCTCCTGGAACCCCACCCTTCTAATTCCTGATTGTATATACCATCTCCCATAATCACGTAGTATACTTGTGGAAACTGCAGCAATTGCATCTATGGGAAAGTATTTAATATATTTTTAGCTATCTTTGAATGTGATCTGGCAGCTGGAAGCAAGGACAGTCAGCAACATGTGAACAGTTAGCTTTCCAGAGATCCCTAACAACTGTGTGAGGGACCATGGATGGCCTGCGAGTCTGAGGGTTAGCACTTCTGTGTTAGCCTGATTGCTAATTTCTCCTCTGTTAGCAATGCTGTAGTATAGAGAGGCCGCTGTGGGTTTATTAATGACAGGGACCTTAACTTACACAAAATTTCTGTGCAGTCAATGTCTTGTTTTCTTTTTACTGTAGAGAAGGACATAAGTAGCGTGGTTAAAGGTGAAGGGACTGGGGAGGGCTGGAGGAGAGTCATTCAAGCCTGTGGGTTGGTTGGGAAGAGAACATAGCAGTTACCTTGCCCTGCACTGGCTAATTCCTTTCTCTTTCCCAAACTTTCGTAATTTAGGAAGAAGGATTTTGTATGGATGCAGGAGAAATTTCTCAGATGAACTCTGCTTTGAGAAGAGTAGCAGCTTTTCATAAGTGAGTTGTTGATTTGCACAGTTTACTTTTTCCTATACTTAAGTGTTGACCTAGCAGGTTCGAAGTGAGAATTGCTTTTGTTTGGTTGGTTTAATAAGATTTTTCACAAGAGAATGAAAATGATCCCTGTGAGACATACTCCAAGGTTTAGTTTCTTCTTAACGGAACTCACTCTTGGATATGGCATTCTTTATGGACTCACTACTGAGGTTGGAGCATCAGCCTTACTGTGGTTAAGAAGTGTGTGCTACAGAGTTGGGATGTCAGAGTGGACACAGAGATCCTCTCTCTAGTGCCTCCCTCCTGGCTGAATGCTTTTGCCCTGCCTTACTCTCAACACTAGCGGTCAGTCTGAAGAGGGCATAGTGAATTCAGTCTTTTTTCCCAGCAGATGTAATCTGCTTTGTCTTAGTTTATTTGATTTTCTTTTGCTAAAAGACACATTTCTCAAAAGCTGGGTTCGCCAGGGATTGTTCACCAAGTAAATTATCATGCAAGATAGTAGAGGTTGGGGGAATTGGCTTTCTTCTCAGTGTGTCTTTTACCTATCCTGCATGCTGCTCTGTTTTTGCAAAGAAAAGTCTAATGTTGAGTTGTGAACACTCCAGGGTATTAGAAACACTTGTTTAAAGCAGGGTGGGGAAATTGCGCAATAGACCTTTTTGGGCACTTAGAGAATGTGGATAGAGTATAGGAAAAGGTACAGAACTCAAGCTGTTTTTTCTTCTCACAACATTACAGTTTTGTGGTAGGAATGCAAAGTGTAAAGCTATGGACTAAAGGCTGAAGCGCTGGATCATGAAAAACTCAATTTCATCTCCCTTCCCTTATAATGCATAATTAGGTGTTTACAGTTATCGCTGTACATTAGATGAAGGCAAAAATAGGATACATTTAACCTGTTTGGTCAGGTGAGATTTCATTTCTTGCTTAGTGTATCTTTATTGTTTCTTTTTTGCTTGCACAGTGCCCATGATCTCACCAAGTGGAATCTGTATGACAAGACTTTGAGGTTGCTGGTGTTTGAAATGGAACATGGGAGTTTGCCTGTTCTGGTGAGTTGTTAATATTTAACACTGAAAGAAGTTTTCTTGTTGAAAGCAGGAAAATTAGGAAATATTAAATAATTCTATATATTAGTGTCCTATGAGGCAGGAAGATACTGTTTCCATTTCTCAATCTGGGAAACGGAGGCTGTATTTGATATAACGTGATTTGAGTTGGTAGATTCATGCCATAGAGTTCTTTATTTTGGACACTGTCTGAAGCTCTGATAGAGTAATCAACTGACATCTGGATTGATCCTTTGTCATGCTCAGTACTTCCCTTTGATTCCACAGACTTGCTCTCAGTATGTAGGAGATTGTTAGGACTGTGAGGAGCCCCTTGTAGATAGCAGGTGACCAGACATTGGAGTACGTCAGACCTGTTGCTTGCAGGTTGACTTGGTGAAGATGGTTTGTAATTACCAGTTGTCTCCACTGGAGCCTTTTGGTTGCCTGGTTGCCTCAACTCAAACACTGGCCATGCCAAGATGGTGGTATGTCCTGGGATTACAAGGTGAAGTACTCTAGCAGTCATGGATATTAATCAGCCCCTCATTTTCAGGAGATAACTTGAGGTTATTTGGAAAGGGATGAAATCTAGCTGGGTAGAGAGAGCCTGCAGCCACTGGGTAGAGATGGGCTCCTTTAGATGGAGCATCAGAGGGCTAAGGTTTTGCTTCTACTATGAATTGCCCTCTGGAGGAGGCTGCCTTTCACCAAAGACTGTAGAGAAATCCTAAGAAGCTAAGCTAAGGTTAGCCTCTGTGAACACTCTTTTTGGTACATGGTTACTTTCCACTGAACTTGTCAAGACGTTGGAGTTCTGCAGAAGTAGCACCTTGGTAATGAAGTTTCCCAGGAGGCAATGTTTACTTATATAGAAACTTAGTACGTTTATTTTGAGGTCTAAATACTTTACAGTGCAGAAATAGTCGTGGAAGCAGCATGCAAAATGTCAGGCTTGGATGCTTTGTTTAGTCCTAAGCTTTTTGCTCTTGAGACTTTAATGTAAATAAAGGGCATGTTTTTATTTGCAGATGATCCTGCCAGCTCTCCAGTGCACCTATTTTTCTCTCCTGTGGCAACTAGCTGCAGTTTTGGAAAATTCTCCCAAGGTTGGCCACTCTACGTGATTTTGAAATTCAGGGTTGTGCTTCTAGAAGTTTAAGTTGCTTTTCTGTTCTCAGATCTCCAGAAGAAAACCAACTTTGTCAAGAAGATAATTTGTGTGTTTTCTTGAGGAAACCAAACTGAGCTGAGGCATTTTCACTTTGTCTTGCCCACTCCCCAAAAGAAGTGTTTATGCTTTTCAGTCTGCAAGAGAATAAGTGAACAGTGGATCACTTCTATTTTTATTGCAAAACTCGTGCATCAAATTCCTGGGGCTTGGTGGAGATAAGGAACTTGTTCCACTGCCAAACAGTTTGTTGTTTTGTTGTTTTAATCAACAAAAATATTCAGTGAAAACTCCAGGAAGTCCTGTTGCTTTGTTTTACATTTATTTTCTTGTTTTACCTATATATTTCTGGCAGAAAGTTGGAGGAAAGAGGTAATTTTCTCATTAGCTGGCTACTTACTTTCTTAATGGGTTTTATATAGCACCAAGCTCTGGCAGGTATTTCAGCAAAGAGACTAGTTTAAGACACTAGAGATGAAAACTCTTTGGTGTTTTGGTTCACATGTGGATGTGTACCTGTGTGGCTCCTCTTTACAGTGATTTCTGGCCACACTGAGTGCTGCAGCTCCTGTCATTCTGTCCCCTTCCCCTGGTGCTCCTGTGTGCACAGAACAGGACACTGACATGGGCATTTGTTTTGCGTGAGAAATGCTGGCTGGGAGGTTACCCGTTTGGTGACTGATTCACTGTCTATTCCCGTCCCATTCCTTTCCTGTGTGGACATCTGCATCTCTCACTGCTCTCGTATGTTCTGCCTTTCAGTCCAGACATGGTTGGCTTGACTGATAATGGGACAGTGTATTTTTTTTTAATTTAGGCTTTCATATGGGAGCAGATTTTGATTGGAAGCACAATGTTATGGCCCACTCTGCAGAGCCAAATCTGGATGTGAAGCAGAGAGTGAAGTTCCCAGAGCAAAAAAGAACATTTCCTGGACAGCAGCTTGAGAACTGTTTCTTCCCTCCCCTAATGTTCTACTGCTTCTCAGCATGCTCTGGGATGGATCTCCTTTCTTATACAGTTGCATAGCGTGAAGTCCAGCCCTCCTGTAAGGGCATTCTGCTTCTATTGGAGCTTCTATTGGAGCTCAGTGCAGTGCAATAGCTGGCACCTGGTGAAGGATCTGAAAGTCTTTTATGTGGCTGTGGGCAAATCAAATAATGTCTCTTGCTGGATCCATCTTAACCAATAGAGGCGTCCAAGTTTCTGAGTGCCAAAGTTAGAAGTGTAGTTGAACTGCGTTCCCTTTGTAGTCAACAGAGGGAGAGAGAAGAGCCACTCCAGAAGGCAGTTCACATTGAAAATTAGCTGGGATGGACCAGAGTCTTTAAGACTCTACTTCCATTTCTAAAGTGGAAATTATTATCACTCCTCTATGAGAATAAGCTGAAATGGATAAATGAATAAGGGAATACCTGCTATTAGAGCTGCCCATCCTACAGATGGAGAAACAAAGAATTTGTGACTTGCTGAATATCACTAGCCTCAGAAGTGTGACAGATGCACGTCGTACTACTAATTGTAACGTTTCTGCACCAGAGTATGAGGGGAAGTATGTATTTTTATGGATTGACCTTTCTATCCCAGATATTGTGCCTGAAGACAAGACATGGTTTGAAAGTTGTTCATAACTAGTAAGCTCTTGCCACTGTGAGATGTCAGCTTCTTTTGTAATGTCATCAGCTGTGCTATCTTAAATGAATAGCATCAGTGGAAGAGAGATGGAACTGTTGTTTGTTCTGTAATTCCCTGTTGAATCTCAGTCCCTAGTGTATTTATTCTGTCACTTTTCCTAAATATGTTTTTAGGAGACTCTTTTTGCACTAAGAAGACAGCTGAGACGTTTCAGTCAGATTTGCACGTGGTTCCTCCACCATAAGGAAAAAGATGTAAGAGAAAAGGTTTGTGTTTCTCTGTCACTTACCTGGCATTTATCTACAGTCCTCCTTTTAAATGCCTGCCTTTCTTTTCATACTAGTATTTTCTTCTATTGATTTTTGCATTTTTTGTCTCTTAGCAGAGAAATAACTCTCTTAAGAAAACAATCTTTAACTCTTTATTTTAAAGCAAAATTAAAGTTATGTTAGTTAAAATGATACAGAAGTTAGTGCTTTAATCAGGCACAGAAATGTATCTGCAGAAGTCCATCTGCAGAATCAAGGCCTGAATCTGAATGACTCAGTTTAACAGTCGATAATCATTGTGTTTTCCGGTTAGACTGATCCGTGTACTGGTTGTTGTTACTGTTTTATTAATACCTTGCTATGAATATTACTTAAAAAATTAAAAAAATGGAGAAATTGTCCAGTGATTCGTTTGTTAAAAGAGAGATTTGCTAGCATAATAGATCTCTTCTTCTTTCCCATGGAAGGTTGAAAAGCTTTAGGCGCTATTCGTGCATGATGCTTGTATATCCTGTATCCTAAGGTATGAGTTCTAGAAGGGCTTAGCTGTAGCATTTTACCACATGTTGGGACAAACAGAAATCTTTAACTTGTGAGGAAGAAGTGGGATAGATGCTAGATTGTGACTTGTGGTGTTTGATGAAGACGCAAAGTGGAGTTGACATGAAAAGTAACATCTGTAAATGCTTCTTTGGCTTTGCTCGATACAGGCCTTCATGATACTCTGTGACTGGTTGCTGATTTTGAGTCATCAGGATTCAAATGATAATGAAGAAGCAGTCGGACTTCTATATTATCTTCCTAGCACCTCACTTCAGGAAAAACTGCTTTTGTTTATCCAGAAACATGTTTTCACGGAGGAAGAAGAGGAAAGCAAAGGTTAGACATCTTCATCACTGGAGAAACAATCTACCACTTTGTCATCTGCACTGAATATATTAGGAAAAGGGGCTGGTCTTTTTTTTGGTAGTGTTGGGTTTTGTTGTTTTTGTTGTTAATTTTGTTTTGTTTGTTTGGTTTGGTTTTGTTTTTTGGTTTGGGCCCTTTACAAATAAAGTGGCTGACCTGTTATGCACTGGTCTGTATCCACTGCTGTGGATCAAGCACAGGAAATAGCTGCCAATTTGCTGGTGGGATGGAAAGGGCCGATGTGATGCAGAGATAGGTAAGAACGTAAAGTATTTGATGGGCTGGTGGTACAGATGGTGGTGGTAGAGCAATGCCTTGCGGTGTAACAGTGTGACTCTGTCAAGGCATGGACACTTCTAAGCCATCAGAGTAAAGGACTAGTGGATTTTGATTCAGGGGGTGCAGGGCACATTTAGTGGGAAGTAGTACTGTTTGCTCTGTCCTCTTTTTCAAACACATCCAGATGCCATATTGAGGCTGTTATTGTGAAGGCTGGTTTCTTTTTGGGCGTGTTTTGAGCAGTGATTGTTAGTTCATTGTGGTTTTTGAGGCTGAGTTCAAGTGTCATGCTTTGAAAAACCAAGCATTGTTCTAGATTACTGTGTAAAACTCTTGTTCCTCAGCTGTTCAGATGGAGTTCTTTGTCAGTTCTGGGCACTACGCTTCTTCAGATCACAGTGTATATGCCAGAAATGATGGGCCTGAATTGCAACAGGGAGATAGTAGAAGAGAATCCTTATTGATAAAAGTGGAGATACAATAGAACAGATTGCTCAAGTAGGTTGTAGTATTCTAGTGGCAGTTTTTGAAGCAGGTTATGTTTCAGAATGCATATGTTTTGTATCTGAAACTGATAAAATTGATCATATTTTGGCTTAGATGGCCTGAGATCTGTTTCAAACCCATTTTGTATGATGCTTTCAATTTCTCAGTCCTCCCCACAAAGGTTCCCTATCATTCCATCGCAGATTCTTTCCTGAATGAGCAATTCTGTCATGCTATGGGTGTCCTTGTCCATGTGCACAGCTGGCAGCTAATCCATTTTAGTTTTCACTCTGATTTGCAGATGCTTCTGATCAGTCACAGAATCACAGAATGTTACTTGCCTTATGTTTGTTTCCAGGCTCACAGTCAGGCTAGAAGCAGAAACAGTCCACATCAAAATTAGAGGTCAAAGACTGAAGCCTTTTGGCAGTGGATAGATGACATTTGCAGCAGGAAAGAGTGTATCTCAGCTCTCCTGCTGAAAGAAGCTCTCCCCAAGCACCTTCATAGCTTTTTGGAAGACTCTTAAGAGTATTTGTTTTCCACAAGTTATCCAGCTAGTAATTAACCCATGTTCCAGAGACCTAATTTGTTCTTAATGATATGAAATGACTTTTTTCTTTCACTCTTGCCGATAACCACTTGGAGAGTTTCGTCTGAACTCTTACTGACTGTGTATGGCAACTTTTGTAGGTTTTCTGATTGGTTATGTGCTGATTTTCTAGCATCTGTGTTATTCTAGGAAAAAACCAGATGTGGTCTCTTCCATTTGGTGTGTTTGTGCTTTTTATTCTGCACTCTGTTTGTTTCTGTTCTGTAGCTGTGAACAGTGTTGTACAAGGAGATTCTGACTAGTAGAGATGCGAGAGCCCTATGAAGATCAGAGTAGAAGACTCTGGAAATAATTCATTTTCACTGTCATCAGCTGCAAGCTTTGAAATGGAAATAAACCTGTGTTTTCTGATATGCACAGGAATGAGCGCCTGCATCTGTTGCTTAGCGTGTTGACTGAATAGCTGAGTCTGTGCTATTTGCATGAAAGCTGGTCATTAAAATTGAGATATCTTGAATAAAGCGGTAGAACAAAGCTTCAATGCTTTTGTTTCCCTAGACCTGACAGAAGAGGAGGAGAGAAAGGATGAAAGTTGCAAACTTGACGACTTGCACAAAAAGCGGAGTCTTCTCGCAGCATATTGCAAGTTAATAGTGCATAATGTGGTAGAGATGACGGCGGCTGCTGAGATCTATAAGTATTATGTGAAGGTAATGTTTTAGATAGGGTTGCTTTGCCTATTAGTGCATTTTGGTTTTTGAAAGTGACTCCAGTGTTTGTGAAAGTTGTGGGGTTAATAGTCTTATGGCTCAGAATCCTTGTATAATCCCAAAAGGGCTATAAAATCAAGCAAGAGTGGGACAAATCTCTCCTCTTTGCTCTGCAAAGGTCCCTCCCTGCAGATGAAGTAAGTGAAAATTGAGTAGAGGGCATGTCTATCAGAACATCTGCTCCTCGGCTTCTCCAGAGAAGCAGTTTATGGCTGGGGAAGCATTTTAGCTATGGAGTTTCTCATGCTGAAGCCGTCAACTTATTTTATACAGCTCACACAGTCCATGTGCGGATGGCCCAGATTTCACATGAATCCTGGTGTTTAGACAACTGGTAAAGCCTCAGCCACTCAGAAGTGGGTTTCAAGAGGGCTGAGAACACCACAGAGTGGGCACTTTCCTTGAGTCAACTAACAGGACTCTGGAAATACCTGAATATGTATCTTGTTCTTTACTTCATTTGGCCCAAGGCGAGCACTGGTTAAATACAGAAAACTCTATTTCTCTCCTGATTAGGCTTTGTTCTTCTGTTATAATAAATACTCAACAATTTAAGTGTAACTTTAATCCTCACATTACTCCTAAATGAACGTAACATTGCGTTACAGGTGAAATAATATATAATAAAAAAATCTATTTTTCATCTTTTAGCTTGGGTGTTCTAATATTGGGAATGTTTATGAACTTCTTGTGTAGCATGAACACAGGCACATGTTTTATGTGCTCCCAGTGCTAAAGAAGGGGAATGATAATTCTTATTTGTTTTTTTTTACCATTAATAGACCTACAATGATTTTGGAGACATAATTAAAGAAACGTTAAGCAAGACGAGGCACAATAACAAAATTCAGAGTGCCAAGACACTGATTCTCTGCCTGCAGCAGGTAAGGTTAAGATGAAAGCAAGAGGCTAGGGGCTCTTATGACAGCTGTGTTCATATTGGAGTTTTTTTACCTACTTTGCTATAATTATTCAAATTTATTAAAAATCCTACTGGAAGAAATTGTTTCTTTGCCTGTACTTCCTATGTGTATGTTGGTTTTGCATGTCATAATTAAAACTCCTTAAAAATCATCACATCTTTTTAAAAATGCAATTTTGCGCACTTTTTTTTGTCTTGTATTTAATCTTCAAATGCATAGTGTTAGGATTCATCGGAGACTACAGAGTGTTTCTTGGGACATGGTAGGTGTCTCTTAACAAAGGTTAAGGATATTATCCTGTGTTTTACAGACAGCCCCAGTTCCCTTTGAATTAGATGAAGCACAAACGCGTCTGTGGCTGACCAGCTCTAATCCCCAGTATCTTCAGTACTTTTTTTCTGAAAGCAAGCGTGCGGCAGCTCTTCTGAAGGGTCTCAGTTGCTGGAGTTGCAGCTGCTGGCTGATGAGGCCAGTTAAGCTATTTTAGCAGCTGCTTTTGCCAGCGCTGCCAATGCCCAGAGCTGCTTCCAGCTTGAAGTCCTGCCGTGAGCCACAGAGTGGGCTCCTCCTGGGGGGCACTGATACGTGAGCTTTGCTTATTTCACAGGCATTGCCAGGGGCTTAGATCTGTGAACCAGCCACTGAAATATGAGCTTAGATGAGGCCGAGCAGCATTTGGCTGCATATATTCTGCTGACATGGTCAGGAGTTTGTGTTTAGGTATCACATAGACAACAGGCCCTTTTTGGCCTTTGCTTGACCTTGAAAGTTAACAGGTTGAAGGGAATACGCTACCTCCATGTTCTGTCAGGAAAACAACCCCAAACATAGTTAATTTGGCTTGAGACTTACTTTTGACCCAGTCTCACTCTCAGAAATTGGACTATGCTGCTGCCAAACTTTGTCTGCATTCTGATATTCTGAAAGCCTCTCAGGCAAATTAGGCCTCTGGAGCTTGATTCACAAGTCCCAACAGGAGCTGGGCTCAGTGAAAGCAACACCTTCAGGAATCGGTTTTCTGTGTACACCCATATTTATTTATTTATAATTCATGCCTCACTGTTAAGCACAACAGTGTCCTTCTTGTAATTTCCTTCTTGTTGTTCCAGTCATGGGCTTACCTGCTCTTTTGTAAGGCTTCTGTCCGCGTAAGCTCGCTGTTGCTTGCTGTGCACATCTCTGCGTCCTGCCAGTGCTTTGTTTGCCCGTAGGATTACATATGATTGCTTATCGGAGACTTCTTTTGTAGCTGTTTCAGGCACATGCAGAAAGCCAAGACAGAAGTAGCGACGTGGACTTCTCCTCTCCTTCCTTCACAAATATTAAAGAACTCGCTCGTCGCTTTTCACTAACATTTGGCTGGGACCAGGTGAAATCTAGAGAATCCGTGGCTATGATACACAAGTATGTGCCGTGTAGCATCACTTTGTCCATGGTCATTGCTTTGGTCAGTTGTCTGTTTTATTACTCTCACCTCTCTCTGTTTTTTCTTCCAATAGGGAAGGGATTGAATTTGCTTTTCAAGGAGCTGCTGGAGTAGATGGAAAATGCTTACCTCCTAACTTGAGCTTTCTGTTAATCATCAGTGAATTTTCCAACAAGCTGCTAAAGCCTGACAAAAGACTCGTGTAAGTTAAGTTCATGTACTGGGACACTTGACCTTCAGTGTTGCAGAAGTTGCTCAAGGGCTTTTCAGAAGACTTTTGAAATTAATCTGCCCCTGAGGCTGTTAGTTTGAGACACTTGTAGAATTTTGTAGTAGTAGTCATTTCAGATTGTATGTGCAGTATGCCTTCTAGATCTTTTTTAGACGTAGTTGTGGCCACATGTGGCAATTCTTCTACGGGAAAGACAACATTAACTTGGTGGAAGAGATTTGTAATTTAACTGGCTAGTGGAGTGCCAGGAATGCTTTTCTGAGCAGAAAAGTGAACTGAAAAGCTCAAGGAAAAGGTAATGCCTGGATCATTATTTTGTAATGATCTAATTCCGAAGCTTCAGGTCTGAATTACCTGAGTTCCATGGAATATATCTGGAATAGAAATATACATGACAATATTCATAATGGGGATATTTAAGTTCAATAATTTACTGTTTATGGGGGAATATACCCTGATCCAGTTGGGCCCCTGTAATTTACATTGGTTTAAATATTTACATTTAATAAGGTAGGAATGATAGCCTTATTTTAGCGTCATGGGATATTATGTATCTGAACAGAAAGATGTATCTTTATGTCTCTTTCTTCCTTCGTCATCTGCATCAACTCCAGTCATTTTTTTGGGAAGGGAGTAATTTTTTTCCTTCTATTTGACCTTCCTTCTATTTGCTGCTTATTTTGGATCCGGATCGCTGCACTTCAGTCTTCTATTTACAGATACTGTAACAACTATTGCAAAATACATAGCAGGTATTTACATCTTCCTGAGAGCATATATGAAGACATGGGAATGTAAGATGAAACATTAATTCGCATCTGCATTTTTGAAGTTCTGAACAAATCACTCTGGAACTTGACAGGAAAAGTTACACTTTAGAGAAGCAGTCAGCAGAAATGGAAAAAAACCCCAACAACTACGTATTGCTGAGCTCTGTGTAACTCGTTTGCACTTGTGCCACTTTGTCTTAGATTGGAGGTTAACCTCCATGGATCAAGAGTGGTAAAATGTCTACTTTCCTGTTACCTTACATGGCAAACACAGTTTATTGATGATTGCCAGTTGCTTGTATAATGTATTGAAAAAATGGATTCAAATCCAAAATGCAAAATACACAAGAAAAATATTTGACATATGCTGATTACAACCCCTGGTAAATCTAAAGTGGATAATCTATGGGTTGTCATAACTTCCATTTCTGTTCTTGCATTTGAGATCTATGACTAGAATTGGTTTTGTGCAGTTTCTGTACAACTCTGTCCATGTTATCTGGATTTTAAAGAGCTGTTATCATGTATTTGATGACACTTGTGCAATAAGTAGATTCCTGTTAATCCATCCTTGAAAAACTCTGTCATTTAATTTACCTCCCAGGACTATTTTTTAATTAAACAGGGGGAAAATATTTCATGATTAATGTAGGCAGATTTAAAGCTAAATCCTGATGATTTTTTTCCTGGGGCTGTATTTAACTTTTTGACCAGTAGATGTATTCCAGAAGTGTATTTCTGATTGCATTAGATACATTCAGGTAGGTTTATTCATTGAAAACTTTTGTGGGAAATAGAGCAGGGCTCTTTGACTTCAGTTCTTAACTGCTTTGGACCCTCCCACTGCTGCTGGGAACAAATGGGAAACAATAAAATTCACAAGGGGGGAAATTGCAAGTTTATCCGCAACTACATTCAGACCATGTTTCTAGAGTAACAGTTTCTATTCTGGGAGGCCTAAGATGCCTTGCAGGGGCTGGAGATTATATTTCCTCTTAGAAATATTTAGGTTTAGCTCCATCATAAATTACTGGATGGAATGTTTTAGGTCAACGTGAACATTTAGAAATAAGCATCTGGTTATTTTCATTTTTATTATTAATCATAGGATTGATGTCCAGGTCTGTATGTTAACATATGTGAATGTACCTGTAACAGATGAGATATAGAATATGGGCCTTTGTTAGAAAGGAGTATATTTCAACACCATCAAAGTCTATGGATTTTAACCTCCTCCCCTCTAATTACCCAGCCTGTAGCTGTAAAATATCTGACTTGTCAATTGCTCCGTGCCACAAAACGCACACGAGAAATGAATTATTGAACGACAAGCAGCACGAGGGAGCCTGATTCCTGAATCAGTAGGAGTCTTTCCATTGACACTGATAGCAGTTGGATTAGACCCTAAAGCAATAGCTACAATACGGTCTTGTTCGAAACCAACAAATCCCATTACCAGGGTTTCTTGATCCCTGGGGCGCCCAGAGTCCGTGACTCTAATTGTTTCAGAGTTGGTGCTTACCCTAACCTCTTCCCAGCACTGGTTTTCTTGTTTGCAAAGCAAATTAAATGTCTGATATTTTCCAGGCCACACTCCTAATCAAAGCAAGAATAATGTAGTGTACAGGCTGGCGTTAAAACTGTCACTTCTGGTATTTGCTGAGATGGGGTCTGTTTTAACAACACTGGGCTTGATTTTAGAGTGATGAGCTGCAGCTGAAATAGAGTGAATATCCAGTTTCTAATCCCAAGTCAGACTTCAGCTTTCTTTCGTTATTGTTACGAAGTAGGAATGGGTCAGAAAGACTTTGTCAGAAACTTCTTGCTTTTTGAAAAGAATGTTTGAAGGAGACCCCTGAGCTCCAGAGAAGGCGATGGCTTCACCTGGGATTCAAGTCTCTGGGTTGAATCAGGCAGAACAGGGATTGGAACCAACATTTCCCACATCCTCTGTGTTGCCACAACTGCAGAGCTGTGAGCTCCTCCTTGCAGACACTTGACGTTTTATTTGGAACATGGGAGAACTGGATTGATTTTGAGATGATATTGTAGAAAAGTGGGTTTATTGGCTGTTCTTTTTAAAAATGTTGACAAAAGAGGCACTCATGGCATAAATACTCCATTACCAGACCTGCTGTGCTATTGAATCACAAGGAACATCTCTTGCCTGGGATCTCCTTTGTGTTGCAGCCCATGAGGCAGAAAAGGGCCCCTGGGAGAAGGGGCTCATCCTCACAGAGTTCTGCTCCGTCCAGGCTGCTCGTGGCAGCAGCGACTGTCTGCACCTTTGGAGAGTAAAGGGAAAATAACTTTCTAGCAATAGCTTCCCTAGATATTGAGGGGAAAGATGCTGAATTTTCTTATGCTTGCTCTTGGTTTTCTCCAGGTACGCTTACTTACAAAGGTATATAGCAGAACCACTGCCTTGCAGAGGAGACGACTGGCAGCCGTTGGTTTTCTACAGAAACTCTTTACTGGCAAATGAAGATGAGGAGAGCTCTGTCCTCGGCAGTCCAGGAGAGTGGTCCCCTGTGGGCACATCCAAGACATCTTCTTTTAAAAGGAAATTGTCCAATGGTATGATAACTTGCCTATTCTGGACCAGCTGTATTTGCTTTGTCCCAGCAAAAATGCACTTCATGCTTTGCTTTAGCAGTACCACAGCACATTGGATGTTGTGGACTTTCCAGTTTGAACTGTGGCTTTTGCCTTCAGCTTTGTTGTTTTAAGAGGCCTCTTCATCACTTAATAGCAGAAAGGTTGATCTGGAGACTTTGCATCAGCTGAATTCAGATAATCTCAAATTCTGCTCTGCACTGAGCTCTGGCATTTGTCTGTGCCATTGAGACTTGGTTCGTTGCTTTCAGTTGTTAAGTTATGGGTTTTGTTGCTTTAGGCCCTGTAGATAATTGAGACAGGAGATGTATGTCCAGGAGGTGATTCAGATGATCTGGGCCAAATCATCTCCTGGGGTGTTTCTTTCTGTTGAATTTCTAGGGAGCCTATAGGATTATACTCCTCACTTAAATAGTTCTAGTTAGGTGGGCTAGATCCAGGCTTTAACAGCTCTCATGGACTTGCAATCTGGATTGAGGTGTTCACTGCACTGATATGGCGTGACTTAGTTAAATGTAGTAAAGCCACAATGAAACTAATTGCCAGTAAAAATGCTAAGTGCTGTGGACATGTGCAGTTGTATGTGAAAGAAAGGGAATTTTTCCAGAGCATCCTTTAATTTCTCATCTTTGACTCACCTTCAGAAAGCTTGTTCCTTTGTGTCCCAAAGGCCCTCCTTTCTGGAGGGTTACACAGGCTCAGCAGTACTGATAGCACTTGTGGACCAGGGCCAAGATCATAAATCTAGGTTGCAAAAATGACCAGTGGGCAAAGTTAAATGCTTTCTTTTATGATGTGGCTTTTTAGCTGGTTCCTTCAATAAATGAATGCTTTGCTCCAAGTCTCCCTTTGAGCTTGGCCCCATTGCTTCAGCGCTGTGGGGGACCTGTTGGAAATGTCCATCTCAAGACCTTTGTGAGTGAGGCTGGAGAACGAGCCTGTTCACTGTCTGTTACAGGGTCTTTGCCTGAAACCAGCCAGACCAAAGCAGCAAGCAAAGCTCCAGACCTGCAGTGCGCCGCCCAGCTGGCCTCTGTAGCGGGGAAAAGCAGAAAGAGGCTAAAATCTCGAGAGGTGCACTTGCAGGAGCATTTGCCATTCCTTTGTCCAGGAGGGCTGCGGAGAACATACTGGTGAGAGTTTTGTGTTACAAGCTCCTTTGCTTGCCCTGGTGTTGATGGCTGTGGTCTCTCTATCCGCCTCTGCTGCTGTTTTTTTTAATACGTCCATGGGCAAAGTGCACAGGGGGTGTGCCCCTCATGTCTTTCTGTGTCCCAAAGAAAGGTTGTTTCTTTTGTTTCCTTAGTCCAATATCTGCATTTGCTGCTTTAGCCTGATTGTCCCCCGCTGTCACAGGGTTTTTGCACTTTCTCGGACTAAGACCGAGTGTGCAGAAAAGAAGACAAGGAAGGAGAAGGGTTCTCCATCCCGTATTTCTTGTCTCTGGCCCTGATAAGAGGGCTGTGCTCTCAGTCACTCCCTGGCTGTTTGCTGCAGCCTGATGATGAGTGTTTTCTGCATCTCCGGAAATGAAAGAGGATTCTTGTACTGTGTAACTGGTGACTTGCATCCAGAGAGGTGTGTGTCTGTGTGCAGCATGCACACACACCTGAGTGAAACCCCACAGAACTTGGGTGTAAGAAGTGTTGCAGAAATAGGGAGGCTGGGCTCTACTTTTGAGCTCTGTAAAGCACTTAAAGTGCTCAGTTGGAATATTTTCCTTTAATACTGTTCATTTATTGAGGTGTCATGTTCTATTTCCCATATTGATAAGTTAAAAGATGAAATGCAAATCCCAGCACAATGTATACTTTTCTAGGATTTGGGACACTTGTTGAATGGACCTAGTGAATACATGTAATATAGAACAAAAATTTATTAAACATGTACATGATTACAGATCCAGCCCCTGTTTAAATGAATGTTTTATTTCTGAACTGCTTTGTTGGAAATTCCTCAGAGCATAACCTCTTTCATACCTGGGAAATACTGGGCCAGAAATTTTGGGTTACATTGCATGGCTATCGTTTCTGCAGCAGATCTGAATACGTGAACTGCTCTGCTTTAAGCACATTTGTGCAAGGTGCAACCTCAGTTACGAAGTTTCTCATGACTTAGTTTGTTGTTTGTTTGTTTGTTTGTTTGTTTAATTTCCAGCAAAGATGAGATTAAGACAGAAGATGTCTCCAAGGAGGATCAAGTAGAAGACGCAGTTGAAGATGTTGATGTCGACGTTGTTGGTGCAGACCAGGTAATTCCATCTTATGTTTTTTGGCTCTGAGGACAGCTGTAGTGGAGGTGGATGAATGTGAGTTCAAAATCTCATGAGTACCCACCTAGCATTAAAGCAGCTGCTCTTTCGTGGCCCCTTCCAGGCTGAGAAAAGGGCTTCTCCCCTCTTCCCTTCCCAGCTGCTGCTGTAGTCTCCTTCTTCAGCTTAATCTGCATTTTTAAGGCAATCCTCATTGTAGGATCTAGACATCCTCAGGTACACTGAACACCAGCTGGGGTGCATTCTGAGGAGGATCCAGTTTCCTTTTTTCCCTATACCGTGAAGCTCCTTGAGTAAGAACCATTTGCTGCGGTTGCTTCACGTTACTGACCCATTGCAGAGATGGCACTGCTGCAAAGCCTGCAGGGAACGTCTCCTTCAAAAACGGAGTTTGCATTGTGCTCTTTAGGTGGAAAGACTCAGGATGTGTCTGATCACTGGTCAGCCCAGGGCTCTCACTGGATTGTCCCTTGTTTCTTGCTGTTTTCCAGTGAGGGCTGTTGGAGAGATTAAATTGTCCCCAAACCAGCTGGGGATTTGAAGGAAAGCACGTGAACACTGTGGGCTTGGGGTGGTAGCCAGCGAAGGTGAACAAATGGTTTATTTTCATATCTGAGTGGTGCTTGGGGTTCATTAAAGAAGACTAGAAGGAAAAAAGGACTTCTACCTTTTCTTCCAGTCATATGCCTTTTAAAATGTAGACTATTTGGACCATATGCTTGGAGTAGCTCCTATTGAAGATGGATGGATGGATGGATGGATGGATGGATGGATGGATAATAAAATAGTTTAAATCTGTGGACCAAGATGAAAGCCATACAGGAAGTGCACTACTTCGCTAGTATGTGACCTTTTCCTGTAGTGCCTTTTGAGTTCTTTGTGGTATAGAAAGGCTTCTTTCCTTTTGTGGAAGCTAAATCGAGAGCCAGGTGCAGTCAAGCTGCTAAACATTTGAAGGCTACACTTTTATTCTGATTCCTCATGTACTGTTGATGTTTTCTTGATAGTATGAGACTGATGTAGTCGTCTTTTTTTTTTTTCCTGGTGAAGGACAGTTAAGAAGCTGAGAAGACACATGGAAGTGAGGACGATACTGCTGTTTTTTTCTGCAAATTGTTTACCTGAAAAAGGGGTTGCGATGGCATCAGCCAAGGCAGCAGGAGATATGGAAGAAGTCAAATCTCTGCCCATAGGCACCCACCCAGAACCAGCTGCGTACCAGCACAGCAGTTGATTTCTCCACATTGCTGTTCGTGGTGTTACTGATTTGGCTGTTGTGCTCCTCAGGTTGTGGGCATTGTGAACATCATTACTCTGCTGCATCCTGGTCCTCAGTGCTGCCTTGGAACAGTTCCCAGCCTCTAAGGACTGGAATCGGGGTACTGACAAATACTGAGTCAAAGAGTCTGCAAACTAGCTGAGACACGGTTACTGAAATAGGGGTCAGTGTTCTGTTGGATATATCACCCATCATTTGAGGTAAGATGGGAATCTACACGTTTCCTTGACTTGGCAGCACCATTTCCTGCCTGTAAGATGGAAAACCTGGATCAAATACTCTGGAAGTATTTCTAAATTCCAGTGCTGACAGAGATGTGGTTAGTGGTCTGTGAGGATCAGGACATGCTTGCAGGAGACTTGTATCAAGGCTTCTAAGCAACAAAGAAAGAGTGGACCAGTTGACTGTTTTCCTCTGGAAGAAACTCCTTATATATCATGTAGTATTTACTCTGAAAAATACAAAGCCTGAAAAGACAATGATGTGAATAGATTGTAAACATGGCCCTTCAAAAGTAGTTTTTCCATTAAGAATTTTCAAATGAGGGTGTTTGAGAGGCAGGAGGCTGGGGAATGCTGGCTGTGTTCACTGACCTTTTGTCACTGCTCCATAGAATTGTACACTGCACTAATCCTGTCATCAAGCTTTAATTTTTTAATATTTTTTTTCTAATTGTAAGTGCGTAAAATTAAACTACATAGTCATTGCTGTCCGTTAGTGCTGAAAGTGCAAGTGTTCTTCCCACACCAGGTCTGGTGAAAGCAGAGCAGCAGTGCTATTGGCCTTCTAGTTTGCCGTGTTACTAAACAGAGCTAGCAGTGAGCTCCCATGAATGTGGAAGCGAAAGCCATAAACGTCTCTCAGTATTGGGTATCCTGAAGTGCCAATAGTAAAACCATTGTGTTTCATGTTGCGTAGTTAAGCAGGCAATAGGCTGATACAAGGAGAAGGGCAGCACTCCCCTAAATAATGCTGATTATCAGCCAGATCAACTTGTTCTCAGTTCTGTGACTTCCCTGGACTGTGATGTTTCCCTCATCCACCTAGATTTGTAGATCTAGGCCTAAATGCTTACCAGGTAGGCAGAGTACAGCTGGACTTGGACAAAGAAAACACACCTGGGATGGCATCACATGGAGATGCATCAGGAAAAGGTTCTTCCCCCAGAGGGTGGTAGAGCACTGGAACAGGCTCCCCAGGGAGGTGTCACTGCCCCAAGCCCCACAGTGTTCAAGAAGAGACTGGACAATGTCCTCAGACACATGGTGTGAACTGTGGGGTTGTTACATGCAGGGACAGGATTTGGTCCCTTCCAGTTCAGGACATGCCATGATTCTATGCTTTCATCCTTGTAATGAAGGACTAGGGCTGAGAATTACCCTGCTGGGGGAAGGTGCAGTAATCTTTCTAGTTCATGTATTGTAAGAAAAGTCACTTCCACAGTAACACCAATGATTTACTGTCCTACAGCTGTTCAAAGCCTTTAGGAAAAAAGAGAGTCTGTTATCAAAAGTAACAGGGAGGGGGATTTAACAGGCACTTCATTAAACACACAGTGGCAACAACAGCTACAGGTTTTGCAGAAGGGATCTACCCGCCACTGTGGCTGTATATTTAATGGAGAAACATCCCTGTGTGATGAGAAAGCCCTTGGCTTTATGTGCCCATTTACAAACCCCTTTTTTAAGAAGGGGGGTTCCAGCTGCAGGTTTAGAGGTAGGGAAAAGTCCCCACCCCTTGAGCAGCAATGGGCATTCAGAATCATCTTCCAGAAAGCCAGTTGGTCCTTTCCTCCAGCACCCAAGGGAACAGAACGTAACATAAAGTTGCTTTATTTCTTTACTGTTTGGAAAAAAAACGCCAAGCCAGCAGGAAGTAGTGCAAGGTATCTGACCAACGCTATAAAATGTGATGAGTTTCCATTAAAACCAGGGTTGATTATTCCAGTTTTATTTTGAAAAATCCTTTGAGTGTTCCTTGGTTAAGGTTCACTAACAGATCTTAGTGATGAGTTTCATTACTTAAGATACACAGGTTTGTAAGTATCTACCTGAGATGGTGTGAAGGGTTGAGTGGAACAGATTTTTCTGTGCCACATCCAGGTGTTCAGTGACAGTGTCTTTTGGGTGAGGAGAAACGTGGTGGAGCTTGATGGCTTTGAATATGCAGCTTGGTGGAATTGTCCAACCAGACTGCATACGTGTGAAATGGTTCTGTAACAGTAACAAGTTAATTGTATGCAGTACATAATAATGAGAACTGAGAAATTACATGTATGAAAATCTTTATTTGAAAATACAAACATGATTTTAAAACATTTTAACAGATCTACACTGCAACCAAAAAAATAACTTACATCTTTTTGTACATTTTTTTTTCCTCTCAACAAAATCTGTTTAACAGTAGGAGTGAGGCAACACTTTGAAGCTGCTGTGACACTGATGAATATCCATGGAATGTGTCAGTAGCAAACAACTGAAGGGGGGACAGACAAAAGCACTGAATGCCCACAACAAATTAGTGCACATCACTGATCAAGTAACATTTATACAAAGGAGTTTTTTTAAAAAAATTGGTTCCTTCTACATGAATTAACACACTCATTTTGGATCAAGTATGAACACTAAGCCAGACTTCAATCTTTTTATAATGAACACTGATGAAAAGACTGAAGTTTAAACGGGCAAGCAAAATTAAAATGGGGGCAAACAAGGACTACATAGAGAAGAGAAGCAACTTGTCTCAGGCGTTCACTTTCCTTGTGCACTAATACGCCCGGCCTGTCAGATGGAACTCTGTCTGTAAGTGGGCACAGAATCGTGCACTTACAGTGGTGTCTTTTCCTTGCCAAGGCATAAACACCCTTGCTCTGTCTATGAGCATAAAAGCATCAGAAGCCAGGTATACAGAAATTGCCTCCTTACCTCCCATAGCAGGACAGGAACAGCTGTTCACGTATGGGATGGAGATGGTCAGTGCACCACACATCGACTTAGAGAGAATTATAGAGTTCTCTTAAAAGCAATAGATTACTGTTCTCTAAAGTCAAATATTGTTATTCTTCCAAAAAGGAATTATGCAACATCTGTAAATAAATATTTTAATCTATTTTACAAACTATAGACTATTGAATAAATACAAAAAGTTTCATCATTCCATACAAATGCGCTTCTTTTATTTAAAAGGTAGTGTAGTGATTAAATATTTTTAGCACAAAACTAAGCTGACCTCCTGGAACCAAAACCACTGAAATGTACAGGTGTGTAGCAGACCTGCTGCAGACTGTCCCTCCTCTTCTGCAAGTGCTGACTGAAAGTACCCGCTACTCAAAGTCCTCTTCGTAGTCATATTCATCCAAGTCTACACCAGCCAGATGGGAAGGCATTTCAAAAAATGGTCTTTTTTCCATTTGATACTTTAGGACACTGGCCTTCTGATGGTCTACAGGATTCAGTTCTGCTTCATACCTATGGGCAGGCAAAGAGAGAAAATGCAATAGTCTAGCTATGTTGGGAAGTGCCTAAATGTTAGAGCACTAACAAGACTCCTGCAGGAAGAACATAATTTCCAATATTTTATAGTAAACACATATGCTGAAGCAGCACTAGCTTTCTGTTAGAATCACTTTAAATGTAAGCTTGCTTACTCTTCCATCACATGCAGAACTTAGTGAGATACACAGCGTTACTGAAAGGATTCAAAGCACATACTGCTCTGGCGGACTACTTGTAAGCTAGAAATGGTCAAATGCACAACAAGTGCTTGACAGAAACCCTTCCCATTCCTTTCAAGAAAGCTGAAATTATGCTGAATTAGGTAGAACAAGCTACACCTGTAGTAGATACAACAAGAGAGAAAGAATACTATCATTAAAATGGACAGAGCACAGGAAGTGATAGCAACCAACTCTTTATTTAAAGCAGATGATGGAAAGCAAAAGGCAGTTGTTTAACATGAAATTACTGATAACCACCTGCTGCTGATAAAAATGAACAGACAGAGAATGAAATGTGATGTTTAACTGACTCAAGTCAGTGAAGGTTGGTGGTCAGTGAAGGTGGTAGATGCCCCATCCCAGGCCAGGCTGGACGGGGCTCTGAGCAACCTGATCTAGTTGAAGATGTCCCTGCTCAGTGCAGGGGTTGGACTGGATGGCCTTTGAATGTCCCTTCCAACCCAAACTATTCTATGATTTAAAGAATATCTGCTTCAGCACCATTTAGGTGAGATCAATCTCTCATTGACAGCCATTGAAAAAAATTAAACAAATCTCTGTAGAGATTTATGATGTCAGATTAAAGAACTGACCATTTCCTGGGTGCAGCTGATTCTGTTTCTTGCACATCTTTCCAAGTGCTACTGAACCTCATCCCAGCACAGGATCATTTCCATCTGCTTTACAAGACCAGGCAAGAAACGAGCTTTAGAACCTGCAGCACCTGTTCTTCAAATGGGACTATAATGGCATTATGTGGTGATTGGGAGAAGTGTTCTTTCAGACCAAGTCATAAATGCAAAGAAGAGTTAAATACTAAGAATTTTCTATGAACACTAAAACAGAGTAGCAGAGATGGGAGGCAGAACATTTTCAGTTGTGAATGCAAGTCTATTGAAACACTTCATAGGTAAATATTAACCATATTAAGCCACACTTCTTAGATAAACTATTAAAAAATTGAAGCCAGCTTCAGCACCATTCTGAGTAACAGAAATCTAGCAAAATAAAGACGCTTTGATAACATCAGGTAAAGATTAAACAGTGAGTAAAAACAGTTCCTGATTTTTTTTTTTTAATTACTTTATCCTTCTCAGGGTATTAAAGCCTCAACTGAGTGAGCATCTATCAGTGCTCAGGAAGTGAAGTGAACACCTTGGGTTTCTCCCACAAGTTCACCACTGATCTGAACAGGGAACAAAAGCCATCCTAAGAGTTACTTTACTGAGCTACACATTTGAAAACAAGGATTTGGAAGAAAGATTCTGCCCTAACAACAGTTTTGTCTCACAAATATGTAATTTATAGTCTTCTACACAGTTAATTCCATCTTTGTGAGGTGTTTTTGTTGGCTTTTTTTTTTCCCTTATCCAAACAGTCATCTTGAATGCACCTTTTGGATTTGTTTATTGCACAGTGCTAAAGAGAGGGGCCAGCAGGAAGATATCTGAGATACCATCTGAAGGTCCCATCTACTCAGAAGATTGTTATTCAACATTACTGGAGCAAATGGAAATCTCACTCTCTTGCAAAGCTTGGGTGGCCTCATGAAATATCACTTGTACACATTTCCAAGATATTTAAGTCAAGGAAATTTAGAAACATTTTTCCAGCTTTACACATCTGGGCACTGAAATTATTTCGGTTACTTCTCACAGTATTAGAAAGTCTATCGCTACCTCCCAGCACGGAGGTTTTTTGAAAAAAATACAAACATGCTGCTACAACACCTCTAAAGAGTCATTTTTTTCCCTTCCTCACATTTCTGAAGCTCATGGGAATGTAGAGAAATGAGCCTATTTCTAGATTTCTGTGTACTCCCAAGTTTCAGATCAACCGTTTTAATAGGAATGTCAGGAAAATATTTACCACAGAGGTAATCAAATTAAAAAAAAAAATTGACAATCCAGTATGATTTTTTTAAACAGTCACTTCAGTTTGGACAGGCCTTACAACCCCTTAAGAACAGTAAATGATTTTAAGGAAGGTTTTTGTACAACCCAGTAACTAAAAATGCTCATACTATATTTTTGTAAATATTTTTGTTCATTGAACTCTCCTAACAGCAGCAAGAAAATATTGAGTAGGTAGGCTTGTGTTTCTCTCAGCTTCAGCAGTAGAAAATAAACTTCGTTTTTCAGGACTCATGTATGAAAAAAATTATTCAGACAGTCCTACTTCATTATTAAGCTTTGAAGACACATTTGGTGACCTCCACTTTCAGAAAGCCTTCAAACTTTAAGTGAGATTTGTCAATGCCTCCCTGAGCCAGATCAGAATAGATTTTCTTTAGATCTTCCCCTATTTGCTCACAAGTAGGATTCAGTTGCTTATTTGATAAACAATTTGGAAGGTAATCTTTGCTCCTTATAAAAACAAAAACACCCTCAATTCAGCCGTTTAAATGCAACAGCCTTCACAATCTTCTGATGTAAGGGTTGGCAGAAACCAGTAAAATGAAGCAGAATACTTGTTTGTTTCTATTTAGTCCATCCAAATACATCTGACATGTGGTTTTTGTATATGATACTTGAAATACTTGGACGAATTATTAAGTGGTAGTTAACAGAGACAATGAGCATTACAACCTATACTCCAAGGAAAGAAGGCAGCAAAACTTGAGGAACACTTGGATGGATGTTTTTATCCATCTGTGTGGAGGGCCACCAGTTAAGCTACGGCTTATGCATCAAACCCAAGTAGGTTACAGAAAGTCATTACATTCATAAAATGCATGATTTTTTGGGCTGTGCTTCCACAGGATGCAGTACTTTAATTGTCAGGTTTTTTTCTACAGGATCTATGACAAATCTATTAATGGCAGAAGCAGAGGCAACCTGTAACCAAAGCGATGCTTGTGTTCACAAACACCAGGCTTGAAAGTAATGAGAAAATGGATGTTTTAGCATCATACATCTTCTCCATATCGCAGCACAATCCACTATATTCTTAGAATAACATGCTGGCTTTCCTTAAGGAGTGTATTTACACAGTGAAAGTGCATTTTTTCCAAGTTCTAGGGTTATTAGGATTCTGCTTTACATACCATAAGTTCCAGAATAATGTCTGTATTACTTAGGCTGTAATTGCATGGACATATAAAGAAGAGAGTGCCTGTGCTGCTGAGAGAACAAATGTCATGGCAGTACCTGAGAAAACTAAGTGTCTAAGACCTGTTAGAAGTTTACTGGAGAGTGAAAATTTAAGATAAATTATTAAATATAATCCAAAGGTTTAACTTTAAAGACATTTTGTACTTTAGTTTCTATTTTGTCCACTTTCTGTGTAAAGCCACAGAACCACAGTTTCAGGTACACCTTGAATAAATTTTTAATGGAAAAGAAGTGATCTGAAATACATTAAAATAAAACAATTTAGTCTAAGCAATAACCAGAGATACTTCTAGCTCAGAGAAACAGCTGCAGTCAATGAACTCATAAGTGAATTGGAATAAAAGTATCCTGAGGTTCTTGCTTTATATCCCTTTTTCACTTGCGAGTGGAATTGTGCCTAAACATTATCTTAGAACTTTACAAAATTACACTAGTCTACTACAGTCCAGCAATTTCAAACCTTTAACCAGAGGCACAGGGTTAACCTGCTTTCCAGGTCCCTTACTACTGGTGACAAAAGGATATTTTGCCTCATGTCAGTTGCTGGTGACACTGCATGAGGTCTCAGGACAGACCACAGGACCAGCTGAAATCCTTCCTTGCCAATCTAGCTGGAGGATGAGCTTTCACAGACCAGGTGGAATACTTCTGAACCCCCAGTATATCCCAACTGACAAAATAACTGTTTTCTCAGGGAATTCCACAGCAAAGATATAAAAGGCTTTAAGAGCTGCAAGATAGAACAATAGGATCTTAATGCAATCCAGGAAATCTGCATTGAACCATCAACTCCCAGGTAACCTTGAGACGAATTTAGTCAAAACCCATCTGAATTTCACAATTTTGTATCTGAAAATGGGCTAAATGGGGTTACCACTCAAATTCTAGAAAGTCAAAACAGCAGCAGAATTTTAAAACAGGAAGGTGTAGACAGAACTACAGCAACAGAAGTACACAAACAGACCAGCACAAGAGAGAGAAAACAAGGTTAAAACAAAGGTGGAAAACATTGAGAAAGTGCTTCTAGTTAAGATTTTAAATGTTCAGATTTAACAGTACGTCAAAGCTCCTAAATATTAGTCAGTTCTGTCTCAAGCTTGGGCTCTCAGTCTCACTTGTTGATGCACCTTCTTCCCTCAGTCTCTTAAATATCGAGTTAGTAATTCTCTAAATGCTTGGTAAGAATCAGAGACACTTTAAAATGGAATATTGATGCAGGAAAATACGTTTTCTCTAGACAGTCTCATCAACCTAAGACCTAAACCATGTTAAATTTGTACTTGTTTTCCTTATCTTTTTAAATAAGGGAAACAATGAATGGCAAATTTGGGACTTTGGATTCCAAGAGGTTCTGGAAACTACACAGCAAAAGTAAAGGAGTGATTTTGAACCAGTAAGATTTACCATCTTATCTACTGTTAGAGGACCATGAGAAAATACTTCTAAGCTGATATAACTGAGTTCAGAAGCAAGGTTTTTTTTCCCCTCCAAATCTCTTAATGAAGGTCTTCATTCATTTAACAATGAACTACAAAAATTATTGCTGTATTTTGTTTAGAGTTGAAGCTTATTCAAATCTTGTTTTAATTCCAAAATTCAAAGTAGAACCTCTTCTTTGACAAAACAAATGTGATCACAAACTGTCAAGGAATATTTAATGCAAGATACAAGCAAGGTTCTTCCTCCCTTATTGAGCATACCATGAAACATAGCAAACAGCAATGTTCTACAGAAATAGCATCAAGGATGATAGTGATGGTGATGATTAGTAGAGAGGATTTGTACCAGCCCTCCTGCTACATTCTTACCCGTCATTCCACTGGTCACCTGCTGCCTCTTCTGCTACCAAGATATCATACTCTTCAGCAGCATATCTCTCCCAGTCAGAGACCTCCTGGCTTTCACCTTCACCATCCTAAACAACCACATTGCAAGTTATAAAACCACATTTTTAACTGTTAAGCACATAGCTAAACACACTTTTAAAGCTTCATACTCACCCGCAACATAGAAAACTGATCCTTCTGTTCATGGTCAAGGTATTTTTCAATATTGAAAAAAGTATCAAAAAACACATCTGTCAACTTGCATCGCTTTAAATCATGCAGAGTAATTTTTCCTATAAAGAAGATTATGAGACGAGATGTTTAGAACTGACACTATCCTTTCTCCAAAAAGGAGGAATGTTATTCAAAAGTTAAGTCATCATTATGCTTGAGAACATTTGTCGCTGATGCTCAACACAATGGGAGAGAAGTGAACAGATGAAGTATACACCTAGAGAAGTGTCCTTCACAATGGACAAAACTTTTTCATGTTTCAGATTTGTCACTTGCTTTAGCTGTCATCCTAGTGTCCTTCAATGTATTAGAGTGACATGCAGTCTGCCTCACATAGCTATTAAAAATAATTTAAGCTAATTGTCTAAGCTTCTTCAAGATGTAGAAGTCTCCCTGAGCTAGCCATTCCTTCCCAAGCAGTGCTTGGGAAGCGAACAGGAATCTCCTCTGGCCCTTTCTCCTCCAGTCTTGAAGTGACAAAACGTGTGACAGATGACAGTGTGTGACTGTGCTCCACACAAATGAATTTTTCATAGGGACTGGTTTGCTACACTTGTCCAGCTGGATCAATATTTACTGCTTCAGAAGAAAGCCAGATGCTCAGAGGTGTTTTGTTTACATTTTATAAAGTGACACTTCAAAGACTCAGATCAGTGGATCTGTCAGGTATTAGAAGTATTTGTCAGGTTGCTCAGAAATGTTACCTTATTTCAAAGTTCAATATTAAGCTTCTGCAGGAAGACTGAAAGACACCAGACATACAAGGAAAGTCTGTCCTTAAAACTCTGCTTTATAGATTCACCTGAAATACCGCCAGCCTTCTGTGGCCAGTCAAAGAGGGCCTAGCTGCAGATGTCATGGAAGAGCTCAATAAAAGCAGCCTTAGAACAGTATTTCCTCAGCCTACTGTCCAGCCTCTAACAAAGTGTAATTCAAGGACACCAGAGGGAAGCAGAAGGAGGATCCCATTTGGAAACGGCCACCAAGCTTGTGTCTGTCACCATCTGAAGTGCTTCAGTGTGTCCCTCTCGCCCTACAGCTGGTGCCCCAGAGCGACACAAATCCCTCACGGCACCTGTGGCGTATCTGTCAGGCCCACACAGATGTCTGATGTGTTGGGCCATCTCAAGTGGCAGCAGCTCTCCACAACCGAGGAACTGATTTGAATCCCAGTTATATAAGCTCCCCATTTAAGTCAGACACCTATATTTGGTTCATTGACTTGCTCTCCAGTTTCCATTTATTGCAGCGGGAGCTTAGACAGCTAACACTCCTGTAGATGACTACCACTATCCATCCCTCAAGGACCAAAAAAAGAGAATGAAATTCAAATTCAAGTTAGAAAAACTCAGTGCTTCATCTAGAAATGTCTAAATGTGAAACACTAGCACAACATTACACTTGCTAAACAAAAGCATGAAATAAGATGGTCAACAATTTTATTTTTTTTTACCATAAAAATTGCAATACATGATAGAGATTGCTGCTCCTATTAAACACTGCAAGGCAAATAGGCAAGTTCTAAAATTACTGCAATGCGGAGCCTGCACAATCATAGCAACCAGACTGTATGCCAAGTCCTTTTACACTCTGAAATTCACGTTGAAAAGAACAACTATAATAAGGGTTATTAGTGCTAACTGTGGTCAAGTGTTGAGATATTAAGTTTAGATACCTGCTGACCTCAGTTGAGCTCAACAAATCCCTGAAGACTAATCCATCATGGCTTTTACCAACTCACGAGACAAGTATCAGAAACAGCACAGAGGTGGAGGCCATGAACATGCAAGATATCCCTCTTGACACCACAGTAATATGTTTACCAAAGCATACAAAAATATTTTTAGTATTAAGCAGCACAGAAGAGCAACTATGAAGTGAGCATCACACTCACTCAATGAGGTTTTTTTCAGGTGTAAAATATAAAGTGAAGTTTAATCAGCTAAAGATCGTATATGTCAAATGCAGGAAGGTAGAATGCAGGTTGTTGAAGGTTCAAATTAATGTAGAAAATAACTGAGTACTAAATTGGTTTTGGTTATCTTTATGCCCTTTGACAGGAATTTCCTAGGGGCAGTTTAGGCTTCTAACCTCAAATAAGTCATTACTGATCTACAGAGAAAAACATTGTTTAGAAACTGTTCTCTCTGAAGAAATCTCAATTAAATGAGTGCTGGAACAGGTAGGAGGCAAGTGAACAGAACAGCCATGAGCTTTTTTTGAGAGCATCACCTCAGCCAGACAGCGACAAGATTTCCTTTAAGGCTAAACATGGCTACAAGCCCAAAATAAAAGCCTGCATGGAATTTGAAAGTAGCATACTACATTTTAGTATGAAAATGAACACCTGCCTGCTGTTGGAAGACCATTCGATTAACAAGCTCTAACAGACTTCAGAGAAAAGACAACACAAAGCCATATTCTTTGTGTGACCAACTGAGCGCTCTTAAGGGTGCACTATCTCCTAAGCCAGAGAAACAGGAGTTAGAGATGGAAACTGATTTTATTACCTTCATATTGTGGCTTCACGAGATCCAGCATCTGGCACAAACAGTCTTCAAATGGCAAAGGTTCTATGGCCATGTTATCTAATTTTTGGCACTGTTCTTCATAAAAATACTCCAATTCATACATAGACAAAGCACCATCTCCATCAAGATCCATGCAGCGAAACCAGTATTCAATGCTGAAATTCAGTAATTAATAGTAAAGAACTGTTTACACAAACAGAATTTTAAGAATTTATATTGTCTGTTTTATAGGGTACGTTACTTACAGATGCAAAACTAGAGTTAAGACTACATTCCATTATGCCATAGGAAGTCATTAAACACCACCTACTGTGGTAGGAGTTTCAGGTATTTGCTGTGCCATATGATACTGCATTTGAAAACACACTTGTTAGCCATGGGTGGGTGAGGGAGGAGGCAACTAAAACATGTGGCTTTACATAAAAACTCAAGGGAGCCAATGAAAAATCGAATCATGCATAAAAACGCAAGTTCAGTTTTAATACAGAACAAGCCAGTGACATGTCACTCAACAGGTTTCTTATCAATATCCTACAGGTAATGCTGGCTGCCTGGTTTCCCAAAGTCACTGGCATCACGGAACAGCTGCAACTTCCTTCATCTATGACCCTGTCTCTAAGGAGGCCACACACAGCATATGGAACAGTAACAGTTAATTAGCCTTTAGAAGTCATTAAAACAGACTTTCACAACAGCAACAACAGGAGACACTGATAAGTAAGAATGATGCTATGAACTGGGCCAGCTTTCCACTCATGTTTTTATCATTTAGCTTCTTCCAGTACAGTTCCTGCTGAACATCAGTGGTTGCCATTTAAAGACTGGAAAACCTGCTAAAACACAAATTCATTCTTACCTAGTTGGTGTCTTCTTGTCCTCTTCAGATATCAAAAACCAGACAAAATCAGCATAGCTAATTTTTCCATCTTTTTGTGCTTTCCTACCCCTTGAACGTCAACAGGAGAAAAGACAGAAAATTTATTTTAAAACACCCAGCTTTTACTAACCAAAGTTAAACATTATTTTCCTTGCTGCATCCTAAAGGATGCAGTGTTTCCTCAAGTGACTTATTACAGACAACTCTGATTATTCTGGACAAGGAGCTCGTGCACTCTGTTCTGTTCCTACTGCAATGGGTATTTAAAGAAGAAAGCAGCAGCTGGAAGGCAGCACTCTGTCCAGAAGAACTCACAGCTTTCCTTCCCAGGCAGCAATACCAACACTTAATTGTTAACAGAAACAACACGTCAATTCATTAAAAAAAAAATTAATAAAAAAAAGTATATATACATATATAAAAATATATATATACAAGCAGACATGCTTTTTACAATTTCTATTCAGGTGAAAGTGATGAGAACTTAAAGCTGTACAGAACTCTACTAGCTAAAAGTGTTAGAATGGAAATACGAAGATAAAAATGAAATAAAAACATGCAGGAAGTGTTTGTGGCAAGAACATAGTTGTCTGTTTCTACCCTTACACCACAGGACACGTCATCCAAATACTTTCTGAAGATATATGGTCAACCTTTCTAGTAAAAAGTCAAGTAGGCGGTTCCTAGACATATTAATTTTCATTCCTCAAATCCCTTTTTTTGCCGTTTTATTCTCAAGATGTTCAGCAACATAAGATGTATGTTTTGTCTTGCCCAAAAAACCTGCATAAAGGAGTCAAGCCTCATTTCACTAATTTCAGCTTTTGTTCTGTTATTTCTGTTTATCAGTCACTTCCTAGCTGCAGAAATTGTGCTAGCAAAATGTTCCAAGTATGAGTTAAATGCCATAACTACACAAGAATAAGCCAATCCAAGTGGGAACAATGAAGAATGACTGTCAAAAATGTGACTAAACTCAACTGGAGATATTGTAAAAATTGTTGTTGATACAATAAGCGTTGATTCTATCAGAAGTACTGAAAAGCCCAGTTCCCTTGGAAAATTTAGCAGGTTTGTGGGATGGAAAAATGACAATGCCAACATTTCTTCCCTTCTTCATTCCCATCCCTGCAAAACCACAGAATATCCTATGGTGAGTTTTCAGTCAGGTAAAGAAGGAAGACTAAATAACTTGCACTAAGCCAAGGTTCCAAGGGCACTCCAGTACTACTAGAGTTGAAACCACAATACTAAATCTGGAAATTCACTGTTCCATTTCAAGAGGAAGGCGTTTTTTTTCTGGGAACGTCACACTTCATTTAAGAAGCAAATACATAAATATTAAATTGGATTTAGATTAGCATATAAAATAAGTACCTTGTTACTGCTCCTGAGAAGATCCTCTCTATCATCCTATTTGATATCGCTGTGGAAAAAGTTTTAAAACAGCGTCAATTATATACAAGTTATTTTTGCTTTGTATTGTCAGTTGCCGAGTTTACTGGAAACCTCTAATATATACACATCTGTGAGAAAGATCAAGTGTAGCACTCATTAATCCCTTTGAGGTCTCTTGGAGATCACTTAATGCAGTCTCCAAAGCAAAGCTAGAAACAACAACTAACTTTGAATTCAGGTTTGATGCAGAAATAGTAGCACAATAAAAGTCATGAAATTGACCAATTAGTAAGACAGCATTTACCAGTTCTTTGACAAGTAAATCATGTTTTCAAGTGCCATTAGAGTTTATATGACCTTGGTTTTGACAAAGAGCCAAAATAGAATTGGCATGTTAATACATAATGAGCATACCTAACTCATTCTGACATGGGTCTATTTCTGACATAGTTCTGATCCAGGCTTCTAATTTTGAAACCATTTCAGGGATTTCAGAGACATGTCTTAACTGAGCACTACCTCTGTAAAGGATATTCAATTTATCCTGAAGAATTTGTGGACCATATTCAAAGCAGCACATGATACTATTCTCACAGAAAAATTACTGTGCATTATTCTAGCTCTGTAATATTTTTTCAGCATTGTAGAAATACTGATAATTAAAGCAGGTGGTTAACCATTCAAACAATTCATCTGTTTTATACACTCATGGTGAAGCTTTCACTATATTATTCTAGTAAGGACACCAGTCCCTGCTTAATACTTATGCCCAGAATTGCAGGATAGTAAATTTGTTTCAGGCATATGTGCTGCTGCTTTTTATCTACTTTTGAAATGCTGAAGTTGTTCAACCTTCTGAACAGTAGCTACATACATTAATATTTTTCTTAGTATACTAAGTGTTTGATGCAGCCTAATTTTAGACCAGTGACAGTACAAAAGGAAGGGACTTATGAAACCTGATTATCCCATTTTGACATGCAAACAATAGAAGTTTAAGACTAAAGATGGTTTTTCATATCCATTTTATGCTCTCATGTAGTCTAGTTCTCATTAAGCAGCAGCTGTTAAGCTTTAACCAATATTCCACAGTTTAAAGGATGCAAAACTATATTGGAAGTGGCATGGTATCAGTTCTGTTTCCTTTCCAGAATGTACTAAGCAGACCAATCTCTCAAGCGAAAGAAGCTTTCCCTCCTCAGTTTCCTAAAGCGTTGTCAGACTTCAGTGAGCAAGTTTTCAGAAGCAATCAATCAGAATTGTCTTTATTCTTTCTAATGTGGGATAATATTCCAAAATCTCTTTCTGCTTAAGTAAGCTTTCCAGTCCTGAAGGGACTTTTAAGATGACAATGGACAAAAAACGTTGAAAAAAATCTCAACAGATCCATACATGCTACAAGAATATTTAAAATAGGTACAAGTGCGCAAGACTACAGAATCACAGTGACTGTATATTGTGAAAGCAGAAAACATAAAGCTGCTAAACAGTATTAAAATAAAATGTACTGCAGCTGAATTAGCAAAACTTTAAAATATAATAAGCAAAGTACCTTCACGTATGTTTGCCTTTTCTACTGTTTCCATACTTTGCCATAAAAACCACACCACTTGAATAGTATCAGTAAAATGGATTTTTTCCAAGATAACAACCCAAAACTGCGAAGTGGAGGTTATCATATACCGAGACTTAAATGATCAGAATTCAAAATTCATAATTTTCAGCAAATTTGCTATTGCTAGACACAAAGCAGCATCACAGATGACTTGTCCTGTATTTCATTAGTCAGCAGGATTAGCTATGCCAAGAGACTTGTGAACACTGGCCTTGGCAGTCAACCACTTCCTCAGCTGAAAGTTTACAGGACATTTAATACACATAAACAAAGGTGCTTTATTTGTCATACCATGATCATTATGTCGAGCTAAATCCTTCCGGTCAATATAGAGGTCATGGTCTGTATCCAGCTCCCAAAATTTGCAATAGATAACATAAAAGTGCTCATATGAGAAGTAATCTGTCAGCTGGTTAATATCAGCTTCCTCTTCCAATAATGCCACATTCTATTACCAGAAGGATAAACAGAACACATTAAAGAATTCGCAAGACATTTGTTGAATGATCTGAGTTCTCATAACAAAGTTATATCTAATACTATTTCAGAAGAACAATTTTTATCTTGCAGAGATAGTGCACACCATGCAGCGTGACGGCAAGGACTGAACACACCAAGTAGAAACTGAATGTGTCCACAAAAGAATGAGATCAGCCAGACTTCTGCTAATCACCTATGCATTTATACAGCTTCAGATAGAAGATGACATTTAAAACCTATTCTAGTGTATGAGAACTAATGCAACTGAGCCTTCATTAGTTTTTGGAAAAGGAAGAAATGCTACTTATGTTACTCACTTAAGCATTTAGTTAACGTGGTTTCTAAACTTGTAGAAACATCTGTCTTGCGAAATTTTAGACATTACGTACCTGCAAAAAGTTGCTTTTCCTGAGCTCGTTACAAGTTATTTTCCCAGACCAGGACCTATTTACTGTATAAAATATTCTCTGTATAACCTGCAAGAAATAGAAAATGGAAAGGTGATCTTAGGTATGCTAACTAAATACCCTCCCAAACATTTGTCAAAAAAAAGTCTTAGCTCAGCTGCATTACAGAACTCCATCTTCCCCTTATGTCCATTCTTGTTACTTAGCAAGTTGATGCTTCTCTTATATGTCATATTACCAGGTCATTTCTAAATATTTATCTAAACTCATCTTGATAAGTCTTATTTCAATTTTGCAGTACTCATATCTCACACAGTAAAGCTGCAGAATACTTGTATGCAATTCAGAATATGTCTATTGGCAATTTCACTGTCTCCCAGTCTTTGAGACCTACAGGTTATCATCTAATAAACTTCTTGATATATCTCATTACTTCAGAGTTAAAGACCTATATTTACTATAAGAATATTTTACTTCATAAATGAAGTTACAGAAATAGATTGGGACTGTTTAAGGATCAGAGGACAGGGGAATGTTGCCACTTCTTAAGTCAACATTTGACATAAATATTTCCTGCAGCTGCAGAGGGAATATGCTTTTCTCCATTTAATTTTATTTTATTTAAAATTACTTGGAAAAAAACCCCAAACTGTTAATAGTATTAAAAGTAGTACATAAATATTTTCTAACTGAAGGACATTAAAAAAAAAAAAAAATCTATGCAAGAAAGACAATTAGTTCTTGTGCCTTGACTAATATCAGAATTAGAAACAAATCCATCCAGTTAGGCATCCAACACCTTTGTTTAAATCAGTTTGACACGTGCATTATTTTGATAAACTCACCCATTCAGCATAATTTGCTTAGCTTTAGTTTACAAACATAAGACTTTTAAATACGTCTTTTTCTGTTTCTTAACTGAATTCAGTATGCACCTTAATTAGTTTGATATAAGTTAATCAGATACGCATTTCAAGTCAGTCATTCACCACTAACAAAAACAGACAAGAAAATGTAAACGTATTACAAACTGTAACTGCTTAACTGAAGATAGATTATACCTGCTAATTAGCAAGACCAAATATTGCATGTGTACCATTTCATTCACAACACATTAGTTACTAGCCAAAAAAACCCACCTCTTTAGGAATCCTTTTCCCCCCAATAAAACCTCCTCCAAAGTAAAGAAAGATTTTATTATTTTTTAATCACTTCAGACTTTAATTGCAGTAAGTCAATAGTTTAAATAAACCAATCATTTCTAAATTACAAATAGACGAGTAACAAAGTTTTAAAATAAAGCTTAAACTGTAGCACACAGCAAGCTCTGCAGCTCTTTCTTTGAATAAGAACAGCTGGTTCAGTAAATCCAGAAAAGAGAATAGACTAGCCTACTTCTGAAACTTAATTAGCTCAAATCTAATTGTGAGTTTAGGAAAGGCCCATTTTTGGCTTACACTACAAAGCAATTTTTTCTAAAAAGGCTTTGCCTTAGCTTTGCAACTTAATCCATCTGCATGTCATTATCTCATCTGTTACACATTTAACTGGTCTAAAAATAAAACCCAAATTGAATGTTTGCTGAAGACAACTGGGAACAGACTTAAAAAACCCCCTGTTTTCTAAAGTGAATTGAAGCAGAATATAAGCAAATTGTCAGAGAACTGCTTTCTTTACTATGCTGCACAGTGGTTTGTCTGAAGGGAGAGGAACTGGTGCAATACAGAGATTACAATTTTAATAATTCATAGTTCAGATAAGTACACAACATACTTGCAAATTAAATGCAATATCTCACTTGTCTGGGAAAGCATTTTAATATATTTCAGCTTTATCCTGAACATATGTTGAACTTTCATATATTTCAGCTTTATCTTGAACACTAGACTGACCAACCAATCAAACCATATGCCAGCAGACAACTGACTGCTTCCGTGGTTGAACAACACTTACAAGACACCTTCTTCACTAAAGAGAAGTGTGTGACATATATATGCACACTCAGGTATACATGTATGTATATACAAACAAATACAGCAGAAAACCAGATCATTTAACTCTTAACTGAAAGTTAGCATGAACAGACATTACATCTTCAAATGCAATGCTGACAAAATCCTTCAGATGAAGCTTCATGCAGTAAAGCTACTTTGAACAAAGGTATGAAATGCCTTACTTCATCTTACAGAAGAAACATCTGTAATTATTACTAATAACTTGCAGAACAGAATTTTAGAAGGCTGTATTGAGAAATGGTTACTCCATCCTAAAACAGGACAAGACAGGGCGGATAGTCCTGTTTCTTGATCTATGGAGTAGTATTCCAAATATTCTTGCTATATTCACAACAATACTAGTTTACTTTGGGGATTTTTGATTTAACACAGATTTCTGTTGAAGACCATACTCAATTCTGCTAGCTAAGTACCACCAGCACTAATTTATTCAATATTGCTAGACTCAGGCCTAGTCCTTCCTCCAAAGAAAAGGAACTACAAATGGCAGGACATTTTCCCTCACATGGTCCTTCAGGACAATTTTAAGCAGAGCAGGCTTTGAGACAACCCAGAATCCATTAAAGAACAAAACTACTCAGAGGCAGAACATTTCCATCAGTGACATCTGACAAGGAAGTTCTGGGAGCTCATGTAATCATTATAACAAGAAGCAAAACCTAATGCAGTTGGACATACTTGATAGGCTGGCAGTTTCTACAAGAAGGATACGAGGAACCAAAACCAAACGCTTTCAAAAATCTGTCAAAGTTTTGGTCTGGGTCAAAGTATAAACTGGATAAAAGATGATGAACTCTGCATGTTTTTTGTCAGAGAATATTCATTAAGGTATTTTTCACATGCACAAAGTGAACTGAGTGTCATTTTGAAGAATTTTAATCTTCTGAGACTTCAGTGGAATCAGCTGTCTAGTCTACAGATGAGAAAATTTAATGTCACTGATTTTTCCCTTGGGCACAGAACAAATACTTTAGTCACATAACCCTGGGAAGAGAGAAATGGAAGTTTTCATGTCTAAAATCTGCTTAGAAAGAAAAATCCCAAGAGAGTAAAGTGGCAAGCAGCTTCAATATTACCATTATTTTACTTAATAATGAACATAATCACCTTAACATAGACCTTTCATTCAAAATTCCATTTCATAAAACCAAGAGTAAGGTCAAGATTCTAATCAGTGCAGTCTATAGCCACAATCAAGTGTTTAAGATAACAGTCTGTTCTTCATTTACTGTTCATTAACTTATCCTACATTATTACAATTCAGTGCTTTTGTTATTAGTATTAAGTTCAGCAATTTCTTATAGATGTTAAGAAAAAATGCTTAAGAAATTGAGTCTTTCTTCACAAGATTTCTAGTTACGAAGAAATGAAGACTGACAGAACATACACCTTTTCTCAATGGATAAAGATGTTTATACATATTGACTAATCTTAATAATTGTTTTTCCTGCTTACTTAATAAAAAGTAGGTTTTCCAAATAAAAAAAATCACTTACTGTGGTAATGTACCGAGAATGAAATTCAGCTGCTTCTTTTAAAAATGACAGGCCAGGATGACTATTCACCACATCCTACAAGAAAAGGAATAACAATATCCCAAACAGTATTCAATAGTGACTAGCAATTCTGCTTCCTTAACCAAAACAGTTCAAATTAACTACCACAATCATTAATGATAATTACATTTGGAACATGCTTCATGCAAATAAAACTGCTGACTTTTTAAAAATAATCTTTTAAAGAAGCCAGATAAACAAAAGCTTTCCTGTATTTTAGATGGGAAGATTATTTTGAACACTGTTGACCACTGCAGCTTGTAATTCTGTGGCTGACTATGATTCAGGAAAAGTAGGTTTTGTTCATTCATTAGCAAAGGTGGTGTTTGTCGCTCTTTAAGAGAAACTGTATTAGGCCTGGAATTCATATGCCACTTTGCCTGCCAAAGGGCATCTTTGACTTAAAGATGCCCTGCTTTTCTAAACCATAAGAATTCTCTGATACATGTACTATTCCTGCAAGCAATTTCAAATACTTGCATCTTACTATAGCTCTTATAAAGGTCTCACTTTATAAAAAATGATTAACTGTAAAATAAGTCACTCACTAGCATCTCAGTGGACCATACAAAGTGAGTTAACACTAAATACTATCAATAAACTTTAATAAATACCATGAAAAAGTATGTTTAGCTAAAACAAAAACAAAAAACCCAAAACAACCCAAAACAACCAAACGAGAACAGCCCAAACTCAAAAACCAGGACTCTGCCAGCTCATAATTCTGTTGTGTTTCCAGAACTAGTTTTAGTTGCAATTTACTTGTAAAAAAGGAATGAAGTCTTCTTGCACCAAGTAGTTGCATCCAGGGTTCATTAGAAGATGAACAAACTTTGCAGCATCGTCATAGCAGGTCTGAAGTATTCTGAAATGTAAATATTTCCATTTAATACTCTACACAGAAAATTGCTCAAGCTACCTTGTATGGGCATCTCAGAGCAAGGCCTATGAAACTGCAACCACAACATTTAATTCAAGAGCTAATTACAAATGTCAAAGTACAATCCAAGTGAACTTACCAAAGCAGTACTGTATCATACATTTATATTAAAGGAGGTGGGTACTCCATGTTATTGATTACATGAAAGGACATTTTTCAGTTAGAACTATAAGGAGAACTAGAAAGAAGAAAAAGCAATTTGTCCAGAACTGGCATCTAAATGTTACGGCCATGGTTTCCACTTTTCCCATAAATGGCCAGTCATTTACCAAACACTTTACAAATCTATGAACACTGTAAATAAAGATTTGTTTGTTTATGTTAAAGTGATGATTTACTTCCATTTTCTCAGGTACAAGTTTGCTGTCAATAGCTGATTACAGGAAAATGTTTTATTCCCCTTTACAGATTAGATCTCATTCAGAGCTTAAAATATTACATTTCAATTAAAAAAATGCAGTACTTCTAAAAAAGTAATCTACTTACTTCCGCCACATTGCAACAAATTTATGAACTGACACATATCCTGTTCGTTCACCTCCGGCACAATAAAACAAAGGACCTTTCCAGTAAAGCGGGCATTCACAAGCCTAGAATTAAATTATACATCAAGTCATTCATTGATTGCTTCTCTTAGGGTTACTCCCTCATTTATAAATCTTCCAAAAATTACGTTTTCCAAGCATTAAGAAGAAAACATCAAGGCACAGATTTTTTTAAACTGTCTCTGAGACCAGCTGCACTTTCCAAAAGAATTTTAAGCAACTGCTTTAAGCTGAAATCCAAAAGTGGAAAGCAAAACACAGGGCAACTTGCGGCGCTGCTAACAGATGAATGCAGTCACATGTCTGCTCTGTCCATGCTCCAAGCAGCTGAACAGTCTGCACTAATAAGCTCTGCTAAAGGGCTGGATATCTTCAAGCTGAGCTCAAGACAACACAAACAGTTACACAACTTCTGAACTGGAACAAGTTTGTATTTGTCTGGCTCAGAGGATGGCTCAACTTGTCTACATCCTTGCATATGCATGCACATCTTCTACTCAATTTTAAGTGGTAGGTCAGCCTGCCCTGAGCAGCAGGACCTTGCTTCAGGATCCCAAAAGTTACACCTTCACAACTTCAATGCTCCCATAGATCTACAAGGCTGTTTCTGTGTCTACTCCAAGTTTTCTCAGTCATAAGAGGTAAGTACCTACCTCTTCACCAACTTCACAGCCTTCTGGGTCACAGTTGGGTGCCACAGTATAAAAAGGCTATTAAGCTACTGGAGAATGTCCAGAAGAGGGCAACAAAGTTGGTGAAGGGTTTGGAGGGGAAGCCATATGAGGAGTGGCTAAAGTCACTTGGTTTGTTCAGCCTGGAGAACAGGCAACTGAGGGGAGACCTCATGGGGCTACAGCTTCCTCACAAGCAGAGGAGGAGGGGCAGGCGCTGAGCTCTTCTCTGTGGTGACCAGTGACAGAACCCGAGGGGATGGCAGGAAGATGTGCCAGGGGAGGTTCAGGTTGGACATGAGGAAAAGGCTCTTCCCCCAGAGGGTGGTGGAGCACTGGAACAGGCTCCCCAGGGAGGTGTCACGGCCCCAAGCCTGACAGTGTTCAAGAAGAGACTGGACAAGGCCCTCAGACACATGGTGTGAAGTGTGGGGTTGTCACGTGGAGGGACAGGAGTTGGACTTGATGATCATTGTGGGTCCCTTCCAACTCAGGACATTCTATGATTCTCACCTAAAACTATGACTTAGTGTAGTCACTCATGCTGTCATCGCTGAGAATCTCATGTGGATCTCAAATAAGTTTGTGAATACAGCAGGGTGTATAAAGTCACATGGAGCCAAAGGCCAGTTACTTCTCATGCCATACTTTAACCAGTACTTTAAAAATTTTTTAAAAAATTTGAGTTTTATGAATACTGTTCTCAGACTTTGAGGATTTTCCCTGTGCTTTAGGAGGCTGCCTTTCATCCCTGAATCGTAGGGGACTGGACCCTTCCACCTTTCTTGCTGAAAGGGAAGGATCTCTTCTACCTCTCCTCACTTGTACATAGAAAGGAGCTGTGGAAGGCAGGAATCCTATCATTCAGCTTTGCAGTTAAATGCTTCTGCTGAGGCAAACAAGGAGTTTCTGAATCCCCAGTCCTGCTCTTGTGAAAAGTCTTTGTTTCTATTTTCTAGACCCTGGAGTTTAAACACGAAGTGAGAGAAACAGGGATGAGAACCTGAGACGCATTACCAAGACCATGACTTGCAGTAGTATTTAACGTGTTGATTCAATGTAACAAACCAGAAAATTTAACTAGCTTATTGTCTTTCACACAGAAATTAAAAAATATTTCCCACTTTCTAAGCTCAGTATTCTCTGCCATAAATCTAAATTATCTCTTCAGTAGTAAAGACAGGGCTATAATCTCAAGTTACCAAGCCATTCTGTCTTTCGACATCTTTACAACGGATGCTCGTGACAATGCTGAACAAGAAAAAACAGTGGATACTTGAAATCAAAATGCGTATTAACAATGCTTTTGCCTTAAGTCTGTTGGTCAATACAGAACACAGAATGTGCCCTTCAGTATTTGGTTGTTTATGCAACAAAAAAAATAGTTCAAGTTTTGTTGTAAAGTTTGTTTCTTTTTGTAAGCAGTATGTAGGGATACTTGAGACATAATTAATGCAAAGATTTCCACACAACTGTGCTATCAACAACGTTGAATTTCTACTTTGTAGGAGATGAAAACACACAATGCAAGAAAAAGCACATGGAACTCATGTTTCCTTTCCTTAGGTGAACAGTACTAAAAGAGAGCCAGCAAGTTCTCACCTTTGCAACCTTCCCCATGTCTTCTAACGTTGCCCTCTCATTTGGAAACTCAGAGAATGTTCTCTCAATTTTGGCAATCACAGCATCTATATTCACTTTTTCCTTAGGACATCCTCGAGGAAAATAGAAAGTTGGAATGTTTTGACTAAGTGATGGTGGCAAAGTTTCTTCCTTCTTTGTCTGAACCTAAATAGATAAATACATATTTGACAGTCAGGTACAATGAATTCACATATAACAGTCATCTGAGGATGACTTGAATCTCTTGGTATTATCTGTTACAACACACCTTCAAAAAGATTTCTGATGACAAGCTGAATAAGCTATTTAAGAATGAGAGCACAGCGGAAAAATTCATGAGTATTTCCAAACCCTGTCATTTAGAAAGATTTCTAGGATGTTAAAAAATTAATAAAAACAACTTCAGGCTTCAACATATCAAGTTGAGATTAATACACTCGACAGCTTCTTGGAGACATCTGAAATAACTCAGGTTATACTATCAGTTTCAGAAGAAAAAGCTTCAACTTCTAGCTTAACAGACAGGTCACAAAAAATTTGCTTTTAAAATATTTCTAGTTTCACAACTTCAAACTTTTGAAATAAGCATGTCAACTTTGTTACAAAAAAACCAACCTGTTTAATCTAGTTAGAGTGAAGATTTTTTTTTTTAGAATCCTAAAAAATGCTTGACTTTATAAAGTTAGTAAATGATTCCTGCAGAGGGATTTTTTTTTGTAAATTATACACAATTATAGCATGAGTGTTCAGAAAGGTGTTTATAAAGAATTCATTATATACCCTACCATTAAGACAAATAGATGACCAGTAACAAGAGAAGTTATTTATTTAAATACATTTAGCTTCAGTAAAGAATTTACCTTGTACTTAGTTTCCAAAAGAAAGGCTAGTAAGGGAGAGAAACACATACAACAAGTAACAATAGAGTTTGTGGCAACTCAAAATTAGCAATTAAACATGAAGTCTTTCATCCCAAGGCCACTGTTCAAATTTTAAAACAACGGTTAATGCTATAGGGTCACTCATCCTAGTGTTAAATATGTTCATCTCTCATTTCCAACCAGAATTGGGGGGGGGGGGGGGGGGGGGGGACCAAAACAAACCACAACAAACAACCAACAAACCCGAACAACCCCAAAACACTCCAACCCTCATTTTACTCCTTATGACCTCTGACAGAGTGCCTGCAAAAATATCCAGCTTTCCTACCACGATCAAAATTCTTCTTTAAGTCAGTGAAAGAACTGGGTGCTTACAGATAGCAGATTTTAATTTGCAGAGTTCCAACCCAGAAGCCTTCAGTGGAAGGCTACACATGCTAAAAAAAAAAGTGTGAATTAACCTTTCTTTTCCCTCTTCTGCATTTGAGGCGGCATTCCTTTTCACAACTGCAGAATTACCTCAAGTGAGTTACAAGTTTTATTTCATAGATTTAACTTGAACTCATGATACCTATTGCCCAATGCCTGACATTTTCTGAGAATCCTGTAAATTACACCTTTTCTACCTCATCATTAGTTCAGTGGTCCAGCTAATGAGGCGTCAGCTTAGAACAGAAGTGCCACAAGGCATCAAAAAATCCCTTCCAACTGTAGACTTCCAAACTTTTGGGAAGAAGAAAGATAGCAACATCTTATTCTCTAAGTAACATTACCACTGTCACTACAAATAACGTATATAGTTGTTTTAACACCTTGTTTCGTTTTAGAAACCTCGCCCTGGCACTTCAGTAGAGCCCTAGCAGTTACTCTATGCAAAACGCACTAAAGACCTGTTCCTTGGACTAGTACCCCACAGCCAGACAGCTAACACCCTTCTGAGCACTAGCAATCAAACCATCTTTACTCAAACTGCTATGTTCATCCCAAACAGCACACATCTTATTTCCCTTTTTCTCCATTTACAAGATCTACCTGGATAGCTGTCCCTGTGTGAGCTTTTCAAATTGCCAATGAAGTGGCAGGTCTTCCAGTTCTTCAGAGATGCCCAACTAGGTGTGCCTCATCTGAGAAAAGGGTAAGTGTCGATTATGGACTACTAATGTCCTTTGAACTTTTCAGGTAGCATGAGGTAAATCAGTATGTCAAGATGTAGTATAGACAGACAAGGTATTTTTAGAATCCACTGCTAGGAAAATTTAGAGCCTGAGATTAAAAAAAAAAAAAGTATATTTCAAAAGGAAAGGTAGGGGAAGAGTAGTTTCCAGACTACACTGGAAAAGGGCATGAGAGAAGAAGAAAGTCTATCAACAGAACTATTTGTTCATTGCAAACTTCACATTATTTCAGAAACTACTAATTTACTTCAGATACCTCAGAGTACACAACAAACTATTTCCATTTGTAACAGCTGTACTTAAATGCATGTGGAGATGTCAGGATTTGTAGTAAGACCTGTCCTAGTACATGTAACTTCCTTGAGTGTTTTTTAAAAGAGTTATACAATAAAGACTTATTTTTCATCTTTGTTGTAAACATGTTCGAGACAATGATTATGAGGAAGAAGTTGAGCAATAGATTCATAACTGAAGATAGCAAAAAATTATTTTTCTAAGATGAAAATGTTACGTTTAAGCATGACTTTGAATTCAGTATACTTAGTGTGAAAATATACAATACTTTATCTGTAAGACAGTACATATATTCAACTCTAAAACCAAGTATAGAATACAAAACTCTCACTGCATGACAAAGTATTAACTCTCCCTATATTAAAAGACGTTGTCTGTTTCTGCATGCTGGTTTCTCAAAGTCAGTGAAAGAAAAGTGTATGATCACTTCACAATCATTCCCAATAGATTTATTTGGTGCCTACACGTAGGCATCTAGTGAGAATACCATCTAGGGCACAACCCAAAATGCCCTTTAATATTCCATGTTGTATCCAGCAACCAGCTCGGAGCTCGGATCTTGCTCTGCATCTGCCATGAGGATGTTCCAAGCGCACTTAAATGCTTCTTAAATGCCACCCGCAGCTCGCAGTTTGACAACTGAATTGTCCTGTTAATGTCAGTCAACACAGGGCTAAGAGCTGGTACCAAAGAAAGAAACGGGCTGTCCAAAGCTATCAGCTCCAACTAATGCACCCTGAAGTTAGCGTTGTATCTTCTTTCTTTCCTCACCTTCCCACGAAGGGCCAGGGATTCTTCTCTCAGCCTGAATCCCATCCAACAACCAAAGGCTCCTTGTACAACTGAAGGCGCTCTGCCGAAGGAATACATGATACTAAAAGCACTCAGCAGGCTCCACTGCTTTTAGAATTTCAGCTAGTTACTTCTGTGAAGTGCACATATTGTACAGCTGATGAGAAGAGTCAGTTCTGTTATTTCAAGCAATCAAAATGCACTAATTGTGCGAGAGAAAACTGTTCTACAATTCATCAGAACTTTATCCAGGGAATTTCTTCATTAACAAGAACTGTTAGAAGTCTGCTAACACTGAATCTTTGAATGGAAAAGCCTTTTTACACAACTATTCCATTTCAGTGGTCAGCTTAACATTTAGAAAGCCATCTACAGTTTGTTATGGCTTTAAGTTAAAACCTTTAATACTGTTACCAGTAAGCCAAGCTGACAAAGCAGACTGGTTTGGTTAAGTGAAGATTTTCACTGCAACTTGACAAGAAAGAATACAAAACATAATACGCTCGGAATTAAGGATAACAGCTTTATAAGCTTGTAAATAACTCATCTAAACAGGAGTGTTCTGAAGTGTCGGGACTGAATGGCACACATTAACCTCTGCAATAAATATATGGAAAGTCCAGAAACTGTAAGTGTATTTATTGTAAAGCTGCCACTGCTATTTGAGTTTTACCCAAGAGATGGCAAGTGAGGGTTCCTTGAAAATCTTTTATTTATAATAATGTAAACAAACTTAAAATTTGTCTATATGAGAATTCAAGGAAACCTTTAATACATAACCAGTTCTCATTCCAGACATACAACCATAAGTACTGTCCACAGCTCTCCAACACTTACTTGCCTTGACTTTTACAAAGGAGGAAGTGGACATTCATATCTCAGTGAGGTCACTGTTCAAAGGGAAAACTTCCCATTTTGTTTTGTGAATCTGGATCCAGATACTTTTCCAGCTGTTGCCAGTGAGCAGAAAATAAAACCATTATTATAATTACAGTATAGTCATATGTTAGTATATACCAGAGAACATGGACACACCTAACTCTAAAGAGAGAATCTCAGCCTTCTTGCTAGGTAGTGACCTTATACCTACCAACAGATGAGCTGCACTCAGCAGTTAACTTGGTTCTCAGCAAAAATGAAGAGAGATTTTTAAAATGAAGTGCCCTTTTCCATCTTTCTCAAATAAAAGAACGAGAAGATGTTATGATGCAATTGTTAAACAACAGGATGAGTTTCTGAAATAAAAAGGAAGGTGGTGCTTGTTCCCACATATTTTAAGACTGGACTCAGTCAAGGCTAGATCTATATTTGCACATAGAGACTACCACCCAGAGGTACTGAGCCTCACAAAGGAGTTAAAGATGCGGATTCAAATGCAAATGAGTGAAACCTCAAGTAAAAAAAACTTGCTGGAAAAGGAAAAAAGGTGAATATGTTTATGAATGCAGTATTTTTTAGACAGCTTACTGATTAAGACACTTGCTCATTGAGCTGATACAGTATTTGCATTGTTTTAACATGACTACCACAAAAAAAGATAAATTCATTCAGAAACACTAGTGCTTTCTAGTATCTAACAGACACCAACACTTCATGCCTGTTTCTCTAAAAAAAAAATTAAAACATATTTACAGAGTTAGCATTCAGCTCTTTTGGTATTATTAGACATGAATCTCCATAAGGATAGCCATATTAGAAAAATATCAATGGAATACATACAACAGGGTCAAAACAATAGGAACCACAAAAACTCTGCCTCATTTATACCCAACTTCACATTAAGTTTTTACTAAGAAGTCATACACCACAATCCCAAACAAAAAATGGCATTAAATACTGTAAATACTATATTTTTACCTATCAAATATGTGAAAGTTTTGTTTATGTCCTAAGTATTTTTAACTAAAGAATCTAAGAAAAAAAGCTGCAATATTTTTGCCCTGGTTTTGTTAAAAACAAGTTTATCTTTTAGTGAATTTCCCTGTGAGCTAAAGTTTTTTTATTAACTGCAGTTTTCTGAAAAGCTAGATACATGTTTTGGTAGACATAGTAATGGAATGCAAGATCATTTGATAATGATGCATCTTGCCAGATGTGCAAGCGGGAGGTGAACTGAAACTGACCAACTAAGTATTCTATCCCATTCACATGATACTTCATATAAAAGTGGGAGATCACAAGGATCTCGTCCCCTTTTCCTTATGGCCGACATCAGGAAAGGACCTTGCAAGTTGTCCCTGCAAACTGAGGTCTAATGACAGGCTGAATCCAGTTCCAGCTGGTGGGAGAGTCCAGTCCAGGACGTCTGGGTGCCCACGCTACATCTGCTGGAGGAGTTGCCAGGACTTTCAAGATTGGTTTTGTATATTATTTTCTCTATTTCCATTACTAGGATTAGTAAAGCATTTTTAATTTTTCCAACTCACTTCTCAGTCCTTCTTTCCTTCCCAATCACCCGTCCTTAGTGGGAAGGAGGGAGAGGGGGCTAACAATAAATCTACCACAATTTTATTGTCACTCTGTAATCAAACCTCAACAACTTCTCACATGTGCAATTCATAAGTTAATCTACTTCTTCAATAGACTAGGTCTTCTATTCTCATGTATCACACTTCATGCTAATGTTACCTGGGTAAAACAAAGTGCATAATGAGCTCTGAGGATTTTCTGCAAAGGTATGCTATTCTGCCTTTTAAATTCTAACATCCCAGCAACCACCCAGGTACAATGCTTATAAACCACCCAACAACAAAAGCAGACGCTGAACAAAGTTCCCAATACATAGTAAAAAACAAGTCAACACAGAGACCCAGAGAGCAATAGGGTGATACTGATGAGAGCTAAGGGCTGTTTAGCACCTGAACTTGAAAATAAATTCTAAGCTTCTGCTACACTATTTTATTCTAAATGAAAAGTCTCTCCTTTATTAAATTCAGCAAGTTCTTGCAGAATACAAGGTGTCTTACAGTTTGTCAAAGTTAAATGGTAATTGTGAATGTAAGAAAATGTTATCAGTATGAAGGTTCAAAAAAAGTACCTGACCCACCTTCCCATCTCTGTTTTTATAGCTGTTAGTCTAAGTCTGGCCAATAAAAGTCACAGGGATATTTCTTCTTTAACTTACTATCTCTTTGATTGCACAGTGAAAGTCAACATTTCCCTCTACATCAGCAAGTGACATGATCAGTAGCTTTATGGAATTTGAATCTTGAAAACAACAGGTAAAATATTTATGCCACTATTACCTAGAAAATTATTCAGTCTTATTTGGAAGGAAAAGACATTACTTTAGAAAAATCTGTTCCAATACTTCAAATATTTTGGCATATTGAGGAGCTTTCAAAAGATCTGCTTCAGGATAGGTAAAGCTTACTACCCGAACTTGCCTGAGGACAAGCCAAGAGAAACATCTCTTCTGTAACACCAGCTCTCTTAACCTTGTGGCAGACACTCAGATTTCCAGTTATCTAAGTTAAGTGATGTTTGTTCCTTGTTCTCTGCATGCTCTTCATGAGCCTTTTTCTAGCCAAACTAAAAAGACAGATTATTGCAAAACTTCACTGGCTGTACCACTTCCCATTTAGCTTTATATGCTGAACAGTATTTTTTCTTCTGTGAAAGATGATCCTTTGACAACTTCAAGCTTTCAAAGTTTTTTTTTGTTTGTTTTGTTTTGTTTTTTTTCCCAAATCTAGCTATTGCCCTGAAAATAGCTTGAAAACAGTAAGTTAATCTGAAAGCTTAATAATGAAGTTTCACAGCAAGGCATAGAGGAAGCTACACCACTGTACACTTGCATCTTCACCCCCTCTCACACACAGGGTTTGCTGATCTTTGTCAGCATTAGTGGTAGTGCAGCAATCCAGTGAATCACCTCTGGTCACCAATACAGCTAAAATGCAAGTTTTTTTTAAAAAAATAAATCTATTTGTCCTCATCCAATCTCACATAGTTGATTTCACTTAGAAGTAACACAGTTCTGATGCTAACATAAGGAAGATGAGAAGAATACTATACTGTGGCAGTATTGTTTGAAATAAGTTCCATTAGGCTTAAAACCATACTAAGATTGTGATTCATCTTGCCTGACTTGATTAGAAAGTTAAGACATATGTGAATCAAAAAGCTCAGAGACACCCTTCCAGAGCATGAAGCTATGCTAAAAAAAGGTGGCAGGCTATATATGCAGAAGTCTTTCTTCTGTCAACAAACATTTTAGTCCCAGTTGCTCCTTCCTATCCCAGGACTTCAGTTTGCTATCCTTCAGTCACTATCTGGCAGCTGCTTTTGGATGTGCTGTAGAGACTAATTTTATCATACATGCTCCTCTTTCCTTTCCACAGCAAGAGATAAACATCTATTAATTTTAACCTTGATGCAGCTTTAGACCAGCCTACTTTTGCTGCTAGCCTTAACTCAGATCAGTCCTCTGATCCAGTTTGGTCTGTAGTCACTCAAAATTTGTGTTACAATGAGGGAAAGGAAATGGAAAAGTTCACTTTTCCATAAAATTCTAGCCATTTAGAATTAGAAGATAAAGTACTGCACTGTTTATGATTTTATACACACTGGTCACCTGAATTAATACAAAGGAGCAAGGCTCAGCAACCGTCCCAATGCAGCCTGTGTTCTAGTTAGCAATGCTGTGTTCACCTTCAAATTCTGACGAAATGTGTTGGGAGCCTTCTGCCTGCATGCCAGGTTGTGCACTCATCTCAGTTTTACACAGATCTTACTGCTACCATTCTCATCTCATTTATGCATGTTTTTGGCAGTTTACTGAAGCCTATTGCTGTACAAAAGCCTATGGTCATTTGGTCTTGCCTGTCATTCGGCGCAAATGATAATTCTCAATGCTAAACCAACTTTACTCTAGAGACAGAGCAATATACTGCTCTGTCTCATTTTGGCAGAACAAAAGAACCCTGGATTTCTGGGATTGACATGTTTCATCAAGTAGCAACTCCATGAGCAAATCAAAAGAGATTCAGTGAGGTTTAGAGCAGTGAAGAGCCTAGGATCCTTCTTCATGTTTCAACAGTTAAAATGTAGTGCTCAAAGGAATATGATGGAGTTAGAATGGCCTAAAAATATACTCAATTTCTTATTTGTGATAAACATATAAAAACAGCTCTAAAGGATGGGAATCTTTTGTATATTTCATTATATGCCAAGCTCACTGTGTTCAGAAGTCCATAGCGCAGACAATGTTACTGTAAGTTGAGATAAAGCAAACGGCAAATCTAACTGATCTGTTCCCTCTTCTGTCCACTGACAACGCGAATCAGGCAAATAATCAAATTCTGCTCTACCTTTAATGCAGTAACTCACTAGTAATGTGGTCCATGTTGAGAGCAAACATGAATTTCAGCAGCAAAATATCAATCCTTCTAGAGTATCCCCAGCTAACAAGTAGGAAAGTAATGTTGGAAAATTCAGCTTACTATCAAACTAGAATTGAGGTCTATTTTGTCACTGAAATACCATTTGTATAGTAACTTCTGATTTTGAGGTTATACCTGAAGGTAATTTCTCTCCTTATTTTAAGTCTCAAGACAAGAGAATAAGAAGTAGCTCAGCTAGTTACACTTAATTGCATGAAAGCTACGAAAAGACGCACGCCCATCCAGTCTGAGTGAAGCTGCTGTGGTAAAGGCCATGATTGGATAATCTTGAAAGTCTTACTAAAGCCTAAAGCTTAAAAAGTTATTTCCTTTTTTGTTTTGTTTTGTTTTTTAATAGTGGCATAGCTATGAGTAGCTCTTTTCCCCTTGAATTTAACCAAGCCATGTTTAAACAGCCAAAATTTCAAGAGAAAGTACTGAAGGCTCAGTATTTAAGCAGAGCATGCAAACTACGGATCATCTACACAAACCCATTTGGGATAGTGTGTTAATTCTCATGTAGTAGGAGACCACAGGTAGTGGCATCCAGGGAAAGCTTCCACCCAGAACCATGAAAGATATTGTATCTCTTATATTGAAATTAAACCCACATTCAACTAAAAGCATGCGTAAATGGTCACCACAGAGAAGTAGTATTACATATGCACATACAAAAGTAGCATGCAATAAACAAACAAACACTGGAAAGTTTTCAAATGGTCAAAACCTGATTTTCATTAGTTCAGTGAAGACTGAACTCTCACTTTTCTGCATGATACCTAACCAGTGTAGCACACACTTCCAAATCTCCTCACTTTCAGTAACACATATGTTGCACTAACAGATCTCATACTCAAGTTCTACAACTCTGATTTTGGAAATACCGTGTTTCTCCTGATTTGCAGTTTGGTATAGCTGACCTAGACAAATCATGAAGTCTGGCTGGGAACTGGAGAATGCTATTTTAAATGCATAATTGCTGGAGAAACACGTCCAAACATGGCTGCATATGCTGAGGGTTTTTGTACAGTCACACAGAGCTTCAGCATCAAAAAAGTTCCTGTTACACAGTTAATAAGAGCTTAGTGATTTATTCAGAAATGCCCTGGGATGGGTGTTGAATGGAAAAAGGAGGAGGGAGTTATCTGTGCCTCAAAGCCATGAGTAACTTGCTTTATTTGCTGATAAAACTTTTACCAAAGGCTTTACAAGAAGTAGGATCCTCTAGCAGCTTGCTGTGGCTAAGCAGTGAAAATACTTTTTGCCACCTACACCTGCCCTGCTAACTCACAAAAGGAAAGAGGTACAGATTATAAGATGAGGAAAAAAAGCAAGATTCTTCAGAAAAATCTTTCCTGTGAAAGGCAACTTCTACATTTTTTGGTAAGACAGAAGTGGTGCAAAAATGGTAGTCACTGGCTGCGAGTTGCTGTCAAACAGCCTCCATTTTACAAATTATGTCAAATCAAGTATCCCAGTCACTAATATATCCAGTTTGCCATATAGTTGCAGCTTTCTTGGAATATACTCCAATCGTAGGCTCAGTCACTACTCTTATTCTTTACCAGGATATTCTGTTGCCCCAATGGCTTTCAGGAGACAAGCTGGAAAGATAGATGCTCTGAGTACATGATCATCTTGATTGTACACAGTCAATGGCCCACACTGGGATTCACTATGTGCAAAGGAGTTTTGACTGCCTAAACATCATCTTAATGGGGAAAAACTGACAGTCAGTTACACCTGAGGCAATTCTAACATTCGCCTACAGGAAACAGCCCTTGTCAGGACAGGCCACCAGTTCAATGCCAAAAGTAACAAATGGGGCTAAGTCAGACATCCACTTAATTCTTCAACTCTGCAATAGCTTCCAACCCTTCCATGTTTACAACAAAACAAGTTTCAATTGCCCAATGCAATTGAGCTGAGGAAAAATCTACTCAAACATGAAAAATACCAAGAAGCTTGGCCTTGTCACTAAGCTGCCAAATCAACATTTGGAGCAAGTTTTCTGTCAACTTCTTGTCTGGCAATGCCCCAACAAACACTAATTTGGACAACTGCAAAACCAATCTCCTACCCCTCTGATCCTGTAAAAGTTGAAGGGTACTTTATATGAAGATTGTGCCAAACTGTTTCATGCTTTCTAGCACACAAAGTACTACTGTCAACAGTCATAGAACATCTGCTATTAGTAGCATTAGTGATTATAAAGGTATGGGAAGTATGTTAAAATGGAGAAAAGGCCAGTGAAACTTTTATTACAAGGGAAAAATAAATAAATCTGAACTCTTCAATGTCTGAATTGTTGGGTGAAAAAAAACGAGCTGCAGAGGGAGCTGACATCTAGACCCTTAAATCATGCATGCAAGAAGGCTGTAATGTGAACTTGAACAATACTGGCTTTTCTAGAGAATAGTATGGATTTGCATAAAGTTTTTAACAGCCATGAGCAGGTAAAGCAGCTGCTACCACAAGGCAGCCAATACATTTTACATTTGAACCAGGAGTCTCCACTGCAGAAGTCGTAAAAGAACCTACCGGTTTGATTACAGCTTCCTTTAAGAGGCTAGAGCTTAAGACCTGGCAAACCATTACCAAGGGACCACTTACGGAAAACCTCTCATCTTAACTAGCCAGTCTCAGTGAGCAGTTTAGATATTTTCATTCTATCCTAAATGCTGGCATTTGCTCCAGAAAATTTGCATTATGTCAGCAAACTAGCATCAAGTGTAACAATTAGCTACACTCAGAATGAGATTTCCATTCCCTGCTTCACTCCCCAGCCCGAACACCTGGGTTTTGTTCTTTGGAAAAAAAAAAAAAAGAAAAAAAGAAAAAAAAGCATGTGTGTCTGATGTAAAACTATTATGTAAAAATGGACATTGAATCCTCTCTCTGTGGTGTTAAAAGGTCTCCAAATGACATTAAATTAGAAAATTGATGCTAACAGGAAAGCTGGCCTGCCAGATCTCTAATTGTTACACAACCCACTTCTGAGACTGCAGTTGTAAACCCAACTGCCTCACTTAAACTTCTTAAAATTCATTTTACCTCAGAAAGGGGAAGGTTATCTTCATGATGGGAAGAATCAGTGCCCCACAGCACAAGCACACACCAGCTCAGCACGCATTAGCATCCACAGACTCTGTATTCGTTGCTGCCTTGAATGTGCCACCGGGATGTACGAAGCATTTTGGTAAGAGGGGCACAAAAGTGATCAGAGGCACTAACGTCTCAACCTCCTTCACTCAGAATAAAGCCAAACTTGCGAGGCACTGCAGAAGTTGAAGAAGTACTTCTCATACAGCTGACATAAATAGCACGCATGAGCAACATTTAGTATCGTTAACAGGTGGTCATGGAACCAGCAGATCTCCATTTCCATGCTGAGATATGACGCACGCAACTACAGGAATCACCAAATAGTAAGAGCAGATAAAGGTATGGCATTAAAAGTATCAGAAAATATGCCAGTACTCAGTTCTTGCACTGACATTCCGAGGATTAATTCAAGACTTAGGCCAGCTTTTTTTTATTTTAGTTAATCACATTCAGCACAAATTTGACTTTAAAAAAAAAAAAAATCTAGTTTTAAATTTAGAACTCAACTATTCTACAAAGTGATGTGGCCTCTAAGTAGCAAAAATTACCTGTTTTCCTAGTTTAGCTAACACAGAGTTACATGGGTATAACTGTGCCACTGTGCACAGATATATTTTATTCTGTTATCATTTTGGTTCCAGCATCAGTTTTCTTCACATAGCCTGCGTAATGATGCTGCTTACATTCCATCTCTGACAGGTACGGATGTCAGCAGCTGTGGGCTAAAACACTCTACTCGGCTATCAGCCAATAATAAGCCTTTCAGTTCACATCTTTAAGTTGCCAGTACATTTGACACAGTGATTTGACTTCTCTCTCCAAAGTTTCAGAGAAATTGATGAGCAAGATGGACACAGTGCATCTTCAAGTGGTGCTTTCACTATATTCCATAGGTGTTAAATTAGCTAAGTAAGGTCTTTCTTACAAGCAAGAACAGGAGAAGACAGACTAAAATTCGTCTGAGTTTTATGCAGTTACGTATCAAAAACATTCAGTTCCCCTATGTAAGAGAGAACACTTCAACAGTTGTGTATTGTTTCACATCCCTTTTGAGAAACTGATCTTTCCAGAAAGCCCTATTGTTCTCCGTTTTATCAATTTTCATTAATAAATGCAACCACTGAGAAACAGTCTGCTCCACCCACCTCACTACTAGCTGTCTACTTAAAGATTTTCACCAAACTCAATTTGCTATGGTCCACTCCTCCCAAAACACAGGGATTACCTGCAAAGATTACTTACATGGCTCTATGCAAAAAGCCACTGCCTTAGAATTCCTAAAACCCAGTCAACTCCAACCCACCTCAGAACAGGTGTTGAGCCCCATGTTCTCTCACCATCCACCACCATTACTCATATCTTATTTTAAAGGAGTAGCTTTAATAGCAATAAACCTCTTGAAGAGAATCTGCCATTTGTTGAATAAGTTATAGAAACTACATGGATATGAAAAATTATAAGAGTGTAGTATCATAAGAGTGTAGCATAAGCACAGAAAAAAAGATTGTCTTTCATTTCTGCTCGATTTTAGTTTTTTACATCATAGTCATGAACTGCTGTCTGAAAGAATATTCCAGTGATATAAGAGGTTGTAAACTCCAATGGCAATGAAGCTTTAGCAAGTGAAACGAGAAAAAAATTTCATGTTATTCTACAAAAGCTGTAAGCAGCTTTTAATTTCAACATGAAATTTTTTCAATGATTATGTAGATGATAAATAGCTATTCTTTGACAGGCACCTAACCCACAAGGATAACTTAAAATTAACACTAAAACGAAATGTGAGGTAAAGAATGTCCACCTTCTTCTATACCAACAGTTATCAGCACTCATATTTTGTTTATTTAGATCTCCTTAAAATCATGAAGTTGAAGCAAAGTACCATTAAAAAAAAGGAACCTCAGGTAAAACATACCAAATTGAGCAAAAGCAGACATGAGAATTTAGTTTTATACTCCTGTTAAGTCTGTTTTGCCCACAGAGTTTTGTCTGTAATATAATTAGGTGGTTTAACATACATTATTCTACAATTGCCATTTACCCAGGAAGTGCAAAATGAAAGATATATGTCCGCATTGTAAGTTTATAGCTGGCAGCATGCTAAAACCAGAAAAAACCCTACAGATCAGACAAGCTGTTTACTAAAGCACTTAGTTGCCAGTAGATATGCACTGCCATACTATATTGAGATGTCTTCTAGTTCAACATAAAAAAGCCCAGCAAAAGTGCAAGTGATCCAACTAGCATTTGATGGAGAGCAGATCAAGTTAAGGGGCAGCACACAAGGTAACAGTTGTTTGTTTACAACAGGATGCCATGACTAAACTTGTCTCATGCTCTGAGGTGTCTAAATATTAATTGATACTGCTACTTTTAGGTAACTAAGATAATATTTTCTTTTCCTGTTATCTCTAGTCAACAAGTTTCCTCCTCTGTCTCCAGTTCTCCACAAAAGATTCAAATCATAAAATCCTTTAATTCACAAGTTTATGCTGAATGGCACAAAAGAGCAGGGTCAGTACTTGGATTCTGCTTTGCACAAAGAAGTATAAACATGGCTTATATAGCTCAGCTAAAATCAATAATGTAGAAGACAGAAGGCTAACACATTTTTAGGGTCATAGGGCTCTATGGTCCTCTCTTGAAGGTCACCTGAAAGGGACACTACTGCACTGAATTCAAATTTAAGTAGTCATCTATTTTTAGAATGATTTTAAAAACCAGAAATCTGAACATAAGACAACTTTCATTCAACTGCTAAACTTTCCTTGATTTAGATAAAGAGTTAAAGAAACAGTCACATACATTATCACTGATATACTTTTAGTACATGAATTAGATGTGAAGGTGAGGTAAGGACAAAGTGAATACTTTCATAACCACCAAAAGCCTTAAAGTTAAGTGTGTTGGAGCAAATAACTTTCAGTTTCTCCAATAAGAGAGTTGTATGCTTTTTCTCCCTCTCAAAATATCTCTTTGAACATTTACTCTGTAAGTAGTTTTCCTACTAATTACATGTTTCAAATGCTTCTATTTTCAATTATGAGCTCACTTTAAAATGGTGGATTTAACTCATTGCTGCAAAACAGCAAAGATGTACATGTGCAAACCATGTAGCAACAACTGCTCTTATCCAAATACAAAGTCCAAAATAAACAAGATCTAAAGGAATTCAGGGTCATCATGTAAGCATGAAAGCACCTTTTAACAGAACGTTTGAGTTAGTAAAGTTACAGTCTATTTCAGTATATTTTATATGCCCAGTTTCAGTAAAAGGCAAATGAAAACCCCTTGGGAAATGCATGCAGATTACAATGATGCAGATTAAGGAAAACAGTCTTTAAAAGCCTAATAGCATTAAGTGTGCCAACTTTCCATTGCATATGCCTCTGTACAAACATCATACTTTATCTATGCTACATGCTTCAGTAAACTCTCATTTTTTGTTTGCAGAAAACTTCCTGCACAGTCTTCTAAAACACAAAAAAAATCATCATATATGGAACCGACTATCAAAATCCTGCTAGCTGATGAAAAACTTGCATGTATTTCCTGAAATTTGTGTGGCTGTGAAGGTACAACTGACAACAATAACTTAATGGTATAAGAAGTGAAAGACAAACCTGGACTTGCTGAAAAGCTTTCAGTCTCTTCTTGAATCTAGAAGGTAAAACAAAATCACATCCTCGAGCTAGCAATGCCAACTCCTTTCTTAGGTCGGGATCTTGCCGCAAAGAAATCTCCTTTATCCTCATGCTTTCGGATTTCATATAATGTCTCTGTGTGCCAGTCCAGGCACTTGAGTCCCAGTAAATAGCAGAGCTGTTGTATTATCGCACAGTGCCACTTAAAGCAGCAGCTGCACCCGAGTTCTGTGATATTACAAGAGAGTCAGCTCAACTTTGTCTGCTCCATACATTAAAGGGAACTTGGCTGGAATCGCAAAAACAGACTGGAAAGTCACTTCGGGGGCCTGCCCTTTCGTACACACATTCCAAAGTCTAAATGGGACAGTACGGAAAAAAACAAACCTGTTTGGAGAAGCATCTATAAAAGCAGCTTCCAATTTTAAAAACGCAAGCCTTACAGGAATGCAGAGAAGCCAGCCCTGGTCATTCTGTAGCTTCCTCCTCCTCCTTCCCATCCCCCTCAGCTTTTCCTTCTGTCACAAAACACTCACTGTCTAGCTTCAATGAAGTACCTCACCGAAGGATAAGGCTTTCATATTATACAGCAATTAAATTCCTTTTAAACTCTTCAGTCCTTTAGCAGGAACCCTATTACACTGGGGAAATGAAAGCAATAACAGAAAAAGCTGTAGATGGACTTTCAGCTCACATAGTTTCACAAAATAGGTTTGTATTTTTTTTTTTTTTTTACATTCATCTAGATCTAATTTACTTCATCTCAAGAATCTAATAATTCAAATGCTAAGTCAGAAAGTAGTAGCAGAAACGAGGCAAACGTTACCATAATGAAGTGCTGCTTCAAATCATGTTTCACACTAAAATTACATTAGAAATATCAATGATGTAAGAAAATCTGAAAGTTGTTGACAGGATACTTTTTTCTTAAACAGGAGTTTTATAAACACTAACATACTAGACTGCATACGTGTCACATTTCAGTAGTGCTAGAGTCAGCTACTACTCTATTTTCAGTTTATTGAATCTCAAATACATTTTATGGGGAGGTGAGGCCATGTTTTAGTTCACAGCAATCTTCTTCCTAGAAAAAAAATCTGATAAGCTTTCGTGGAAATTAAAGTGACCTTCTGCCCTTCCTCCTCTATGGTTTTAGGTACATTAATTGGTAAGTGGTGAAGTTTTTACATTTTAAATGAGCATTCCTTTCCCATAGCAATCTTTAGGAAATGCTGCTATTTTGATGAAGTTTTTTTCAAATATCACAATTGAAGCTATGAGTATGGCAAATCTTGCTGTTCTAGTCTAAGCTGTGAATACTTTTAGCATGCCCAAATTCTCTAAGATGTCAGTATTTTACAAGCCTGTAACTTGTCATGCACAGGTTTCATTACTAACAGCATAAAGGGAAAGATGTGGTCAGTCTTACTCTGTTTTCATTCCTCATGCTTCAAGTAAGGCCACTTTCTTGGTTACACAAAGATATACGTAGCCCAAGAAACATTAAAACAACTCTTTCACCACAAAGTTCAAGGTTTCTCTTACTGGACAGCATTATTTTACCCCTGTGCTACGTTACCTATAATCTTTAGCCCTATTCATCCATTCATAGCCATTCTGTCATGTAACAATATATTAAAAGCCCACAGTAAATATCCTTGTAAGGTTAAGGAAAGAGTACTAGTGAAACATGATTTGTCTTAATTGGATCTTTTTTAGTTTATCACACATTGTTAGAAAGTGAATGATGACAAAAAGCCTGTTTTCTTGTTTTTAATTTAGTATCTAGTTTCAGTCCCCCTAGACTTCTTTATTGCAACTCGTTATGAAGATATTTATTTCTTTCGGAAGCTGGAGAACAAGAAAGGAATTGACAAGGCGAGAGTCAGACATGTTGTGGTTGGCATGACCAGACGATCAAACTGCATTGAGCAGAACTGGCTGTCACTCACCGTCTTGTAGGAAGATCAAATCAACCAACCTGTGATAACTGTGGGGCGACAGGGAAGCCAGCAGGGAGCTGGGTGTGCAGCACCCAAGAGCAGCATGCCTGGAACTTGAGACGAAGGACTGAGGTGTTAAGAGTAGGAGAAGAATCCTGCTCTGGCAACAGATGCCCATTCCAAACCAAGATGTTTGGGGAAGGTCAGAAAGGTTGTATTGCAAGGCAGATTGCATTTCAGGTTCAGCAAAATAGGCCATACTTTTAAGTAAGGAAAGGTATCTTCTCACCTAAATTGCTTTCTATTTTCACCCCTTTTCACAAGGGGTTGCACTCACATTCACTGCCTTGTTCACAGCCTTGTTTGAGGCGGCTGTAGCACGTCATTAAGATGACTGACTGCCACAGGGAGAGCTGACATAGAGCTCCAGTTCCTCTGAACCTGCTTAAGGAACATCATTCAGAAATCACTGTTCCAGTCTCCACTTTAGAAAAAGTTGCAGATTTCCCTTTTTTTCTTCAAATGGAACTGAGTCCATCATCACTTAACCAGCATATTATGTTTGGTATTTTGAATATTCTGTGGTTTTTGGTCATCTCTTCTTCAGGCAGTGAAGTATTAAGTCAATCCCATTGTTAGATTAATATTGTTTCGGCACTATTGTTGCTAGTCTGGTTTCAAACCCAGTGGTTGTTTGCATACCTGTATGTAGTATAGTTCACAGGTTGCAATATATGAAGAATCTACATGCAATTGCGCATTTAACTGCAATACATTGTGAAAGGTAATTACACTGGCAGCTATAAATTACCTCCTTTTCACCATCTGAACGGAAAAGAGTTTTGTACTGCCATGTTTGAGGAGATACAATCATTTGTAAAGCGATGTGGTCAAGAACCCCCTAAGACCTGTTTTAACCTTTCCAGTCATGAATTAGCCCCTGGGGAAAGGGAAAGTCAGCTTCCATCCAGATTGAACTAGGAGCATTCAGGTATAGTGTTACTTTTATTCTATATCTGAATTCTCTCCAGTGAAAGCTACGGCAAAATCCTTTCCTGGGTGAAGGGCTGGATGACAGCCATGGAGCTGTTCACGTATTCTGGCAGCTTATTATTAGCTGGATAAACAGAGGGGAAGGTACATGCTCAGAGCTTCCTTCCAAAGCTAAAGATACACACTATGAATGGATCTGACTCAAGGGACTTTGGCTAAACAGTTTACCACTTCAGAGCTTTGAACATATACAATAGCAGTGCAACATTTATGCAGCCTTAATACAAAAGTATTCAAGGGAGACAAAGATGAGGATCACTAATAGTTTGGGTAATGTGGAAGAAATAGAAACTTGAAAAATACCTGAAAAAACCTTAAGCATTTGCCTACGAAAATGCAATTTCCTGTTCAGAAGCATACACTGACAGATCTAAAGTCTTAATAGATTATAGGGAATATGTGTATATTAATAACAATATATGTAATATATATTAGTAATTAATAATTATATATTAATAATAATATACATAATAAGATGTATTCAGTCATACAAAAACCTTTAGTTGCTGGGGTCCAGTCCTCAACCCAGTAACATGTGAACCAAGATGACAGAAAGCCTGTTTGGTCTTTGGAGACAGTTTCAATAAGAGACAATGAGCAAGCCCAATGGCAACAGCGTGCAACCCCACAGAATCCCTGAGCCTGAGATGCTGCAGAAATTAGAGTAGCTCCTGGGTTAATTGTGGAGAGAGAACTTTCCTGTCTCCACAACAGTCAGCTAAAGGCTTGTGCAACTGGAGTAAGGCAGAAAAGAGCAGTGAAGATAACTAAGGCAAAGTAGCATTGTTACCATTATAGAAAAAAGATGAAACAGCATGACTAATTTAGTACTAGAGATATTTCAGATGTTTACGGTGGGAAAAAGGCACTACTAGTACAATCAAACAGTTCAGGTATAGCTATCTATCTATAAATATAGTTCTGTATAAAAGAAGCCAAGCAGCTAACAATGCTGAGTAGAACACAGTTACTACGACGAAAGAAAGACAAAAAAGAAATTACATAAATATATCAGAAGACAAATGAAAGCAGCAGTTCTTTGCTAAGAAAACAACTGAACAATACAAAGAACCCTGGAATGCTGGGTTCTCTTTTTCCCTTCAATCTTCACAAAAGATTGTGACTAAACTATCACCATTATTTAATATTATCAAGAGTTATTTCTTGACCAGATAGTCTATACCTGGCCTTCCATTTACTGAAAGATGCTGGAACTAGATATGCCCCATTATTTGCATAAATATTGGGCTTTTGATAATTAATTGATTCCTAATGACTTAGATCAAAGGTCCACAGTCAGACTGAACTTCTAACAAATCTGATTCAATTTCTGCAAAACATGTTGCATAATAGTAGATGCAAGTGACATTGCACTTCAGTAAACAAAATGCTCATTGATTAGGTGCATTATTTACATTAGTCTGCAGATCTTTAATTTACTGCTGCAGACCAGTGGTAGCCTGTGGATCATTGTACTAACAGCAGTTCTCAAGGCACCGAGTGAAAAATGAGTGGAAAGATTAGAAGGCAATGTTCATCTCGGTCAGACTTGATTTTATGACCTACAAAGTGAGAAAACACAACTTACGCCAGCTTGGTAGCTTTCAGCTTAACACTATATATAGCAGCATCCAATGTTGACATAGTCTAAACAAATGAATGAAGAATTATAGTGCTGCTCTTCGGAAAGAATTCTAAAACTCCCTCTCAAGTCTTCAAAGACCCTTGCAGAGGAAAACCTCTTTATAGCAATGGACTAAAGTCTCAGCTGTCCAAGTGTGTTATTCTACATTATTATGAACAATAAATAAAACATTCCTGTTTGAGACTACAGTACATAGCAAGATTTACTGACCTTGAATTTTAGTACAGCAGGTACTATAAAACATGAAATGTCTAGAGAATGGAAAAATACAAGAATAAATTTGAAGTAGCAAAGAAAATTCTGCTTTTTATCCATCTAAGTGCCTAAGCAATCAAGAACATTAACATCTATTGACAAGGTAGCCCACTTGGGGGTGGCAAAGAAATCCACTGATACTGATTCTTCAATAGTAAAATAAAAATCAATATTTGTGAATTCAATTTCCCAAACCTCCTGACTCTATCCTGAAATAAGGATGCACAGGACTGAAACCTATCCACCCTTATACTGATGCATAAGGAATGGGATTTAATGGGATCCCAAATAATCAGTTTTCTCAGTTATTCAGACACTTATCTAACTTGCTTCTTGCTAGTGACTTCCCATTTCTAACTGCTTTGGATGGGATGAGAACAAGAGGACAATGCACTTGTGAGCCTAACAGAATAATGAAGTATTACTATCCATCCCTAACTCCTCTTTGGATGAGCCACCCCTTTTCAGTAGTACACTGACAAAACTCAAGGGAGACAAAGTTTACAATGTCTAGATCACAGAAGGAATCAAGTTATTATGCTCTCACCCCACTACCAGCTACCTAAACTGATTGCTCTATAGTTATTGATAGTGTTTTGAGGATGGTGTGCTACAATTATGAACTGCTACCTGTTGTAACTGTGTAGTTAAGAAATACAAATTCACAGGGAGAAACTGATCCTTTGGCCTTGGAAGGAAGTCCAGGTGAACCTGGGTCTAGATGCACATCTTTTTTTCTTGGAAGACGCAATGCCTCCCCTGTAGAACACACAGACAAATGAAAAACCTGGAAGTCTTGCATGTACATGCCTTCTGTAATGATTGCTTATGTTTGCCAGTACTCTTGGATTACAGCAATGCCTGGAGGTTCTTTCCACAGTTGCTGGAAGAATCCAGAATTTTTAGGAGGCAAGATGGTGAATAAAAAGACATCAGTTAGATGTGAGATATATGTCATATGGGTAGCCCAGGAAGAATGGGCCAATCAGATTCTCTGCACATTACCAAAAGAATGCCATGTATGTGCATCATGCCATGGGCTGTTATCAGATTATAACAAAGATAAGATACATGTCACCTTGCTATGGTTACACTACCTGGACTCCAAAGACACTGCATAGGCCTTTTGACACTGCTCACTGCATCTGTCAGACTAGCTTCAGCAAGCATCAACACTAGATACTATAAAACTGAAGCCTGGCAGCTAATGAATGGTTTATATTCCTTTCAGAACAATTCTCATTCTCTGCCATCTTCAGAAAACATTATCAGTTTACATTTTATTTTTTGTATAGCATAAACAGAGTTTTAACAGAAACAGGTTGTTGGAATGGTGCTCTACAGATGGAACCAATTTACCATTCATGATCTTCAGACGACATTATTTATCAGATCATGAAAAGCAGGTAGCCCCAAGCCAAAGCTGCTATTTAACAGAGAAAGACATAAGTAAAATATCCTGCATGGATTATACAAATTCAATTCACACTTGCTCTAATAAGATGCTGGGATTTCACATTTTTAGATGAACCCAGTTTATCCACAGAGGAAGCTACAGTCTACAACATTCCCATTTGTAACTTTACCAAGGTAAGCCTCTGAACAGCAAAATACATTGAGATGAAGAATTAGTTCAGGCTGATTCAGAATACCACTAAGATTTTCTTGTGGGAGAGAGCAGGTTTTATAATGGAGTCTAATGTTATGCAACTTTTCAAAGTCACACAGGCCATTTTGGATATTTAGTAATTTCTAGATTGGTATTATTTACCTTGTGTCACCTTAATTTAGAAGTTGACAGAGTAATCTGGTATGAAGAACATGAATGACAATGTTTTATAACTGTCCAGCAACTAATTTAAACATTGGACTAGCTGTTCAGTGCTTCATCATTTTGACATGAACTGAATTTTCAATTAATCCTTTCAAAAACACATATCTTGGAATTTCTTCATTTCCAAAACTAGAATGATGGGTGTATGAAAGTACAACCACTACTTTAATTCCATCATCACAAGCTAACATGACATGCAATTTAGTCCCTGAAATCACAAGACAGTAATTCTGAGTCAGTGACAGCTGCAGGACAGCTTCTTGCTTATACACTTGAGATTTCCCTCCCTGAAGATCTGAAAGCAAACCCAACAAATAGGGAAGCTTAAGATACAGACCTTGTTCTACAAGTCAGTCAGTAAGATTGAAAACTCTAATTCACCAACTGACAATGGCATTCCTGGCAGAACCCCTATAGAGACTTAATCCCGAACTGACTATCTTGTTATTGGTGAATCAGTATAAAATCATTGCTGGAATAGGAAATGGAGAGGCAATAGAAAGAGCACTGGTTTCTACAGAGCTAAAGGTGAATAATAATAATTAAAAAAAATAAAAAATAAAAAAAATCACACTTCCAAACTTGCAAGAAGAGTACGGACAAACCACAGAAAGAATGCAGAGCCCAGAAGTTGGTCACTGGCAACAAACTGAACTTTAGCTTCCAGTATGACAACTGAAGGGCCCATCACTGCACACGAGTTAATAAGACTTAAGTAATGAGACAACCTGCAGAGGTGCAATGATACAAATACATTGCTGGAACAGCAACAGTACTCTTGGTCCTTTCCAACTCAGGACATTCTATGATAAGAAATTTTTTACAATGATGGCGGTGAAACACTGGCCCAGGTTGCCCAGAGAGGTGGTAGATGCCCCATCCCTGGAGACATTCCAGACCAGGCTGGATGGGACTCTGAGCAACCTGATCTAGTTGAAGATGAACCTGCTCATTGCAGGGGGTTGGACTAGATGGCCTTTGAAGGTCCCTTCCAACCCAAACTATTCTAGGATTCTATGACTAGCAATTTCCTCCACTCTCCATCACTGGAAGTCTTTATGTGATTTTTTTTTTTTTCAAACATTCAAGAAGATATTTCTAAAATATTAAGCTTACATTTGTTACTTGATAAATAAGCATATAGTCAACATTTTACAAGGTATTCCTTAGCATGTTAGCAGCAAGTAACAGAATAAAATTAGTGATTTTTTTTTTGTTTAAAATCTTAAGTTACAACAAAAGGCTTTTGAGAAGTATTTGCTGTAAATGGTGACTATTCATAAAGACTATTAGTAGACAGAGGGAAGAAAAATCTAGCTCATCAAGTGCTTTCAGCATTACCCAATTTCAAATCGTTTCTTTATTTCTTAGTCGATGAGGTATACCACAAGGATAAGGATTACATACGATATATCAGTGACGATCATATCTAGTAGAAATATTTACGAACTCTAGAATATTAACTGTTTATCAATACAAATCTAGCTTTTGAAGACATAAAACTATTTAGAAACTGTTCTCCTGGTTCTGCTTAATTCTAAAGACAGATCAAGTCAAGTAATTTCATAAGCTCTACAAGCCTTGTTTTGTCCAGATAACATCAAGAAGGTCCAGTTGAACTTTGTTCATTGTGGGCACGTTTACAACTCATTCTTATAGATATTTTGCGATGTTTCCCTCATCACCTACTCATAAGGTCTTTCCCCATATCTTCCTTGCATATGGATTTCTACAAATGTTGTGAAAGTCTTCTTGTAGTCTTCTAGCTCGTCTCATTTGTTGCCTGAAATCAGCCATTTTCTAGTAAGATCTGCATAGAACAAATAGGTAAAGCTAGTTCCATATGAAACGAAATTAAGCAGCATGCACAAAGTTATTTAAGCAAATAAGCCAAAAGCCCTGAGAGCCCATTATCACTGCAAGAACCCATGGTCGGTCAAAGCATGGTACATGGGTGGCTCTTATGGTTTCTAGCTACTTACTATTTTTATACAGAATAGCAATTGCTATGCAAAAGGAGCACATCTAACGTGAAGTACCAGAACACATCTCTTGATCAATGGCTAGCTTTCTACAGACCCATTTTAAGTTATATCTATTGTTTGCAGAATACAAACTAATCTTATCTACCAAGACATTCGTACAATCTGGCTAATGTGAAGATGAGAACACCACGCTAATCCAACCCAGCATGAGGGATCTGTTTACATATTATGCCACAGTTAGAACATGAAATTTAGTAACCATTTCTTGTGGATTGCTGTAAACAACAAGCACACATAACTGATATCTTCTCGAAGCAATGCAACTACTTAAATTGCCTAACTTCCAATTTTTCAAGACAATTGTGTGTGTAAAGCATCTAAATTTGCAAGACTCAGCTATCTAATTTTTCCTCATAACACTGCTTGCTGGAAAATTCTGTGCAGTCTTTGACTAGGTCTACCATTGAATAAACTAGTTCTCTGGATGAACTGCATTAATCGTTTTGTAATGAAGTAAGTCCATACATACTTTTGCCTTCAAGCTTATTTCTTGCTGACAGAATAAGTGTAGGGCATATGGAGCGGTTCTCAAAAATGTAAGATGAGTTCCCAAGCATCACAAAGGAAAAAAGGAAAGCTATCTCCTCCGTATCAATATCTAATTTCCTCCCAGACTGACCACCTGTTAAAAGAATGAACTGTTCAAATGACTTATGTAAAGGTATAATTAAACTTAAATGTTTTGAAAGACTGGGCAGAGAGAAGCAACTTGAAGAAAGTGATGATCTCATACAGCTATGAACTTTTTTTGGTTTGTTTGCTTTTACATGACAGTCACTCACACAGGAGACACTGCCTGTGATAAATACATTTCATCCAAATATTTGAGTTTGTCCTGTGTCAGGATTCAGGTGAATTTTAAATTTGAAGAAAGCAACATATAATTCTGAACTCAATTTTTCAGCACTAGAAATGCCCAAAACTCTTAAGACTGGATGTAGCATGTAAGAAAGATTTATGGGTTTCCAGAAGGACAGAGATATCTTTCAAGTGCAACTACCACTCTGAAAGAGGACTAAAGATCACTATTTCTTCTAACAAAGCACAATGTGTAAACAGAATTAATACTACTACAAATGAATGTGTGAAATTTATGTCCCAGGGTACAACATGCAGTTAGAATAAGGAGCACTGCTGAAAATCTACAACAGTGAATAACTTACAGTTTCTCATACACAAAATGAATACCTGGTTCTCTAATCAGGATAAGGATTCTTCTATTCCAAGCTATTCAGTACAGCAAAGCTTAAGAATAACACAACATACTACCAGTGCTGCTTATGCTGACTACTATTATTTCACCACACTTGAAACTAACAATGATTTTCTAGGAACACCTATAGCTGTACTCTTCCAGACATTAATGTGAAGTTCTGGCTGTCCTTCCTTTGTTGGCACCATAGAAGGTCCTTTATTGTGAACACATTAGTGCTGACATCTGTCATAGTGCCCTGTTATCATCACAAAAGTACATCAGTTTGATAACAGGTTATTTACAGTCTGCCTTTTAAGTCACGGGCTTGAGTTGGAAGCCAAGTCCACCATCCTCCCCACTTAATGATGGGACACAGCACTATTAACACAAGCTTTGCATAATACAGAGTTAGGGAGTGTATGTGCTAGACCACACTCAGTTCTGTGCACTGCAATGCTAATACAGCTTACAAAGCCCAGAGTTAGTAGCTGACATTGCTACTAGTATTAAGGTATAGTAAATAGCAACTCAGATGCAGACAACACATAAGACTAGACAGCTGAAATTTCAAGGCTGACATCAAAGCTTAGTGACTACTTAAGTGAAAAGCTGGTGGGATTCAAACACTGTAATTCCTCTTTTCTGATGTTTTATGACACAGAGCACATCTGCAGAACACAGAGACAGCCCACCACTGGTCTAAGAGGTATAGGTGTAAGCCCAGCTACCCTTTTGTTCAGGTCCTCAGAACTAATTTGTTTCAAAAAGCAACTGTTATTATGCTCAAACTTCTGTCAATGTTAAAGGTTTCATTCTAGTCTCCCAACTAAAATGGGTTCTAGTAGTACCACTCCATTTGAATCAACTAACTTCTAACAATAACTTGGCAAGAGTGGTAATGATGAAAAAAGCTGTGCAGCAATACAGTAAAGTAGTACAAAAATTATGAATTACAGAAATACGGGACAATGAGCTTTAATAATTGACACAAGATAACAAGCAGGAACAGTATGCTTATCAAGCAAAGGATATACAGAAACCAGTCTGAGAAGTACCTTTATCTCAAAGGTTGACCCTGCAGAGAAACGGAAAATAACTTTGAAGTATTTCAGATCATATCACATTCTCCCTGCACCACCACCCCCTAAAATGCCCAAAGGGAATTCTGTGAATTGTTTCCCCAGATGCCTTGCCCACCAGCTGGTTAGGATTAAACATCTTGCCTGCGGCATCTTTTAGGCCTTGAGGCCTGGCATTTTTGACAATATGATGAACAGTGTGCAATTGTGTACACCCCATATGTTTAAGATAATCTAGAGTGCCAGAAATGCTGTTAAATCCATGTACAGTAGTGATAAGGGTTAGAAGAAAGCTATGACGAGTTTGAAAGTCAAAAGTCACAGCTCTAGAATTTCTTCACAAGAGTATACTCATAAAATACTCAAGACTTAAATGTTGAGACTTTTCTATGCCTTTGATTTTCTGTTGTTTTAAGACATTCAGTATACAAATCACAAGTCTACTTGCAGAATACTGAGCACTAGCAAGCACTTCACACCACATAAAGAAGATGACCAGAACTTTGCAATTACAGTGTTGGTACAATGGACGCAGCCAGAGACCAACCTCACTCTGAATGACACTATGCAAGTGAAGGGGAACTACCACCCTAAAGAAAACAAAACAAGCCCATACCCTAAACAAACACTGTTTTGTTTTCACTTGCAGTAACATACACCACAAGAGGAATTTTCTTGGTAAAGTTCTGTCTAGATTTCAAAATGTATGTGTGGATTAATCCAACAGTTTATTCTGAATTAGCGTTTTTCCAGAACATGGCTTTAAGTGCCATGTTCAGATGAACAAACTCCTCTTTGAAGCACCTCAGGTTTTGTTTCATCTTTAACATAAAGACCATGTAGGTGCTTTCACTGTCTGAGAAAGTACTTTGGACTCACTAATCACTGGAGGGCTTCAACCATCTTGAAAGACAGCAAATCTCCTCTGACAAGACATTAATGTTTCAGCAAAAATGCATGGCAACTTCTGAATTTTGGATAAAAATAACCCTCAAACTTCCATTACAAGCTAACCTCTGAAAAAAAAAATATATCTCCTTGAATACAATAGCTGTCAGCTACAGTACTTTTAATACTGTTTAACAGTTGCCATCAGAACACCAACATGTTTTGTTCATATGCTACTGTTTAAGGTGCTAAAAGATTAAATATCTAATTAGTTTCAAGACAAGTCTTCCAAGAATGCTTCCATTCTGCAAAACATGTTTTTCTAACACGTACAGAAACCTACACATTAATACTTAGTACCTAATAATAACCTGATGATGACAGTTTTCTGTTATCAGCATTTTTGTTTGGTGTCCTTCAAAAAAAGTTGCATTTTAAGAAACAGGAAAAGGTGTACAGCAACCTTACCCATAATCAAATGTATTGATTCAGCTCAGTAATACTGAAAATGTATCCTGCCAAAATGGGTTTACTGTCTGTACATTGCATTAGGAGAATTCCTGTATACAGTAAGAAAGAGTTTAATAAGAAGATGCCTAAATTGAGTTATATAGTCCTGAAAGAAGTAATTCTCCAGCTCTTTATAGCTGAATGTAAAAGCTCTTTCCTAGTATCACCCTCAGGCACCCAAGGTTAAGCATGTTAACTTTCAGCATTTTCTAGAACTGCTACATAGAATTTAAATCTGTATTATTTGACCTACAGTACAAGCTTTATTTTTTAAAAAGGTATCTGAAAAATAATATTCCACTTATATAAATGAGGTAGGTAAAACCATTGTGGCTTGATTTGTGAACCATGATTAAGTACACAAAACCAGATGCATTACTTTTGACACTGCAGCAGTTAGTTATGGATATATGAGAAGGAAAAGGGTTATATTTTGCTTCCTGTGAGAAAATACACAGTCTTGGCAGAACATGCAATTATGCAACTTTGGTGGTATTTTAAGGGCTGATGCCTGCTCTTTAAAGATTAAGAAACTTTTGGATGAAGCTTCAGCTCAGCTGAATAATAAAGTCACAAATAAGTTTCTTATTGCATGGAAACTTCTCCCTGCCCAACTTCTCAAAAAACAAAACAACCCCAAAAAAACAACAACAAAGAACAACACAACAAAGCCAACAACCTGGCCTTCTAGGTTCTCTCTCAGCTCTACACAAGGAATTCCAGTAAAGTACAGAATGTAACACTTCATTAATCTCTCCTAGTTCTTTATGAGATCTAGTTAAAGACATCAACCAAGACACACAAATTATACTACACGAGTTAGCGATCAAGTACATCAAGTAACAGTGGCTTTTAATGGAAACTCTTCCATTGCTTGTTTTTATCCAATACAAGAATAAGCTGTGCATCTGCTAACTTTCTGCATTTCGCTAGAACAGGAAATAAAATGGTATGAACATACACAAAAAAAAATAAAACAATTGTCATGCCCTGCTGTCTGGCTAGTGATTACACATAAAACATAAGTCCCTATTAATTTAAAATCAATCTAGACAAACTTTAGATTGGAAGTGTGCTGTCTCAACATTAAAAAGTTGGAACTCCAAGTTGTCAAGCTAGATTTGAATATTAATATTTACAAAATCAATGCAACAATTCAGATAAAATGTCTTAGTGCAAAACCATAGTCACATTGTTACTCTTGTGGGTGGAAAGGTAAATATATACATTCAATACACACCAATAACAGACAAGAAGTAAACAATACTCATAAACGTCCTCAGCTCTAACCTCTACCATTACAAACCTGAGAAGGCTTCCCTGGGACACCAGGAGGTTTGCCCAGTGTATTAAGATAGACACTCAAGTATGTAGAGTGATTTGGAGTGATGACCACTTACAACTTACCACTGTTATCAAATGATATGAATTTATAGTCCTATAGCAGAAACAGCATGCACCTTAACAATTCCTTTAATATAAGGCAGCTCATATACACGATGCTTAGTTTTGTCTGTCACCACATCATTTTCTATCCAGTTTTGTTTTTACAATTTCTGAAAAGGGCTAGAAATTAGGTTGAACTGAACTGAATGCTAAGAAAAAAATCTCAGGCTGGGGGCAGGGGTGTCATTCTTGCATAAAAGGCATTGTCTATTATAAACCAAGACCTTCTTAAAAAGAAAGCATTGAGTGTACCATGCAGTACCAAAACAATCACTTTGTTAATATGCATATTCTTTGAGTCTTGTACTAACAATAGTGCCTGGTATCAGTAGACAAAGGAATATTTGCAGTCAAGGCAGTATGTTATAAAAATAACACTGCAAACAAACACAGGGACTTACATTTGTCCACAATTAAATTGCATTTAACAGTGGAAGGGCCTGTCACTGAAGGCACGGCATCTGAAGCATCAACATCTGGTTTGGGTTACCTCTGACAAAACTAAGGTAAACAAGAGGTATCCAGCAACTGTGGTCTATTTAGTAAACTACCATATCTAATAAAATGCTAGATTTTTCTTTTAAGTGTGATATGTACTTCATGAATGACACGGGGTTAGTCATGGCTATCTGACCTATCTAGCCAAGTTTCAGCTTTTACAATTATTTATTTCATTCTCCAACTCTGGAGGGCTCAGTGAACATAAAGACATTATTATAAAAATGTAGTTTTCAATAATATTATTTCTAGCTTTTCTACCACTTCTAGTTTGTTCATGCCTGTTAAAAACCACAAGAATGCAGATACTAGCCCTAATCTTATTGCATAGGAAAGGCAATATTTCAGAAAGCAAGAATCACTTGTTTTGACTTTTCACCCAGTGAAGCAAACGTAACATGCAAATTAGTTGCAACATAGATCAGTCTAACATGATGTTTGAAACAACAGCTCAAGACATGGGTAGATATACCAAATCTAATCAACTGTACTGGCTATGGAATTTTTAAGATGCCCCTGCAGTTTCAAAGAACAAGGGCAATATTGCTCTTGACAGAAAAATTATTGCAACTAGAAAACAATTCATTTTTCATTTTATGCCAGGCATGAGTGGTTTATAAAAAGCAACATTGCTCCAAGAAGCCAAGACATGCTTTTGGAAGTTTAGGCCACTTAGCCATTAATGCTAATGACACAAAAACAGGGACATTTTGTGTTCAGTGCCACTGCTTCACTCCACTCCTGACACCTCCTGAAATTACTTACTTGAATAATTTGCTGATACCACAAACACAAAATTCACTTCTATTTAAACAAATAGCTGTAATGAGTAAAAACCAAACTTACTACTCTGGCTCCTGAGGATCGAGGCGTTGCTCTAACATTAGAAGTGTTCCTTGAGGTGGCTGGAGTTGCCAATGGAAGAGTAGTAGAAAGCTGAGGAGGATTGAGAGACATCAAAGACAACCCAGTACCTCCTAATATGCATTGTTTGGAATTGGAATTTTTATTAGCAAATCTCTCATTTTTACCATTGCCTGAATCTCCATTACTAATCACAGCTTTCTCCTCATTCTTGATTCTTCTCAAGCAGTCCTTTAGTGCCAGCTGAGTTGCAGGCTGACTTAACCAGCACAGGAAGAGTTCATCCACCTTCATTTTCAGGACAGGTTGCAGGACTTTCCCAGGTGACATTTTCTACCAGTTTCCCTTTTTGTTGGATCAAATTCAAAATAAAAGTTTGACAATCATCTACTTATTCCACTTGACTTTCAGTGTTTCACAAATTTCAGGATTCCTGTTAAGAGAAATACTATTATTTAACATTACAGTTTTAACAAAGTTTTGATATTTACTCCCTCAATATACCAATAGGTGCTGCAATATACACACAACTACAACAACATTTTGGAAGTATAAGCCGTTAATATGTCAGAGTAAAACCAAGAGGATAATTTCTTTAAAGTCATACTGTCCAAATGATGTAGACTGCAGAGAAAGAAACTGCACTCAGGCTCTCTCAAAGAGGAACATCTAAGAAATGTTTTCCAATAACATGTATTAAAATACACATTCATCTTAACAAATAGCCCCCCAAAATGCTTATAATTCAACTTGCTAAGAACTAAGTGTCTAAGCAGTTTATGTGAAGTCTTGGTGATAGCATAATTAAGATTTTTAGAAGCGAGTCTTTCAGTCAAGAGATTTAGAGCTAAGACCAATGGCTCAAATTTCATTCTGAAGTCTGCACTTGCAATTTAAAATCTTGCTTTGCATATTGCAGCACAAGATGCATTCCCATGTGAGTGGTGCCCAGCTGAATTCCTAAAGGCCCTTCCTCAGGATTTGATTTGCCTGCCCACTTGGTACTGCACAGTCATTTGATATTTTAAGAACTGATCTGTTTGGCATTCACTTTTTTTTTTTTTTTAAGCCAATGTGAAACCCAATATGACTTAAGAACTGAGATAGTACAATTTCAGGTTCAGTTGCTCACCTGAAGCAAACAGAATATATATATATATATATATTCTAGAGAGCCAGAGGACTGGAGCTAAACCACAGAATCATTTCAGCTGGAAAAGACCCTCAGGATAATCAAGTCCAACCATAACCTAATCTAACTCTAGCACTAAACCATGACCCTAAGAACCTCGTCTAAATATCTTTTAAACCCCTCCAGGGATGGTGACTCCACCACTTCTCTGGGCAGCCTGTTCCAATGCCTGACAACCCATTCCATTAAGAATTTTTTTTCTAATATCCAATCTAAACTTCCTCTGGAACAACCTGAGGCCATTTCCTCTTGTCCTGTCACTTACTATTTGGGAGAAGAGACCAACACCCACCATGCTACAACTTCCTTTCAGGTAGGTGCAGACAGCAATAAGTTGTAGACAGCGATAAATACTGAGAACAGAACCCAAGTTACTATTGCCATCACCACAGTCATATCTGGTACAGTACAATCTGATCTCAGCTTAACTAAACCCTGTGCTTCCTCCTGTTTTTTTTTTCAAGACTTTACCATTATTTGATCCATGTGTAGAAGGCAGCAAAGATACGCAACTACACTGCTGAAGAAGTTTAAATTAAACACTCAAATACGGGAACGAATACCATCTAGCAATTGAATGTACTATTAAAATCGAAGCCCAGCCTTCATCCCATAGCAGAACTGTAAGTCTTACAATACTGCAGCAGCTAAATTTTTTAAGCCTTTATGTCTAACAGCAGTTACTGCGTTGGCAAAACCGAAGGCCGTTTAAAAGCGGCGGGCTCCGGGCCGGCCGAGCCGCAGCGCAGGCGCGGGGTGGCAGCCGCGGGGGCCGCCTCGAGGAGCGGGCAGCTCTATGGGAAGGCCAGCCCGGAACGGAACCGCCCCAGGAGCGGAACGAACCACCACCGTCGACACCACACACCTGCTGGCACCTGCTCCCCGAGGAGACGGCTGCGGGCGGGCAGAGGGGCAGATACCGCCCCCCTCTCCTCAGCAGCTCAGAGACGAAGCGGCTTCGCGCCGCGTCAGCGACCCCGAGGGGAACAGGAAGGGAACGCGCGAAGAGGAGCCGGAGCCGCAACCACCCACCTGCCCCGCGCCGCCCCTCCCGCCGCTGCCTTCAAACCCGCGCCTCCTTCCGGTCCGCCCCAACCCGCCCCGCCCGCCCACATCTCGCGAGAGCTCCGCCCGCCCTCTCCCCCCCCCCCCGCAGTGGAGACGCGGCGGCCCGTCACCATGGTAGCGAGAGGGGGAGGGGCTAGTTTTTGCCCACACTTCATCCCCCGCGTTCCCAGCAGCCCTTGCGGCGCTGCTGGTTTTGATGGGGAGCGCGGGGTCGGGTGTTGGCACCCGGCGTGGCCGCGCAGGGGCGGTGGGCTCAGCCTCGGTCTCCGTCTCCTGTGCCGCTGGGGAGCTGCTGGATCGGCCTCTGCTTCGTCGCTAGAGCCCCTCTCGGAGCCGAGGCTGCAGCGTCGTGGGACAGGGTGGGGAGAGCGAGGGGCTCGGGTTGCGCCTCCCACCCCAAAAGCTGCGGGTTTTGTGCTGAGCCTCCCGGCGCCCTGCGCTGCGGGCTGGGGGCTGCGTGGCTGCAGAGGTCCCGCGGTGGCCCCTGCGCCCGGCGCTGTCACCTGCGCTGAACGGGGTAGCTTTGGTACAGCCTCAGTTCCCAGGCTGCTTTTCCCTCACTGGCTTTCTGAGAAGAGCTGCCGAACTACGTGATCTTACCTTCGCTTGTTCCCACTGCTAAATCCCATTAGAGGAGGACGTAAGATCGTAGAATCATTCAGGTTCGAAGAGGCTACTAAGATCGAGTCTAACTGACAACTGAACACTGCCAAGTCCACCACTAAACCGTATCCCTAAGCACCACATCTACAGGTTTTTTAATTGCCTCCAGGGATGGTGATTCGACCACTTCCTGAGTAAGGCTAGAGCATATTGTAGGTAAAGGCAAAAATCTGACAAAAACACCTCTTTGCTACACAAAATTAGTGTGTCATTAGAACTAAGAAAGGTGTGAAAGGAACAGGAGGAAAGAGACATATATGTAGAAGTATGTGAGAACCTTTGAATCCCACAGCTATATAGTATAATTTCATAAATAATAATAAAAAATAAAGTTTAATATAATAATTCTTTTTCTGTTGTACTGCTACACAGACAATTGTTGTAGTTGTCACTGCTCTTACAGGTTTACAAATGAAGGGGAAGTGGAGGCAGCAGCAAATAAAAAGATAGCCCCCTTATTTAGAGAGCAAAGTGTGTCAATCTGTTTAGAGACCCTCTTTGCACCGGGTAACATACACTGGGAACTTGTCATTGCCAGCATTCACAGGCACTTCTGCGAAGCTCTCCAGGTGCAGTTGTCAAAGGCATGTTACATGGAAGAGCCTTGCCTCATATAATTCTTTTCCTTGGTATTTTGTACGTCAGCGAGTTGTCTGTGGGTTTACATCAGATCCCTCTTTCCACTACATTGTCTTTTCCTTGTGTAGCTACACTTCGCTTTTGTTTGTTTTACATTCTTCCTTTACTGTGGGAGGTGATCCAGATTTATGATGTGCTATTATCCCAGCTACTACTGTGGAACAGGTTGTGCCAGAGTTGACACCATTTGCTGTTACAGTGTCTTGAAGGGAAGGCCTAAAAATGCAGACAATACTGAAAAAAGGGTAAGTGAAGGAATGGGCTTACTTTCTTATTTCTGGGATCTTGGAGATCTGAGGACACAAAGGTAAGAAAGGGCTGAGGCGAAGCAAAAGACTAACTGCTGTAATGGGGATCTGGTGCAGTTCCACACAATTATATCTTGATAATATTCAAAATATGATTGTCTTCTGGCAAAACCCAGTATTAGTCTTCTAAGTATATCAGAGGGCTTTGACTTACTGGTATAGGCATTGAAATATATTTTCACAAGTCTTAAAATTAGATTCTGCATTCAAGAAAACCTGTAGAGTATTAAAAGTTCTTGAGGGAATCTCCACTTTTTGAAGCAGAGTAGTACTCTGTTTCCTGCCCATTGGATAGTGAAGTTTAGAAAGTATGTTTCTTAGAAAACTAAAGTGGACAAAATGGCATTATTTTAAACTAGAGTAAAGCATTCAATGTGACAACAGAAGCAGATGTCACAGTATGGATAAATTTATAAATATTATGGAAGTAGCTTTAAAGCAGGAGAAAAGGAAATGAAACCTCTGTGTTATGGATAGCAGCAAGATTTTTGGCGGAGAACTGAAGAGCTGAATTAAGAAGACTGATAGCAGAGCCACAGACATGGAACAAAGAGGACTTTTAAAACATTTTGAATGCCTTTGAAGCATTCCTTAATGATGCTGTAGCCATCTGTTGATTGACATGTTGAAGACAGGTGGCAAGAAAGGGATCAGAGAGTGAGTTGACAGAGTTGTAGAGTTGGATATCATCTGCATAGAGATGATGCCCTTTGTTGAAACTGGCAATGAGATCTCCCAGAGGAAAGGGAGAAATAAGAAAAAAGAAATGAAAAAAACCCTCTGAGAAATACACACAGTTGCAGTATTCTCTCGTGTATGCAAGTGTATATTCAAAACAATTCTAACTCTGACTTTATTAGGTTTTGTCATGATTAACAGTGGTATGAGAGAGGAATCAATTCCACATGTCTTCTGTTAAACAGAAAGTGCTTTGGGCATCATCACCAGATCATGCTAATATTTGCAATTGACAGGGTTATTTTGAATGTGTCTCTGAATGGATCAGGTCTGCTCAGCAGTGTATCATCTACTGCTGGGGATGTGTGTTTGTAGAGATATAAGAGCCCACATCATTCGTACTAATTAATAATAGGAGTGCTTGGGCCTAACTACACGTGCAGTGGAGTTAGTACACCCATACTAGTATGTCCATGTAGCACAGTACCTCCCTCTATGTAGCGCGTGTAGGTGCTAACCCTGCTGCAGAATCTGCAGAGCCACACTAGCTTCCAGTTCTTGTTGGCTCTATTGCATACAGGTGGTTTCTGACCTTCTTTTACTGGTCTTGATATACAAGGTGGTGTTAGAAGTACTGCCAATATACACTAGCGGCTAAATATCAAAGTCTTTCTTTGTCTTTATCTGTCACTGTTACAGTGACACAGGACAACAGTGTTCATTGGAAAGATTCCTGTTCTTGATCAGCATTTCTCAACGAGGCCTGGCCTTCTTCTGTAATATGTACAACTTAGATGTCTGGGTTTGAAAGGGGTATTTCCACTCCCTCTGTATTTGGTGGGAGTACAGCAGCATTTCTAAGGCCCGATTAATATTATCCTGAGGTAAACATCTAACCTAAGTCACATGTATCGTGACTTAAAAGTGTCTGTTTCTCCCTCTTAATTAATAAGAATCTCAATTAGTTTCTGAGGTATACACAACACCATTTTAGAAGTCTAGAGTTAGGTAGGATAAATGTGTCACGGTGTTATGTTTACCTGGTTGCACAGGGCTGTGTTAGATGTTGTTTCATCCTGTCTCAAAAGTAGAGTCATCGTTGCACAGAGTGTGTGGTTGAGGTGGAACATGTGCTTGAGATCAAAGTGCAGTTCACTGCAGCATCTTAATGAGACCTTATCCTAGAGCTTTTCATATGCTTGTCATATATGGAGAGAAGTACAGTGCCTCTTTAGGGTGTTGCTTTAGGAGAATATTGCATTTTGATCAGGCTTCTTATAGTGCTTTTGCTGACACATTTTACAATTTTCAAATTTAGACATCTGAAGCTCGGTTCTAACCTATATATAAGCACTAAAATAACCGTGTCCTGATTTTCTAATGTGCTAACTTAGTTGAAAGTAAGTGTGCTGAATATCTCTGATAAGCTGGTCACTTTTATTTAAGTTGCCATAATTGAAAATTTTGACCAGAAGGGCTCATTGAGGTTGCACTGCCAAGGTGATGTTCCTTGTCAACCTGCTTATGGTATGCAATCAGAGAGACTTCAGGGGAGTATAAATGCGGCTTTCCACTTAGTGAAATATAAAGTCTAGCATTCTATCACTCAAACAAAAATTGCTAGTCCTGGTGCTATTTTGGGGGGAATGGAGAAGATTTTGGGTGCCTTTTGCAGCCTCACTGAAACTGAAGGGACAGGATAAGACTATGGTAATAACCAGGAGTCCCTTAAACTATGTACCCATATCAGCTAACCATACCACTTTATCCTTTCTTGCAGCAGCTCACCAAAAATAGAGCTAGGATGGTGAACTACTGGCCTCCAGAAGTAGCATCATCTGCAGACAAAAAATTGTCAGCAATGCTGGCTTGGTGCACATGTTTGGCAGCCAGGGATGCTCTCACAAGAGCTTGATATTGAGAGCTGAGTCTTGAATTTTCTGTTTGCTACCACTTTGAGGTGGAATACTGCAGTAATATAGGATCTGGTTAATAGTTTGCTGATGCACATGGCCTTCAGAGCAAGTTGGAGGTATAATTACAAATTGCTTTGTAACTTGCCAGCTTGTGTAATGCGTACAGGCATTTAAACACTGTACTTGCAGACACGTTTTATTTCCTCCTTATCACACCGTGTAGTTAGACTAAGGCCTTGTCACTGTGTATCTCTTTACACAAGCAGTTGATTTAATGTGGGAATATTTACATTTCTTCAAGGAAAAAAGAGAGTAAAATGTAGAGATTTTAAGAGCAGGTGCACTGCAAGCCAAAGAAGAAAATTGGTTCAGCAGTTGTTTGCCATCATGTTTTTAGATTAATTCCTACTGCATATCACTGCAGGGCTAGCAATGAACGTTTCTTGTACATTTTACTGAATTACTATCGATGTGTTGGTTTATTTTCCACAGGGGCCTTGGATTGGGCAATGTTCACAGCAGTCCAGATGTGAAGACTGGTTCCTCATTAAGTCACCCTGATCTTCTAATCCCAGGTTCACATATTTCTAGTGCTGTATTTTATCCGATGGTTTTATCTAGCATTGTATCCAGGTCACATGGAGTTTACGGAAAACTGCTTGAAAAGCAGTCTCTGGGGTGGTGTTTAACAAGGTGTGCAGGAGGATGTTTATGGGGTGTGAGAATGGGAGTCCATTCATTCTCCACGTTGAGTGTTACCGAGCCCAGTTCTCTTCTAACCTTGTCCTGGTGCAACCATTACAGGGGAGAGCAGACTCTGAGCTATTGTTTATGTATGTATGCAGTGTCTGCCAACCATGTGTCTGCTACCCTACCATAAACCGTGCCCCGGTGCTTGGCACTTGCGTCTCCACCAGCTGGCTAGGACCCAGTCCAAAGAACTGAAATCCGAAGTTGTTTTGGGATAAAATACACATTTCCCTGTGTTTTATCAGTGTAGTCTTCATCAGATTATCAAGGGGGCAGTGTAAAACAGATAGTGCCTGTACACTTTTTCTGCTTTGACTGTTCTAAAGGCATGTAAATCATGTAATGGGCAAGTATATTTTTATCACTTGGCACCCAGAACTGTTTCTGAGAGAAAGTGTATTTCTGGGGCATGGTCTTTGAATATCTGTGTGTATATATATATCTATATATACACACACACACACGAAATGGAAACTGCACTAAAACACAGGATTATACTAGCTCTCAATACTCTGATTAGCTCACTGAACTAAAAATAATTAGCATAGTTAATCGTTGGAATACAACACAATGAGAAGCACACACCTTATAAATCACATTTTTTTATTATTATCTGTTAAGTGTCTGGCTGCTTGAGTAATATTTTACAACTTTGGTTAAATTTACCTTGTGCTCTTCAAAGCCAGTAGCAACATTTCCAGTTTTTGTAATACTATGGGATCAGACACCTATGCTCAGGGGTTTTTAATTCACCACTGCATTACTCCAGTTCCAAGATCTGATCTGTGATTTGACCGCTATTTTCATTCAGCAAAACTAAAAGATTAACTAGTTCTAAATTTATGAGCTAATTAGTACACTAATACAAACCACATTTATCATTTCCCTGAGTTTGCTTAATCCTTCTTCATTACTGAAGTCAGTTCAGATGTCCATAAAAGCTCATAGAAAAAAAAAAAACACGTATTTGTTTTCATTTTCATTAGGGAAAAGTGAAAATTCCTAAAGATCCTGGATAGACAGAGCCACATTCTTTTGCTCTCATTAAGGTCCTTTTAGTTACAGTTGTTAGAGGAGGAAAACACTGTACAGCTCTAGGAATATGTCTGCAAGGTTGCCAACACCAATAACTTTATCACTAGTTTAATAAGATTTAGTGTTTTTCTTATAAAGCTCTAGCTCCAGAGTTTCATGATTATGAAATAATATTATCTTCCATTAAATGTGTATGTTAAGAGCCCTCGTGGTTTCAAAGAAAGTCTTGAAAATATAAAACTAATGGCTCAAGATTCTAATTAAGAAAGTATAAGACCTCCAGATTAATTTCTTTAAAACTGAGGTTTTAGAAGCAATCTCAGATTTTGAGAATTGTTTATTAATCTAAATATTGTGTCAGTAGTGGCACTAATTCCTGCAGGACTGCTCTACAAGTGTTTCTGTATAGAATCTGGTGCTATATTCGTGATATTCTTTTCCTACTCCAGAAAGTTAGTTTAAGACAGAAAAAAACTACACCTTTTTGTGATTTAAATGCATCAGCGCCCTCAGACTTAGGGTTACATATTTCAGATATTGGAGCCAGACAGCAATTCAGTCTAATAATGTGCATGTCTACTATTTCCTGAAAATTTGCTGGTACATGACCCCTTATATGCATATATGTGACCCTACAACAGACTCTCTTATGTGGTGCCAAAAAATGGCATTAGCTTCAGCTGCTTCATTAAATTGCTACCCAAGCTGGTCTGGGGAGACCTTATTGTGGCCTTGCGGTACTTAAAAGGGGCCTATAAGAAAGATGGGGACGGACTTTTTAGCAGGGCCTGTCGCAATAGGACAAGGGGTGATGGTTTTAAACTAAAAGAGGGGAGATTTAGATGAGACATGAAGACACTGAGAGTGGTGAAACACTGGCCCAGGTTGCCCAGAGAGGTGGTAGATGCCCCATCCCTGAAGACATTCCAGGCCAGGCTGGATGGGACTTTGAGCAACCTGATCTAGTTGAAGATGTCCCTGCTCATTGCAGGGGGTTGGACTGGATGGCCTTTGAACGTCCCTTCCAACCCAAACTGTTTTGTGACTCTGTGATTCTACATTCACAGTGTGGGGTGCCAGCTCATGTGGAAGCCTCTGCTCCCCTCTAGCTTCACTGGAGTTATCCACAGAGGAAGAACAAAAGCCCTTGAAATGCTAGACCAGAGTATTTTGCGCACTGTCACAATGCTGTTTGTCCTTCTTTCTGAAGAAGGCACTTGAAGTGCACTATTGAACGGCTACCTTGAACCAAGTTACTCCTTTTAAGAGCCCCCGTCTCCCCCAGCTGTCAATGAGGCAGCATACACTGCAGACAAGTAGTCTGGCTTTTAAGCAGCACTTATCAAATAGACTGCAGCTGTGACAGACTCTACTGTTCCCAACTAAACAGTCTGTCCCCGAGACAAGGTTAGAGAAATAGTCCCTGTAATTAATGTTCATCTTTTAATATTATCAGCTGGAAAGAAAAGTAAATGTGACAGCAGTCAGCAACTGCCAAGATGTAGATCCAATATTTGAGCTCATAAAGATCTGAGTCATTAGAATACTGGACTATTATGGAAATGAGAAAAGTGCAGGTTAAAAAAAGATAAAGCTTGCATAGTGTCATACATATGTACTGGGGAAAATAAGTGAGGCTAAAGAATATGATTTGAATGTATGGGGAACATTCATGGGGGTCAAATTTATCTGAGTGCTGCAGACTTTGCTGGGCTTGGGCTGGGTTCTTGATATGAACTGCCCTCCAGAAGAGCCTGCTGGTACCCCTTAGTTGTGAAAGTTCTCCTGTGGGGCTTAGCATCCACAGTCTAATATTGCTTTTGGGAATATTCCCCATGTTAATGTGAAAACAGATTGTATTAGTATTTTAAGGCCAGCATTTCCTGACTTTTAAGTGCCTTACTGTTCTGACTCCCTACCTAGGCCTTCTACAAGGAAGTCTAAAAGAACTTTTTCGGAAGGGTCAAGATCCAAATGCAACTTTTCAACAAAATTGAAACATTTTTCTAATTTGTTTTTTACTATGTTGTACAAATTTCTTTCATGTGTGTGTCTCACAGTTTTTTTATATTCCCACAGAGGTGTTCACAAAAGAAGCTCCAAATAAATGTCAGCAGAAGTAACTACATAGAGCAAATGTCCTTAGTGCTCTGGACCTTGAAATGCAGCTAACAGGCTACTCAGAAGTACACACTTATTTTCCAACCTATTCAGGACAGAATGCAAGCGTCTACTTGAATTACTTCAAAATCATATGCTTAAATCCTGTTCCATGACATCCTAACTTCATTTTTGTATTTCTGATTATGTAAAACACCCTGTGCTTTATTCCTTTGTGTATTTATTCACTATCTATTCACTTTAACCTATAAAAAAATGTTTAATTGCTGCATCGCAATTTTAATTAAATGCTAGTGGTGCCTACAGTTAGGCATTCCTTGTGGCTTAAATACTCAAAATAAATAAAAAACAACCTTAATTCAGTATTTAAAACCAGAATAATTTCCATAATTCCATTCATCTCTAGCAGTAAAGAAAGGACTGTTGATGGAGTTTTTAAACCAAACCATATTTATGCATAATCATTATCCTCTTGTTTTCCCAGAGACATCTTGTCCAAGTGTCCAAACATGCTATGTCAGTGGGGTAGTACCAAGCTGAAGTTGCTCAAATCAATTGTTGTTCTGGGGTTGAACTTCAAAAGCAGCAAGACTGTTCCAAAATGAAATGAGTAGTCCTGCAGAAATAATGAGATACCTGATACTGCTACTTAACAAAAATTTTGGGCATGGAAATGAAGCATTACAACAGCTCAGTGCACCACACAACTTGAAATAATTCAAAAGACTGTTTATTTCTTTAAAAGCACTTAAAAACATACTAAAAGGCTTCAGTATACCAGCATTGAATACTGCAAGTACATACTGGGAACAGATCTGTTTTTCCCCCAGTTTTGTACTCATACATTTGAGCACTCTTGGGAAGACGCCTGCATTTTCCCTCAACGGTGGCTGCTTTTCAGATGTTCTAACCTACATAAATTCTTAATGTTTTACTATACTTTTTGCAATGGAGATGTTATTGGTTAGGTAATAAGAAAAAAAACAGTTCTACCATGTAATGTGCATTTTTTGCACCTTATGAGAATATTGAATAGACTTCATTATTTTTTTCAATACAAGCCTAAATTCTACCATTTGATTACCTGAACCAAAAGCATTTCAATTTGCCATCCATCACCCTGACCAGTGTAAAATGCTGAATATTCAGATTAAATTGGAACTTTTTTTCTATGAATAAGGAATTTGATTCAATTCTGTAATATACAGTGTCTCTGGGGAGAGGAAATTGAGCTGAAGGTCGCTGAAGGCAAGTGAGAAAATTGTATTATCCAAATACAAAATTCTTTTTCTTATCATCAAAACCTGAAATACAGCCATGGGGAATAAGGGGGTCAAGAGAGAATTCAATTAGAGATGAAAATGGAAAAGGTGCATTTTTCAACTTAGCTTTCATTTTTTCCAAACAAGTGGCAGCAGTGAGCTGCATGAGGACAATGAAATATTTGTCAAGCAGTTTAAACTTTTTTTTTTTTTTTAAAAACAGAAATGAGAAAACATTCTCAATCATTTATAAAGAGATAGTAAAAGTCCATATGAACATGGAGTCTCCAATTCTTCATAGTCTTAACCATTGCAGTTTTAGCTTGTTAATCAGTGGTACAGGAGAGATAATGAATACCTAATTGCAAAAATTTATATGCATAAAATTGTCTTGTTAAGGAAGAACAATTCTCATATATTTATAATCATTTTCCCCTCTAAGGCAGCTTGTTATGACAATTTTTGCACTTTTCCCTCCTTAACTTATGTTGTTAAATGATAAATGTTCAAAATAATTGTAGAGGCATGGTGGCATTATGCCATAAAAATGTTTGCTTTTCTCTTTGTTTATTTGAGTGTTTATTTGTTTTATTGTAGATTCTGAGAACTTATAAAATGAACAAGACACTGTCTGATGTGGCCACTTCTGAAATGTTACCCGTTACAGAGAAAGTAATTTAGCAAAGAGCTGCTCTTGCCGAGTTCTTGGTTGCGTGACTGGTGTTGCTGCCACCATTACACCTGTGCCTGCAGGGTAGACTTCCTCTTGTTGAAGGCATTTGTTAGAGGAAAGAAGGTTTCCTGTGAGATCCTAGAATGCTAATTGAGCAACTTCCTGAACTTGCTGTGTAATTTTTAGAGGGATTTACAATACTAGCCTGAGATAGCTCAGGGGTTCTTCTTTTGTGTCTGTACTTGTCAGGTTTGTTTGCAGTAATTTCCTAAGCTTTTGTTCTTTCCAAGATGAAACCACTATGGTATTTAGAGACACCTTTCTATATTGGGTAAGTGATAATTTTTAATAGCTTATCAATACATAACCATTTATAATCTGCCTAGTTAGGATAGACTTTGCCATACACAACCAGCCTTTCAAATACATTTTAATACTAAGGAGCACTTCATTCATATTGCAAGTACCGATTCTGAGTTTGGGTTGGATCCAATATTAGCTAGAACTTAGTGAAACTTTTCTCATATTCAATGAAGAGTAATTTGGAAATGTTGTTACTCTTGAAGGCAAACACAGTTGTCCCTGAGGTATAACCTGGAAAGCAAATCTTCAGACTCTGTAATAACCTGAACATTGCCTTTTTGGTGTATTTGTACTACTGTGTGATTATTAAAAGCATTTTATATTGACTATGAAGCTATTTTGCCTTTCAACAAAATAGTTCCTTTTTAAAAAACTGAAATTAGCATTCACAACCTTCATTCTCTTTTCATGCAAGCACTGTATGTGCACATGTGAAATTAGGACTTATGTTGCTTTGTGAGCACATGCACTCAGTGTTGTTGGGAAGCAGAAACAGTGACACGGTACTCAACACATCTCTGAATGTGTGACAGAGTTCATAGAAATGAATCATCTCCCCCTAAATTCAGAGGTCATTTAGAACACATGGCCTGAACCTTCCCCAAAGTGGCCTTTTCTGGTTCCATGGTACAGAAATCTCAATTCTTGGATTTTTTTGTGAAACAAAATTGTGGTTCAATTTTGTTGGCTTGTTTCATTTTAAGTATAATGAGTTGCATTATAGACACTGAAATGAGCTGGAATTAAATTATTTCAGTGGGAATTCATTTTCTGTACATGTGTGCCTGTCTGTATTTCCAAGTGCCAGAACACCTCTGTAAGCCTAGTGCCTAATAGATTCACTGGCTTTCAGTGGAAACAAAAGTGCTCTTCTGTTCAGATTGGGTTACAGGATTGGGGCCTTTGTAAAATAAAATTCCTACATGATGGATCAGGAGTGTCTGCATATTACTTATATAGAGATATGATTTTTTTTTTTTTAAGTTGAAATAGGACTTTATTTAATTTTCTTTTCAACCTATCATAGGAACAAGAATTTCATCCACAGTTGCTGAATTTTTCAAAGTGAAGGAAAAAGGACGTCACATAGGTAAGATTATTCAGTCTGATTCTATTTGAATCTACTGAACTTCCTTCTATTTGACAAAATGTAAAATTAATGTTTTTGGAATCTGGGGACTTCAATAACCTAAGAAAATTAAAAAATAAAGGGAGTTTTACTGAACTGAAACGAAATAGGTTGTTAGAAGAAAATCAGCCTCTGGTAAAGGGAAGAAAAATGATAAAGAGAAATCACATTGACAGAAATCTCAAACATTATGGAAACAAGTAGGTCAAAAGAGTTGTTCAAAACAATATACCTTTGGAGTATATATTATCAAAGCACCATTAATTCTTTAGGCAGAAAGACACCTGAGATCAAACAAATGCAAATTTATAGCTAACCATTAAACAAGTACTTGGGTGGTGGGAACAAAAGAAAATATATACAGTGCCGAAAATTAAACCAAGTGTTTATTAGAATTAAAAGAAATTATACAAAAATAATGTGAAAATAAATGTAAAATAAAATTAATGCACTGGATGTTTCAAAGCAAACTTAAGCCTCAGTGTTTGGTAATAAAGTTCTGTGCAGTTGACCTGCTGCAGAAATTTTATTATTAACTTCTAAGATCTGAGAAAGAGAATGAACACCAATGTCGACCATCTGGACTTTAGAGAGGAACTTCATCTTTTTAATTAACTTTGATGGACTGTGGGTTGCTGGAGAATACAGCAAAATAGAGGTTATGCAGTAAAACAGGTCGGGGAGAGACAAGCATCAAGTAGAACTACACATGTTGTGAATGTGTCAAGATACAGCAGAAAACCTTCACTTCCCTTCAGAGGTGTCACTTTATGAACTGAGGATGATGGCAGCAAAGAAAGTAAAGGGTTATACGAAAGGCTTAAGGATGATTGGCGCTGTGTATCTCTTGCAAGGTGCTGGAAATCCTCAGCTTGGATGAACTCAATGAGAATTAGGGCCTGGGCACCAGCTTGCACTTGCAAGGCCAAATAAATGATGTAGAAAGTCGGAGATAAACAGTTAAAGGCCACATATGCATTTGGTGGCTTAGTGCACGCAAATCGCTTAGACCAGGGGTGTCAAACTCATTTTCACCAGGGGCCATGTCAGCCTGGTAGTTGCCTTCAAAGGGCCAAATTCCATTTTAGGACTGTATAAATGTAACTACTTCTACATTTATACAGTCCTAAAATGGCATTTGGCCTTTTGGAGGCAACCGTGAGGCTGACGTGGCTCCTGGTGAAAAGGAGTTTGACACCCCTGGCTTAAATATTAAAACACTGCTTGAAAGCACAGCCTCATGACTGCTCTGTAGTGAAGTGAAGGAAATATGTCATCTAGGTAAGAGACTGACCTACTTAATTAAATACTTTTGGGAAGACTTTTTAGATATCACAAATGCTTTTCCACACAGTGTTAGGATTATGCCATCAAGCACTCGATCCAGATTTCCCAATGGGTAAGGCAGTAAGCTCAGCACTATTGTATTTCACCATGGGGAAAATATTACACAGATGGAGCAGGAGACAAGGTACTTTGCTAGAGCAACATGGCCACGTGAAGCTGTATGTCCCTGAGGTCCTGGGCTGGCATCATTAGCGTCAAAGTGCAGCAAGGCTTGCATGCTGGTGAAGGGACAGTGCACTTTTTACTACTCTGCATGATGAATGGCAGCCCAGGGGATGATCCAGGCTCCTTGGAGCTATTCCAACTCCCACCTTGTCCCTCTGTGGCTATACTGCCCCTGGAGAAGTGAGAGAATGGAGGGAAAAAAGTATTAAAAAAAGAAAAGTCACTGTTCCTCATAAGACCCTTGCTGGACTCATGGAAAATAAGCATCAAATGCTTAACGCTATGGGACTGTCCTTTCCAAAACTATTCTTCAGTTTGTTGCTGTTTTATCAAGCTATTTATAAAAGTCCACAAAGAGTGGAAGATATATATTTGGAGATGGACACCTGGAGGGAGCTCTCTTGAGTAGGTGACAAATTTTTTTATGGCCATGTCAATACACATAATACATAATTTTAACCCTGATGTTTTCAACTTCAGCAACTTGCAAACGCTGTTGTTATTTTGTGGGCCACGGTATGCTGACCGAAGGATCCATTCCAGGTCCCGTTGATATTGCTGGGGGGTTCATCTCTGACTTTAAGGGAGCATGGCTTTAGCCAGCAGGGTGCAGCTGTGTACACGTCAGATATAAGGGAATTTCCTATCCACATGGCAACAGCATGATTTCTGAACAGCCACGTGTGCAAATGGTGTTAAGTATAAGAGACCACCTGGTGGAAAAAGGGTCTGCCCAGGGAACTGCGATGTGAAATGTACTCTGATAAGAAGGAATATATCTGTTATATCAGTATATTTTGGATCAGAATTTAAGTGAGATGTTGAACACCTTGAGCTATTAACGGTCTCGGCGAAACTTAATGCTGGAGCCAGCTGGATACTACTTTAGTGGGACAAATAAAGGTCCGAGTGTAGTAGAAGACAATTTTATTTGGTAAAGTGTAAATGGAATAAAAGCAGCCAGAAGCTGACAGAACTGGGTAGCCATACTCTGTGAAATTGTTTCTTCCATTTAATAGAAATTTGCAGAGTGGCAACTCCCTCCAAATGTTTAATTCTCCATTTTTATAACTCTACAATATGAGGGAAATATCCTAACGTGAATATAACTGTGTTCCTTTTGTTTATAAGAATAAACACCTTTTCTTTCATCTGCAGAGCCATTATTGCAAGAGTGAGTCAAAAAGAGTGATCAATTTTAAACTGATAAACAGTGAAAATTTTCAGTGGGTAGAGTAAGTTATGCTGAGGTTATTAGGTGAGAGCAGATTAGGAAAAAGCCAGCACTTTTGTTTATTGAGCTTTTCTAAGAAAAAGTAAACTCACAAGGCCTTGCTTATTAGCTTTTTTTTATTAACAAGTTGCATACCATGGTATGCACACATGCATATCAACAGTTAAATCTGAACTTGTTCTGTCCTATGCATAAATATGTATGCATGTACTATTTGCTTTACATACAGAAGCAGCTTAAAAACCAAGAGAGAGTCTGGCTCCAGCAGAGCTTTTCCTGTTTACTTTGTTGTCTGTTGGATCATAGGCTTATTGAAATACAGCTATCATTTGGTAAAGTTCTCAACCAAGACTTGTCTAAGAGGTTGCTTTGCCTAAGTGCAGAGTGCAATGATTAGCTTGCAATTGTGAAGAAAGACATACACACACAAAGATAAACCCAATCTTATAATTGCATTACATGAGTATATTACAGAATAGGTTTTTTTTTAGAAAATATATCAGATTGTTAGGTACAGAATTTCTACAATTAATTATTTCTTTTGGTACCTGGTTCTTACAAAGAAAAAAGAAACATCCCTTTCCTTCTTCTCTGCTTCACAAGCAACTAACAACCAAAGCAGAATCCCCTCTAGGTCATACCTTTTATTTGCCATAATCTGATTGCCAATGACACAATTCAGCTGAGAACAATCCATATGCATGTTGATGGACTTGCCAGCCTTGCCTGATGGGAAGGGAGATCTCGACTGGAGAAAGTGAAAGGTTAAATACCAGGTGAAAACTCTTAAGTTTTGAACTCCAAATGGTGTTTTACAGGGTAGGACTTTTGCAGCATCCTCTCAGGACAGAGAAAAGTACAGTCAGCATGAGAGAAATGAGAATGTCTAAACTGAGTAGACCAAACCCATACTGGTGCGTCCATGGCCAAGTACAAAGGCTTACTGTGGATGAGTTACTGCTAGATGTGCAAAAGAGAAACCTATTAAGCTTTGGGAAACTCATTCTTATATTCTCTAGTGACCATGTTGCTGTCTGCTGAAGAAAGAACATGAAAATTGTATTGCTAGAGATGTGTGCAGGGATTCCTCAGTGATACCTCTGCGCAGTTCATCAGCCAAAGCCTCCATTCCTGCTGTCTCCAAAGGCTGAAACACAGTGAGTTGAAAGGGCTTTTATGTGAACAGGGCACAAAACACCCATCAGCTGGTATGCTAGTGATACCATTTTAAGTGTTTTGCTTAAAAATACATAACTGTGAATATTGAACTTCTTAGACAACTCCTCTGAGGATGAATAAGGAAGCTTCAAATTCATCTGTTCTAAATAACTTAAGATGTAAAGGATCTGTGCATTTTACTCGTTCCTCTTCATGCTGAAGAACCAAGACGGGATACTTCTAGATGTATTAAAGGAGTGAGGCACTAGTCCTTGTCTGGAGTCTCTGAAGGCCTCCCAGGTGAATTTTGCTTTGGAAAAGAATAAGAAAACTCTCTTCCAGTTTCCATGAGTCTTCACTTCTTAGCACAGGTAGAAACTTGCATTAACCTCACTGATAACCTTGACCTCAGTTACAAGACAACTTTTCAAAACGTTTAGGTAATGAAAAATATAAAGTATCTCTCATTACTGCCGCAGCTAAAGGATCCTTTCTGTTTCCCTGCATTGTAGGAGCTGGTGTAACTTGGCACATGCCTAATCTTGTCTTTTAGGAAATGGGAACAACGTGAACCTGCAAAAGGAACAAGATTTTTGCACTTCTCCTTCTATACCTGCATGTGGCAGAGGCTGTGCACACACTGTATCTCCCCTATTGCTACTGCAGTGACTCTAGATCATATTTGTAGTGGTATGTTCCATCATCAGCACTAAGAAATTCTTAAACTTTAACTGGGAATATTAGACTTGCTGTTTCTGAAGTGAAGCTTATAAATTGCATTATGAACTGTCAGGAGAAGACATGTAAGTATATTTGTACCTGTGAATCAAGCAAGATATGTACATATTCATGTTATCCATTGAAGGAAGAATCGTCTCTTTCCCTCCTATCAAAGCCAATGTGTCAGATAGATATCTGTCTCTCACAAATGATAAGGACATGATATAAACACTCTCCTATTATATAAAAAGACACATGCCTCCCTGTCTCCTTGGAATGTTTCATCACCTTTTTCATTCACTTAAAATGTATAGTAATTTTCAAGTCACAAGAAAATTTTTGTTTTATTTGGGATGGGCTAGGCAGAGTTAAAATTAACAATTCCAATCTATTGCTTTACCTATTTTCTCTTCTAACAGAAATTTCAGCCTTCCAGCTTTTTGTGAGGCAGTAATGTGTGTACCCTTGGGACCAATGGACCATGCCTCTCTTTTTGCTGCTGTTTTCGAGGTACTTGAAGAAGCAGTACACTTACGGCAAATCAGGTAAATAATATGTTGGAGGAACATAAAGCTGTCTTATACTAGCATTCATAAAAGACCTTTCTCCCAGTAACAAATGGCATCTATGTCTCTTATAGCAGAATGTTTCTCATTCTGAATATCTGAATAAAATCCATGATTGTGCAAAAGAAGGATTTTTTGAATGCTACAAGCAGGGGTCTGGACTATATTTTTCTCCTGAAGTGCAATACTGGCTCAGTGTTATACTGAAAGCATTTTTTTTCCCTTTCATTTTGCACTGTTTCATAATGTAACTATAAAAGGGAGTGTAACAATATTCTTACATCAAAACTACTTCATGTAATGTAATGCATATGAACTGTAGTCTATAAAAATACCATGAAACAAGAAGTCTAGATCTCGGCAAAAATAAAAATGGTGTTTATGTGGAAGGATTGTTGTCATTTTGTGTCCTTTATTGTTGCTGGTGGCAGCCCAGAAGTTGGCTGCATTCATTCTCCCTGATATGCAGCACTGACAAGTCTGCATGATCCTATATGCTTCCAGAAAGCACAGATTTAGGCAGCCAGAGCTGAAAAAGCAAACCAGCGTTTTATTTAACACATCTTTTAAATGACATTTCTGTTGTCTATGTGTTAGTGACTATGAAACAACAATATTGATGTTTTTAATTAGTTTCACATAAACAACTTTGATAAACAGAATTAAATGCAGTTTATGGAACAGGTCAATAAGCAGCATATATTAATATAACAGGCAGTTGCTGTTAGGAGTAGCAGGTGTTCTTGGTCTGATTCCCTGATATAAGCTGGTTTCATTTACATGGACATTTGCGATAGTAATGAAAGTGTGTCCATACTTCTAAAAGTAAAAAACTGCTGCTTGTGAAATATTATTATGTGAAACTCAAGTAACGTATCTTCGTTGAATTTTACCTTCTCAGTCCATCTATTTTATCATGTAAGAAGGTAATACAGTCATGTGCCTCCCTTCTAACTACATTCTGCCGTAACACAGAATAAAATACTGTAAATGAGGCTGTAAATAGTTTCTCAGGATTTTTGTTGGCTTCTTCCAGGGCTATGAGAAGGAACTGACACTTGCTGAGAAACTACCCATCTTCCATTTTCTGTATGGCAAAACTCGCATTGTCACAGGGATTTAGTTGTTGAATTTTTGAGCAAGGATGTGATCACATATGTATCTGTCTTGGAAACCAGGGAGCATGTTTTGTCATTCCTAGAGCCTATACAAGTTAGTGTCATATTTAGCCAAGGTGATTTTATATTTGTAGGAACAGAATTCTTTTTTCTGACCACTTCATCTAAGTAAAACAAAGATGTCCATTATAGCCTCTCAGCGCTGTGGAGCCTTAGCACAAAGTCCTGAAACATGGGCAATAGGGTAAAAGGGAAAAGACCCAGTCAAAAATATATGATAAATAATAAACCACATGTACATGTCTCCAGAAGCTATTGCAAGACTAATGCCCCTGCCCATGTAATGCTGTTACCATATATTGGTTCTCATGACAGTGAGAATGACACAGGAATAGCGCATTGAAAATTAAGATGGCCAGAAAACAACATGCTTAAAAGCAGCATTGAGCTGACAGAGGAGGTAGAAAAACTAAAATGCCGAAGTCTATATCCTTAAATGCAGCAGAAATTTACTCTTCTTTCTTTTTCATGCGTACATGGTACCTAGCAAATATTGTATCAAGCCTCCTTTTTCACTCATTTCAGCCTCAAATTAGGGTTCTCACTGGTAGACTGAATGCTTTGCTGAAGGTAAGAAACAGAGAAGCCGTGACGCTGACTACAGTGATGCAAAAAGAAAACTGTTGGTACTTTGCTTTCCTCCGGGCTGGATTCCCTGAAAAAGGCGACGGGATGCATATAATGGGGGTTTGAAATGCAAACATGGCACAACAGGGCCTTGGATTCCTACGACGCCTGCCTGGGGTTGAAAGATTTGAGAAGCTTGGCTGGTGCTTCTGTCCTGTCATGTGCTCCTGACAGTTCAGAAATTCTCGCCCACTGAAGCAGTCCCTGGGGTGTGCTCTCCCTAGAACAGTTCCCATCAAAAGTCCAGTTTTATGTGTCCAAAGGAGGGTGAGGAGTTTCTCATTTAATTATTTTTCACGTGATCCCCAGGCGGTCAAATCTAATCCCAAGGAGCAGGTCTAAAACAGGGCTTAGAGGAGGCTGCCCCAACTTTAATATATGAAAAGCCAGGAAACACAGAGTGACCTTGGGCTTAGGGCAATCCAGTGCAACAGCAATGTGGGAAAGAGGACAGCATACTGAATAAATTAAAGTAACTTCTGTTTGAAACTTTAGCACTGCGCAGATGAAGAAGCAGCAAGTATTTTGTCAGGTGTGCTGAAGAACTGGAAAGGAATTTGCTGTAGGGACACTGCAACTACTACTGCATACAGAGCTGGAGCTGTAAAAGAACACCATTCCAGTCTGGTAGGCACTGGCTCAGCAAAAATCATTCTCAGTTCCAAAATGCAGAATTCCCAAATCTGTGAATATGTGAAACACAGCTGATTTCTCTGTCCTTGACATCACTTACTGTCCTTGTTTGCCTTTGCTTATTATCCTCTACAATGTCAGACCATAGTCCTGCTCGTTGAGCTTCTTAATTTTCTATGCTATTTAGCTGCTGCTTCTCATATGAGCAGTGATTTGTTTGGTTTGGGTCTCCAAGGACTGTGGCTAATGGTGCTTGTGCATCATGCAGTCAGTCTTCCTCATTTGGTGAAAACACGCTTCTCTCATGCTTCTGTTTCTGCTCATAGAAATGTACAGACATTTCAGAGATAGTTGAGTACAATCAACCCTGGCTCATAAATGGGGCTTCATTTTTATGGTTCCCTTTTTTATAAATATCTTCAACAGGGACTATTTGATACTTTCATTTTTACATTTTTTTTTTCTCTCAATCTTATAACCCCATCCTCCTCTTTCAAACACTCATTTAAACTTAAAAAAAAATGGAATAACATGCAAGAGATGAGCAGAAAACATGCATTTCAATAGTGCAGCTGTACATACCTGCTAGTCTTGATATTCAACTCCAGTTAATAGATTTTCTGTTGGAAACTACAGCCGGGGGATACTTCAGTGAAAGGAATTCTCTCGCAACAGCTGCAAACCAAAAAAAAAAAAAGAAAAAAGTTCCAATAATAATTAATTGGGGTGACCTTGAGAAGTATTCTCACATGTTAGTTAAATGTTTATCTTCCTCTTTCCACATAGACTGTCATGAAGCAGAGGAATAAAAACCTTATAAAACATTCCACAGCAGACACCATGTACAAGCAGTTTAGTTATGTTTTCCTACAGCCGTTCTTTCCGCTGCACTTCTGTGAGTGTAGTTTGGTCTCAAGCAGAAAAAAACCTGATTTCACCAGCTCCTGTGGGCCAAATTCCAGCATCAAGTGAACTTGTGCATCTTCACTAGAGCTGATGCGTGAATCGGGGATGGCAGAAGAAGAAGCTGCCTCTTTCTGAGCAAAGGCTGAATGAGTGTTGTATCAGATGAGAGACAGTGGTGGGTCTAATGGAATTAGTTTACTGGGAAACCTCCACACAAATGAATTTTGTCTCCCAGCAATGAATGAAATTAGTTTGTTTTGGACTTCCTGACAGATTCGAATGTGTCAAAAACATCAGGGTCACTAAGGTGGTTGTTTTTGTGTTTTTAGTGGAACACTGGTTTAAATCAGTAGATTTCAAACAGTTTTTGTATTGGAGTTTGAAACAGAGTTGAATCCAACTTGCATTAATAGAGTTGTGGTGTGTGAACAGATTTATATGGCTGGTCAGTAGCTGGAAGCAAAGCCATTAATGTCTGAACATCTCTGGATGTTATCTGGGAAACTGAAAAAGCAATTAAGTGTTTGCAGAGGCATTTAAAGGAAGAAAATAAAATCAAATACAAAGTAAAGGTTTTGGGAATTCAGTGACATGAGGGAAGAAGACTGGAGAGGTGTTTGAGGAGTAAATACTGATTGGAGAACACAAGAATTAAACTGAATAAGGTTAAAATCAATCAGAGAAGCTGAAACTCTTCATCTTTAAAGCAATTTTTTCACCTGGGTCATAGGGTACCAATGCTAGGCCTTTTTCCTGTATTACCAACAAGTGCATTCATTTAACTTTGGCTGAGATAAGGACATGCCAATTAAATGAAAGTCTTGAGCTGGGTGAACAGTGTGAGGCTTGGTCTTATAGTTCTTTGTCATTGTTCGGACGAGAATCTTACATTCTCTTGTAAAGGCCAGCTGCCAGAGCGATGGTGCTTCTTAGGGAAAACATTAGGACATTTAAATAGGTTATGTGTGAAAATGCTAACATAATTTATAAGGACAAGAAGTAAAGCTGGACATATTGTTGATGTTTGCACATCAAATGCAAACTGGACATTAGTATCACATAAAATTTCTAGCACATCTCAACTGCAAGATGAAAGAGAAACGCAAGGCTGGTGGTTGAGTTGGGTACACCTGTATTCATAAATGGTGTTTGCGTAATGGCTGGTTGCATGAAATTAACATATCTTTATTTTGCTTATTTGTGTTTGAACTTGTATGTGACTACAGCTGGTTTCATAGCCAAATACTACAGTATTTTGTGTGTGCACTTTAGGTTTCAATAAGGTGCAAAAGCTAGAGCTGTAAAGGCAACTTAAAATACATTTTTCTTTGAGGATAGTAATAATCCAGATTTGTAATGTAAATAATTTATAAAAGTACGCCTTCAAAATGTTTTAACTACACTGTTCATGAAAATTTGTGTTTATAACATAAAATGAGTACCTAAGTCTTGAATACGGTACTCATGTTTCTCACTTTGAAAGCATTTCATTTCAGGAGTTTCTCTTAAAACGTAGTACAACTGATGAACTCATTGTAGCAACTTTACTTAGTCTCCATAACATATATAAATACTTTTACACTTAGTTGTGTGGTGTTTTTTTGTTTGTTTGTTTGGTTGGGTTTTTGTTTGTTTGTTTGTTTGTTTTTTTAGTATTGGGATGTTAAGATACATTATATTCAGCTATCTGGGTCAAATCATATTAGTTATTTATATTTAATAAGTTTTAAAGGGGTTTGAGTGTTTGGTGTGTACATTTTTCACCAGGTAACAAGCAGCATGGGATGCACATACCTGGTGAGTCTGTTGGTTGTCATGGCACTGGGTGCAAAGGAGCAGAGCTATCCCAGCACTGTGCTGGGGGAATTAAAAATGAAAATGAGAAACATTAGGTAATGTGATGTTGATTTGTCTTATGAGTTCTGCTTCCTCTGAGAAAAACAAATGCAATATTTTTAATGAGAAAAAAATACCTCTCTCATATGCTTGGTATTTAGAGATGTCAGCATTTTCTGTGGCAGCTTATTTTGAGCTTGACCGCATTTCTGTTTATAAACCATCATTAGAGGTTTATGATGGAAGGAGATAATGCTCTAGGTGATATGTGCATACTGCCTATAGTGATACTCCTTAGAAAACAGCCAAATTTAACTGGGATATGTAAATAAGATTACTTCAGTACACTAGGGTGTATTACTCTCTGTCTACCTGACCCCCTTCTGTGGCTTCCCTCACTTCACCACAACCATCCAAAGCATCTCCAGGAGCTTCTCCTGCCCTGCAGTTGATGCTGCATGGCAGACACAGTATGTGTGGGGCTCTGGCCCCCCGACCCACCTGCCACGTGGCCATTGGTGCAGCTCAAACCAGGCACCCCACTCTGCACACACTTGTTTTCCCACCCATTATTTAGATTTAAAGAACCTCAGCCGATATTCACTATTTTTTTGATGTTCTCTCAAGAGGTGTTCACAAGGTATTTTTCAGGGAAAGAGAGTGGTGGGCTTACATCCCTGGTGGTCTGGGGTGAGGAAATGTGGAGATCTGGCTATTTGCAGATCACACACCCTCTAGAAGATGTTGTCACTATAGAAGCCTTAAAAAAAAAAAAAAAAAAAAAAAAAAAAAAAAAAAAAAAGACCAATTGCCAAAGAATAAGTACAACCTAAGCATAGGTACCATGCTGGAAGCCTCCCAGCTGGCAATCAGGTGCCAATCCAGAAGGACCTCCATCTTCCATAACTTCTCCTGGACTCATTTTTTGGATATTTGCTGTCCAAAACAGTGATTCTCACATACTTGTAGGAACTGGATTGCTGTCTTAACATCAGATCACAAAGCAAATAGGGAAGAAATGAGCTATTCCATGAGTGACCACAATTTTACATCTTCATATGGCTGAGAGCCACCTGCACCTTTCCCCCTTTGTGCCCACCACCTCTTCCCCAGAGGGTGCTCCTGCTGGTGGTACTTCTCTCCCAACATGCCTGACTGCTGCCTGTCTACACACCTACCTCTTGGAACTCCCCAAACCACAGCTCTCCCTGCACCATCGCTGCAGATACCTTGGGCCTCCTTTTCCACCCCAGCATTCCCAGGCATTGGGAACTTTCTGTTCCCTCTTCCTTTCCCCCCTCTTCCTTTGGGAACTGCATGCAAAGGTTTAGCTGCCGGCGATGGGTGCTGGTGTTGGGTGCCTGCAGCCCTGTACTGGGAGAAAGCTGGCCATACTGAGCAGAATATGGAAAGCTCCCACTGCATCCCGGGAGAAGATGCGTGCTCCACAGCTTTCCAGAGGTTAAGTGACAATTCTGATATTCCACCCCATGGAGGTAGAAGGTTGAGAAGTGCTCTGTACCATAGAGACTTGGGCAGAAGATGGTGGAGTAAGTGGGTTTAAGGCCTCACGCACTGATGGAAATCTTACATTCTTACATCCCCATCACCAGACTCCAGATATTTAATAGCCTGTGGACAGCTGCAGAAAGGAAACAGAGTAAGAAGAAAACAATCAATCCAGGATGCTGCCAGGCTGGGCTGCAGAAAAATGACAATCTATATTTATTAAAGATATTTAATAATTTTCTAAAAATAATAAATGTAAAAAATAGCTCAAGTCAGGAAATATGAACGTTATTATTGATTAAGCATTTGAAAAGGGATTTTTCTCAATAAAGGAAAACATATTTTCTATTCACTCTTTTTATCTTGTGTTTTCATTAAACAATTTAATATGTCTGAATCTTACTTTATGTTGTATTTCCTCTTTATTACTTTATATTACATCTCTGTGTTCATAGATTGAATGGTATAATGCCTAGCTAGGAAGAAAATATGCTTTCTGTTCAAACAGGTGTAATAATTTCAGACCAACTTAACTCTTTTTATTGGGGGAAAAGTTATTAAAAAGTCCGTAAGGTGTTTGTTTTCTTTTTGATCAAACACTTTGGTACTCAGGTTTTTCTTTTTCACATTCAGTAGGAAATACAAAGGTGTCCTGTCTGTTTTGTAAAGGCCCTGTGTTGCACTGCTAAAATCAATGGGAAATTCACCTCTAACTTTGATGGGAATGCAACCAGACCCTATGTGTACAACAGACTGCAGTATTCATCATGGTGTAATGGAAAAGATCGGGGGGCATTTTGAATACCTGCAGTCCTTCTTGCTTGGTTTTGATAACCAGCCAAAATGCATGCAGCAGTGCTTCCTCAAGGCCAATGAGAAAGTGAACGCCAGTGATGGAGAACACAGTTTGTGAAGAAAACATATTTCCAGGTGTCTTTTTTTCTTACCATACCTCTTTCTTGCAGAGGTACTGCCCTAATTTTAAAGATGCACACACTCTGAGAAAATGTTCTTTGAGCCACCCTGAGGCAAATAAAACATCCAGAGAAAAGTCCGTTTTGCTTAAGAATCTTCTCTGCTGGGCTGTGCTGGTTGTCCAGCGGTAGCAGCGTAGATGTTAGTGTGTCTTGTTTTTACCATTCTGCAGCAGCAACTGTGTGTGTGTTTCCTTAGACATCTCTGATAGTTTGATCATCCACATTGTCAAGTCAGTGGAGGACCAACCTTAGAGACAATGAATATGAGCTTCCACTGGTTTCTTTGGGATTTGGCCTGGCACGGACCATAAACAATGATGGAAGATTTGCTTGTGAGAGATGTCCCTTCAGAGGAAATGGGGTCTCGGAAGATCAGGGCAACTTCATGCTTTAAATTAACAAGCTCTGTCTGTACCTAGTTCTTTGAAAGTACAATACAAAACTCAGTCTTTTGATCAACATTCTTTCTTCTAATCTATGTAAAATCCAGGTCTTTTTATGTTAAAAAACCACCTGGATATCATAATAGCAGGCAGAACCCAGCAAGCATAAGTACAGCCCTGATAGGACTTAGCAGTGACAAACAAGAACCCTGCAAATACCCAACGTGCAGCTAGAAGGATCCAAAAAAGCTGTAGCATGTAAACTAGTTCTCTGTCTTCTGTGGCACCTTCAGAAAAACATGGGAGGTTATAAGCGCAGTTTAAGTATTTGGAATGAAAGGTTGTCCGTGCAGGCATGCAGTGAAAGGAGGCAGGTGCTGAACATTTAGTGGAAGATTCAACCACAGTTTTGCCCTTGATTCCAACATGTACCAAATCAGCAGCTTTGAAACTGAGTTTATATGACTATTGCATTGGGCATCACATTAGAAAACAAAGCCCTTATCAAAAAAATACAAATGTATGAAAAGATGCATTACTAGTTTGGAAACTTGGGCACATTTGCTCTTCCAGAAACAGGTCCCTGCAATGAAGGAGATATTAAAAAGTGGCTAGTCAAATTTACAGATTTTAATGCTAAACACATCTTTATGGAGTTAAGTATACTTTTTCTTTCTGTAAGAGAATGAGATGATAGAAGACATTCTGTGAAATGTTTCAGCGAGTAACAGAAAAATCTGGAACTGGTCCTAATGGAAAAATGAATAAAATAGAAACATAGATCAGTATTAAAAAGGAAGTTCATGCTTTTTCTGACCTTTTTGCCAGGAACAATTCAAGGAATGAAGCATTTGCTCATCTTTGGATGGGTGATGAAACCCACTTCTGTTCAGCAAAGTAGCTGAGCCTGTACCAGGGTCCTGTTAAAGAATTTGTGAGGCATCATTGCTGGCTTTAAATAAAAACTATGAAGCTACAAACAAAATTACTGTCAGCCCAACTTATTGTTTAATTTAAAGTATTCAACAAATAACATCCCTAAAATCACATATGTACTTTAATTACAAGAGCTTTTTCTGTTCATTGCTCCCCATCTCGAACTGGAAAACCATGAAATAGATGGTCCTTAAGCTATGAAATCAGCCACTCTACTTTCCACAGACAAAAGTTAGGTCCCCAGGTGACCTGAAGTTCCCCTCAGTTTCTCCCTTGAGTGTGTTTGTGCATATTGCCATAGCTAAACTGAATTCACACCAGCTGAAGATTTACTGCTTCATGCTTTTGAAGCATTCAAGTGATAATTTGTGCTCTAGAGAGGCTATAGGATGCTACTGGGGCTCTTCTTCGTTTCCAGAACAGTTTTTTAATAAAAGCTCTTGGGTGGTCAGGTGGTGACGTGGGTCTTTGCCCATCTCTCCCACAGGAAACTGCTGCCACTTTGGGTGTGGAAGAAGCCTATAAGAAAGATGGGGACAGACTTTTTAGGAGAATGTGTTACGAGAGGACAAGGGGTAATGTTTTTAAACTAGAAGAGGGGACATTCAGGTTACACATGAGGAAGACATTTTTAACAATGAGGGTGGTAAAATACTGGAATAGGTTTCCCAGAAAGGGACAGACTTTTTAGCAGAGCATGTTGCAATAGGACAAGGGGTGATGGTTTTAAACTAAAAGAGGGGAGATTCAGGTGAGACATGAAGACACTGAGGGTGGTGAAACACGGGCCTAGGTTGCCCAGAGAGGTGGTAGATGCCACATCCCTGGAGACATTCCAGGCCAGGCTGGATGGGGCTCTGAGCAACCTGATCTATTTGAAGATGTTCCTGCTTATTGCAGGGGGTTGGACTGGATGGCCTTTGAAGATCCCTTCCAACTCAAACTATTCTATGATTCTATGAATTTAACTCTGCTTGTGTTAGTGTCCCACCCTTAAGATGGTAGCAGTGTTATTCTGCCTTTGCCTCTGGGATAGATTAATTGGTGACTCCAAGATGCTCCAGTTGCAGTACAGGGGCTGGAGCCTTAGCAAGGGGCTGAGCACCAATTTTGGCCAGGGCAGACGGGTCCTCTGCCAGGCAGCCCAGTGCTTGCCTGGGACTATTCCCATAAGGTGATTCAGACTTGGTCACCCTGCTTGGGGAGAATGTAACCATGGGGATTTGAGAGAGAATAGTCCCTGGGCTGTTTTATTTAGGAGTTGAGGCAGAGCCTGGCAAGACATAGCTGGGGGGTTACCCTGGTCCTAGAAACAGTGCAAATGTATCCAGAATTCAAAAATAATCCATGCGTAAAATAGATAAATACATTTGTTCAGGTTATAGTTTAGGAGCAAGATGCTTCTGTTTGCTACAAAATGGAACTCATGGGTACCAGGAATTGTCCAGTATTTTTGTCCCTTGCTTTTTGCTGGAAGACAGACAGTTTTGGTCAGCAAGTGCTTGAGAAACCACACTACTTGGAGCTGTCAATGCACCCTGCAGCAGTGCCACATCCCACGCGGGCCCCACATATCCCACCAAGTGGGATACAAAGAGAACAGGAATTTGTAAACCTATTTTGTGCAAATAGCTTCCTGACGGCTTAGTCCCAGTGATTGATATTGCAAAACTTCTGAGAGGTCCCAGAGCACAGATTAGGCACAAGTACCTCCTGTGTGAGCTGCTTTGCCTTGCTGGTAATGCCCTGTGCCAGCGGGTTGGTATTTTACTGGCAATTAAAACTGTGTTGTGGAAACTCATTTAATTTCCTTGTGAGGAAAGCAAAAAGCATGAACCTGCAGTAGGTCATGTGAGAAACTTTCCTCCATGAAGGAAGGAATCGCATCCACACCATGCATACATGATACTTCTTTTCATTCTTTTCCACAGCTCAGTAAAATTATTTTTGAAGGAAACACTACCAAGGAGCATATGTGAGCTGGAACAGTTCAGAAATGCATAAAAACACACTATAAAAATCACTTGATTACTTAAAGGAATGGAAATAATCACACTAACCAAACTCCTATAATCAATAGTGGGATAAAAATACACCTAAAGCTCTACTTTCCTGGTTAATAAGATGACAATGACATTACAGGACAGCCTTGTCACAGATAAACTGATAAGTAAATGACAATTCATACTGGCAAATGAATATTCTTGACACGAGATGATTTCGATACAATCCTAGTAAAATCCAAGTAGATAGACAAGGAAGCTGAAGCACAGAGCATTGAGTGATGTACTCAAGGTCATTGAGGAAACATTGTCAAAACTGGCAGTCAAATTTAGGAAGACAAGTCCTTCTTAACCATTTCGAACTACTAAGCCATCTCCTCACAGCTAAGAAGTTATGGGTTTCCTCACAGATAGTCACAATGGATTTGAAGATTTTTTGTTTTAAAAAACAATGCCAAGATCACCTGGTTGGAGGCAATTACTTGTGTTTAATTATCAGGTTATTTAACCCTTTATAATGCCTCCTTTCTGAAGCTCAGTTTAATTTGTAAGCAAAAAGTGCCTTTCCAAATAGAAAATTTCAATGTCTTATTTGGAAAATGAGGATACAAGGTGTCAATGTTTCTGAAATAAAATATTTCACTCAAAAAGATTTTGAGACGTGTTTTGACATTGATGACAATTTTTCTTCATTTTTTTTTTCTGGCTAAAAGAGTCTGTAAGGGTTGATTTGGATTGGTAAATATTCTGCCTCCTTAGAAAATCAGTTTTTGTAAAATTTACTGTTCAGTGATACTATTTCCCCCAGATTTATGATTCAGCCTCATTTAGCATAGTTAACACAAGTTAACCGCAAGTCAACACAAGCTAGCCCTTGTGCTTTCTTTAAATATGTATTTCTTTAAGCTTTAGATCCTCAGCAAATGTCTATACAAGAGACCCCATTTTCATTAACAAAAGCAAAATGAATTTCTAAGTAGGAGCAACTTAAAAATGGAATGCAAATGCATTTGGCTCTGTAGGGTCTAAAACCCAGAAGGCAAACACCCCGTACTTTGACTATTTGAAGATCTTACGATTTTTAGTTATAAAATTAATTTCTAGAAGCCATTAATATGTTCTGTGGAACTAGGGTTTGCCGTCATACAGTCGAATGGCTGAGCTGGATTCAACTGAGGCATGAACTTATAAAAAAAAAAAAGAAGAGAGGTAATACAACACTCATCAAAGAAAATGGACATTTTCATTGTTTCAGTGGACTCTGGATCAGGATCAGTGTTTATGTGTAAGTTTAAATTATGTATGACAGAGGTCCTAATAAGTTTCCCTTTAAGAGGCTTTTAACCGGCTCTACAGGAATGTGAAGGTCCCTTCAGGTGGTGCCTTCGTGTCAGCAAGTGTCTCCCCAAAAGCCCATCACATCCTGGGTGTTCAGTCCGGCAAGCAGTTGCATGAGAGGCACATGATATGAGAAAGAGTTTACTTAGCGCATGATTTTGTTCTTGACAGCTATTAATATTACTATGTTCTGCATGGTCTCTATTGCATCTTCTACAAATAATTTTCAGGGATGTTTTACTAATATATATTGCATAATACACCTTTCTCTGCTGTAAATATAAACACACACATGTGCACTCCCCCCCACATTCTTATATACATATGCAACCATTACTATTGTTATTATTTTATGGTGGTTTCTTGTACACTCCCCCAGGCACACTAGATTATTAATTTGATTTCTGCAGTCCTAAGTTCTTAATTTTATGATCTTTGGCCCTTATTCAAAAAAGTACTTAACGAAAACCTTCAGTAAAGTTTCTGCAGAAATACACACTACACCTTTTTAGGTGAAAGGAAAAGAAGTGGGAAAAAAGAGACTCTTACAATTTTGTGTCCCTGTGGCTTATAAAAAAACTCAATGGTGTATACAAATAATCCTATCTTTTTTTTAGATACCACAGCAATATAGGCTAGAGCTACCTGGATGCTGCAATGTAAGGACATGGCAAAAATTTCATTATACTCAGCTTGTGTTTGTCAATGTCTGTGTCCCTCTCAGACCTATAGCTTGTCAAAGACATTTGATTTGTTAATGTCTTAGTGTGACATATGTAATGCAATATTAATGTAAACAGTTGTTATTCTGGATTATTTATTTGTACCTTTTTCTCTCACTAAATTCTATCATCTAATCAAGGAGGAGAAATGTCTGATTATTGATTTAAGGTAAGGGTCACTCGGTGCAAATTACAAATGTCATGTATTCAAATAACTCAGGTAAACTACCTCCTGTTTGTCCAAGCTATTTGCAGCAACCTAGGTAGAACTAAGACATCAGTAAGAATAAGAGCTGGCTCATAATCAAGGAAACAACCTTAATATATCAGATGCTCTATATGTAATGAAAATTATAGAATATATCAAGTTGAAAGGGACCTATAAGGATCATGCAGCCCAACTCCCTGGCCCTTGCAGGACTATCTAAAACAATATCATATGATCTATTCTGCAGGGGTTTGTGACTATTAAAAGATACATAGCTGTGAAACATGTTATTTGACTACAAAGGTCTGGCTCAAATCTTCTCCATGCCTCAGAGAGACCAGATGGAGCTACATGCTCTGAAGTGAGAACAAATCTCTGTGAAGGTCCTGAACAGCAAACCCCTGTGAACATCCTGAACAACAAATTCAGCCCCAGAAAATCTCATGTCCTTCACAGGTGGGATCAGTCTCCAATTAGTAACAAACTGCTGAGATTTATCCTTTATGTATACTTAGCTAAAGTCTGGAAACTTATTAGAAAAAACCTTTCATGAGGATGTCACTTCATGTCTCTCTGGTGGATCTGTCCCTTAATGAAAAATAGTGCTCTTCTTCTGAGGACTAACAGTTAGGATCTAAACCTATTCCAGGAACTCACTTTAAAGATAAATAGTTTATTAATACAATAAGAAACTTCTTGCAATCAGAGTGGGGAAAAAAATCGAAGCAGAGTCATGAGATGCATAGCCATACCATACTGTGGCTCCTAAATGTAAGATATCACATCCAATAGAAATTGCTTTCCATGTTTTCTTCATTAGCAGAGTGACACCACATAGGTGAGAATGGGAAAGTCCATCAGCAATGCAAGACACCTACTCTACACTCTCACTGTGAGATGTCGCAGCCAACAAGTTCTTGCTCTGTGGAAGAATATAGGTTCCTAAGGAGCCTTTAAAGGAGGACTAATGTGCAGACCTCAAATCCTATGCCTCATCTTATGGTGTCCAATACTGACTGTGAAGTTCCACTGATTAGGGAAAGCACAGGAGGGCTCAGTGCAGTTACCTACACCCAGACATTGAATAACATTTGAAGCATTTCAGTGGATAAAGGAAATGTTCGCACAAGCCTGGCAATCATGTCTCAGGTCCTATGGCAGACTTGCAGCCTCTGGAGAGGCAGCTGGAGGCTGAGTCAGATACCTGGGACATCTCAAGTAGCACTATGTATTTACAGGTGGACAATGGACACCTGAACTTCTGCTCCTGTGAATGCCGAGGACTGAAACCACCCCGGCATGTATCTGCATCTCTGTGTGTCTCTCATGACTAAGACTTAGGGATTTTTCACGATGTGAGCACTTGCCCAGGGAACTCAGCATGAAATACAGAAGCAGCGTTTGGATGAGGGACTGGAGTGCTGTCTCCCCATCCCTCACATGGGGCATGCCAAAAGCAGCTGCCTGTGTTACCAGGTGTCAATTTTTTGGATTTCCCCCTGCCACAGTTCCCTGGCAGTGACTGAATCATTGGAGAGCACTTTGCCACAAAAACCGTCTGCTGCTGGGTGGCTGGAGCCCTCTCCTGGGAGACAAGAGATGTGGAAGGGTAAGACAGAATTTGAGTGTTTCCTTCATCCTGAACTAGTATCCCAGCTCCAGTGATATTGTCAAATCGCTCCCCCTCTTGTACTGCAGAAGGGAAAACTGATGCCTCTTGCAGCTTGGAGGCAAATGACAGAGGTGGTGAGAGAGCAGAAGCGTGAGGGCTATATGAATCCTCATCTGACGTAGATGTGTCCCTGTGGCCTTAGCCTGAAAAGTCAGTGGTTCTATTAAACACCCTTCTCTCCAGCTTTTCTTCACAGTTAATTTTGCCAACACTATGGGCCAGATGGCTGCTGGGAATCCCATTTGAAGTAGCCAGCTCTTTTCCATCTATTATATGATAAAATTAGTTATGAGCCTCAGATTTTATCTCATAAACCAGGTGTCTGTGCAAGAATATAAGAGCAGCTGTAGTGGGTCACATTGGAGGTCCACATAGGTCCATAGCCAGGTTCAAAACAAACAGACTTTTTGGTTGTTCTTCATGCAATGCTTAGTGGACTTAGTTGGAACCAAAATTTGTCATGTGTTTCAGGGGACAGTGAGTGCTCAGAAGAGAAATCTGTTGGAGTTACCAGACTGACAAACCACACCAGGTTCCCTGAACTGAAAACAGTTGGAGGTTGGAAGAGGCTGGGATGAAGCATCAGGTGTGCTTGGCTCACACTTACTCTCCTTGAAAGATCTGCTTATGGCCACTGTTGAAACAGAGGTCCTTGGACAGAAGTGTGAGAGGAACATCCATGCTGTGGGATACGCTCTGCAGGTGAAATGATTTTTGCCCTGGGGTGGCTGTGTGACCTATGGTACTGGAGTGTTGGCAGCTCTGTATGGCTGTAGCCTTATGATCTAAGTGCAATCAATGCAAGTGAGACTTGAGTTAAAAGGGCAGAAGGAGCCAAGCTGCAACAATTTGATGTAATTTACAAGTTCAACTGGTCTTTGTTTCCGCATTTCCTGAAAGTAATGGAGCTTGAAAGGACTTGATCTCATCTCATGTTCAGACTCCTAATAAAAGTGATGTGTTCACATAAACTAAGGAAGTAAATTTTAAATATATATGGCTAGTATTAATGTCATCTGTGTTTCTGCTTTGCCTCTGCCATTGCTGATTTTCTCATACCTAAGATATTTCTGTTCAAGGTCATTAATTCTCACAAGAGAGGCAGTCTAAATGAGGACAAGTCTTGATATACTGGCACAAAGCTGTGGTCACATTAGTTTTGTGCCAATCTCAGCCAGCTGAGTGCTGTTTAGTCTTCCTTGGCTGACTGTAGGCCATCACTGGTACCTAGTTGAGAGGAACTCCTGTGCTGGTGAACTTCAGCAGAAATTAGGCTCCAGGAATCTGCACTGGACACAAGATTGCGTTGCTTGTTCTCCTATTTCATGCTTTAAACTGTGTCAGTTTTTACTCTCAGTTGTCAATTTTAATAACCTTTGTAAACCTAAGTAAATGGGCACGATTAAAAGACAAAGGTATTTGTAGGTAAAACATTAAATCAGTTTAGGAACGTAAATTGAATGTTGAACTCTATCATGGGCTTTCAGTGTAATTTAGGGCTTCAGTTTGCCGTTTGTAAAACTGGAATGCATTTGTTCCATCCATTTTGGTTGTAAATTCTTTGAGATTTTAGCCAGCACCAGGCACATTTCCAGTTTTCCTCAAAGGTCTTTGCAGCATTGTAAATGAATAAATTTGGTTCTTCAAGAGCACCCAAAACCTCTTGGAAGTGTTTTTGTCAGAAACTAGAAGGAGCTCTTGAATTAAGTTCTTGTGTTGCAGCAGAAGCCTCCAACTCCAAAATCTTCCAGACTGACTGGTCCCTTGGCACTTTTTCCCTGCCCTTCTCAGTCAGTATTGAAAACAGGTGCTATGATCTTAAGTAATTCCTTCATTAACCTTGTTTTCTGCAATGGCCTTGGGGACCATGGTTTGGATAGGACATAATGTCTTTTTAGCGCAGGAGATTTTCAGAGCAGCTTTCAAAATGTTATAAAATCTCCATGGCTTTTCTGATTTTCTTACTTTTACTTCTTTATTAGAACAAAACTCAAAGCATGAAAGCCTATCTGTGACTGCACTTGTAGGACAGAGGAACTGATATCTGTAGCGTGAAGAGATGGGGCAAAATCTCTTCTTTGCAGTGGCAGGAAGTATTAACCTTTGTTTGTTTGTTTGTTTTGTTTTGTTGTTGTTTTTTATTTGTTTGGTTGTTTTTTTTAAAGTTCTGAGAGTTTAAAGCACATCTTGATTTTGTAGAAGTGCACCAAAAATGGCTTCTTTGCCAGGCTGGAATTTGTCTCAGTCCAGCAATCAGTGAGGATGTTTTGAAGAAAGTGCAGCATGCACATGGAACCTGGGAGCTGCTTTCCATTAGCTTCCACCTCCAAATGTCTGTGGTTTGCTAGAAATCTGTGGCCTGCAAAGCATTAGGTACCAGTCATGATTGCCACCTTCACTAATTACAATTTGAAAACCTCTATATCCATGAAAGACTGGATGTCTCTCCTCAAGACAGATCAAATGTCAAATCTCACCCCCTAGTTGCTACAGTCCCAGGCACATACAAGCCAGGGACTGGAATTTTTGGTCAGAAGAGCAGAAGCAGGCCTTACTGCAGGTGTAAACATGGTCAATCAACTTCTGATTAGCTGCATGAAGATTATTTGAGTTGTGGATTAACCACTTCCCGCCTACCACCTCATTTTCATTATGCTTACTACCTCATTCTTCATATCAACTTCATTTTTCAAAGTTAAACATATTTATTCTGTTCTTACAATGTAATTTACATCTGTTTTGTATTATCCATGTTCTTACTTTGTCTGAGTTATTCTGTTTCCAGCCTCCCCCATTGCTGAGAGTTCATTATATAAAAAATAATGGAAAAATGCAAGGTGTAATCAATACAAGATCATAAGAGCATACAAACTGAACATTAGGTTGGTCCATAGAAATATAATGCTTATGCTGTTTCAGCAGTTAGAACTGAAGTTATCGAGTGATGTGTCTTAAACTATGAGCTTATAGCAGAGGGATATGTGTTGCAGAGTGGCCGTCTTCACTTGTTAAACAAGAGGCTGGAATGGGCAGACTCGAGCCAGTCCTCTGCTCTCTCACAAGCTGGGCACAGTGCGTGGACGAGATGTATCTGTGCACAAGGGGCTGCTTATGCTGTAGGGCTTTTGGTTTCTGAACATTGTATCTGGACAATGAGGCACCTTTGTGGGACACCACAGGCTTCCCTGGCATGGGTCCCCAAAAGCAATACAGTAATCATCATCTGTACATGTAAAACATATTTGTTCAGGGAATATTTTTGCTGGGATTGTCTTACTATCTATGAAGTGAAGAAAATCCATCAAATTATCTCATTGCGGAGGGTTTTAGAATCCTTGATTAAGTGTTCTCAAAGCAGAGAGAGGTTCTGGGCTGTCCATGCTCTGGAACAGTGGTTCCTCCTGCCTCCTCATCACGTCCTTGCAGTCAGTGGTCTGTCTGCATCCAACTGTTGTCTCCTGAACAGCATCTAATGAAGGTTATTTCTTCCTGTGTGGTGCCTAGCACTGGAGTTTCTTGTTCAGGGCTGCTGCTCTTGGAGCAGTGAGTACTGGCAGCAGTGACTGTATGATAATACGGGTTTAGAAAAAACCTTTCTCCTCTGTAAACATGAGCTACAGCCGCAGCTAGATTAATGAATTATCATCCCTTGGTGTTTGATATTTAGTCATGCTTTTCTTACCTAAAAGATTAAAAAAATATTCATTAAGTGGAAGTGTTGTCAAACTTCAGAACATGTACTAATTCTTAATATTTTGGTTTCTTATTTGTAATTCCTTGTTTCAGATCTTAGTTAACTGTCTTTCAGAGCCAGCATTGTTAATTCACACAAAGATATTGCTTCTCTTATTTCTTCACTGATTAGCTAATGTAACTTAATTTCAGTGAGGGGTATGCATATTAGATGGCCTGCTGCAATCAAAATGCTTTTTAGTTTTGAAGTTTCTTTAATGCTATTACAAATGTGTTCTTTGTGATAACACGTATTTATACTACTGAGAATCTCTTCCTGTAGATCATTTCATTTGTGCAAATTACAAAAATATAAGTATAAATAAATTAGGGAACACTGCCTTTCCTCATGAGTTGTGAAAGGCAGAAAGTTTTCTTGTTACAGCCATAAAAAGAGAATTCACTTGTAAACTGAATGGCTTGGGAGATGGATAATAGACAATGGAGTACGCAGGATTTCACAACCAGGACATCTGCACAAGTCCAACCCAAAGGTCTAGTCCAGCAAACATTAGCATCCCACAGCAATTCACAAAAGTGAAAAAAGTATCAGGATGTGCAAGAAATGCAATATAAAATAATTTGGAAGAACAGTGTAACCATCTGCCTGAAATACAAACAAACAAACAACAGCAGCATTTCTGAAAGGCAGCCTTCTTGTTGCAGGCAAGAAATAACTTTGTCATGTTTACTTTCTCTTACACTGGTGCTTTATATGTGAGCTATGGGCAGAATGTGAATGTTAGAGTCACGACCCTTTTCTGGTCCAAAAGCTTCAGTTAAATCTGTGGTATTGTAGTCACAGGAGCAGATGCTTCTTGGGTGCCAATCTGGATGTACAAACATCTGTTTCCCTGGACAGGTAGAGCTTTATCCATGGGACAAGGATGCAGGGGGTGTCTGTCACAGGACAAGGTCACAGCCACAGGGCTGTGTATCCTCTCTTCCCCTAAGTCTTACCCATCCCTATCTCTGGACACCAGAATGGACTAAAGAGCAATACACGGTATCTATGTCCACACTCCTCCCTTTCAGTCAGCATCTGGCCCTCTAGGTCTTGTCTGTTTTTCCCTCTGGCCCATCCTTCAGTGTTTGCTCAGGCTAAGTCTCCAATTTCTTTGCTGTTTTCTTTCTCCTCCTTTGACTTCTTTTCTGACTTTTTTTGTATCTGTACTATCCTTCAGAAAGGTAAGAGCAGAATACTCCATGCTATGTACTTTTGTTGGTGACATAAGAAAATCGAAAGCCAATGTTTCTTCCACCTAATTTAAATAAATTAGTTTCTTACAATGATCTTCAACCCAATAGTGTGTTGTTTTTTTTTCTTTTTTTTTTTCTTTTTTTTTTTTTCCCCAGGTGAAAGGGGGAGAATTTTGTGCTTTGCTGTTCAAATCTGGTGTTTCTCTGGGCAGACTGGTCAGTACACCAGCTTGATAAACTGTTCAATGCCATTGCACTATTTCTGACTGGCTCTGTCAATAGCGGATTGACTGTAACAATCATTTAAACAAAGATTTTATAGGCAGTTTTATGCTACAATGGGAGGAACGCTTAGTGTTGTGGCTCTTAAATAGGCCTTTGGGTTCTTAATTGTGCTTAAACAACTTCTCATATTTGTCTAGTGATTAATTTGTTCTTTTCCTTCCATTAACCTATGTTCTCTGAACATCTGGAAATCCCATTGACTTTATTCCTAAATCTTTTCCAAGTTAATATTTGGCTTTATGCATTCTTATGTCAGTGACATCCCGTAAAATGCATTCCTATAAAAAAGAATAAAATATCACCAGCTAGTCTCTAATGCGAAGTGTTAGGGACTTGTATGTTTTTCTTTGCATCATGATAGAGAGCTCTGGCTTTTCTCTGACTTTCAGCTCCTGGTTTTTACCTTATACTATCCAGGAAGTAGGATAAGTTTAAGTGGGCTCTGCATCGTCTGAGATAGTTTTTTAGGGGCCTTTTATTTTGAATGTATTCAGGAGCATCAAGTCCACAATGTGTCTCTGTGTCTTCCATTATTATGGTGATATTCCTTGAAAGTGTCCTTGATCATTTCGCTGTTTTAGAAAGCTGGTCAAGAGAAAATTCCTTGGTAGCTATATACAGCCTGCAGACCGTCTCCAGCATTTTAGCGTGCAAGTTAAGTAGTTGCCACTAGATGACAGTATAATCTACTGATATGGTACCTAAACGGGCTTTTCAATACGTAACAGTATTGAATTTCTTCTTCGCACTAGTGGTTTGTTAGACTAATTTCGCTGCATCTGAGCAGAGCCCACTGGACTTCAGGATAAAGTAAAATGATCTGTTTTACTTTTTTTTCCATCCTAAATCCTGTTACCTGGAAAGGGAAAAGTATTGTCCACAGTCCTGGGCAAGCACTAGAGGAAAAAAAATGTAAGAAATAAAGATTCCTAATTACTTAGATGTAACTCACCTCTGAATCTCTCCCTGAGCCCCCATTCATGCTGCCCAGTGTCTCTGGTAGTTATCTGCACTGTATGTTGTCCTTCTGGCTTGATAGGGCTTTTCTCAGATATCAGTGTCTACGGGAGCAGAGATCATGGTGAATCAGATCACTTTTTATTAACTGCATTACACATAAAGATCACACCAAAGAAACACTAGCAAACTGGTCTGAAAAGAGACTGAAAGTATCTTATTGTTTTTAACCTAAGCTGAGTAATGAGTATATTCTCTCTTGTGCTTATTTAATGACTTATTTCTCAAAGAGTTAAAGAAAAAGTGCTTAGAGTAAACTTTGGGCTTCTTGGTTAAATGATGTTCCTTATATTCACCCTGCTCCTTCCTCTGCCTTGTGCAATAACATTGAATAAATGTAATGTAAAGGTGCAGGTAATTGCAGAAGACTTTTTGCATGCTTTTAATATTTATGTTTATCTTTCTCAATTGCAGCTTAACAATGGTGGTATTTTATCCAAAGCATATTGAGAATTGTTACTTTAATGAATAGAATGGCAGTTGAATGACAGAAGCAGCCTTGCTATTACAGCTCTGGTTGAGGCAGTCACCTGTGCGTTAGTTAACCTTCTGCTACACAGCTTATATAGAAAGTGCAGTTTTTCAACGGCAAATGGCTTTTAGGACTTACTTAATTACTGCACCTTTCTTTGTAGCTGACATTTGTTTCTGGGCTGTTCAGCACTGCGAAAAAAAGATGCTCCATCACAGGAGTCACCTAGAACACACGTTTTCATAGTATCATAAAAAGTGCCGAAGAATCTAAGCCGCAAGATACTACAAAATAAATTCAAGGTTTTTTTTTTTCACTTTACAATTTGAGATTTGTACAGGAATTGTGGGATGAAGAGTGGTGAATAGCTGGAAAGTGTCAAATTAAAATCTTCTGAGGGGGATGAGAGTTAGTCTACCTACCACGCTAGGTAGACTGCAGGAAGAACTTCAGTTTCCTAACGTGGACTTTCAGAAGCTTACCTTTGCCTTCCAAAGGTCACATTTAAAATTTGCCAGATCATATGATATTTGCAACGGCAACATCTCGTAATACAGTTTTCCCATTCAGAGTCCTAGCATAGCAGTGCCACTGAACACTGACACCAATATTCACTGCTAAACAAGTTCTTATGAGACTTAAAAGTTTTTAGCCTGATAGCCGCATGAATTTCTTTTTCTCAGTATTATTCTCCTGGCAGAAATTGCAGCTCTGAAAATACCCATGCTACAAATGTATGTAATTAGAACTATGGGAAATAATCAATATGTGGTCATAGAGCTGAATGGAAATGGAAAAATGAATTCGTTGGGCAAGACTAAGCTGTGATGAGTGGACCCACTGACTCTCTGTTATTATAGGCTGAGTTTGTTTTCTTCTGGGGACCTGTATTTGGCTGAACTGAGAGGTCCTTCAAATAAATAACTTGAAATAAAAGTGATCAGAACAGCACACAGCAGTGTTTCGGTGTCTGTGTCGGAGGAGATGCAACAGTGATTTTTTTATGTCTTTTCGATGAGGAAATGCCTTCCTGCTAATTCTGTCTTCGATGTGGACAGCAACTGTAGCCTTGTGCTGCAGTTTGTGCGTGTTGATTTTAAACTAGGTTTAGCAGGAGGGATTTGGAAAATGTCCTGTGGCATGTCTGCATTTGCAAGTCTCGAGGAGGAAGCACTCTGTGCATTCTTGCCCTTAAAATAAAAATCAAGCTACTGCTACTGAAAGGACTTTGACCATGTATAATACTGATGGGAAGTGAAATGCAAGTTTTTACATTTGAAAAGGTGGTGTTTTTTTGTGTTTTTTGTTGTTGTTGTTTTGTTTCTGTTTTTGTTTTCAGAATGAGAAAAAAGAAAAGTTGGTATTTATTCTCTTGGGGTGATTCACAATTCCCATAGCATCATGTGCTCTGAATCTACTTCACCCTGGGTGCTCAAACAATGCTTAGAAGAACATTTTCCTTTGCTAATATCTAATGTAAAATTTTGGCTTAAAACGAGTAGTCACTACAGCAATAGGAAATCATTCTTAAGCCTGAAGGCCACACACAGCAGTGGTAGAAAGGGGTGGGTCTTGGTCTCTGAAGGTCTACTTGTCACAGTGTTGGGGGTGCTGGGCTTTTCTCCTGTGTAAGCTGCAGTTGAATGCTGTTGCTCAGGCAGAAGAAGAAAGATGTTGACTGCACTAGCAGAGGGGTCTGAGCATGGCTTGTGCTTTCTGGAATGCCACAGTACTAAGGATTTTTTTGACTCTTAGAAAGGACTAGTATTCAGTAAGAAGCAACGAGGACTCATGGCAAGAACCGAGACAAGAACTAGTAAATGGCTTGACATGTTTCACAATGTGTCCCCTTGTGCATTCATGGGGAGAGTGGAAGTGCTGCTATTATTTATTTTCATGAACAGTAATTTTCTTGATAGGACTCCTGTAGGTATTTCACATACCTGTCCCCACAACTCACCCGCTATGCCCGCAGGAATATTCAACGGGTGTAGCAACATTACAAGAAAGATGGGTGAGAGCAAGATTGGAAATTAGGCCAGCTAAATGTTTTCCTGTGCACGTTCAAGTATGTTTGTTTGCGTGTGTGGATACCACCCAGCCTATTGAAGCTATCTGCCCAGCTCTGGTGCATGTGCCTAGGGAATATTTTCCTCAGCTTTGTCTTAAACCTACACACTGAAGTCTAAGGGGAAAAGAGCAAGCTCTTGCTCCAAGTGCTGTTTGCAGGCCTGTTAGAAGCTGGTGGAGAACACAATGACATGGTCTTGACAAGGCAAGCAAGTGGGTGGGTCAGAAATGATTGAATATCCCACAGTGCTGTGTGTCACCTCTCATTTTCTTAGTGAATTCAGAATCAACCTTACAGATCTCAGAGGTGCACATAAGTGCTACCCTGGCTCATGTTGACAGGCACATAAACCCCATCTAAAGAAAGCACTTGAAGGAAAGGTTTATTTTAATGATAAACTGTACTGCATGTTCGTGCCTGTAGTGAAGCTATGGCTCAGAATTAGAAATCCATTGATTTAGAAATCTGATGAAGAAGCATCTTCCACAATCTTCACTGCCTCTAGATTGAATTGACAAAGCAGAGGTAATTCTTCTTGAAACAATAAAGCAAAGTCATGCAAAGAAAGTAGTTGCCCTAAATTAAAACAAACAAAAAGATACAGAAGAAATAGATGAGTGGGTTCCTCAAACCATCAAGCTCTCATGTTGAGAGGAGTTCCTTTTAAATCCTGCCTTTGTGGATAGCATATATTGCCTGAAAATACTTGCTGTTGTGGGCTTTGTACATGGTGCATGTCTTTACATTCAGGTAGGGGGAACATACTACAGATTTTTCTGATGATTTTCTACTTCTGTTTTGCCTTCACTTGCATAGATGTAAATTCTTACAATGGCAGGAAGCTGAGGAGACACCCCACCGTTTCCAGATGACCACTTTGTTAACCTTGAACTTATTCTGCCAGCTAGTTGAATCAAAATATATTTCCATGACACCTTCCAAACACTGTTGAAATGTAGACTGAAATGCTGCCTGCTTTTAAATGGATGAGTAACACACCTTTACCTGCTCCTCACTGCAGAGACTGGAGACTCTCTTAATGCATTCCTCATTCTGGAGGTAAAGCACAGAGGTGCCAAATTGCGCTTATTTTTACCATATTGCTCTAAGACTTTTGCACTTAGGGTCCAAGCCCTCCTGAATCAACCAAATGCATGTGGGCTGGAGACCTTGGATCAAAAGCCACACACAGGCTCGCGGGAACAGCACAAGATCTCCCTGTTTCTGACATCTGATGAGAAGAAAGGTAGAAGTTACAACATTGCAAAATGAATGAAAAGCCACAGGGTGTTATTACTGGTCAATGTAATAGGAGCAATTGGGGATGGTGGAGACTGGTGTGGGAAGTGAGAATTTCCCTAGTTTCAGATTATAAAATACTCACAAAACAGCATTGCTGTTTCAGTAATCCTGCACTGCATTAATGTCTTCCTATTTATAGCCTCAGTTTAATCTTAACAAAGTCCTCACTTTCTCCCTCAAAAATAATCCCTGGAGGATTGTCCAATCTAGCTTTAAATAACTCAAGTAACAGTGCTTCCATCATTTACCTATGGAGATGATTACTTGGCCTAATAGTAATACTTGTGAGAATTCTGTAGGGTTTAGTTCATGATGATGTTTGCAGACTGAATTCTGCAATTCTGTTTTTAAGGGGTCAGCCATAAATTAAAGCATTCAGTGTTTTCCTGAGGTTTGAATACACCAATTCAGGTGCCTCACAGCTTATTTCTAATGGGAGGTTAGGTGCTTAAATAGCATTAATAACTTGTCCCTAAATGAATATTCACAGCCAGCTAGTCCTTCCTCTACTACCCTGCCCTGCTACCATACTCTGTAGAATTGCCCCACTTGCCCAATGGCCTTTCAGTTAATTTTGCAGATCACCAACAGTAGCATAGATTATACTTACTATTAACCTTCTGATAGGGCAAGAGTGCATAGAAAGGACAGAGCATTTTCCCCCCCCTTTTTTTTTTGTTTTTTTTCTATCTCTTTTCTTTTCTTTGAGATTAAATGAGCAGAAGTTAGACTCATACTCAGTATTATGGTGGTAAAACACTAATGGCTTGGCCTCCTGGTCAGATGTTGTGTTCTTCAAAAAGGATGCTAAATGGGCACCTCTTTCTCTTTGTAGGAGTGGTGGTTGTTTCAACCAGTGATTTCAAGCTTTTTGGACCAAGGTCCACTGTCAGTCCTAAATTAGCACACGGATCACCTGCATTCCTCATAGTTGAATCTCTGTACACAGGCTTGACATTGAAAATACCAGCTTGCTGATACAATCCCATCAGCTGGCTAAATGTCAGCTGCCACAGTCTTTCTTCCCAGTCTGCAGCTGAGGAACAAAACATCCATATTACAGGCAGAATTTTTCTGGTTTAAAACCAAAAGAGATTAGGATACCTCCTTTACTAAGTGCAAAGTTCACACTTAATCAAACAAGGGATTTTCTTTGTCCCAATGAGTGAGATTTGGGATGCTCGAAAGAATGAGGCTCTATGACTGATTTTAGGAAAAGGCTTAGGTAGCAAGGGTAGGACAGTTTTTCTGCCATCCCAACAGGATAGTTCCCTCCCATTGAAGCTTGCAGTTCTTTAGGAGTTTCATGGCAGAGTTCATGCAAAAGTAGAGACTTTTGAATTGAGCCCAAACTGAGAAACAGATGAGTTCTGGCCAAGGGCCAGTGTTTTCAGAATTGTTGATCAAAGATAAGTTTTGTCACAGTTGGTCTTTAAAAAATACTGACAGCTCAGAGAAAAAATGAGCTAAAACAGATGGAATTTGAGCCCTTAAATTTGAGCTGAGCTGGCTTTTTCTTTCTTCTTCCTTTTTTTTTTTTTTTTTTTTCTTTTTGCCCTGTGATCACAAACATAAAATGACGGAGGTAATACAGGTGTAAAATTTACTATAACTTCCAAACTTTTGAGGGTGTTCAGAGAGTAAAGTGCATACAAAACCTGCATTTGACCTTAACCATTACTTGTTCCTGTGGTTGTTGGGAATGATTAAGCTATTTTTAATGCAGTGGAAGCTGGGGTCATGCTCCACTTCTCCTGAAGCTCTTTAAAGGACAAGCTCCTATAATTGCTCTAATAAATGTAATAAACTATTGAAAAGTGTAACCCACAGTAGACTTGCTACTCACAAAACCACCCAAGTTCTGCTCTGGACATGCGTTCTGGGTTGTCACTGGCTTAAATGTCATAGTGAGCGTGGCAGCTATTAGGAGAGCAGAGAGAATATGTGGGAAAATGTAGACGCTGCTGTTAACCACATCAGACTTTTGGCCCAGTCGAATTCTGGCAATTCTTTTTCCATTAATATTGAGGCTGTAGAGTCACAGATTAGAGTCATGGACAGATTTAGTTCAGAAGGGACCTCTGGAGGATGTTTGGTCCAACCCACTTCTCCAAGCAGGCCCAACTTCCAAGTGAGATCAGGCTGCTCAGAGCTTTTCCAGTCACATTTCAAATGTCTCCAAGGACAGACAGATTGCACAGCCTCTATGTGCAGCCTGTTCCCATTCATAACCCCTCTCACTGTGGAATATTTTCCCCTTATGTACAATCAGAATTTTTGTAATCCTACTCATTACTTTCTCCTTAAAGCTCCTTTTTTTTTTTTTTTTTTTTTTTTAAATGCAGTCTACTTCAGACATCTTGAGCTACCATTCTTTTTATAAAAGGGATGTCATCTGATGAGGAGAGAAGCAGCATGCCAAGTGACATATATAACCACTCACATAATCTGGGGCTTGAATTCTAAATGGTGAAACCCTGTGGAACACCTGTTATGAATACTGGTGGAAAATCAGTAAACCCAAATATATTCATAAAAGCAATCAGTCAAACAATTACAAAGAGCAAACAAGCTTAGAAAAAAAAAATACACATATATATATATATATTTCGCTCCATGTGTGGAGAATTTGTGAAAGAGAAAAGTCCACAGCAGAGTAATCCATTCTTTGCAGCCTGTTCTGATTAGGAGAGAGCACACTGGAGTCAGTGGGAGCAACATACAGGTTCTAGAAGGGATAAATTTGACTCTAAACCCCAATACTTTACATTGAAAACCTTTGGATCTCTGCTTTTAACCTGGTGATTTATTTGTAATTAAAATTTAACTCTTTGAAGAATCAACTGTTTCTCTAGTCAGCTATTTCTGCAGTAGTTGTGCTAGCCTATGTTCCTTTTCTGCTGTGACACTTTCAGAAATACATTGCTTGCACCCGCACAAGGAAAAGAATGAGGTTCTGGCAAATCAATGGCAAATGAAGAGATGGCATCTTGCCAGAGTAATTGTACAAGGACAAACTGATCTTATAGATGGATGACTGCAGAATAAAAGCTACATAGACGACATGCTGTATCTAACGCTCAAAAAAAGTCAATGGATTTACTGTCAAAACCAAGACAGAAGAGAATGTGAAATTTTATCCATTTCTGTTTCATCTGGTAGAAAAAAGAATATCCTTTTTCCAGTGCAGGAACTGTGAATCATGATAAGCAAAATGAATTTGAAAAGTATTTTAGAATACATAGGCTTGGCTAGCATTGTAGTTTAAATCACCTCTTTATTTCCACTGTAACTTAACTCAAATTCTGACGTTCTTTTTTTGAAATTCATTATGTCAACATAAGTAGGTGCAGCTTATCATCACTTGGATGGTTGTTATTTTTTAGCTGTTTAATTCATTGACTCACATCCGGCAATAATTCATGCAAAATGGGCTCTGAACTCCTTTGCAATATGCAGATTTGTGTGCAAATGAGCGTTACCTATGGTGTTCACACTGAAATGTTTTTCTTTGATGTACATTTCTGACATTCTGAGATTGTAAAGAAGAAAATAACTTTAAAAATTTTAAGAAACCTTAATTGAAGTTAACATAAAAGAAGATACATGGTGTTAATTGGTCTGTTTCAGGCATAATTTGGGCCTTTGAGACCATGTCCCTTACCCCCCGCCAAAGTGTCAAGACTCACATCTTTAATTCAACAATCTTTGTATTAATTACCTCTGGATAAGGTAAGCTTTGATTGGGAGTCCTTTATTGTAAAATTACAGTACATTGCCTGCTTTAAGATAAATAAATTAGGGTTGAACTTGAAAAAAAATCTCCATCCAACTGCGAATGGGAAAGTGCATTTGAGTATCAAAAGCCAGATGAAAGAACAGTTTTTATCAGACTTCCTTAATAGGGGAAAAGTGTTTTCCTTTGGTTTCCCCTCTTTTCTTTTTTTTTTTTCATTGTTTTTGCACATTGAAAAATAATATCTTCATCAAGACATGGAAACATTCAGGTTCCAGTGATTCCCACATTTCCCTCCTAAAAGGCCACCACATGGAAACTCAGCATTCTCCTCTGGGATTAATTCCCTAGTATATGGTCCATTTGACACAGAATAATCAGTGAGCTAGGGATGCCCTTCCCCCTTCTTAATTGCCTCTACTTGACTGTCCATTAACACCAAACTTGATTTTGCTTTCAAGGATGAAAGGACTGAAATCGAAGAGGCTTTTGTACCAAATCCATGTCAACTGGATTTTGGGGGATACTAAGTGTTTGTTACAAGTTCTGTGAGGTACAAAACCAGCCACATGGCTGAGAAAGCTGCAGGCAGTGTGGTCAGAAAAAAGGCAACTTGTATCACCCATTCATCCTGGAGGAAGACTGACCATTCCTAGTCTTGCTGCAATGGAGCTGCTGAGCTGTATGTTGGGACATAGGTGCTCTGCAGGCAGTATGCTTTTGATATGGATTATGCTGACCACAGTATGCTGCCCACACACATGCTTCCAGTGCAGCTGTGTGGTTTAAACAGCATATTGGTGAATGCTGATAGTGCTTTATGGCCTGTAGGCTCAGTTCTGACCTCAGAGATGCCAGCATGACTCCTCTGAGTCAGTAAGATGTGCCTGTGCCTCGTGTCCCTTTCAGGAATACCACACATTAATCCATGAGAGCTCATTCGAGGTAATCAAAGACAGCTAGATAAAAAAAGTAGGTGTACCTTTTTGAAGTTTGACCCATGAAGCTGGTAATATTAACAGAACTGGGGTTACGGATGCTTGTGCTAAAGTTTCAGATCTGACTCCTGAGTGATATCAGCTCTACAGTATCTCAGCAGAGAGATACATCTGATTGCTATCCAAAAGATTGTCTACATGTACAAAGGAGCTGAAGATAGAGGTCCAGTTTTTTGTTCTTAGAATAATTCTGAGCATAGTCTTTCACCTCGGCTTCTCTGCTTGGACACCTTGCTCAGTGCAGAGCTGCCACATTTGCCCAGTTAGCACAGAAGGTGTGCCAGGGATAAAGAGATACTGAAGGCTTCAGTTTTGCCACCTGAGCTATTTTGACTGCCTCAGCAAACTGGGTTTTACCCTTTGTTATTGTAACAGAAAACATGTATAGTAACTACTGCTTTATTTGCATTGAAATCAGTCAAAATGGAAGATAAACATCTGGAAAAAAAGCCAGAAGTCCTTTTGTTTTATTAGAAACGCTAGAAATGCAGACACAGAAAGACACAGAGCACCTGCTCAACCCTCCCCTACACTGGGTGGAGAATGGTACCAACGACATCTCTAAACAGCTGTGGGAGCTTGACCCAAGAACTGGTTGTATACTACTTTTGCTCATTGTACTAGGCCGCTGTGATTTTCATCCTGCTAGGTTTTCCCATCCCCTAGAGGCAGACTTGTCAAGAAGCCTTTTGTCTGGCACGGTGTTTTCAAATCCAAACTCTGATAATTATCTGTGGTTCTGCTGCTGACTTGAAAGGCGATTGCTAGGCATTGAATCCACATTCCCTTCAGTACAAAAATTAAGAGTAAGGAGAAGAGGCATTTCTGTGCCTGCTTCTCTCTCCAACACTTGACACCAAATGCACATGTGAGGCTGACCGTCAAAGATAAATGAGTTCAATAGAAAAGAGCAGACACATACTTGGATCTCGATGTAATACAGTACAAATCAGTTGAAAGTACAACACAAAGGCTTTGCATGGCAGGCTCTGCTAATCAGAAGAGGTGAGTGTTTTAGCATATTTAAACGAGGACAGGGAATCTACTAATCAAACAACAGAATCCAGAGGTACTGAAAGAGCAAGGGAAAGGCTGTTGCCTAAAACTTTTCAACATGGATGTAGGATTTTTGAAATATCATTAAATGCAATGATCTAGGTTTTTAGGAAGATAATGAGGTAAGTAACAAATATGTCAAAACTAAACTATTAAACATTATAATTATGCTGGATACAGATTAGTTGCTGAAAAAGTTTGCCATTACTGCATGGTGGCTGTCAGAAAAATGCAGTAAAATAATGGGTTTTCTTTTCATTTGATTTATTTAGCAAAAGGTACTATATGGTGACTTTCTAACAGCTTTTACGGGATGAATAAAAATTGCATCATGAGCCCACTAGGATTCTTCAATATAAATTGATGCAAAGTACACATAAACGATAAAAACTAAGTTTCACATGCAAGATTTTAAAAGCTTTAACTCCATCAGAGTAGATTGTTTTAAAAGTATTACCTTTATATATTTTTCTTACAGTCTTCCTCCTTTCTTCTACTGTTTTTCAAATCAAGCCCAGGTTGCTGTCACATTCATTGACATTTCTCCTCCACAGTAGCAATATTTTTTATTAATCAGTCAGGAAAAAGAATTAGTTTTACATCAACATTTTAAAGGGATATTTCCTTAAAACCTCCCAAGGAAAAAAATATCTTTTACCGAGAATTATACAAAGTGTGCATGCTTCCTTGGCCAATAGATCATTGCCATATGAGTATAACAAAAGTTACTTAGCAGTCATGGGTTTTCTTTGGGAATATTGCCTTCACAGAAGCAGATCTCTGAGGAGATGAGCTTATTTTAAGCTGATATTCATTAGAAAGCTGCTAAGCCGCTAGAGGCATTCTGGATACAAAATAGGGTATCTGGCTTATATTTTCGTTTGCAGGTAATAAGAGATAATATCTGTAATCACAGTCAGAACCTTTGATTTATTGCTGTGATAGGTTATATTATGTCACATGGTATTCTGAGCTTTTTATCTCTATTTCTTTAAAGGAGTAGTTTTAATAGATTTTAAGCACATGAGAACATCAGATTGATAGCTTCAAGATTGGTGACTTTCTCCATTCATGAAAATGATGCCTCCTCCTGGAAATGCCCTTGATTTGCTATAGGTTCTTGTCAAGAGCTTGAATTATCTGCTTTAAAGACAGAATTTATATTTTCATTGTCTTCAGTAGAAACTGGATGAAGGCTGCATACTTCACCAAATTAAGAGGGGGTTAAACATGATCTTTTGAAGGTAGGAGGGGGTATGTGTTTAATGTGTTATTGAATCTTTTGATGAAATATGTATCTTCCTCAAGGTACAAACAGTCGAAGAAAAAACTAAGTATTGGACAGAAGAAAGAGATGACTGCATGTATTAAACAGTGAGACTCTTCATGCTAAATACTGGATAAAGATGATAATTTAATTGGATTGAATACTTGAGTTCAGAAAAGAAACAGAGAAAGAGACAGGAAGATCTTTGTTAAGAGTAAAAAGAAGTTATAGAAAAATGCAAAATGGTTGTTTTAATAAAAAATAAAGAATCTAGAATGAAGAGTGCTTGCATACACACATAAATTGCATCTGTGACAAAAATGGTGCAATAAAATCTGAAAGGAGACTTGGGAAATATATCTCTTCAGCTGTATAAAAGAAAGCTTTTGGCTTATCACTTTTGACAGTATTAATACAATGGGAAAAGAGCAGAATGGTATCTTCAGGGACAACACAGTGTAGTCAGGGATTGACTAAAGGGAAAATTCTGCTCTTTCTCCATAATGTTTTGCATGGTACGATTTCACTGCCTGCACCCTGGATCCACAGTGCTTCCTGGCATGCAGAAAGACTAGTGGTAAAACAAAGGGAGGTGTTATACGGAAGTTTGGTGCCAAAGCTCTGGAAATCTCTATTGTATGCACAGACTGACAACATTTTTTGATCAGGGCAGGAACATTATAAAGAAGAAAAAAAAAAGGGAACACAAACTGAACAGCTTCGTGGCCAAAGAGGGAATGCATTATTCCTCAGTGGTTTTTTGGTTACTGGCAAACACAGATTTCTGTCAAGGCATTTCCCTTTTCTTTATTTTTCTTTCATAGACAGGGAGGTGCCATTGATCAGGTACTCCCTGTGACTTGAGCACTGCTATCAACAGATAAAACACAGGTCTGATATCTCAGATGTCCAGCTCAGTTCTCATTCTGATCTGGCCATGAGCTCCTTCTGAGGAAAGAGCTTCTCAGCAGCTCTCTTTCATTTCCTTGGTTTACCTTTTGCTACTGTTAGAAAACAGTTTTGTGTTGGTACAACTCTCAGTAACAGGGCATCTTGATGGAAAATGCCAGAAAGAGCACCAAGCAATGACTTTTTCCAGGACTTGTGTATTCAAAGGGAGGGGAAAAAGCACTGTGAAGATGTTCTCTGCTTTTGTATTTGAAACAGGGTACAGAACAGGTAATTTTTTTTTTCTCCTTCACATCAGCAATCACTTTCTGTAACATAATCATTCACCTCACCAATTCTCCAACAGAGATGGGAGAGATGAAAGCAAAAATCTCTGTTATTTGGAAACTCTTTGCTATGCTAGGTGATACAGCTTGTCTGGAGGAGTAGATTATTACTGGTGGCACTGACTATACAAGTTGGAGAAACTGAAAAACCTCAGTGGGTTCTGTTGTGGTACCTAACAACAAAATTTGCTGCATTTGCAGTATAGACATTCACATACACATACATGCATATGATATATGGGTGAAATACAATTCCTCTGCTAGTGTTAATAAGTGTCCATCCTCATTAGGGTGAAGATCAACAAGTAGCAAGTAACAGCCTTCAAGAATGAACACACGTGCCTTCAGATGAGAAACACGGATATACTTGGAGACTATCCCTGTGTTGCCTACTGTGAAATGTGCTATCTATCAAAGGGAAGACAGCCTAAATGTGAAATCAAGATTCTAGGCAGGGGCATAGTGAGATCCGGAAGTAACACCTCTAATTATCTTTTCCTTGTACAAAACTGGAATTTCAGAGGTTTGTGACACACCTTCCACCCACGTTACTGACAGATGTCCTTTGCGTAGTTACTCACCCATTACTTATATACTGAGAAACTTCTCCAACACTGCAAGATAACAGCTTTAATTAAATTACTATCAGTATAAAGAATTCTGTCTGGCAAGTTACAACATATATTCTGACCAGGTGGCTCAAAGTGAGGTTTATCTTCAGCAGATTTACAAAGGAAAGAATTGAAGGATAAAATAAGATGAATAAATTAATGGGGAAAGAGATTTTTTTTTGTAAGTTGGGCATTTAAACATTTCTTGAATTTAGAGACAGCATGCGAAGGACACCCTTTGAAAATATTTTTTAAAATGCTGTCATAACATTTCCTGTTAAAAGCAGTAAAACACAATAGTACCAAGCTATGACTGAATAAAGAAGCATGGGAACACTGAGCTTGAGTGAACATATCTTTAAAGATTCACTTAAAAACTCATTGATCTATCTGTAATTAAATTAGATTTCAGCACTGTAGGATGTGGTCTATGGCACAGTGAAGTCAGCGGAAAAACTCACTTAGGCAACCATCTGCACGTAACAATGCTCTTTAGGCAGTCACCAACATGAGCAGCCAGTCTTACCATTCACTAAATCTGCAGAATTCATAGAATGTTTTCATCATTGATTATCAAGTCCAGATTTTTCTCTTTGCTATCTACAACACAGCATAAAAGATGAGTGATTCATTTTCATGACACACTTCTTTTGGTCCACCTCCAGCCCAGAAACCTCAGTGATTTCAATATGTTATTTAACCACCTGCTCACTGAGCCCTGAATGATGCAATGCAAGGATACCAGCAAGGCATATCTTAAAACACCATTTGCTTCCCCTCACAGTGGTGCTCTCATTTCTTTATGGAATATTTAAGGGATGCATGTTGTTCTGACAGCATATTAAAGCAATGTCTTCTTTGATGATGTAATGACTGCTAACAGCTTAGCACTCCCATAACCAGCTAGTAATGGGAAGGGTATGTTGGATTCTACTAGTTTTGAAATGATGTAAACCAAAGATTTGTAGGATCATAGTTTTCCTTAGCTTTTTAAAATAGCTACATCTGGCATACTTTATATTTTATTCTGCTCTGCTTTGGATTGTAGTTGTGCAGTGCTTTGTGACTTGGCTTGCAAGTTCTATGCTTTTTCACCTTGACTTGATCTTTATCTTGATAACCTTGGACTGGCCTTCAAGGATTTGAGTTTCAAGCACAAAAACTGTGTCATCTTCCATTAAAATATTAATCGCTCAAGTGCTTCATGACTGATACTATGTAAAATCCTACCTGCTGAGCATCTGATTTGTTTCCATTGCTGGAACATGGAAAGTTTCTATGCTTATCCCATATTTTAAAGGTTGGCAGTGATGTGTTGAACTAACTTGCAATCTGGTTCCATAAAATTTTAATGCTTGAGTCCCAATCTGGAATTGATGTATTGTGTGGTTAAAACTGCTTAAGTCTTTCATCCCTCATGAATTCCACCATATTTAAAAAGTCCATTATGATATATAATCTTACAGAGAAGTGTGGAGCTTTGTTAGTATTCGTGCAGCTCTTTGAAGAACATGACATGGGGAGCAGGCTCAGGAGGGAGCAGCACTACGCGTTACCAGTGTTGTTGGTTTCATTTTGACTTTGGAGGTTGAAGCTACCTTTCATTTATGCTTAAAAGATGCTGTATTTTGAAACATTCAAGCATTTCAGGTACTTACCAGACTCACACACTTCCTTGGAACCTGGAACCCTTCATAAATACAGGTAAAATTTCACCACATGCAGGTGAGAAATAGCAGGTGAGGTTGAGGAAGAGGCCAACTTTCAAAAGCTTCTCAAATGTAGCATGTTCTCTACACAACAAGTTAGAAAAGTGGGGTTTTTTTGTTTGTAGCATCACATAATGTGACCAGGAGTATGTCTGTGCTTCAGTGACCTTGGCTGTTTGAGAGCTACTGTCCTTGTCTGTCCTTTAGCAAATCTGCACCTGTGTCTTGCGACTAGTAGGCTGAACTAAATTGTCTTCAAAGTTGACTTTTGCTGCTCCGGTCTTTGCAAACGCAGCACCCCTCTGCTAGAAGAAAAGGACAGCTGACAAGATTCAGGGCAAGTGTTGCCTAGGTTTTCACATATCAAAAGATTCAACCCCATCTCCTTAAAGTCTATGTGGACACTAAACAGCTCTAAGGATAAATTATCAAGATGTGGGTCTGTACGCCTGACAAGTGACTGACCTTGGTAGCAAGAGCACTTTCCATCAGATGTACTTGCTGGTTCCACTGAAATAAGCAGATGCTTGAATGTTGACTTAAATAGATGTTGTACCTCACTAATTGCCCTTTAATAGTTTGAAAAATGGTAATGAATGCTTACAATGTTTTATGCTGAACTGAGAGACTTCACAGATTGTGTACCTCCTTTGTACTACTGAAGTCTGGCCTATGAGAACTGCATTGTCTGTATCAGCTACAGAAAAATCATATGAGAAAAACTTGGAAGAAAGGCATGTGTTGATAAAGGTGACCAACAATGTTAATGTATTAAATTCTGTAAAACTTGCTTGATCAAGAAAATCTAATTCTAGCTTAACAGCTTCATTGCTGACTGATACAAAAGCTTTTGCTCTGGTGAACAGATGAGAAGGAGCAGCTCTACAGCCAAAACAGACAGACACTGCATTTGTTTCCTTCAGCTTGTAGTAGCTAATTAAAGATACTGTGGATCTCTTCCAGAAACAATCCCACCACCTGTAGTTAAATTGATTTCCTACTTTTGGGCAACAGAAAATGAGGAAAAAAAAACCACAAACATTTCTGCTTGTGGAGAAAACAAACAAACAAACAAACAAAAGAACATCCCCTTCCATAAACTCTGCAATATAGGGAATGTCAGAAGGTACTTAAATAAGCAGGAGCAGTTCCAAAGTGCTAGGCAAAAAAGTGCTGGTCAAGAGACAAGGAAAGTATAGGACTTCTTAACTTCTAGTAATGGATAACTCCACTAACATCCTAGAGGACAAGGAGTATGGATTTTCATGTATTGCCTAGGTGGTAGCAAAACAACTCTGTTGCTTGCAGTTTCAGACTGAAGGTCAAGTGTATTGAGGCCTTTCAGATGGCTGGTGCATGTTTTTCCTAAATAGTTACAGCTGACAAATATACCTCCTGTTCTGCTGACTGTTACAGGTACATCGTGATGTCCTGTTTAGTTCAATTTCAGTTAGCAAGATATGAATGCAGCAGGGAGAAGAGAAGGGAGGAGGCTGGAGAGGAGATGGAAAAGTACAGAAGTAAGAACCAGATATCAAACAGCTTGCCCACGGGATGAGTCTCTATTGTTTGATGCGTTGCTATGGATGATGTGGTAGGTTCAGATTCTGTAGAGTTTAGGCTTTTATTTAAAGGGGAAAAAATGGAAATATTTTTGTGCTAGCCAGAAGGCTAGAAACTTTTAAATGTCAGCAGTTGTAGCCAGCACTCTTCCTGAATGAACACACCAGCTAAAACAACCCCTCAAAACACAACAACCTCTCCATCCCCAGCTCACCAAAATACCCTTGGAGAAGAGCTGAACATCAAAGTCACAAATCACAACAAATCTGGATGGACAATGTGGTAAATGACAGCTAAGCCAGTGGCTGGGTACATGACGAACGGCAGTGCGGACTGCAAGCTCCCTGTGTTCCTTAGTATTCATGACCCTACAGAGCGCAGCGTGTGGCTGCTTGTCATGTTGGTCATTTCTCTTCTTTATTTCAAGAAGTTAAGCTCTCATCTCATGCTAGGCAAAAGTCAAACCCTCTCAAATGTTAAAGGTATGGGTAGAAGCATGCAGTCAAATGAAGAGGTAAACCTGTGCCCTTGTGCCCTGTACCCTTATGCTCTCTCTTTTATTTCTGTCCCCATGGAAATGGTCAGGGATGGTTAATTTTTCCACGCAGAAACTCCTTCCTATGTCTTTGGGCACAAAGACCAGCACAAAAGCTACCACTAACAGATTGCAAATTCATGGCATGTTAAACAGCTTGAGTGAGGTATGGTCAGCAAGAACCTGGTAACTGAGGGGTTTCAGAGGGAAGCAGCAGGGCCAGTCATGATGTACTGTGCTCAAAGATGAGCGCAAATCATTTGGCAGGCAGCACTCTCAGCCCAATCCCTACACAGCCTGCACATAGTCCTAAATTTTAAGTGTTGCAATTCAACATCTGCTCCAAAGAGGAGGCTGTCTTAAATCACATAATTAAAACAAGCCAATGAACGTTAGACTTTTTTTATTAGCACTCTGCTTTGGAGCCATTAGTGTTCACATGGGTCACATTTACAAGCTTTTGTCCACACCCACCAGGGTTAGAAACTTGCTTACTAAGTAAAATGAAAGCTGAGAACCTAAATATATTGTTCCAGGAGCTGAGGCTTCAATAAAAACACAGATAATGGAGCTTGTGTGAATCAAGCATCTGTGGGTCTGGGAAGGAATAGATAATCCCTCTTCAATCTTTAGTTTGGGGTATTCTTGCTCCATGCTGCCCCACACTCACAGCTTTAGATGTTTGATGCAGGCTTAAGTCTGATTGCGTTTCTCATGTTGACCTCTTTCATTAGCCGAGAATAGTAAGTTTATTGCATAAACAGCTCACTTGGGGGCTTGATTATGTTACGTTTACTCGTGTGACTATTCCTTTATTGCCAGGATTAGGCCTCAGAAATTAAGAGAAAGTCAAAGTCATCTCATGTGCAATTTTCACTGCAGCCGGGGCATCCTCTCAGTGAGATAGGGTCATCACTGGATGTTACAGAAGGGAGGAGGCTTGTCAAACTGACCACCACCATGTTTAAAAATATCTTGTGTGTTCCTTCTGGAGGGTAATTTTTCCATTAAATGTAGCAGGGGATGTCCAGATGTCATACTTTGATCTATCTTCTCATTATGTCTTCCCACTGGCAGGTAATATTATCTGCACATTTGTTATGGACCAAGAGCTGTCCCACTAAAATCCTTTTCCCCTCTGCAGGTAATGTTTTTCGCACCTTGAGGGAGAAAAAAGAGCAGAAAGGCAAACCCAGCCACCAAGTTAATGCAAATGAACCCCTGTGCCAGCCAAGAAAACCAGAACTGAGCTGGACCTGAGCTGCCTTGTATAGGTGGCAAAAGCTGGATGTCAGGCTTAAGGGGGACGAAATAGGTGTAAACAGGGCTGCCTGTGACATATGGTTCCTTTTGCTCTTAGTCCAGCAGAAGTTTCTTAGTGGATGTGAAGTCCTGTGCCTGGTTGTGTAAAGCCCATTAGCATATGTCTCTGCAGTGGGTTTCTGTGGCAGAGTTCCAGTAATTACTGTTCATTAGTATTCATTAATACCAGGTCTTGCCTGATCTTGAGTTCATGTTGAATCAGCTCTGCTGTAACATTTTTGATATGGGCTGGATGTAGAGGTCAATGTGGAGGCATTAATTAGGCCTGGTAGTCAGAAGTTATTTTCATGGCTCTTCAGATAGGGTTTGCTTCAGCTGCACCATGGCTTTTCCTTCTGAAGTGGAAAGCATATATATAAAGCGGAGCAGTGGTAAGCCTGACACTCAACGGCTTGAGAATATAAAAATGTGAATTTAAAGGAAGCCCTAAACTTGGTTTCTGGAGTGACCTGTTAAAAAATCTGTAGGGGGTTCAGGGACTTTACTGTTGCTCCCACTTAGGAATGTTGACAGTGAAAAGAACTGGCAGGTGCAAAATATGGATGATAATGTGATTTATATTTTTGACTGTTCATTCCTCTCTTGATCAGCTCCTGCTGATAATAATGTAACCATGAACTTTTAGGATGTACTCTCTGACCTCTACAAAAAGAATATGGAACAGCAAACCTACTTGTCTTTTATTAAAAAAAAAAAGGAGAAAAAAAATTTATGTTATACTAGTTGTTACTACATTAAGCAGAAAAGTTCACGGTACTCTTGGAACCCAGAGATACTTTTGAGAGGCTACAAGAACTTTTCTGTGAGGAAGGGCTGAGTAAAATCTGAACGTGGGTTGTTTTTTTTTTTTTTTTTCTTGGACAGTTAAAGAAAGTGAAATTATTTCCATTCTATTGAATAGCTTTAGACAAAGTGTATTTTCTTTGGAAAACTTAAACTGTACTTTTATCTGAAAGCACAGCTCTATTTACCTTTTCTAAAATTCATCAGTCTGGAAAATCACGATTATCAACAGCAAATCTTTAATTGTAGTAATGACCACCCTCAACAGAGTGGTATTCACCTGAGAAAGTGTACAAAGATTCATAGATTGAGGTATCCAGCCAAGATATTTTCTTTCTCATAGCCAATGCCTTTAATAGAATTTAAACCTTCAATGCAGAGATGCAATGGTGATATGATGGTCATTTACTTTTCAGTAGCACAGAAAATTGACATTACTTGAGGATCACCCCAAAGAAATCTGGCTGAAGGATGATGGGAAAAAAGCTTTTTTCAGACTTTCTCATCTTCAGTGATGAATAAAATGTTTAAGAGGGAACAAGAAAAATTCTACTAGTAGAGGGGGGAGATGCACAGTTTGGGAATGCTCTCCTCACAAAACCTTGTCTTTACAGACAACAACACTAGCAGAGTTGTAGGTCTAGATGCACTTCAAAGTACAAAGCACAGAGTCCTCTCCTGCTTGGAATAATAAAAATATTTCAAATGACAAGACAAGAGAGCCTCTAACCCCTTCCTGGCTCCTTTAAGGCAGGTGTTTTTTAGCATTTGTCTGCTTTTTTTTCCACTTTATGGATCTTGGGTAAGCTGTTCAAAAGTGTGAAGTGGGGCTGTTCTTGACACAGTATGTAGTTAGGCTGTGGATGCTTGAATTTAAAAAGTGACAGAGTGAATGGACACACTCGCAGAAGAAACGTCCATTGATGTCTATTAAATACAAAGATGCCATCTTTGGCTCAGGAGGTTGTGAAATAACAAATTGTTGGGGACTGTGAGAAATTTGGTGGAAATATCACTACTTGACTTCTTTCTATGATCACTAACTCACTTTTCATTATCTATCAGCAATCTTGGCTAACTGAGAAGGTCCCAGTTGACTGGAAGCTGGCTAACATGGTGCCCATCTGCAAGAAGGGCCAGAAGGAGGATCTGGGGAACCACATACTAGAAAACCATGCAATTAGGCCCAGTCAACATGGATTTATGAAAGGCAGATCCTGTTTGACCAACCTGATCTCCTTCTATGACAAGGTGACCCAACTTGTAGATGAGGGAAAGGCTGCGGATGTTGTGTACTTAGACTTCAGATGGCCTTTGACACTGTACCCTGCAGCATTCTCCTGGAGAAGCTGGCAGCTCATGGCCTGGATGGGTGTACTCTGCGATGGATAAAGAACTGGCTGGAGGCCCAAGCCCAAAGAGTTGTGGTGACCAGAGCCAAATCTAGTTGACAGTCAGTCATGACTGGTGTTCCCCAGGGCTCAGTATTGGGACCAGTTCTGTTTAATCTCTTTATCAATGATCTGGACAAGGGGATTGAGTGCACCCTTAGCAAGTTTGCAGATGACACTGAGTTGGGTATCAGTGTTGATCTGCTGTAGGGTAGGAAGGCCATACAGAGTGATCTGGACCAGCTGGATTGTTGAGCTGAGGCCAATTGAGGTTTAATAAGGCCAAGTGTGAGGTCCTGCACTTGGGTCACAACAACCCCAGGCAGCGCTACAGGCTCAGGAAGAGTGGCTGGAAAGCTGCCTGGCAGAAAAGGACCTGAGGGTGTTGATTGGCAGCTAGCTGAACACGAGCCAGCAGTGTGCCCAGGTGGCCAAAAAGGCCAACAGCATCCTGGCTTGTATCAGGAATAGTGTGGCCAACAGGACTAGAGAAGTGATCGTGCCACTGAACTTGGCACTGATGAGGCCCCGTCTTGAATCCTGTGTTCAGTTTTGAGCCCCTCATCATAAGAAAGACTTCGAGGTACTAGAGAGAGTACAGAGGAGAATGATGAAGCTGGTGAGGGTCCTGGAGCACAAGTCTGGTGAGGAGGGACTGAGGGAACTGAGGCTGTTTAGCCTGGAGGAAAGAGCGATGAGGGGAGACCTTACCATTCTGCAACTACCTGAAATGAGGTTGTAGCATGGAGGGTGTTGGTCTCTTTTCCAAAGTAAAAAGTGATGGAATGAGAGGAAATGGCCTCAAGATGTGCCAAGGGAGGTTTAGATTGGAATTTAGGAAAAATTTCTTCACAGAAAGGGTTGTCAGGCATCGGAACAGGCTGCCCAGGGAAGTGGTTGAGTCACCATCCCTGGAGGTGTTTAAAAGACGTGTAGATGAGGTTTTTAGGGGCATAGTTTAGTGCTAGAGTTAGGTTACAGTTGGACTCAATGATCTTGAGGGTCTCTTTCAACCAAAATGATTCTACGGTTCTATGCTCTTTGGCAGGCCGAAGATGGAGACAGCATACTGGGCAAAAGGACCTCTGATCTGATCCAGCATTGTCAATCTTATGTTCTTGTTTTGTGGCTCCTGAGAAATCTTTTTGAGATCTTGATGACAAAGCATTTCTGCATCATTTTCAGACTCAGAGGGGATGAAACAGATGCTATCATGCAGAGAGACCTTTGTTTTAAATGAAAACAAGACAAAAGACATAGATTAGGAAAGTGCAAAAGTAACACCTCATGTAGCAAAGATGTCTCTTTCAGTAGTATGGACTACAGAGAAAGTCACTGCCTATACCTGAAGCCTTTTGAAATATTGCATGATGTACACAGAAATAAAGATGAATGATTTTATAGCTTCAAGAGATCCAAGTACCTCCATGAACTTAGGCAGACCATAGGTGTGTTTGGTGAAGGAGCTGCAAAGAAATGCAGCCAGCAATAGGAGAGCGAATGAAAAAATGAGTATCACATCCTGTACAGGCTGGTTCGCCAGCCTAAAAAAATCTGGCACCCTCTGGGGTGACCTTTGGCACCAGCTGGTTTATAGCTCAGTCTCACACATCTGTCTCCAGAGCCGAACACCTCTTGGGCCTCCCCTCGCCCTCCACCAGAAAGCGCACGCACTCTGGATCCCAGCTGAACTGGATACTTTTCACTTCCAGATGATTTAAAAGGAGAGACAATCCTCTTTCAGGGCTTCTATGGGTGAGATTCTTTCGAAGTTATGCTAGTGCTCTTTGCAGATTAATGATGCAAACTTGTCAAATTTGTTTGGGATGCAGTATGAAATGTACAGATTAATGACCTCCCAATATAGTATGATTCATAGGTACCTTTAATTAAGCATCACTTGCAAACTGGCCTCAAAATAGAAATGCTTTGAGCCAGAACATTTAAAGTCAAGAAAACTGAATTGTGGGACCAGTTTTGTAGGATATTTTGCTAGGAGTTATCTGATTATGAGACAACTAGGATGTTGCAAATGCAACCCCTCCCTCCCCCAAGGCAAAAAAAAAAAGAGCAGAGTCCACTAAGTAAGAAACAGCAAGCCTTTTCTGCCAATAAAAAATTAAAATTCCCTGTATCTAAGGATAAGGAAAAATTAAGTTCAGCAGTGGTATCTTCTACAATGAGGGCTCCTGTTCTTTCTTGTCATGCTTGGCATATTGTTTTAGGATCTCTCTTTGATGCTTTATTCCTGTTGCAAGAGAATTGTTTCTAGTTCAGGGAAAGAATGATGCGTCTTTAATAAACAAACCTGGGAACTAATACAAATCCATGTTGACAAATGCTTGTCAAGAAGAAAACCAAAGAAACAAAATCAATACATGGTCTTGCATTAAATCACATTGTTTACACATAGTTATCTTGCAACTTCTATTTTTTTTTTTTTTTTTTTTACTAAATAGCTGTCCCTGATTAATTTAGGATAAATGAGAATTTGGCTTTATAACAACAAAAGTTTTTTTAAAAAGTTTACAGCTAACCTTTTCAAATATTCTGTCGTTTTTAAGGAAAAAGCATTCCTCCCAGCCTTCCTTATTCTGACACCATTTTACTTTAGAAGATCTCAAAGTACAAGTGAATACATGACACTCGCAGTGTCTCCAGTGTACACATTTTACGTTTGATTTATGACATTACTATATAGGTGCACTTGACAGCTTTCAGATTGAAGCAGAGACAAGAGAGCTTTAAAGTGAGATGGGTTATCTGGGTAAATCTATCAAGGGTTCGTCCTGGGAGAACAAGGAGAGAGGCTTTGTAGAGCCCTGCTGTGTAGCAAGCCTCCATGCTGAGCACATCCCAAGCTCCCTGACAGTTGCGCTCAGCCTTCACTGTAATAACGAATAAAAGGGAGCTCCCTGTAGATTACAGATCTTCCGTGTTTTGACATTGACCTTAATACATAATTTAACCACAAAGCCTGAGAAGTGTGGAACAAGATAAGAAAAGACCACAGAACTGGCAAATAAAGTGATGTTCAATCAGAAATCATATTTGTTCCTGATAGTGGAGATGTGGGCATTAAAAAGGGAGACAGAGAGAGATTGAGAGAGAGGGAGAGAGGGGAAGAGAGAGGGAAGAACAGTCTGGCTTGTTTGAAGACCTATGGATCTCTTTTAAAGGACATATGGTTGTCAAATAAAAGTTTGTCCTGGAATCACAGTAAGAAATAATAGTAAAAAAAAAAAAAGTCAATGGTTATTAAATTTTCATAGACACTGGGTTGCTGCTTTTCTCACAATACCGTAATGGCATTTTCCATATCTGCCTCATGTTTCTGCTTTTCTATTTAACTCAATGGACTGTGAAGGGGGCACTACATAGAATTACCATAAAGCTGGCCTTAGGCACATATTTAGACTAATCGTGTTTAATATCTGCCTATTCTAGACCTTAGCTTGAGTTTTTTACATTAAAAGGAACAATTGTTTGGATGCTAAGAGTTTGTAGGTTTTTCTTCTTATTTACAGAGAACACTCAATGCACAAGTGAAATGCACAGTGGGATGGGCTGGTTGCATGGCAATGGCGTATTTTTACTTTAACACAAGAGACGCTCATGCAAAGGAACAGGATTTTTAGCATAAAGGGTGTGGCTGTGGATAGTGTTAAAATTAAGCACTATTATTATGAAAATATTACCAGGGATAAAATGATATAAAAAATAATAATAATAAAAAAGCTTTACAAATATCATGAAGGAGGTAAAGAGTTGAGAAAAACTGACTTTTTATTATTTATGCTAGTTTATCTTTTTATCCCTGTTGAAAAGCATGTATGACCAGTTAATCTTACATTTTTGCTTCTAAGCCTTTTTTTTTTTATATATGGCTCATGACTTGCTGTTGTTACACTACAATATCTGGATGGTAATGGCTTCAGAAAAATTGCTGCTTGTCACTGGCATATTAAATGCAAAATCTTTGAAAATATTTACACTGAATGAAATTGAAATTTAAATTAGAGTTCATCTCTTGTTGCAAAATTAAAAATTGATGCCTCTTTTTGGATTGGGCTTTCAGCCCACTCCCTCACTCACAAATCCTTCAATTACATCTTGGAAATTCATACAGGCACCTAAGTCACTTGGGTGGTTTTGAATGACGTACCCAGAGATTCTTTAGTGTTAGAGTATACCTATATAATTGGGGTGGTTTCAGATGAATACTTTTCCTTGGGTGCAAATATTTTGACTCTTAAAAGAAGGCCAGACCCTGAGAATAAAGAATTAAACATGAGAGACAGAACACTCTCTGATGTACAAAGCTGGAATTTCATTTCTTTCATTTCCAAAAGCAAACAAGTGAAGAAACCACTCTAAGGGAATTAGAGTACATCAGTATCATCATTTGGGATCATTGTTGCATGCTTACTTTGGAACAGTATTTTTTTAAATTTAAATACGTGTGTATATATATATATGTAATAAAGTATCGTCAGAAGCATGTTTCCTCAGAGCAGTCTGCACACCAGAAAAACCTCAAGTCTGAAATAAGACTTTAGCTGAACAAAATACAATGGTCCTAACATTATCTCCCTATCACCACAGCACTCCACCCACCCTGTAACCCCTCTGACACGCTCACTTTCATTTCAGCAATACAACCTACCCCGCTGCATACTTCAAAGGGCTGAATATAATACTTCAGCCCTCAGCCGCCTGCTACATTATTGAAGAACATTATGACAGTTAAAATCCCAAAGCTACATGGTGAGTCCTTCTCCAGGATAAACTGGTCTAATTTAGTACTAAGGATTAGGCTCTAAGTGAACTTCAGAGTGCTTATACTAGGCTTGTGAAGAGATACAGTTTATTGTTTTCACAACAATTTTTCCACTTAAAAAAAGGAAAAAAAAATAAGGAGGAAAAAAAAAACTCCAACCCAAACTTCTCAGCTATTTCTGGTCCACGTATACAAATTTCTGTCAGTGTGCTGATAACAAATATGAAGCAAAACTCAGTATCAATACAGAGAGGAGTGAATGAAATGGAAAGAACTCCGAGAAACAGAAATAGCTCACAGACATGATGGTCAGTGCGTTTTTTTTTCTTACACAGGAGACAAAATAATTTCGTTCTGGTTGAAAATGGTCCAGCATAAAGCCTGGCAGGAAGGTTGGCAAGGCAGTTTTAGAGAAAGGAGGGGACAAACTGTATTAGGTTGATTCAGGTTAGCTGCAGTGTATTAAATTCTTGCCCACGCATTTGGATCCAAACATGCTAGCTTGCCTTTCAAATCTTCTGTTACACAGCTTCATCATTTTTCATGGTTGTTTTTGTTTGACTTATAAAATAACGCCACAGGTTTCCCTGAAAATACATTACTAAAAGCATGAAGTTGCAGGTGATGCCTGTTGTATAGTATTGCTGTATCTGCTGCACCTCCAAATTTAGGAGTGTGCCTTAGTGGCGCACCAAGCTGAAGGTCTGCCTGTGTGAGTATTACAAATGAGGGTGTTCAGAGTCCAAGAAAGGGGACAAGTGGTAAGAGGAAAAGGGAAGTGAAACAGACTGGTTTGGATTTGGTAAAAAATCCAGGACAGTGTAATCTGGTGTGACATTTCCCTGTCCTCATTAGGACTAACTTTCACAAACCGATGGAGAGTTGGCAGGTCTGCAAATCTTCTGTGATTGCCTGTAGAGTCATGAGGGCTAGAAATGTGGTGATCGCTCACAGGATGTCTTATGGGGCTGTTTCTGATTTAGGGGTTGGAGATGCTACTTTCATCGCATAGAGGCACAATTAGAGTAGCTCCCCAATTTCATCAGCAGGCCACCAAGAGGATCTATTTCAGGGTTTAGAAAAACAAAAACAAAAGCAGAGCCAACTGGGGCTGTTCCCTGAGCAGTAAAATAGAAGTTTATTTTTCTTCCTGCTAAAAAGTCAGTGCCTGGAGTAGATAAAAGTCTCCAATGTTTTAAAATCATACTGAATGCTGAACAGGTAAGGAGAAAGCTCAGGCAGATATGTAGAGGCTACATGAAAGCTGTAAAGCAAAATAAAACAGATGAGGAACACAATTTTTGACTGAGTTTGGTGCATAGAAGTACCATAATTTTCATGACAGCAAAGTGGAAGAAATGGACATTTGATCATTCAAGTCTCCCCAGGGGGAATAAAAAAAAAACAAAACAGAAGAACAACTCTAGAAGAGGTATTATAAATAATACAGAAGGAATAATAGAGTAATTTATCACAGATTCAAAACTACCAGACCAGTCCTTGTGAATTTAGGGCATTGAAAAGTGCCCTTTTTCAAAACCATACACTTTGTGGTGGATCAGTTGAAAGTTCTCTGAATAGTCAGAATAAATGTTTGTGTTCATGACTGGGAACACCAGTCAAATGGGCCAGTAGAAGAAATGCAGATACTTTTCTTAAAAAAAAGGTAAAAAATATCTCTGGCAGTTGATGCAAATGAATGTGAAAAGGCCAGTATTTGTGCCAATATGGAGAAAGGAAAAGAAGACATGCATTTGCAAAAGCACTCAGATGAGAGCAGGTAAAGAAATGGATAAATAGTGTGCAGAGGTGAGCTGTGCATTTGCTCAATGAAGAAAGATGCTGCAAAGTCAAAAGAATGGCTAATAAAACAAAGCACAAATGGCCTCCATGTGATGCACAAATTAGGCCCAGGACCACAAATGAAAGAAGTGAGAGAAACTGAAACACACTTGTTCAAAAGAAAGTATAAAGTTGGAGAAGTCAAAGGTGAGACTGAAATCTGAAAGCAAGGGACAAATTCCAGGCCTGGCCAAGTGTGAAGTGTCACTGATGTTCAAAGGCACAAAGAGTAAAACAAGACGTTATGGTAATGTACTAAGCAGAGCAAATAGTCCATGGGCATAAGCTTGGTCTCGTCACACACTTTTTTGTGTGCCAAAGCCCAGTAGATTCATAACCCCACGAAAAAACCTGAACCAGACCTGAATGTGCCAATGCGTGAAGTGAAGTGTGCTTGCAGAAAAAAGGGGTCACCTGGTGACATTCAAGGTACAGTTAATGGAAGATACAGAATCTCTTACATGTGGCACTAATAAAGTGCAGCAAAACATGACAACAGATGGCTTCATTCACAGGATCAGCCAGGGCAGTAAAACGGGCTTGTTCTTTGTAGCTGCACGGAAAAATAGCAAAAAGTGTTCATCTTAGATCTTGCAGTGACCACAAGATGCTGAACATGATCATTTAAAAAGGGAAACATTTCCATTTGCTCTCAAGGAACAAAATGTTCACTGATGTGGCAGAAGCCAAGTTCTTCAGAAGATTAGATACAGAGGGAGGGTTTTGGCAGATTCCCCTGGACACTGAACACTTCAAAATTTGCTTTCAAATCACTATTTTGCAGATGCTGCTTCTTGAGATTGCCTTTTGGAATCCATTTAGCACCAGAAGCATATTGCAGCACAACAACCCAAACACAAGGAGGTCTCCCAGGAATGAAAATATGTGTGAATGACATAATAGAAAGGGGCAGCATCACTACTGAACATCAGGAATGATTGTGGAGAATACTGGAAATTGCAAGAAAAAATAACCTTAAACTGAACAACACCAAATTGTCCATCTCAAGCTAACGAGAGAAATAGACCACAAAATGAGTGATACCTAACTCATCTACAGCAGCAGCTTCAAGGGCCTCGACAGTGATACAGGAAAGGTGTATGAATGCATATTCTAAATAGAACATGCAAACAGCCACAAAAAGTTCTGTGATTTTGTTTAGAACCAAAAGACAAGACACTAAGATCCCTTTTTTATGAAACACAAGAAAGGACTCAGTGAAGCATTACCAAGCTTACTGCAATCTTTTTTTTTTTTTTTTTAAAGGCTAAGAGAATGCTGTGAATGTGGAAGTCCAGCATATTAGCTAGTAGTTGTAAGTGTACTGTTATGATGATACGCTTTGCTTGATGATGTGCAACCAGGTGACTGGGAATGAGCTGTAACAGAGTGTATGATGGCTACAAATGTAGGAAGCTCTGTATTTATCCTTAATGTAGGATGAGTTATGCAAGGAGTCACACAAACTATAAACAGACAATGATAAAACCAACACTCCTCATGCTCACATTGGATCATCTGGAGATCAGTCGCAAGAGGTATAAGAATGGCAGGTATCACAGTGAGGCTAAAGAAAATGTAGGGAAGACATTCTTCAACAAGGACACCTTGGAATCACTACTCTACAAACATGCTAGTGGAGCTGTACTTCAGTCACAGATGAAGAAAGATGTCATAAATGGTGAACAAAAATAAAGACTGCCTTAACTGCATCAAGTAGTTCTCTGTAAGTTAGATTATAATGTCTATATTATTCATACACTTCAGGTTCCGGAACCAGAAATGAAACATGATTTTTGTGGATAAGCATAGCATCTCTCCAGGCGTATAACTAATTGAAAAGACCACAGGTTTAGCTGTGATCAGATGCGTTACATCTGATGCATAACTGTTAAGAAAGGGAATAGATATTATTGCACTCCAGTTTGCTAATTCTTAGCTCCCAAATGCTTCTACAGTGTATGCATTTTAACATAAGACATCAAAGACTTGATTTGCTTGCCCGCATATAAGCTTCTTGTTCCATTTAAGGTGCACAGACATGCCCAAAACATCCACAAGCAATGAGGTGGGACTTAAAGAAGAACTATGTATTACTAGAGTGGCAGCTGGAGGCCATGGTGGATGGCGTCCCAAATCCCATAGGTACCCATATATGAGCAACTCAAATGAGTATTTAACTATAGCTATCCAGAGGCAAAACAGAGCATGCTCTCTGCATAGGAAAGAGTTTGCTCAGAATACACTTGGAACAAGACAGCCCTGAGAAAAAAGGGAAAATCAGCTATAGAAGTCTGCACAGATATCTGAGACTCAGAAACAAGCCTTAATCGAAGAACGACATATAACTGTGATTTTTGGCAAACAGCCTAGGGAAGCCAAAATGGACACAGAACTGTAACAGTGACCAGGTGTTTGCCACAGCCCAGAAATACAGACTTCGGCAAGATTGCTGCTGTCAGAAAAGAGGAGTGAAGATACATCACCTGGTTTGCATTCTGGGATTGGAGCCAGTGAATGGACTTCACAGACAAACTTATCATATTGATATTGTGCTTACAGGAAAACTTATTTAGGCTTTGGTATTTGGCTGATAGCCCTGTTCTTTTTTAAATTAGAACTACAAGGTGACCTTATGAAAGAACTGGAGAATTCTCCTGATTAGCTAGCCCAGAACAAGCCTGGTGCAGCACATGTGGTGTATAGGGGCCTGGTGTTTAGTATGGATTAGTCTATTGCCAGGGTGAAGGTAAGCATGACCTTGATCTTCTGGTCTTCAGGAGCTTCAAGAACAACATGGCTTTTCCATCACCAATACTTATCAGTCAAGGCTGAGTCCCAAGTCACTTTTGCACTTCCATCAGCCCTTGCAGTGAGGTTAACTTGGGGAATAGTTAAATCAATCTGAAGACCTGTTTCCCACAGTAATTTCTTTGAGTTCTCCTTTCAGTTATGCTGTGGCCACTCTGAGCTCTTCCTTCCATAGTCTTGCTCTTCATGTTCTGTACCTGGGTCAGTCTCCAGTCATCCAAAGCAGGTTTTGCTAGATCTAAAAGGCTGCAACTGAGTTGTGCTGTGCACCAGAACTCCCACTGAAATGGAAGCTGCAAATGTGCAGTCCTAGGGGATGTGACCCTTCTTGTTCAGGAGGGTAGACATCATTGTGACACAGTGATTTTTCTTGTAGGGCAAGGTACTAAACACACCCATGTCACACGGGTGCCATGTCTAGGAATGAATCTCTGTCCTAACACAGAGCTGTCCTTTCAAAGCTGGCTTACAATTACAGATATAAAGAAAGAGCAACTGATCCCACAAAACTGATATACTTCAATTTTTTTCTCTTTTAACTTGTACACAGCTGAACCAAATTATTTTATGTCCGGTAAAACTCCTCTCCCAAAAACATGCTGGCTGTTCCCTTTCATATCAATTTTTTCCGTATGCTTTATGAACTTTTGAAAACGCAGGGTGAATAATTGCATTGTTGATAAAAACACAACGTAAGTAGTGGAGACTGCTACAGTAATGAAGAAAGAAAGAAATTTTTTTTTGAGTCAAAAAGCCTGGGGCAAATCAAAATCCTCTTGGAAACTTCAGTGGTAGTTTTGCTTGAGTGCAGATTATGGACTCATGAGCTGTGTGAATGGGCAGGCATGCCCATATAATCTTTACAGCATGTGCATATTATTTAATAGGATGATTACAAACAAAATATCCAGGCTAAAAAATCAGCATGAACAGATCTGAGGTCCCAGTTTAGATCAAAATCCATCCTCTGCTGCTTTGGGAAATGTTCAAATTCTTTGGAGGAAGTTTTCCTGTTTCTGTTGTGTACATGTGTCAGGAAAAACGATATTAACATGGGTTGCTGAGCATCTCATCTGCTGCCTGGGAGTGGGGTCCAGGAAAAACAACATTGTGCCTCATGTCTACAGTCTTTTCAGGTGAAGGTTAGGCACTATGGGTGACCGACTTTGTGCAGAAGAAGAGGAACACATGGATTCAGAAAACTAATAAAAAGGATGGCAATCTTCCTAATGTCCCTCAATATGTTTTTTGTAAGTAAAAAATTCACTTCTACTAAAAAAAAAATATAGTTGAACCAATTTAGTAACATGTTCAGTTGAAAAAAAATTGTTAAGAGGAGAAAACCTTTTGGGTCCCAATTACTGTTAATTTGTAATCCAGTGAGGTCAAGTACTTGATTAAATATTTATATAGGAGAAAGGTCATAGTCTTTTGTGATCTTTGCACTGTGTTAATTTTCCATCAGATGCAATGAGATCTTACTTTACCAGAGAAAGTAAGCCTTGGTCTTGGCCTCAGAAAATGCAACTTGCGGGTTCTCATGTCAAGCAGCCGAAATCAGTCTCTTGCAGTTAGGTACATTTTTGGCTCAGGTTTTTCAAAGCAATTTAGTGATTTTAGGTATCAGCATTTGAATGCTCATTTTGAGACCTTTGAAAGACTCTAGACATTTAGGAAATGAAGAGTACCTGGTGTCTGGAAGTTGGGTCACTTTAAGGAGGTCTCTGCTGGAGATGAATGTGTCATATAGAAGCCTTCCAAATCGCTAGTCACTTTTGAAAATCTTACACTCAAAGGACACAAAATTATGTTGGTTTCATACCTTTTGTTATTTGTTTTGTAATTTAACCCCCCCAAAGAGGCATATCACATCAGGCTCAGGGGTGTCTGATGAGGAAATAAGTATCTAGGTGGAAGGGATTTGACAGAGGCAGTTTGCCCTCTATGTATATGGAGGGGCAAACCACCCTGCCTGCTCCTCCAGCTGGAGTGATGGAGTAGATGCAGCTCAGCCAAAGGCTCTCTCTCAAACACTTTCCTGGCTGTGGCACCGCCTGGGGCAGCGCCCTCACTGCAGTCAGGATGGGGGGCCTTGGGCAGCCCCTTGGGGTGAACCCAGCATCTTCTAGGGAGTGGTCAGGTGCCCCAGGTGCACACATACACACACTAGAAATGTACATTCAATCAAAAGCTGCTACGCCAACCAAATGTATTAGCGAATTTGGAAGCCACTGGAAGCATTTAGGGCAAATATGGCACAGGAGGATGGCAACAATTATAATTTCTAGGTGTGGTCCTTTGCCGTAACCAGTTACATGATGTATCATCCAAATAAAACCTGAGTAGGAGACAATTATGGGGCTTTGCATTTATGATGCATCTTTTTAGCTGGGGAAAAGTCTGTATTGAGTAATGCATATGAGTGCCACTGGGGCTGCAGCACTCCTGTAGTGACATGCAGTAAAGAGCACCAGTCCTGTGCTGGTGCTCAATGAGAGGGAAGTAGGACACTGAGTGCAGGGCATGTCCCTCTAGAAGGTCTGCTTCTTCCAACCATCCTGGTCCTCTGAACTTTCAGAACACCTTAAAGGTTATTTTCATTGCATTGGATAGCATTTCCTTTTAATTATGCTCTAAATAATATTTTAGAGCTGTATTTGGAGACATTTCCCTACTGTGTGCTTTTTCCTCACTGCCAGCCATTGGTTTAGCTCAGAAGTTGTCTTTCAGTCAGAAATGTCATATGGCACTACAAGGAAGTAAAAAACCCCTACATTTTCTATTTGATTTTGTAATCTTCATCCAGGAATCTTTAGGGACAGTCCATCTTTTATGAAGTGTCTATTTGTTCACAAAGCTATGTTCTTTTTAAATAAAAAAAAAGAAAAAAAAAAAAAAGACAACAGATATCTTATTGCATTTCTTATGTTAAACAAATGATTGCACAGAACACCCTAAGTTATGCTCCCACTTACAGGAGTGCAAATCCAATGAAACCAATGGAGGGAATTCATTGATGCTCTTCTGTGTTACTACTATTGGAATACCTCAGTTGGGTAGAACTCGGACTGGTAACTATGCTTTATTGTACTTTTATTCTTTCTTTTGTAATGCGTAATTACTTATTGGCTGAATTGAATGTCTTTTGCCAGTGGACACTGAGCAGTACTTGGAGAAACATATGATTTCCACCTATTTACAGTAACTTTTTTTGCCCTTGTTGATGTGTAGTCCCACTACGAGGACCATGGGGATTGAAGGTGATGCAAAGTAGGCGACTGTTTCCTTAGGAGGGTAGTGTCCCTAGTACATTGCCGTTTCACGAAAAATAACCGTAGAATTATCAGAATATTTGCTGACATAATGCTGTACTTTTCCCTTGTTTGTCAGTTTTGAAGTATGGGCTCCTGGGAGTAGTGGCTATCTGTTATTCACTGTTTCTACAATACTGAGCAGAATGGGATGGTGATCTTGTTTGACTACCAGTAGGCAGAATTTTCTGATCTGATATTACACAGTTAAACACGGACTAGTCAACCTAGGCTCCCATTTTACTTAGTAGGCAGACTTAAGCACTTCAGAAAGAGTTTATTTTAAATTTGAATGTTTTAGTACAAAGAGAAAACCCTTGCTGTAAGAAATTGTATCTGTTTGTTTCCCAGAACATATGGAGTTGAAGGCCAGGAAGTGGTAATCTCGTCTAGCCTTCTGTATTATCACAGATCATTACATATCCCAAATTACACACATAAAACTCAAATAACTTGTACTTCAATGAAATAATATCTTCAGAAAGGCGACCAGTCTTACATGGAAAAAGCCAAAAAATGTTAAAACCTTCCATTTCTAGTCGTATAGAGTTCCCAAGCTTAATCGCTGTCCTGTTGCATTAAAACCAGATACATTTATTCTGATCTGAATTGTCTGGCTTCAGCTTCTCAGCCTTTGCGTTCTTGCAACATATCTCTCTTCTAATATTTTGAACAGCATTTGCTACCTGAGAAAGCGTTTACATGCTGAAATCATATAACCTCTCAGTCTTACTTGAATAAAATGAATACACTGAGCTCCTAGAGTGTCTCCATTTTCTCCAAGATCTATATAGATCTTGGGATGCTTCACATTTTCCATTTCCTTCTTAAAGTATGGGCACCACATCTGCTCACCAGTATCATAAACCACCTCCCTCTGTTGTTCCTGCCTCCTCAGTCTAAGCATACAAGGGCTGTGCTTCTCTGCCACTGTAAGACACTTTGAATTCCTGTTGAACAGCAGTCACACTGGAGTTTGTTTATTTTAATTTATCTGCAGACATTTCTGTGTAAAGTTCCATAATTGCATGGTAAGTTATGACCATAAAACTCCAGGGTAATTGCCTGCTAGAGTATTCTATGAAACATAAGAGGTCCAATAGTTTTCACTACACTCCCAGCAGAAGGAGTTTGAGCACTGGATATACAATGACATTTTTCCCAAATCTATCAAATCTGGGTATTAACACAGTGACAGACTTCTGCAGAGTGACACTGGCCAAATAATTTGACTCACTATGTTGCATTAGATTTTTGTGCATGTCAACAGTCTGTGTTGTGATGAGCCAAAACACTAAGGGAAACAGTGCTCTTCCAAAAATGACAATTTAAGCCCATTTTAATTGTGTTACTTTAGTAAGCTTAACGGTTGGCAGCTGAGAATCCCGCTCATCCCCCTCAATAAGACTTGCTTTCAGCCAAAGAATTTGCAGTATGTTTTAATGGAGTAAATTAATTACATAGTAAAGAACTTGATGGCTTTGGAAGCCAAACTGCAGACTTCTTAGAAGAGAACACACTTTCTAAAATGGAGTATTACAGGGCACATTCTTGTTCTTAAATCCAAAAATACCAGTTTGGATTCAGCATTATGGGCTGATAAGCTGCATTTTCCTACTCGTATCCTAGCCCAAGTAAGGATTTCCTCTTGTCATTTTTAAATTTCTCCCTGACTTTTCTTTCTTTCTTTTTGTTTTTTTTTAACTGTTGCAGTTTGGAAGACAGAAATAACACTCTTGCCCACTGTCCCATAACATCTGCATTACTAGAACCAGATTAGGAGATGCAGAAAGTCCTTAATCTAACACAACCCTAAACCTGAAGAAAGTTTAGACTGTAAGGTGCTAGGAACAGGGCTGTTTTTCCATACAGTGCCCTTCGCAGTGGTACTCCTGCCCATGACAAAAAGCTCCCAGGTGCTGAAGTAATAAACCTAAAAAATATGCAAATAGTCTCCTTGAAGATCCAGTGCTTTGACGGATCAGGGCCACGACTCAGCGGATGAATGATGTTGGCTCACAGCAGCTGAACTATTGTTTTAGGAAGCTGTCGTCTTGTGCTCCAAATTCTAATCCTTCATTAAAAATAGCCTCTAGCATATAATTGCAAAAATAGCCTTCCCCACTTGGACTGACAGCAAATTGATGCCATGTTGCCTCTAGCTTCTGTAATAACTGGAGACAGCAGCTCAGAATGGCCTATATTCACTCCTTTCACTCCAATATTTTGTTGACTCTGAAGCCTAATGATGGCTGTCTCAGAGTTCATGCTATTATTTAACTTATGATCAGATATGCAAGGAACAAGAGGAAGAATCTTCAACAGGACCTTTAGTGCCTTTAGAGCCTTCAAAACCTAAAATATGTGATTATTGTTTGCCATGTGATCCCTTTCCTCAAACGTGATCCTCTGATTCTTGCCAGGCAAAAGCCATTATCTTCCTTTCCATGATGAGTTTTGTGTTTCATAAAAACCGTATTTGTTACTGTGAAGCACACTGGAACTTGTTCTTAAACAGTCACACTTTTTTTGGTTCTTCTGTTTTCTTTTACACTCATAAGAATGTAACTTTGGGTAATTTCTAGCTTATTATGTTTACAATAAAGAGAGATGCATGTTTATTCAAAGTAGCTTCAGCTCAAGTTCTGTATCTTGTCTTCTAACTGGAAATGTGCAGAGCATGCTCATGTGAACTACTCATTTTTTCCCTCATTCAATTTGTAGATGAAAGAATCATGGAAAGAGCTGAGTGAAATAAATAAATAGAGTAAAAATATCCAAGACAAAACCAACTGTACTGCAGCCAACTGAGAACATTTTTTTAAACATCTGGTAAAAAATATCTGTGGCATTGGACTAAGAGCAGGTGCAGGATTCAGGAACAAAGATATTCGAGATGCAGATGGACAATGTGTGTAAAGGGTCCAGGGAAAACTTTTCAGAATCTGGCAGTTAAAGTAACATATTCCAAGGTAGCCTAGGGAATTAAAGGATGATCTTTTCCTGAGACTCAGTCTTACATTTTTGGTGTTGAGTATGTGTGAATGAAGGGGAGGTTTTGAAATCTGGATAAGACCTAATGTGGTCTAAAGAAAATATTTTGATCTGGAACACTACAACTAAAACCTGTTACTGTTATTATACAAACCTTTTATCTATCCAAAATCTTTCAGACAATGCACCAGTCCTTGTGAAAATGTGCTTTTATAAACAAAGAATATACGTGAGACTGTGAAAATTATGACAACAATTTGTTCTTTCTTTGTCATAGTTTGAAAAGAAAATTGAGCTAATCTTAGACTTCCGTGAGAGTATTTTTATGAACCACCTTGAGGAATACACGAGAGAAGCCATTTGAGTATGAAACTCTTAGATTTCTCTTTCCCGTTAAATCCTCTTGGTGTTTGTTAATTTGCTAAAGACATTTCAGAATGCAGTCTTCTGTGATCCAGCTGGTATCAGGGCTTCAAAAATCCTGTAGTGTCACAGAATGACACATCCTATGATATCTTCCATAAATCAGAAAATGCTAGTTAATTTCAAAGGTGAGATGGAGGAGAAAGATGTTATTTTTTTAAAGGTAAATGCATTTTGCTGAATACTTCTTGCCACTCAAAAAGCCTGGTTACTTGAGGCAAACGGAACATAGTCTGGGGATTTAGTCAGTTTTTCTGTCACTCTGCAGGGGTCTGTAATAACAGAATTTTCCCCTGATACGATGAAGACTATTAAATTGAAATATTTCAGAATATTCAAAATACTTCCAATTTGGCCTCATGGAAATACAAAGGAAAATATCTAAGAGTGGAAAGGATATGAAAATGTGTGTTACCAAATAATTTATTTCATGTGCTTTGTAGTTTATTTTGCTAAAGCACTTTTGTAAGACACTGGTATTCTTCTTTGCAGGTAGATTTTGAGTTGCCCTATTTATCACAATGGATGATTATTTTACTTGTGAATTTCTGTTCACCAGGATGATAATAAACATACACTCTGCTTTCCTGACTCTACAGAGCTGGAGGCGGGTTTTCACCTTGTCCTAGTTAGACCAGTCATTGATACAATGTAGAGGCAATCATTAAATACAGCTGTATAGTTTGCCTTACTGTCTCCTTCAAAATGTATCTGGGAGACCCTATAGTTTTGAATATATCAGGCTTTGTTTTCTTTTTAGCAAGTAAAGAAATGCCAGACGAGATCGTCTATACACATAATTACACTTTCATGAATCAAGTTGCTCCCCTACACGTCTGACAAACTGTTAATTACCTAATTTGATGTAGCTTGATTGACCTGTTTATCAGACAGAAATTTTGTATATCATGTGTGTCTTTTATTATTACTGTATGTCAAACTGAGGAGGCATTTGCCTCAATTTTTGAAGACTTGTTTCAAAAGAACATAGCTAAAGTTTGCAAGAGAATTATTTCTGTAGTATTTCCCCACAAGGCTGGCCTGTCAGCGTTATCAAGGCACTTTATGCTCTCTCTTATAATGTAATATTTAATAACTTTGTTTTTTGCATTTGGTTTCCTTGGTACCATTAGGGTAGGACAGGAAAAAAAAAAAGGCAGATACAGAAGTATAGGTGTTGCTTTGGCAATTAATCTGCCAAACTATCCACAACCAGCTGGATGACTGAAGAGTAGGGCTCTGATTCTGCAGGGATCCACCAGAGCACTTCTCGTCTTTCATGTGAGTAATTCCACCCATGTGTTCTTACTGAGCAAGAAAACATTTTCCTCTTTGTTGTGTGGACAAGCATGACGTAGCACAAGTGAGGTTTACTGTGGTAATTCCTTCCCTTTTTTTAACACTCTAAGGCAGGAGTGTCAAACTCATTTTCATCAGGGGCCACATCAGCCTGGTGGTTGCCTTCAAAAAACTGAATGTAATTTTAGGACTGTATAAATGTAGTAGTAGTAGTTACTGCTACTAATACTAGTATTACTAGTAGTCACTACTACTGTTACAAGGCATTTGAAGGGGTAGGGTGCAAATATGAGGTGTGTATGTCTAAGAGAGTCAGCCAAACAATTCCAAATGCATGAGGTCTGTAGTTTGGGCTTAATGTAATATTTAGTAGTCTGTTCAGGTAACTTCAAAAGATAACATTTCACTTCTGTGGCTGATTGGAGATGTTAAATTCTGCCCCTATCCTGAGATTTTGGATTGCTACATGTAGTGCAGACTGCAGGGTGGGTATTCAGAACTGGTGTTACCAGAAGCTAAGAGAATGTAATTCACATTCCCACAATATAAAGAATTAAATTAGAATGTTGTCGGGTGTGGAGGGGTTATGTCCTGGTTATTTTTGTCATTAGTGAGACATTCTCATCCAGAACATGGTGATGGTGAATCCAGATGGTGAATTCCGATTTCCATCTCCAGTAACACTAAAATGCAGGTGTTCTGTCTCCATGGTCGTTCCCATTGTCAGTCCACTGGAGCTTCACTGAGGCTCAGCTTCATCCTCCAGAAATGGGGGAATATGCTTTACTTGGTCTTTTGCTAGCTCCTTCATTTTTCCTCCTCCTGAAATTTCTGAATGTAGCCCAGTAATGCTGCTCTGAAAAGGAATTCTAGTCCTATTTCTATGTCCTGCTTTATTTTATTTCTCTTCAATCTTCTTTGCTCTTTATTTCTCCAGTTCATTCTCCATAGGGAAGTATAAGGGACTCCTCTTTCATTTTCCTAACCTCATGTTTATTCTTTGGTCACTTCCCACCACAGTGGTCCTCTCTACTAGAAGCAACATCTCTTGAGCAGAAAAAAAGAGACAGGCCTTTTAAATAAATCAGCCCTTGTTAAGAAGTGGGAGATGACAGCCATTTTCAGGCACAATCCTTGAAGGAAAGCCAGGCATTCTGTGTTGATTTCAAAGCCCTTTGTTACCAGAGAACATTTTTTTACATTTCCAAATGCCAATTCTCTTAGTAGCATTCTGCACCAAATCCAAATAGCATTTTGAAATGCCCTTCATTTTTGATGAATTAGCATAGATATGTAAATGTGGCTGTGAATCTTTGTATAGTGCACAAGTCTTCTCATTAGTTTAACTGCTGCCACCTTGTTGAGTCCAGTTGAACTTTGTCATAGGTCCTACAGAAATAATTTCACCCAACGAAAGCTGGCACAAGCAGCATCTGGGTTTAGGTTTACTTACTCTGGCTTTCTTTCATGGGTGGGTGGATCATTTTCAACCCCAAGAAGCAATTTGTTATGAATGGAAGATGTGATATTTTAGCACTTGCTGGGTGCTATGGCAAACTCAAAAGACAGTAGCTGTCCAATGAAAATTTAGGGGATAAAACAGGTGGAAAACAAGCATTTCACCTTCAAGTCCTGTCAAAAATAGTGCTGAAGTACATAAGAACTGCTTATGTTTTTCTTCTCTTACAGAAATATTCAGGTATTTTTTTTTTTATTGTTTAAAACATAGCTAATGAGGCCACAGATACTGAGAGATTTCTTCACCCGGTAAGCTTTGGTATTCAAGTCTCACAAATTACATGCACTCATTAGCCACATTCTCAGAGGTGTTAAGCACCTGAAAACTGCGGTGTTCAGGGTGCAAGTTACTAACCAGCCCTGAAAACTAAGTTGCAAGAGGTAGACAATTTTCTTTCTTATCAGCATTTTTTTCACTCAGCAGTGTTTCTGGCCATATATGTTCTGCACAGAGAAACTTTTGTAGTATTTGCAATATTGTTTCAGAAATGGTTTTATGATTTGTGGCTTCCAGAAAAACATATTCCAATAAAACAGCTTTGACACTTGCTTCACCTGGTTACTCAAAATATTAACATCTCTGTTGAGTGAAGGTATGGCAAGTGCATCGAGGACATAGTAATCTTGGGCACTTCCTCTTTCATCACAGACAACTGACACAGAAATTGTTCCAGCTAATTTCTTTTTTTCCCCCGGCAACATGGTAATCAAAGACTTTAGGGAGAGAGTCAGTACGCAACCATTGAGATGCTGGCATGACCCCAGGAGATTTTAGGTTTGCTTCAAGGTAGTAATACAGACTTGGGTTATCAAAATCACTGAGTGCCACATTAACACATGTAAATGCTCCCACCATATATAAAAAAGGACTCACTGAATTGTTTTGGTCCTAAACAGTTACCTGTTTTCCTGTGGGGCACACAGGAACAAAATCAAGCTATGCCCTCACAATGCACCCTGTGGCTCCAGGATGGCTGATGGTGGGCAGCTTTTCCTCTGGGACAGTGGTTCTGGTGGACCTCGTGCTCAAAATGCCACCACCAGAAGCATTAAATGGCATTTCATAGGGAGAAGAGTGAAACCAGTTGGAAGTATTCCTTCAATTTGTGTCTGCTTTTGTCTGTCTCAGACTGGCATTTACGGCGGCTCTGGTTTTAACGCCCGCTCTTTTCTCGGGCAAAGGGGGTGGTTGGTGACTGCCTGTCCTAAGGGTGACTCCTCTGCTGGGAAATGTAGAAACTCCAGAGCTTCTCCTGTTTGCCCCCTCTTCCCATCTGACAGAAGAGTACTTTAGGGGTCTGTGAGCGTGGTGGTGCACTTTTTACAGAATTGGAGAGGTGTATCTCCTCCCTAAAGTCTGCTGCCATTTCTGGTTTTCCTGACACATGGCCTGGGTGAGGACGCTCCATCAGACAGTGGCAATATGAAGGTTCCTTCGGCTGATGGAGGATGGAGGTCTTGGGAGGACAGAAGCAACATGGAAGGTGCTTTCCCCTGGTGGAGGAAAGAACTCTGGGGAAAGACTGGAGTCTCTACCTCCTGTTTCTCTTCAAGATTTTCAGGCCTCCTCCCTCATGTGCTCTCTGAGGATTTTACCATCTGCTCCCTGGCACTGGGAAGAGGTGGGGGAGCCCACATCAGGCCAGTTACCATCTGGGCTGGAGCTGCTTGGAGGTGGTGGGAGGTATGGGGAGAACTGGGCCCATGGGGCAGCGCTCCAGTGGCTTCTGATACCTTCCTGACAGCATCACCCTTCTGAGTCAGTAAAAATAAACAAAAAAGGAGCTTGTAAGTGAGAAAACACTGAGCGCAGTGTCACTGCAAGGCAGTGCTGGGAAGTGGACAAGGGTTGGGAGCTTCCAGCTTGGATTTGGAAGGTGTCACCTTCTGGAGCGAGTGGCTGTACCCATCAGGGACCCTGGCAGCCCTCCTGGCAGGGCCCCAGTGGCACTGGGACAGGCGGTGACCGGTGACTGAAGAGAAAGTGATGGGGAAGGCAGAGGGATGGAACGTGAGGTGGGTCAGGATACGGGATCCCCTGTGTGCTCCCCAGCTGGCCGGTTACCTGTCTCTGGTAGGGACCGTCCAGATAAATGCAAGTGCTGGAGGAACAAATATTTATGGATTTCTTTAGGATTTAAGGGTTAGTTAAAGATGCCCCTCTAAAAAAAAAAAAAAAAAAAGGCAAAAAAAAGGAAAAGTTTTCTCACTTTTTGATACAGTACTTCTGTTATCATGATATTAATAATTTCCAGGACACTGTGGAAGACTGTACTAAGCTGTTGCGGTGTCAATTACACAGAGCTATATTTTTGTGCTCATTATTATTCTTGGATGTCTCTAATTTACATCTAAATGTACTGACTAATTTTGATTCAATCATGTCAAAAATGATAGGTCATGTGTGGGAGGAGATGACAGTCCTACCATCAGGAATTGCCAGAATGTGAATTCCTCGGGGCAATGATTTAATGCCCAAGTCAAGCAGTGCTGTCAGAATTGGAGGCCAAATTATGACACATTATGCTGTACTATGGACTTGCACATACAATACATATGAAAAAAGTGACTGAGATTGGAGTTATTAAACTATGCTTTAACCGCTGCTACATTTTCCTTCTCACCCTCATTCTCTCCCCCCCCCCGTCTTTTTCTTTTTCCCTGCTCACCACATTTGTTCAGAGGTACTAATAATGGTACAGAAATCTCTTCTGTAACAACCAACATCCCAAGCCATTGTGAACAGCAGCCTGTGATTAAAGTGGGAGATAAAATAATGGCACTTGATGTACATTTCTGCTTAGCCTTTCTTTAAATCATTTACAGTTTTTTAGCAAGCTACATGTCAGCTAGATGTTCTGTGAAAGGGCTGGGCCTCTTCATTCCATTGTGCTTTTTTCCCAGGATCTTATTTTTTTAAAAGAATCCACTGTCTCTGGATAAACCTGCTGAATGACCTTCAGCAGCTCCTGAACAATCCATAGAAACTAATTTGCATATCGGATAACTCATCCTAATTACTGCATCCTGTTTGCCTTTTTTTTAGCTTAAGGGGATTTATCTGTCAAAAGTGAGATTTTTTTAATTTTTTTTTAAAGCGTGTTTGTTTTTCTACCTGGCCTTTTAATACTGGAGAAGAAGCCACAGAGCTGCTTACCTTCAATGCTGTATGTGCAGTTCATTGCATTTCCTTGTTCGATCAGTGCTGCAATTAATGTCTTAAAATTCTCAGTTAAAGTCACTATGAAGCTGTTGTATTCGATGATCTTGTGTTTTCTTACCGCTGTTATATATTCATCTATGTCCTAAAATAATGGAATAAGATACTTACTATAATATAATTGACAGCGGAGTGAAAATAATTGTGGTTTTTCAGTTACGTAGAATGACTTAAAAAAAACCCTTGAGATTTCAAATAATTTGTGTGAGGAGTGCTAATTGATTTTGTTGGCACAGGAGTGTACAGTTTTTATGGTGCACATCTCAGTTTTGGAATATTTAAATTAAATTCTTAGTCTTTTTTGAGGTATTTGAGATGAGCAAAAGTGAAAATTTTGTGTATTGTAACAAATATAATATTTTAAGCATTGTTTGAGAACCAGGCTCTAGGAAAACTGGCTGACATCTAAGCCGATAAGCTGAGAATGGACACTGGGAGAAAGGTCTTTTGCTGAATTTGGAAAAGATTTGTTTCATTGTCACCAGATTTGGATCATTTGGATGAAGTGCACTGACATTTTCAGACAAGGAACGCAATCCTGTTTATAAACCTCAAGGGTTAATGTTCACAGAGCCCCAAATCCTAAGAATTAGTTCTTGAGCAGACCTGCCTTGTTGCAGACATGTGGCTTGTGACATTCTTTCCTTACCTCCCTGGGATCATTAAAATTAACAGTGTCTAAACCTTCTCCATTGGGCTGGGGCTGAATGCCAGACTGGGAACTGTCTCCATATCCCATGTGACCATGGCCACTCACAGCTCCAACTACCCAACCATGTGCTGGAAGTGTAAGAGGTTTCCAAATGGCTTTTATGCTTTGTGTGCTGTCCTAACAACTGTTCCCGATCTCCTTTGAGGCCATGGAGAAAAAGGGCAGCAGGATGGATGGACTGTGTGGGCCAGATCTGCCAGTTGAATTGATCAACCCACTTTATATCATTGCAATGCAAGTGTCAAATGTTGTTGCATTAGGAGGAGAGTGTGTTACACCTACTCACATGGAGGTGAGGTGAGTGCCCAATGTGTGGAGCAGCAGAGAATGGTTTCTCTGTCTTCTGGGAGAGTTCTCAGGCAGTTGGGATGGTTCCAAAGTCTCACGATTTTTGGTGTGGTTGTTGATGTCTGTGCCAAAGCTGCAATTCTGGATGCTCCAAAGGGTAGTACAGACAACAGCAGAAATAAAAAATCCAACCCAGTCAAGTTCATCTTTCCCAGGGGCCACTTTGAGGAAAGAGGAGTAGAATTTGTCAAGACTTGGAAGGAAATGAGTACAAGGTTGTACAGGTTGGATCGGATGTTGGGATTGGAAGAGGCAGCAAGGAGAGTCTACGGATCTGATTTCACTTCTGCAGGCACGCAATCGAAATTCCTCCTTGCACTGACATGGAGTAGAAATGATCTGCAGCCAACTGGATTTCATACTTCAGTCTGCATTTCTCTGAATGAGGAGAGTTCCCATCCCTAATAATTGAAGTTCAAAGCTAACACTCTATTAAATGAATAAAGCTGTTATTTCAGTCTGTTTGACCACAGAGTCAGTTGGTTGACATAGTGAAGGCATTAAAGAGGGCTATAAACTTCAGTTTTTCAAACAAAAGCAGTGTTTCAGAAAATGCAGCAAAATCATCAGGAATACCTTAATCTTATGATGACTGCAGATTTTTTTTATGTTCCTTAATGTCGATTTTCTGTGCTTAGGAAAAACATGCGCTAAGCCAGTTTTCTTGACTTCTTCTGGTCATGGACTTGCTGAAAAGCCAGGACTAGCATCTTCATTTCACTTGGTAGAAGGAAAGCAAACAGCTGACAGAGACCGAACCTGGAAAGGCATTTTTTCCTTGCAGTTCAGTCACAGATTCCCAAAGATGGAAAGAATGGAAGCTCACTAGGTAAAACAGAACGCATATCTTGCCATTTTGCTGGTACCTGAAAGAAATACATTTTTCTATCAGATCCATGTAAGCTTGCAGAGTTTTGTACAAAATTATTTTTGGACTTCTGTTTGTGGTCCTACATACAAAAGCAAATTCCTTCTTTTGGATTTCTGAGCTCTAGAATTAGTGATATTTCGCATGTGGACCTGTGTCAAGTATCTGTCATTCCATTTTTGCTAATCAGCTTAATCCTATTAGTTCCTGATTTTCCTGCACATTTTGGTTTTTTTTTTCTTTTTTTTTTTTTTTCCAGACAAAATTTGCTCTGTTTCACAGGACAAAGTGGGACTTCTTAAGTAAGCCAATCACTGGCTTATCTAAGAGTCTTATTGTTTCAAGATTAGGGTAGAGGAAGAGCCAGGATAGACCCAGAGATGCTGTTTGAGTAGCCTGCACCTTTATTAACACATCTGGGAACTATCCAGCAGTAACTTGTACAAAACAGATCATTCTTCCTTCCATAATCCACTCCACCTGTTGGATGGCTGCCGTCAGGATGTCTGGCCAGTGTGGCCATTCCTGGCTTGTTTTCTGGACTTACTTTCCATGTGGTCAATAGGGCTGTCAAGAAATGGTCAGACACCAACCTCATCCAGCAGCTTCTCTGACCACTCTGTCCCTTTGCTGGTTTCTGTTTGCCAGCCTGCTGGATCTGTGATCTGCCTGCCCCACGCTGGACTCTTTGCAAGTTCTGAAATGAACATAATTTTCCAAGCTCTCTTTTGGGTTCCCAAACTGCTGAAGTTACTTTCCTCAACTTGTCCTGTCTGTGATCCTAGCCCAGATGCTGCCTAACTGAAAGAAAAGGAGGGGAAGAAATTTTCTCTGGCCTGGAAGAATGTGACTTTTATTGAATATGCCTTCCCTAAGCTTTGTCTTTTCAAAGGAACTACGAGCTAGTATCAATGCATCCCTGTTTCCTTTCCCCGTCTACCCATCTGTGAATTTGTTTTGTGCAAGACCAGAAGATGTCTGAATTATCTGTGCCAAGTACAACTGGCAGCATCTCATTGTCTTCTTCCTTTTCTGTCTTTCTGGGTTGAACTGGCTGGGCTGGCATGAAACTATATTTCTGTTGTGTGGTAACATAAAATGGCACTTGATTTATTCACAGTCTCTGGCATGAATATAGTTGACTTCTTCCACTTTAGGCATTTGAAATCTAGGTGGTCTATGCTAGTTATTGAGCCTCTCTCCACAGTCAGCTGAGGGAGAAAGACATTCAGAGGGTGAATCCCACAGTCTTGGTGATGTTTGCCTGGCATGCTTTGTGTATAGTGGGCCAAACTGGCCAGATAAAGGTAGAATAACACTGATCCACTCTGAACATTACTTGGGACAGAACAATAAAAATAATTACTTTACTGATTTTTTCCTTAGGGAATTTTTCCTTTCTGCCAGCTGGACCAGCCTAGCACTTTTTACCTAACCATCTCTACAAGATTACATATATTAAAAATAGCTGTGAAAAAAACCCCATTGGAATGTGCTTAGAAAGCCATCCCATGCTGAATAAGAAGAGAAGGACATTTCAGACATACTTGGCCCTTTCCTTTCTTAGAATTCCCGTGCAGTACGATAGCAATAATTCTTAGTGGTGGAATTAATTTTTCAGCTGTGGAGATATAAATCTTACAGAATACAAATTTTTGTAAATTCAGCAAGTTATTTTGGGGATTCTCAGCATTAGCCAAATGTAGCCTGAACTTGCAGAAGTTCTGTAACCTGACCAATAGATATATTTTCAGTCACAGTATCCATGAGACAGATCCTGACTGGCCAAGAAAGACTTTTTTTTAGCATCCCCAGTCATGTTTCCTCTCTTCTCTCAATACTTCTACCAGCTACTGATATCAGCCACTTTTTTCCATGCTGGCAACTGACCCAGAATGCCCTTTGCTGAAAGATAGAGAAAGAGTAAGAAGGAGAGTTTGGCAGAGAGAGGTCACAGCTGTCTGTGTGTTCTTTTCATAGTATGGCAAGTTTCTAATTGGAAGGTGGATCTCATGAAAAGGAAGTCTGACCCTCAAAAATGAGGAGGAATATGAAGAAGGAAGAATACCAACCAACAGAAAAGCTATGCGTGGACGTGGAGGTGGCAGGACGGTGGAAAAGCCAGCCATTGCTGGAAAAGGAAGGTTGTAAAATGCCTTGCACAGAAGGAACAGATCTTAGGAAAAGCCTTGGAGGATGTGGGTTGCTTGCTGGTGGGAAAAAGGGGTGGGAAGGATGGCACATCTAAGTCCTTGGCAGAGGACAGGTTTGATTTACATTTGGTACATTTCTTCTTACTCTTTTCCCTACCCATGTGGTATGGAAAATCTATTTTCACTGGTGTATAAAAGCATTCCAAATTAAAGCTCTTTATGAGTAAAAGGGAAAAAAGCAGATGTGATTACATGTGATAATTAAATTGAATGGTCCAGCTACAACCTGGCACTGGTGCTTCTGAAGACTGGAATACAAAAAATATGTATTCAAAGTTATGTATTTCTATACAGAAATCTTTCCTGTTTGGCGTTATGGTACTATGAGTTTATTATTCAGATTCCAACAAATGCTGTTTTCCAGATGTGACTTCACTAGTTACTCCAAGCTATTAAACTCTCAGTGCCCTCAGACTTGACACATATTTGACATATAAACACCATTACACAAATAAAATAGAAATTCCTCAGAAAACGGATCTAATAACATTGGAGTGATAAACCTTTAATGTTAGTGGAGGATAATATGAATTACCAAAAGCAAATAACAGACTTGGAAACTGTATTAGCAGGACAATGCCTGTGGTGTAAAGAAACACAAACAAGCAGAGCAAACAAAATATTGTGGCTGGAATTTGATTTGGAGAACTGTTCTGGTGGGTAACTGTGTATAAGGCTTTGCACGTGCTTGTGTTTTTACTAGGGCGGTAGTCAGGTCATCTTGTTTTGAATAATCGATAATTAAAGAAAGGCCTTCAAAGTAGCTGATACAATTTACTGGCTTAGGGTAGGCTCCGTTGGTTTTGGTCATAAACATGAGTTGAGATTTGTGAGGGCTTCCTTCGTTTGGCTCATGCAGGGAGAAAGGGGAAGTGATTTAGCACTTTCTGGTTTTTTTCTTCCTGTTCTGCTTACACCTTTGTATGAAACGGGTAATGCTTTGGTTTCTTCTGCCTGACTTTGCTGAATGATTTACATTTATGAAAAATGGTTCCCTGTGGAAATAACAGTTATTAATTTCTAGTACCAAGGCTAAAATAGCCTTGATACCATCATGATAAAGAATAGCATGGTTAGGATCACTGGGGTGTAGCATTCACTATGACTTTTTTAAATGTTAATTTGGTTTCTTAATTTGACCTCCTGTTATGCACTTCATGAAATGAAGATAAAAATGGAAAGGGTAATACATTAATGCTTCATCCACTTAATGAAATAGGATTTCCTTTGTGATTCCATATAAATTGGTGTATAGCTGTGACTATCTTACTTGACATAATAATAGAGATAAAATTAATTCTCAGCTGTAAATCCTTGTAGTTAATTTTGAAATGGTCACTTCACTCCTGTGGATTACTGCATTTTACTACTGTCCGAGAGACTCAGATTGTATTTTCACTTTGTGCGGTTTTCTACTGACTGCAGTTGTTTCCCTCCTGTGTCTGATACCCTACAGCCGTGAAGAATGCTTTGGATTAATATGTGCCAAAGGGAAGGTTTATAAGGGTATTATACATTCCTCATAACAGGACTGTTCTGTGGTGGGTTGCACAATTCGCTATGTTACTTCACTTTTTTCTAATTTCCTAACTCACAGAAGAGATGGAGGGAGAAGAGACGCTTTGGGTTCTGTAGTTCTTTCCCTTCCAGCCCCATAGGGAATAAATAATTTGCACCTGAACATCTTTTAGCCTTCATGGCTTGCTGTAAGACATCCAGGTTTACAGGCTATGGTTAATACCCTGTGGGTATTAGCCAATGCCCCCTGAAGTGAGTCTTTCCATGGTGTATGTATGATCACTGACATTGCTACTGACATGCTGGGGACTGAAGGAACGATGTAAAAAGCACGAAAGGCTATGACTTGAGCTAAACCTCTTTTATCCTAGGGGTTCATTGATTCTGTGGAGTATGTGTAGGGGACAGACCAGTAGCACATACACCACAGGGCCTTCATGTTCGAGGACCTGTAGAGCATTAACCAGTGTCAGTCTTCCCTCATCAAATCCATGCATTGTAGAGCAAAGCAAGCAGACAGCAAATTGATCTGGGGTCAGATGGACTGTTTGCAGGGCAGGGATGCCGTTGAAAAGGAATGAAATGTAGTTGACCCTGTTTGTATGACTGCAGTATTACATGCGTTTTGCTGATGAGTTCGTGAGTCTGGTGGAGCCAATTACATCATGGGCTGATTAAGATTTCTCCACAATTGGTTTGCACCCGTGCAGACCCTGTGGAAACACTAGAATTGCTCCTCATTTATAGGCGTGTGAGATGAGAATCAGCTCACTCCACCACCACTGGCTACAGGCAGCTGCTTTTAACACAAACATGTTTTTCCCTGCTGCCAGTGGATTTGACTTGTACCAACCCTGTACATGGTTTTGCCTGAGTAATAAATTCCCATTTATTTAGTACAGTGTTCTGCCTCTTCTTTTACATCAGCAGGACTTTTCCATTAATGTACAACCTTGTATTTGGTTGGGACCAAGTAATATTCCATGTGTACTGATTTTAGTCCATTAAAATATTACACATTTTATATTTTTAAAAGGAACCACAGGAAATTCAATTCTTTCTTTCTTTGAGTTTCATTATTCCAATATCAGAAACCATATGTGGGTTTCTACTCTGTTGTTTGTTGTAACATGTGGCTGAAAAATAATATAAAATTGGGACCTAATTGGACTAAATGCTTGGCAGACAAGCTGCATCTGGTTTAAAGAAAACACAAACATCTTCCTTTCTGAAGACTGTGAGGCCTTGAAAGTGGTAAATTGAGAAGGATTTAAAAAAAATTGTTGAGCTGGCTAGATAAGAGAGCTTACCAAGCACAAGGCTTGAGGCCTGATTCTGATGTCACTTGCCTTGGTAATAAACATCAGAAGGCCAAATAGAGTTGATGGTGTTAACACAGTACAAAACCCATTAATGTGAGAGCAAGCTCTGGTCAGTTATTTGGAATTGAGAGGACTGTAGTGCAAGATCTGCAGTCCCTGCCTTTTGAAATGTAATAGCTCAGTGTACCAGGCCACAACAGCTTTATATGCTTTGCTGGGAAAAATCTGCTTCTGGCCTTTTGATGAACAACAAATTGGAAAGGAGTTAGTTTCACCTTGTGAGTTGGCTGAAAGATAGAGGAGCTCGCAGCAGGCAGGCAAATCTTGCTTGGTTGTGGCCCAGCTGTTGACATCTGGGTGAGGCAAGGCTTGGGACATCTAGAGCGGTACATTGTCCCCACTTCACATCATTCCCTGAGGTGTCCTGGGCTCACAGAGGATCTGCTTTTGCTTTGGTGAAGGTTGGGACAAATCCCCACAAGTGGCAGGTGTCATCATCAGGTCAGAGGATAGGCTGGGAGGAGGGAAAACACAGTCAAGAGGGGGGCAGAGTCCTGATGTATTAAGGTATTAGAATCATATAAAAGCAGAAAAAAAGAAATAAGTACTTTTTAAAGTGCAATTTTCTATTGTTTGAAGGGTTGCTTATGTTAAACATGAACTTTCATTGCATGGAACCTCATCTGGCTTCATCAAACATCAAACCAAGGGGAATCATTAGGAAGAATGGCAAATTTAAGCATTCTCCCTTCTCTTTATATCCTGAACTTTCTTTTAACACTATGTATGTCATTTCAGTTGTATGTGCAACAAGTGCTGAAACAGAAGTGTGGCTGGGGCGAGAGCTGGACAGGCTGTTTCACTTCAGGAACATTTATTATGCTCCTTTCTTTCTGTGATGGCAGAGCATTCCCAGGTCTGCCTCAATGTTTCTCTGTGCTGCTGGCATTCAGGGTAAATATCCTGAAGCTGCTTAAAATTAAAGAAGTGAAAGTAGTTAGTGCTTGTGTATGGTAATTCCCATCTGTGGAATGCAGTCATGCTTTGTGAAGGAGAAGATGCAGCATGGAAAAATGAAGTGTTCTCCACACAGTGAAACAGTAAGTTGGTAGCAGACCCTGGAAAAAGGAAATTGGATCTTCAGATTGCCAGCCCATTTCCTCCACAGCATGGGCTCTCGGTATGGGCATTAATAACAACATTTGTATTTCCATGTCAGTTTTTTTCCCAATGAATATTTATCTACATATGGTTGGGGGAGGAAAATAAGTGTAACCCTTATCTTCCCAAGGGCACTGCCTTTAACCATTGATGGGTACATTACAGAGGAAGATGGAAGATTTGTGTGTCAGTGACTTAATGGATTTCTTTATCACCCACTTGGGTTTCAACCTATCCCACTCAAAACGGATCATTTGCAACAAACGTGCCAGCTCTGAAGGCAATAAATTCTGAATGTTAATTCAGTGGAGTGATGATCCAAAAGGAAAATGAGGAATTAAAGGGTAAATTACCAAGCAGAAGACAGAACAAAAACCCCAACTGTAGCTGGCTTCAAGTCTAAATGAAAGATAGGTTCTGTGACGCCAGGGGTAGAGAGTGCTTCTAAATCTGTTTCTCTTGATTGCCATAAGGTACTTAGATTGTGTCAACTGTATTTTTGGAAGCAAAACAAAAAAACCCCAAACATTTACTTCAGTGGATAAAAGAAACAAAGAGAATCTTATCATATATAGAAAAACTTTTTTGGGGATTAAGACCCAGTAAACCTAATTTTCTTTCCACTGAGTATAGATGAGTGCCATGAACGTTGGTGGATTCAAGAAGTAGAAGATTTTTTTGTTCTTTTTTGCTTTGTTTGGAACTCACAACAGCTAACCAAGCTTTGTTTATGCTCACAGTGCTGCGTATCGGGACTACACTCGAGTAGAGCAAATGCCAAAAGCTGGAGAAAGTCTGGGTCACAGTGTATTTTGAAAAGTATCTTGCTGTATCAAACAATAAAAAGCCATGAAATGAGACATAGACTCCATCTCTAGAGCACCTTGTGAGAATGGCAAAACAAAGAAATTCCCACGCTAGCAAGTTTTAATTCTTCCCTTCTGCAAAGCTGAACCCTTGGTAAAGGAATATGCTGAAAGACTGTCAACATCTACTGAAGATGCTGCTTGGGAAACTGCAGTTTACATTATTGATTTTTCAGACAGGAAATTGTTACCTTCTCACACTACCTAGTGGAAATAAAGTTTGTGTTACTGGAATCAGGTGGCTGAGATCAATAACGATAGGGTGAATGTAAGCTATTTTTGTGTACGTTGGCTTTTATAGACAGATGACACATGTAATAAAAAACAAAAGACAGGGAATTTTCTTAAAGTACAGGTATCTAGAGGGTTGCTAGACCTGACCCTGGATTCCTAGGAAGTTTTTAGGAAGGCCAGGTGCTTATGAAGGCAAGTGATTTTTGCTAAGCATATAAAGGGTGGCCAAGTCTGGAAATAGTGTCCTTGCTCAGGAATGGTACATTAAAATGATCCTTCCTGTTTTTGAAGCTAAAAGTTGTAATGAACATTAATTGCAAGCATTCTTGCATGCTTTGGCTCCAATTTAGTCTCCATCTAAATTAGCTAGAAATCTATGGGCTTGATTTATTGCATTTGCAACAGTCGCACTAAAGGAAGGTAATTCCTTCTGAAAATGCCACATGCAGGCAGGAACAGGAAACCAATTAGGAATCAGTGGATGATAAATGGGCATTTTTACCAGCAGTTTACTTAATATCCCCATTAAATAAGCCTCTTTGCATTTATCATTTCATTCTCCCTCAGTCTATAAGGTCCTTTAATTGCTGCCTAAATGAGCCCTGTGTTTCAGTCCAAATTTAATCTTGGATCGGGAGAGAGATATCCTTTCCAATGCTTGCCTGCCCAGCTGCCAAGAACTGTCAGAAATGATCACATAACTTTGCACATTTCTCACAGTCTCATTGGAGAAATGTAAGATTGACAGAAAAAAAAAAAAAGCAGGCCATATTTTTGCTTTAAATTGTAAACTATAGTGTGAGCAGCCCTTTGCCTCAATTGTATTTCCTGTATTTTTTTTTTAAAGTTGCACTAAAAATAGATGGAAGTTGTAACGCTGCCCTGTGCTTTTTCGTTTTGGAAAGTTACCTTCAGTGGAAGTAGATGTGTGGCAGAACTAATGAAGTGTTACAGAGTTTGTGCAGCAAACAATTACTGGCTGGCTGTGGCTGGGTGGATTGGTTACTGAACATGTGATTTGTGGGTACAACGTGACATCTCTAGGCTAAATGGCAGTCAGAAATGATAAAGAATCCCAGAACAGTTGCCTTAACCTGCACTTTTTTTTTTTCTTCTGTAACACTAGCATCTGGGCTCTTGAAAACAACAAATTGCTTGTGGTAGTTTCTTTCGATTCTGTTATTTCAGAAGTCTTCTTCTGAGCTTGGAGCGTAAGCAGATGTTTACAGCATATGTAGAATTCATGGATCAGTTGCCGAACATCATTTTGGAAGGGGACATTCCCAGGCATTTAGAGTCAACTGATTCCTGAACTGCAGTGGACTTTCACCTGGGTGGTCCAGATGTCAGACCTCATGCCAAAAGTACAAAGCCTAATCACCACTGCTCTAAACTCACATATTTCTGAAAAATTGGCAGCAAGTAACAGGCCCAGAGGAGGAATATTACCCAAATATCCGCTGCTGATTAATCTTCCTACTGTCAAAAGCATACACATCTGCCTTGGTACAAAGAGCAACTCAACGCAAACGCTGTTAACTCACCCTTCATCCAGACCCTTCAGCTTCTAATTTAAAATACCAGTCAAGGTAGACCTCAGTGTTAATGCTAGAAGACTTTTAGCTGATGTCAGTGGGAGACCCTAGGACCGAGCCACTCAAATATAGTGTTAAATAATGGCAAGCATTATAATAATCTCCTGAAACAGAAGGACAACCGAATCTCTTGTCTCACTTGTCTTTCTAATATCATAAAACAACAAGTATGACAATAAACCAAAGAAATACAGCTTCCGTGGAGCTCTGGCCACAGGCATAGAGTTATAAACAACTTGTTTTATATATGTGCTTGCCTGCTATTTTTCTTCCTTAAAAAAAAAAAAAAATAGGGTGTATCGATAAAAACAGCATGGGAAACATTGTATGCATCTAAAAAATATTTTTCTCTTTATTCATTGAAAGGTGGTTGAGTATGGACACTGTCATGTGGATTCAAAACTGTAAGAAAAAATCATAAACAAAGGTAATCATATTCTGTTGAGGAAGGGAAATGATTGATGGGCTCCAGGGTGTACTAATATAAGATTTGTCTTATTTTACTGTCTCCATTAAAGATTCGAAGGTGAGAGTAAGCAGGAAGTTATTTACATTCAGAGATGATACAAAGCTGTCACCCTATGCCATCCAAAATCAGCCACTTTCAAGCATTTTTGTCTTAATGTTTTCTTTAAATCATTCATCATCACGGGGAATCTGGGGAAAACCCAACCTGAAACCTAATATTTCAGATAATAAAGATGAGATTACTGCATAAGAATGGCTGTACAAAGCTAGAGCAAAAGCCCATCTATCCCATCTTCTGTCTCAGAAGTGGCCGATAGCAGATGCCTAGGGAAGAGTATAAAACAGGGCAAGCATTCAGGGATACTTTTCCTGACTAAGGAAGCATAGGTGTCAAAAAATGAGGTATCTGTCCAAATTAAATACATTCAGCAACTCAGAGAGTGGTCAGGACTACATGTGAGTTGTCTTCAGCTTCTCAGAATAAGCAGGTACGGTTTTCATCTTTCAAAAAGCCACTAACAAAATCAAGTCAACAAAATTCAGTCATTTTAGGGTAGGGGAGAAGGGTGAAATTCTGTCACAGATCATGGCTGGCTTTGAGGCCAAAAAGGAGTTTCAATAAAAGGTCAATTTTCAGCACGATATGAAGATGTTATTGTGCATGATCCCAAGCATTTAACAGGTCCATTTATAATTTGTAAGAAGTTGTGGAGGAAAATGTTGAGGTCGCAAAATCTGCAAAATTATTCAGTCTAGTACAGACAAAATAAGACTGTGGGAAACTCTGATGGGACTTAACAAAGCTAGGTGGCTGGGGAACATGATGTCAAATGAAATTTGGTGCTGACAAATACATGGTAATACATATTGGATGGAATAATTTGATTTATTTTGTTCACATCACTGGGTTCCGAATGAACCACAGACTGCAGAAAAGGGCTTAGCTGTCAGTGTAGAAAGCAGTGAGCAGCAGTGGCTAAAAAGCAAGAAAAATGTTAAAATCAGGGCATAGAGAACACTGAAAATATTGGATACAATATAGGACATAAATAAGAGGGGCAACAGCTAGAAATAATGAAAGTTTTTAAAGGCATTGCACGAACTTTGTACCATGGGAGAACTAAAAGATTGCAGTGTGAGAAGGACAATTAGGAGGGAGTGTGATGAAAGTATACAAAATGATGAAGGACATAAAATAGATGTATCATGAGTTCTTATTTATCCTTTTTCCTATCATGAAAAATAGAGCTACCAAGTGAAAGCCCAGAATAGAGCTACAAGAGTTCAAGTATCTGCCAGCCTCTGTTTATACTAACAAAAAAAGTCACCCCAAAATTTATATCCTAACAAGGTACAATCTCTGAGAGCCTTTATCTAGTATTTTTTTTGATCATGTCCCACTCCTTTGCACCAGGAAAAAAATAAAATAGAGAGCTAACCTATACGTTAGTAAAGATGTATAATAATTAAATCGTGCTCCACAACCAGGCTTTGGTAGAAATGCATTAACCAGGCTTCTTACTGGTCGGTTGTCACATCTGATGGTCAAATATGTATTTATTACCATGGTACTTCTCTCTTCCACATCTGTTGAATCTGCTTGAGGCTTGTGGTTGGATGATGGTGCAGTGCCAGAGCTGAGGCACGTCGGGGCAAAAATGGCTGACCAAGCCTCAGGAGGGGTTATCTCAGCCTGGGCTGAGGCTCCTTCACTCTCTAGTCATTTCAGCTCTTTGAAGGGCTGATCTATGTGAACCTAAACCACTATCTGTAGGTGCTGCATGACTTACCCATGCAACTCCTTGACACTTAATGTTATTGAGGCACTAACAGTACCACTGAAAAAGAGAGATGTGTATGGATAGAAAGATCCATTTATGGGCAGAAAAGTCTGTTATTATATAACATGGGAGAGAATCTTGTTTTTGTGGCCATATTTTTTGACAATCATCCCTTAAGGGAGTTTGAAAACTTTTGATTAACAATCTGACACTATCAACTCTAGGATGCTGGAACTGACCTTTGCCCCTAAGTCCTAGACAAGCCACATGCAGAGGGATATAGCCACTGGTTGATGGCATGACATGTCTTATCATGGATTTACACTGTTCAAGCCTTCCTCTAAACTGGTGACTTTTGGGACATCCCTTCAGACAGGTCTACAGCTAGTGCCATGTCACAATATCAGGGACAAAGAATTGCACCTGATGATCTTATGCAGTAAGAATATAGAAACAGATTGAAAAAAAAAATAAATTGGCTTACTCATGTGCTATAGTAATCATGAAAGTAAGGACCTGACCATTGAGTGTGGGTATGTGGTATGTGTGTGCACATGCATGTGTGTGCTTTGTGGCATGACTGAATCTGCTATCTTTCATTCTTCATGCCTAACCTTGACCCTTTCCCTCTCTTGCAGCAGCAGGTCTGTAACAAAGGTGACTGGCTATATGTGCACTCCATGGCTGGCCGTACCTATAGCCCTGTGCAGGGGCATTCTGCAAAGCCAGGTGCTATGCAGGAGCATTTTGATGTGAGGAGGAAGCCCAGGTCCCAGAAACAGAAAGGTTCTAAGACTCTTTCCTTCACACAGGAAGGGTGAGAGGGGGACATGTAGCCACAGACCCCTGGGCTAGAGCTGTACAACAGCTTGACGGCTTTGTAAGAGAAATCCTCCTCGTTTTGGTCCATGGTGTTCCCACCAGTGTCCCCAGTTTATTCAAATTCAGAATAACACTCATTTCCTAAGAAAATTAGCCATTATACTGCACTACTGTTGTCAGCCATAGATTTAAGTGTACTTTGTGCCCATATCTTTTTTTTTACAGATGAGATAACTGAGGTGTAGAGAGCCAAGGTGAGTGCCCAGCACTGCTTGCAGGCTACTGGCAGAGACAAGAATAAAAGCCAGGTCTGTGGCATGGCATCTCACCTTCGCAGCTTTGCAAAAACTGGATTGCAGGGTCACTTGGGTAATGCTCGTGTCTTCCTATTTGTCCTGTAAAACACATGTCTCTACTGATAAAAAAATAATAAGGAAATGGTCTGTCAGAATAGGGTGAATTTCTGTACAAAGACTCAGCCTATTATTATTTGGATTTTTTGTTTTTGACAGCACATCCATTTTTCTGATGTTAGCCAGAAAACTATGAAAAATATAGAAAGAAGGAAGAAAAAAAAAAAAGAAAAAATGAGTGCACAAATATTCTGTGCATATACTAAATACGTCTGTATTTTAAGAATCTGTGTGTGCTCTCATGGAAATCTGAACACTGCATAAAACAAAGTGCTGAGCATCTTTGAAAACACAGGCTGTACCAGCAGAAACATAATTAAGAGAAAAATGCTAATAACCTGTACATCCAGGGTCGCATTAGGGGTTAAGAGTGCATATGTGTTTGTGTCTGGATTTCAGTCCTAAACTTAGGGCTGAATCCAAACAGTGTAACCTCATGAAAGTGGTGAAAAATATAAGAAATCCATTTCCAGTAAGATATCTTTGCCTTTGAGAAAGTAACTGTCATTAATTTGCAACAGCACATATAAATTAATATTTTCCAGAATAATAATCTGACTAAAGACACAGAATGAGAAAACTATTTCTTGCGTACTTTTCTTGAAACCAGTGCCTGCAGCCCGACCGAAACATTCAGCAGTGAATGTCTTCCCTGAGTCCATGTGGCACAACCTTCCAGTTTTTGGAAGGCTTGGGTATATTTTCCTATCCTGCTCACCTTTTATTGGAGCACCTGTTGTTTTTAAGAACTATTTTTCAATTGCCCATACAACTGTGGCTTGAACCAGTCAATCAGAACATACAGCCACTGCTTTTCTCCCTTGTATAAGTAGAGTTTGTTCAGTCTTGCTTCGAGGCTATCTGGTGTTGGGAAATGGTGTGGACTGAGCAGCCATGAGGTTGTGTCATGACATGCTGGTTTGGAGAAGCTCTGGGACAGAATCAGAAGGCTTTGGAGTCAAGGACAACTAATCAGATTTGTTGGCCCCAAGACGTAGTTGCTATTCTTGCCCATGACATAGAATTGTGGTTCAATGGAGCTCTGAGGTTTAGCATGACAGGGTCCATCCATGGAGGGTTCATGGAGCATGATTATCCAGACTATGGTACGTTGTGGATTACTGTGCAGAAAGTACTTGGTGTAAAATCATCCTTTTAATTACCTTCCTCATGTACTATGTGAAAATATAGAATGCTGACATTTACCAATCTGATTCAGTAAAAATATAAGGAGGTTAATAAAAAATCCAAACTCACACTGTAGATGCCTAAACTGGGATTTGGCCTCTGTTTATGTCTTGCAAGTATTTCAGATTATACAGTCGCTTACCTTTATTCTTCTGTGGTCGAAAAAAATTGAGATAGTATGGCACAGAACTCAACTGGTTTTGGGTAGCAGCTTGAGGTTGAGCTCTAATTTTGCACAGTCAGTGAGATTTTCGTGCCAGATACTGTATCTCATCATATTCTCTTTCATTCCTATGCCTGAAAATCTTATCACACATGTAATCCCTTAATTATAGATCAAGCTGCAACAATTAATCTGTAATGTTAACCATTGTACTTTCATTCATTGACACAGAATGATTAATAGTAAAGGACACGAGAGTAAACTGAGATTGTCCGTAAACCATTATTCTTTTATAGCTTCACAGGGATGGTAAGAAGGAAGTGTGGAGGGCTTTTTATCACCAGTCCTCCTTACAGTCTTTTGTATTTTGCCTATTAAACTTCTGCAGCAAATCCATGGTGACTCGGGAATGTCATGGTTGTCACTATGCTGCACACTGTGGCCACTCTGAGCTGTGTGGCAGTAGCAGAAATGGGATTCAGTCCTTCTATTCTTACATTCCAGGTTTCTCCCACTTGGGAAACCAGTAATCATGTGGGGCTTACAGAACACACAGAGGTGTCAAGTCTGTCTGGTGGAAACTGTTGAGTACTGGAAGAATGAAAAGAATGTCACTGTACCACAATGTCACTGAATAGTGGTCATATGGTAGTGAGTAACCCAAACTTTAGATGTACTCATCATCCAGATAGCAAATCTGGTTGATAGGTGAGATTTTTCTGCAAATCTGCACTTTTTTTTGGTCCAATTCTTGGGCGTTCCTAGTTGAGTTTGCAATAATAGTGTCCAGCTGTAAAATGGCTTGCTGGAGCTGGAACTGACTAGTTCATAATGAACTACATAGCCTTGTATCTCTCAGCTGCTGATTTACAAGCACCCTCAAACATAGGTAAGCAAAGGTATCAATCACTGTTGGCATTGCACCATAGCTTTTCTGGGAGAGCTATGGGGTGTGACATAGCGCTCACCTAGTTTGCTCTAGATTTGTCTAGGACCTGGTAGTTAGCATATTTACTGGCAGTCTTAACACAGTCTTAGTGCCTGAGCGCTTAAATCTAGTGGAAAGAATCCATCTGGGGTTACTGTCAAGACCAGCATGAAGAAATAGGGATTGCCCCTCATACAGAGAGCACTGACTGCAGAGTTATCAAATAAACTGATAGCTTTAAAACGCACTGTGGCTATTAAAAAGACAGGCTCTTAGATTACCACTAAATGCTGTGCTTCTTTCCCTCTGATGTCTGATGCTATTTCATTTTTATTGTCTTTATGAAAAAAATTCAAAGGGTTAGAGGACAGAGGAAGCATTCCTGTAGAATTGGTGTGCAGTCCATAAAGCTACCGCATAGAGGTAGAGAGAAGATAAGAATTTTTCAGATGCTTTAAAAGGTTGCAAATTCACTGCTTTAAAGGTGCTGTTTAGGCCCTGTATTTACTGACAGGTGTGTACATACATACATGCATGCACAATGAATGCGTACTCTCACAGTAAATTTCTCCTGAAGTATTTTAGGAAGATGTTCTTATAATGCATTCCTTGCCTAAACCCAGTGCTGAGAAATAATGGTATTTGACTCCTACCTAAAGTTTTTTTCTCCGGATTTCCTGCTCTCTCTCTCTCTGAGAATCAGATCCTCAGCAGTGAGGGATTAAAGTTTCACGCTGTAACATTCATCCTTCTTGCTGAATGAATAACATGATTAAGGTATGTGGGGAAGTGGAGTGACAGTAGCAAGTTCCATAGGTACAAACCCCCTCAGGGGTTTTGTTGCAATATACAATGATTTATTTGGCAGCTATTTGCATGCAACAAATGCCTGCAAACATTTCCCTGGAACTCTGGACAATTTCTGTGATGGAGGAAGCAGAAGTCTTATCTGGGGAAGTTTTTTCCTGCCACTCCATGGACAGCTTGAAGCAGGAGCAGGGTGAAGTGAGAGACTAACATGTTCTGCACATTTTGTGTCCCATACAAAAAATAATATACCCAGTCCTGTACACCATGGTGTGATAACAACCATCAACAACACACAAGGTATCATAGATGAGACACTGGTGATCAGCTAGTGCAGACTAACTTGTGTCCAGCTCACACAGCCCTGGGCTACGTGTGAGGCCTCACTGATCAGGAGTGAAAATGTTCTTTTTCTGGGAGATTGCTGTTGGCTTAAGACTGACTTTGCAAAATCCACTTCTGAATTGTAATTTCCCTTTCAAAGGCTTGCACTTTTTCTGTACGGCTCATCGCCTCACAGGTTTTGCTTTGTGCATTTTTTCGGCATTCCTGTTAGAGAAGAGAGTGCTTCTATCTTCATTTTGCAGAAGGGCAATGACAGCACTGAAAAAGTGACAGCCACATCCATGAAGGTGCCAGTTTCCAAGTGGGGCTTTGATATCTTAGTCCAAAACATAGATTCTCAAAAATTCTGCTCAGCTCCTGCTTTAACTCTGCAGCTGCCTAAGTTTTCACATCTGTGTTTTTCAGGAACCTAAATTCTGCTTCTAGGCATTCTCAGAGACACTTCAGCCTTGACAGTCTGAGCAGCTCAGAGCCTGCTTCATGCTTCGTACTTCATCTTTGTTTGGATGCACAAATTAGATGTTCCTTCTGTTTTCTTGCCTGAGGGGCTCCATTCAACAAATGTTCTCCAAACATACCAACTTGGATTGGGTTCTGCACAAGATATAGTTGCTGTGCACCTCTCCATCTACTCATCCCTCTCCCCTCAACCAGGTGGCTAGGTATTTGTCATGGCTGTGTGAGAAAGGTAGCTGCTAGATACACTTGATACCTAAAGCCATTCATAGCCACATCTTCGATGCAGAATGGAACAAATTCCAAGATGGGCTGAAACTGTTCTCTCAACAGAATAGCCTAGAGGAAGAAGGTGAAAACCACCTGTGAAATAGGGTGCATCAGGTAGAAGGTAATGAGCCCAGTCCTTCCAGCTGTTGGTGGCTTATGTTGTCAAAAGTCTAATGGTGTTACGAAAGAAAGCAGCGACCGCCTCTAAGATTTTCAGTCAAAAGTTTTAGACAGCTACCCTGAGGAGAACATTCAGGGCTTTGAGTATCCTGGCATGACCAAGTGAGGAGTCCGAGGTGCAGGAAAGAGAAGCATCTCCATTTTGACATACCAGCATAGGTTCTAAAACCTGCAGAGCTGCATCAGCATGGTAAGGTGTTAGAGTTGTTGTGGTTCTCTTCCTATGAGCAATATCATAATATTGGAAGAGCTAAAGCACCAGCACTGTGAAAATGGATGGCAACTTGAAGAAAAAATGCTATGCTGAGGAGTCTGGCTAGAGAGCAACAACAATGGAAGTCGGGTTTAAGAGCTTTTTAACATCGAGCAAGATGGGCAAATTTTATCTCCCGCTTCTGGAGATGTGGCATCGAATTTATGCTTTGTTTAGAATTAGTGAATTGATTAAAAATGAGATAAAACTAAATTATTGTGGATACGTTACCACAGATAACTTGAAGACACAGACTGTGGGACCATTTCTGTTCTGTGATGGACTTTCTGGCTCCACATGCTTTGACTAGTTTTCTATTTTTGTAGCTTCAGGATGCCTTTTGTATACCTTCTTGTACTTTTCCCCACTGCTGCCAGGTAACTACCAATATATGTGTTCTGATTTAAAAAATGAAAAGATAATCTACAGCTAAAATAATGTGTGTTTAATCAACTGCTCCTTGGGGTATGGAAGAAAAACTTTTTAAAAGTTTTTGAATGCCTAGATATGTAATTGCCTGAGAGACCAGAAAGATGAGTTTGGTCTCTTGTGAAATTAAAAAAAAATAATTAAAAAAAATCTGTCTAAATGTTTTGGAGGCGGAAACTTGGTCTGATCCCTCGAGTAAATACAATGAATTTTAGAGCTAAACATAAAAGATATACTAAAATAATACTTTCAAGGAGAAACCTGAATTTACTAACAAGAGTTGGCAAGAATCAGCAAGGCCTGCGTGGCACTATCTATAGTGATCAAAATGCTCTATGGTTGAACTTTCTTTGCTCAGTGCCATCATTTCACTTGCCTCGAAAGAACTACAAGTGCTTGTACAAGTGATCAGAAGAACACTTGTTTTGCTGGAGTGTGAAAGTGCCTTGCAACGTTGTAGTGGAAAGTTGCCTGGAACTTCTTTCACTGATTCTTCTCTGATGGACCACAACGCTCTCCTGTGGCAGCCCGGAGTGACAGGGGTGATGGAAGGAGCAATGAGTATGCACAGTCATACAGCTCCTCTTTTCCTTTCCATGTCCTCCAAAATAACTACCTGATGCACTGGCTAGAAAAAGTGTTATTTAAACACCTTTGTTTTATCTGTATTTTTTCCCTGTTACAGGCTAAATGGAAAGAGTCGAACACACTCAACTTCTGTTTTCCTGTGAAACAACCATCTGGCTCTCTTTTGAAATTCAGTGGACCTTCATTAGGAACTGGTTCAACATCCAAAGCTTTGGCTCAAAATTTTTTTGCTATTCAACAATGTATATTTTTAGAAAACACACGAGGATTTTTATTGATGTGACAATTTGAAGAAGACTGTACAGTTTAAGAATTCTTTTTGATATTGGGTTGTCCTATCTCTATATACATTAAACTGTATAATCTATTTTGAATACAGGGCTTGTCCGCATTTTCTGCAGAATTTTGCTTCCAGAGAAAGAAAAGAGCTGCAGAATGATGTTGAGACCAGAATAAATGAGCAGAAACTGGTCATGAATGCTTTGTAGCTTGAAATTAGAATAGAGTTTCTATCTATTACAGCAGTAAGGTTAAGGAATGATCTTCCCATAGCAGTGGTAAGCCCAAAATACACATACATATACACATACACATATAGATGCATAGTGGGATTTTTTAAAGTTAGAAATTGATACATTTCTGAAGGAGGTTTGTGAAAGGTTTTGCATGAATAGACCTTGTAAGAGCAAGAGACTGCACTCTCAATCTAGAAGTCCTTCCCAGTCTTGCGTTCCTAAAACCTGATTGCCTTTGGAACCCTACAACAGACTAGTGTTTGTTGGGTTCATTTAACACACATCCTTGAACAGGGAAGAAGTTTGGAAATAGGAGAAAGGTTGTATTTCAGATTCTGAAATGCCTGTGGGACTGTCTTTAGTTTGGACCTAAAGCATCTGGTCTCTTATGATGGGTATTAGTAGAAGGGTCACAGGTAGGAACTAGTGTTCAGGAAACATGCTCAAAAGATATAGAGGTAAGAACAAGCACTGGAGACATGCAGATGCTTGGGAACTGAGTAGAGAGAGCACAGTACTGAGGGCTTGAACGACAGCTGGGTGGCTGCCCTACCAAGAAGTCTGGCCAACTTGACAGCATTTGAAAATATGATTATGAAATGAGTGAAAATTTCACTTACTTAGCTTGTTTACAATATCCTGTTTTAAAATCATACTTTGCTTGTTGATGAGCCCACTAAGGCAAAGTGGGTGAATGGTTCTGTGGGGACTCGCTGCCATGTGCCCCCACCATGCCCCTGTGGGTCTCCAACCATAGACCGAAGATCAAAAGCTTTGCTGTAGTGTTTCTCCTCAAGCCTAAGCCTGGCATTGCCAAATCCTTGCATTGCCAAATGCTTCTGCCATTTAAGCTGGTGGATGCTGAAACTATTATGCTGTTTTCTAGCAGGAAGATAAACTGCAAAGTTCATCTGAGTAAAATATTTGGGTATATCTAACTGGGCAGATAGTGTGGATGGGGCTGCTGCCTCATCAGTCACGGCTTCTTGGAGCTATTTGCAAGAGCCTGCTGTGACTGTCACTGTCCTTCTTGCATCTAACCTCAAAAACCATGTTTCTTCATAGAGAGTATCTGTTTCTTGGCAGTGATAAAGTGTTAGCCATAAAATTAACAAGATTATTGCTTTTCTGCAGGTGGACTTAAAATGAGAAGAAACTTCTTCTCAGTGAGGGTGCCAGAGCACTGGAACAGGCTGCCCAGGGAGGTTGTGGAGTCTCCTTCTCTGGAGACATTCAAATCTGCCTGGACACATTCCTGTGTAACCTCATCTAAGTGTTCCTGCTCCGGCAGGGGGATTGGACTAGATGATCTTTTGAGGTCCCTTCCAATCCCTAACATTCTGTGATTCTGTGACTGGCATGGTGTGGATCATATTAGTGTGATGGATTGTGGTGGATTTGTTATTGGAGGTTGTCACAATCTGCCACTCAGAGAGTAGTACATGTAGACCTTTGTAAATCTTTGACAAAGTGAAAAAGGACAAGCTCCAAGAGGACTGCTCTGTATTTACAGGCAAAGTCAAATGCTCTTGTCTTTAATGTCTTCCTAAATCTGGTGTGGTGGAGATTTTGTGAAGAATTTTCTGTTTTCCTGTTTGGGGGCCAGAAGGGACACCAATATATTTTGATGCTTCCTTCGAAAGAAAACCAGATTGTATGAATAAAAGGTATACTTTGAAAATCTAATGCTAAAATGCAGAAGGAAAGCACATGGAAAAAGGAATTCCTCACTAAAACTAAAAGAAAGGTAGCTATGTGATGACCATTTCAGTGACAGTCTGAACAGCATTATGCCAAAAATTGCAAAGGGCCTTGTTAGCTGGGGATGAGGTATTGTGGTGAAAGGAGGAAATAACCAGCAAGAAACTTGATACAGTGGAAGTCATACAGGATCATATTACAAGGGAAATGTAGAAGTCCATGCACAGACACCTGCCTAAGTGGATGTTGATAATGCCAGCATTAATTACCAGAGATTTTTATGTTTACGATGCTCTGGGCTGTTTGAAGCAGGCTGAATTATTTGGGAAATCACTGAGGACAAATCTAGCAGAGAATATGGGTCAACAAGTGCCTGCAGAGACCTACCTGCTCAGGTGGGTGCCATCAAGTCCTCTGTCTGCCACTCAACAACACATCAGCCAGGTGGGTCATTAAGTTTGGACCTTCCGACCTTGTCTGCTATGCCTCTCTGTTTCTGTATTACAAACATTTCTGACCACAATTTCTGACACTGTAGAAGTATGGCAGACACTGCAAGGGTCCATCTCTCTAGTGGTGCTTTGTCTACTTGGGTCATTTTGGCTCTAGATTGTTTAAAGAGGGAATGTGTCCCCTCCCATGCAGAATTGTTACTCTGTGTGTGTGTGATGTGTCGAGGATCTGTATGGTTCTTGGGTTGTTGCAGACCATGTGTCATACTGTCATAATTGATTTAACCTCACTAAGCATAACTGAGAACACCTGTTTTCTCTGAGTGATATTTTTCTTCACATATGTCACAGTTATTCTCATTATTTACAGTGTATTTTTAGACCTCACATTTAATCACGGCATAAAAGTGCAAAAGTCTCAAGAAAAAAAAAATTTCATTATCTTGTTTTTTTAAATAATTGTATCATGTTTTTGACAGCTAAATAAATGGATTTTATTAAACAGGATTATGGGCTGAGATTATTTAGTATTCCTTTTTTATTATCTGGTGTAGCCTCTGCTGGGAGCTGTGAGTTTCTTTTCTTCATTTCCAACATTGATTCTTGCATTAGACGGTTACATTGAATAATTAATATACTTCCCGTGATTGATGATTTGCATGGCCTGAATATTAGGTTATCAATCATGACCCACTTGTTCTAATGTAATCATATTGAAAACGTGTCAAAAGCTGTTTACCCAACAATGACAACAGGAGCTGTGATATTGAAGGTGCCTGATGCACTACAGCAGGAAATATCCTGGTTGAACATTCATAATGCAGAGATTATGAGTTCCTCAAATTGATGTAACAAAAGCCTGGAGCCCTTGGTGAGAGTTATCAGCTCCAATAAGAAAAGTCCTTTTTTCAGCTAGAAAATCATACTGATTTCTTTGCCTTTTATCAGCTGCTTAGTGACTTTTGGAGCCTACAGTGTAAAGTAATTATGTTCTGTGCTGCATGGCATAAAGAAACTGGAAAAAAAATGGAAGTGTTTTGTTGAAAAAAGGAATGACACTGCCTGTATCTGTTGTTACTGGAAGGAGAGAAGTTCGTTAAGGTCTTGCCATAGTTCACTTTCATTGGATTACGGCAAACATTGAATAAGTGGGTTTTGCTTCTGTGGGAATCACTAAAGCAGAGCACCACATTTTAATACTCGGAGTATAATGGACATTTCGCTTCAGTGTATTTCTTAGCTCAGAGATGTTTCTGCAGACCATACTGGTTCCATTTCAATACCCTGTTCTCTTTATCTTGGCTAACTACAATGACTCTCAGGTTTTAGTTGGGCATATTTGTTTCATTCTTTCTTGCCTTTTTCCCTGCAACAACTCGGATTAACGTCGGCATTTTATTGAGAGGTTCAGCTCCACAGACTCAGACTGATGGAAATGCTCCCTGTGACTACAATAGAATCACTCATCTAAGCCGAACCTGCTTGAGTTGGAGAAGTCTAAAGCACGGGGCTTTATAACTCTGAGCAGCAAAGCTGCTTCCTTCAACCTCTACCTGGCTTCCACTCTGAACTTTAGAGCACGTGGGTTTTCCAGATGCCTTTGTTCACAAAAGCTCATGTAGTGATGATTTTCCTGGAATTTGGCAGTGCTTTATGCCTCATATCACCCTTTGGCTTTGACAGAGTCCTCAAAAGCATAGCTCCTTCCAGGTCCCTGTTGCTCTTGACATTAGGCAACTTAATTGATGCATATATATCAAAATCAGATTATTCATCAAGATTAAGAGTACCACAGTTTTGTCCACATGTGAGGACTCTGTTAGTCCTGGCTAGCCTTCAAAGCACATATTAATGAAGTTCAAACTGGTGTGGTCTTGGAATAGCTGGAACAGTTAAAAGTCATAAGAAGAAAGATAATCGAAAATTTTGAAAGCTCAGGGAAAAAAAAAGAAAAAAAAAAAAAAGACCTACATTTTGACTCCTTTTTTTCTTCTTTTATTTTACTCTGTTCCTACAGAAGAGGAAAAGTGTAGAGGAGCTCTGTAGTCTAAGTGATACAACCCAGCAGGAGGGGTAATCTCCTGGGATATCACCACTGTTGAAGGCCAAGTGTTTCAATTACTTAATATATGACAATATTAGCCTTGTTGTGTCTCACAGTGATTAAAACAGAGAATGAAAATGTTCATTGTTATAGAAGAAAGGATTCCTAAAATAATTTGTAATACTAAAACCACAGAAACCTGGAACTAGAGAAAGTGTAGATGGAAAATACCTAGTTATCTAATTTCTCTGCCAGTGCAGGATTTCAGTGTGTGTTTTTAGTATATTCTTAGTGTAATAGGGTTACTTAGAAAACTATGCCCCAACCTGTTGGATTTGAACATAACCACAGTGATTCATGGTTTTTATGATTTCTTGGCTTGAATCCCCGTACTTAATTCAAAGTGCCTCAAACGCTAGTGCTTCTGCAACCATGGGAAATTAAGCAAATGAATTCAATTGTAAGGAAAGCTAAGACATTTCTTAGCTTCAGCAAACTATGTCTTCTTCTATTACTTTTTATCACACTAAATAGTTCCAGAATTGCTAGCTCAAGTCAGTGAGAAATATTGTGTTAAAATTCTCCTAGTTTCTTCCTAGAAGTAGTCTTCAAAATAAGCGAAAACATAAAAAGAGTATGTTCTGAATTTTTTTTTATTTGCCCAATGTTTCTAAAGCCTTTAGTGCCCATTAGTAATCTTTTCTCCACAGCTAAGAGAGTTTGAAACCTTTTATTATTTCGAAAGTAGAAGTAGGGATTGTTCATTTATTGATATGTCTCCAGGAAAGACAGCTCCAGAAAGATTGGCCATGTGTAAGACTGACAACAGAAAAGTTAGTAAAGGTAAGTCTGTAATTTCTCCCTCTCACTGGTGACTGATGTTTCAAATATTTGTGTATTTGTTGTGCCATGGCATCTTCTTTTGATTGCTTCATGGTGGATTTTTGCCTGCCACACATTACATGAGAAGTAGTTCAGATGAAAAGCCCTGTACATAAAAGAGGAGCATAAAAACTACCCATCTTGTAAAGCACTGACCACTTTATAAAGTTTTCCTGCATGAAAAGCTGCTCTGCTTTCTGAATTGACATTTTTGCATTTTTTTAATTAACATTTTTTGGTTATTGCCCCAAGACTGAAAGCCCACTAGTTTTCTGTTGTTCAGTTTCTCAGCCAGTAGTAGAATTTTCCTTGGAAAGAAGCAGCATTTTATGGAAACCGTCAGTAAACTGGTTTTGTATGGAAAATATTTGAGTAGCCCTCCTCTGTGTACATAGCTATAAAAATATTAGGGCAATATGTGCTAAGTGGGCGGCACAATTGTTTCAGCACACAGCACCCAGCTCTGCAAGTTGCTGCCAAAAGCAAATTACTCTAGTGAGCTATTTAACATAATAGGACATAGCAGGTGTTGGGCTACATCTTCAAACAAACAAAAACCAGGCAACTACTAATTTACTGGAAGTAGCAGTATAACCAAAATTTTCTTTTTCTGACCCACAACACTTGAATTCCACAGGAAAACAAATCTGCTGTCCTCCAACACACCGCTCATGTGTGCGAGATACAAATCTTTCTAAGCAACCAGAGACATATCTGATACTGCACTTGGAAAAGATCAAAACAGACATGGACTTCTGAGGCGAGATGTGAACATTCCTCAATATACCACAATTATAAATAAGTACGAACAAAGTCCACTCCCTGCTGACTCTGAATGGAAAAGAGCTGGAGAGAAGAAGAAAAAAATGTCTGTATATGTTTTCTTTATAATTTTGGAATGCATTCAGCCTTCACACCAGGCAGCAGAGGGAGAGAAGCAGAGGACACCATTCTTATACACCGCTCACACTTGGAAAGAGTGTGAATTTTCTCATTGGCATTGTCTACAATGGTGACTTGACCCTGAGAGCAGGATATTTTTTTGGTCTACGTTTATGAACAATGAAGGATTATTTTGCAGGTGGAGAGATGAGGGCTAGTTTAGCAGGGTAAGAGGCAATTTGACCCATTGTATTTTGTGAAAGTGTCACCGCAGATCTTGGCCACTGTGAAGATGGGCTTTCCTGTTGCCTCTTTACCTGCTGCTGCGTTTCCTTGCATTGCTGCAGAGCCTGCAGCACCAACCTCCCTGCACCCACCAGAAGACTGATCATGCATGAGGTTCCTGAAGCTCGTGACAGCCACTTTACATTTGATGTCATTGACGCCAGACTAAGGTGACAGAGTTGTCTTATTCTTGGCATGCTCGCAAATCCCATTGCTGTCCATGGATGTTTCTCATAGCTACCTTAAATGCTGTAATCACTGCAGAGGGGGTGACAGGATATTTCTGTGTTGTTTTGTTAACTTCTCATACGAACATCAGGAAATAAAGCTGGGTGTCACATGGCACATGGTGATTTCCTTGCCAGAGATTTATTATTTTTCTTAATATTCGCTTTCCCCCTTCCCACTCCCTTCCCTTGCCAGGTTCTCAGTGGCAATATTAGGATGAATGTATCTGTCAGCTTCAAAACATGACTATTTTTTTGTAGAGCTGTCCCAAAGCACACCTGGGAGCTGGGGATATTAAAAAAAAAAGCAGAGGCCTCTGTAGCATAAGATTGCTGGCCTCGCCTGCAATGTGAACGCTAACTGAAATGAAGGAAGAGGAGGCTCATTAGGTGTCTCTGACTCCCACTGCCTTTGCTATTTTTGGGCCGGCTGTCATGTGCATGGGGTGATCCACCCGGCCTTGACATTCCTTGTAACATCTCAATGCCAACCCATCATATCTTTCCCCCTTGTGTACCTGGCAATGGGAGAGAAAAGTTACCACTGGTGCCATTACATCACCGAGTCAAATGGCCAATTAAGCAATCACGGTCTGGATATGCCCGGCTGAGGGCTTGGGTAGACAGTGGGGAGCAGGCTGTGCTGAACCATCAGCTTGGAGCACTCTGCAAACGCTCCTTACCACCTCTGCTGCATCCCTGGGAACTGCCAGGAAGAGCATCTGAGCTGCCTGGAGCTTTAACAGTACGGCACAGGGGAGCAGAGGTCTCCCAGGATTAATTAATGGGCATCCCAAGAACACATTCTCATTATAGCTATAGCGCTAGAGTTTTTCCTCATTTTGCAGAACATCAAATGCATTAGATAGTGTGCGGGGTGGAGGGGGGGAGGAGCAGGGAAGGCAGAGACGGCGGTCAGAGGGAAGCAATATGGACCGGGAGATTGAATCTGACCCTGTCAGAGGCTGTCACAGGACTTAATATTGCATTTATTTAAACTGGATTTTCTCTGGTATAACGTGTCTGACTTTGGGGGAATGAGCCTTAGTTTCGAGGGGTGTATGGGTCCCTCAGAGAATGAAATGCCCCTGACAATAAAGAGCTCATGCTGACATCCTCCACCACGATTTTTATTTGTTTGTAGCTGTTCATTCTTTGTTAGAGCACAGAACTGGCGAGACACGTGTGTTTTGTTTCTCTCATGTGATTTTCCCCGCCAGTCAGCATGGCTTATGCTCAATTAATTCCATCAATATACGGTCCCCCCTAGCCTCATGTGTGCTTGTGTAGTGCGACAGGCAGTTCTGAATATACCACTAACTGTGTCCAGACAAAAGCGTGAAGAGGCTCCACGAGGGGTCTATTAACTCCACAGACAGACTGAGGCTTCAGCCGAGGCGCAGCCCCTTTGCAGGAGGGTTTTCTTATTTGGTGAAACACTTAGTAAAAAGTGTTTCCTCCCTCCCGGTGAATTAACTGCCACTCGGACGCTGGTGAGCAGTGGCACTGCTGCCTGAACCAAGTCCTACAAAACACCGAGGTGGCCAGATGCTTCAGTGCTCACAAGCACACACAAATCATGAGCTCCCCGCTCCTAAGAGCTCAGGATTTTGCCCCATGCAATCAAGCGCTGCAGGTGATCAACTCTGTCTGAGTGTTTTGATAGAGAAGATGCTCTGACCATGTTCTGTCCCATCGAGACGATTAAGCAGTGATGACTTGCTCTGAAAGAGCACTGAAGTTCACAGCTGTCATTTCATCTTTTTCTTCAAAAAACAGCAACGAATCCCCTTATATCATGGAGCTGTATGATCCCCTCAGCAGCAAGGCAAGGTGCTTGTAGGTGAACCTCTATGCTCTGAAGAACAGGGAGCAAAATAAAAAAGGCAGTTTTCATCAGAAAATTTATCTTTCTGTGCACTGTGTATTTCAGAGGCACAAGGCTGCACTAATTGGGGTGCAGTCTAATGACTAATCCCACTAGAGGTGCTGTTTACAGATTACCCACTTGTTTGAGGGACTAGAAAGCAACATTGGAATAAAAAAAAAAATCAAAAAGGAGAGAGAATATTTTTTTAGAACCACTGTGACACGAAAATGTGAGAGATGTTAGTTATATTGAAACACTCTTTCAGCCGACAAGGTCACTTGTGGCAATAATCCGCTCATTAGAGGTGTAATCCATCACTCAAGTAATATCAATTTAGTGCCAGGGTTTTAATGCAGGTTGTACTAATCATTAGCGGCAGTTTGTCAACTGCATAATTCACAAGGGATTGTGGGTATGCATGATTTAGCAGGTGACCCTTGACCTCTGCTGAGTAAGAAGCCTGCCTTAAAGGCAAAATCAAGGGGGACAAAAAGCAGTACTCACTCATGAACAATTATTATGCTTAACAGCATGACTGTCATTTTAGAAGGAAAGGGAAAAAACAGTATGTCCTGAATAATGAAGGATTAAAATTCACCTGAGACTTGGCTCCAGCTACAATGCTGGAGTCACCACCATCACTTAGCAGGGCAGGAAGAAGACAACACTTTAAAAAAAAATTGTTTATTTAATGGCCCCTTAGCTCATATCTAAGAGCGAAAAGCCCTTCTGCCATGCAAAACATGAGGGCTGATCACAGCACCAGATTTATTTATTCTCCCGCAGTGAAAATGTTGGTTTACTCCTGTCTCTAACCCAGGTGCCAAGCAGTGGGATTGACCTGTGACTGTCATAGGTGAAAAGTATTAGTTAGGAAAGTCTGCATTAGTGTCAGACAGGTAGAGGATTTCCCCTCAGGCTGTTAATTCATTTGGAGGGAAGAGGAGAATAACCTGAAGTGAATTTCTGTGCCCACCTGAAATCTACTCAGAGAGTTAAATGCGTAGTTTGATTTACCAATCATTATAAATGTAGTATAGCATCATATTCTCTATTTCAACTCTTGGAAAAATCCATTTCTTTTCACATCCCACTTGGGAAGTTATCGGTGTCTTGCCTTGCTGTATTGCTGCTCTGTTTTATAACAGCAATAATCCTCCTGAAATCTGGCAGCTAGGACCAGTTAAGCGCCCTAAGCTTTACTGCAATTAAGGTACTTTTTTGCTTGCAATAATTCAGAATTGGATTTGACTTAAAAACTGAAATTTAACAAGTGATTTAGCCTGTAATGTGCTCTAATTGCTTTTGGTATTTTGAGAGTGGGGGTTGGGTGGGAGAAAGAAGAAAGAGGTCAAACAACTCAGTAATTTAACACAAAAAGTGGCAAGTGAACTTGCACGTTAGACACTTTCTGACGGGGGTTATATTATGCACACCACCCTCCTGCTTGTAAAGCTTTTTTGTTAATATATCTATACATTACATCTACGCTCATATTTAAAAATTATGTTTGGAAGGAAAAGAAGGGCTGAACTAACTCCTTTGCTTGCTAAACGTTTTGAAATGCCACCGGCGCTGTCAACAACAAATTTACATTGCAGCCCTTGGCGGCTCCGAGAGAAAGGGACGCGAAGCGGAGGGAGAAGGCCAGCGGCCGCAGTCACCTGGCAACGGGAGCAGCCGGACGGACGGACAGCCGGACGAACGAACAAGCCGAGTTTTCCCTCCCGCTGCCCCGGCAGCGGGGACGGGAGGGCGAGGAGCGGCGGGCGGCTCGGCTGCCTGCCCGAGGACCCGCATCCCGGCGGGGGAAGGCGGCGGGCTGGAGCGCCGGGGAACTCGGCTTAATTGCGCCCACTGGGCATTGCCCTGGCCGGCGACGGGGAGAGCTGCTCGGCTACCCGGAGGAGAGGATTTGGGGGATGAGCCGGGCCGGCGGCGGGAGCCCGAGGACGCGGGGCAGGCGGGGGCCGCTGGAGCCGCCTCCTGGCTGGTCCCCTGAGCCTCGCAAATGGCTGGGGGTGAAGCGGGCTGGGGGCAAAGCTGGCTTCGTGATGGGCCCGCGAGTGGGAAAAAAATGGTGTCAGGCTTGGGAACAGCTTGCTCGCTTTGTCTTCTCATCATAAACAGCTCGGACTGAAGTGGAGCTGCGAGCCGGGGATGTGGGCTGGGGCCCGCGTTTTGCCCGGGTTCATCCAACAGCCTTCCAGTTCTTTGTGTCCAATGTGCAAAAGAAAAGTTTTGCAGTGCTATTTTTGATGCTGATTTGATCAGGGCTGTGTGCTCCTTCGTGAGGTAAAAAAAACCCAAACAAACAACAAAAAACAACAACAAACAAAACCCCAAACAAAAAACAGCTAACAATAAAACTGAGGGCTTAAATACGTGACTGCTTTGGCTTTCAGAGGGAGCTGTATTGCCGCTGGATCATTCCCATTTGTGGGGCAATATGGGTAAACACAGGAATTTTCCTGCAGTTCCTATAGGTCAATGACAGCACCGGTAGTACTTACAAGAAAAAAAAAAAAAAAAACCCAGAAAAAAAACCCAGAAAGCTGTCTAATAGGAGGTATTGACACCACCTCATTGGAGGGATCTACCTCTCTGCAAATGCAGGATAGAGAACTAGGATCCTCCAACAGGTGATTCAGTCCACTTAAAATAGGTTCCTGCTCTGACTTAGATTCTTGTATAACTCTACAGCTTTGGTAGGGGCACCAGAGTGGCTGTGGCTCCCACGCCTGGGGCAGGATGGGCTCCCTTCTGCAGAAGTGGGACGCTGCAATGTGCTGATTTTAGATGTTGAGTGTATTTTTCTGGCTGGGAAACTAATGAAGCTCCCGTCGGTGCCATCAGCAGAGCCTTTAGTGCTGTTCAGCTTCTCTAAGATGGGTGTCTACTTTAATATGAGCTGAATTGCTAAATTTAGGTGTTAGAGCTGAATCACATCCAAATTGACTTGTTCAAACAAGGAGAGAAGCAGGAAATGAAACTTCAACACTGGGTCAAGCCCTGATTGTAGTTCAGCCATCATTTAGTGATTCCTCTTGTCTCATGTATTCAGACCGTATGGGGTCTGAGGCAGAAACTGCCTCCTACTGCAAAGGAGACTGCACTTCCATAATAAAAGGTAATTAAAATTCTCAAAGGATATAACATACTCAACAGTATGCTTTTTGGAAAAGAGCAGTTTTCATCCAGTTAGATACAATATAACCAGATTCCTTCCCCAGGTACATGCATACAAAGAAGGTGATGAATCCAGAAAACATTTGCCTAATGAGTTAGCATTCGCGTCTGTCAGAAGTCAAAAACCTCTGCAGCTTCAGGCAATATTCTTGGCCATGGACCTGGGAACAGTAAAGCTCATGTCTCCCGTGGACTGGCCAGAAAAGGAGGCAGATATAAGCTGAGCTTTTATTTACTTAACTGTATTTTGGTAACGTTCTTCATATAACTGTAACTTTTGTAGGTAATATTTATCTTTTTTTGACTTTGGATCTTTTTAACTCCAAAAGCTGCTGTTAGTAGGAAAAGGGGGAAAGGGGGAAACAAACCAAATGAAACGTTATACTATCATTAACATTTTGATATTTGGGTATATCAGAGGATAACACAGTGCCCATCTGGACTGCCTTAACTACACACTTAATTGCATTATATATGGAGAAGGGATTCAAAAGAACAAAGAATTCAAGCTATTCTATTTAAGTAGACTATTGCTGTGGTATCTAAGCACGAGAGTAGATCAGAGCATAAAAAAGCAGATTGCTGAAAGCTATACATCACAAATCTTGTGCACAGTTCTGCATAGGGATTAATGAAATAAGCAGAGCTGCAAGCTGGAATATTAGTGGTGACAGATTTCCTCCCTCCAAGTGTTCATAAGGACACCAACTTCAATGATTTCCAAAGTGAGCTCTACCCACCGTGGATGGGCCCCACAACGTCTGCCGATGTTTCATGCACAGCTGCTAGTCACATGGGACAGGGTTTTAAAGGTATCTTCTAGCCTAAGGAGGCTGCTCCACTAGTGGGGGTTTCAGGAGTTTTTCTAGCCACTTAGCTCACATGGAAACTTCATACCAGCAATCCCACAAGTCGTCTATGGTCAGGTATCTGGATACTCTGCAAAAATTTGGGGCATCCTGGTGGCCTGTGGGTTGAACCTAGCTTGTGGGGGATCTTCCTGTGAAGGAGATGAAGGGCATATGGGGGGATGCTCTGCAGTGCCTGCTGGCAACCGAGGCTGGAGATGGAGGTGCTGGCTGCTGCTGCCTCTGAAGGGCTGGTAGAGGCAGAGAGGCCACAGGCACTGGGAAGGGCACGTCTCTGCACTGCAACAGTTTCTCCTTTGAATCAGTGACTGGGGCAATGGGGAAAACCTGCATGAGCCTCCTTGATGGGCTGAGCAGATTGAAGGATGGGTTGCTGGGACAGTGCCTGGGGGAACTGCAGGGTGCTCAAACTTGTGTCTAAAGCAACCTGATGACTGTGAGTCTCCTTTTCCTCTATATTTCCAGGTGTATTATGGCACTGAAGTTCATTAGCCTCCTCTCAAAATACTATTCTAACATTGCTGGAAAGCAACTGCTGTCGTGGCTGAGGGATGTCAATTAGCAGTGATCAGCATTACTGAAAATTGAAGAGAAGTGGGTTCACAAGACATTGAAGCTATCGTTTCCTAGTGTTTGCATACAGAGTTGTGTGAATTTACTGGATGGCTAAGAACACAGCAGGTAGTCCAGATGCTGATTCAACCCCCACAGTCTCTCCTTGAGATAATGTCTCCCTGGGAGAGCTTGACTCATGTGGAAAGCATGCGTGCAAACAACTGTAGCCAGGGAAATCCTGTGTCAGAGACAAGGGCAGACCTGTGTCTGTGTGGAGGTCTGTCTCCAGACAGGAGGCCTGTCTGTGAGGCCAGATCTCACATCACTGTGGGACCAGCGACCTCCCAGCTTCTCAAGCACTCTTCAGCCCTGCATCGATCTCCCTGAGGGACAGTGCCAAATGATCTCCTTGGGGGGATTCAGCTGCCCACGTGTAGCACCTGGGGACACCTGATCTGCACGAGGGTAGCTGGGACTTGCCCACGGGTAGGCCAGTGGGGCACAGCATCTGTAGGGCAGAGACCCTGCTGTCATCTCACCCTGCTGCATCTCACCCTGCTGCATCTCACCCTGCAGCCCCACCAGTGCTGGAGTGGGGAAGTTGCCATGAAGAGCTTGGTGTCCATCCTGCCAGATCTGCAAGCCCAGGATCCCACCCAGTGTCATCAGCATCCCTCTGTGTGCCAGTGCCAATTTTAAATGTCTAGATTTGGTTGAAGTCTCCACTGTGTTGACCTCTCTGTTTTTATCTTCCTGGTTTTACTTTTGTTTCTGCTGAGGTTTTTTTTGGCTACTGATTTATTTTGAGATGTTGCATTTCTAACCACATTTCCTCTACTTGTCTTTTTTTTTTTTTTTTTCTGTTCATGGTGGTGTTTTCTCAGGAGCTGGCTTTCAAAGAACTGTCATTACTGCCTCCACAGATACCTCAATAATATCAGGTGCAGAAGATTCTGGGTGCCTCAAAGTGCAAAATTTTCTAGCACAATTTGACATATAAAATACCATGTCTGCACACTGAACTGGAACATTGTAAATGGCTCTGTACATTCAAAACCAAGTTGTTGGACTCATTACAACTGACATATGCAAACATTGCAACTACAAAATTTCAGTAATTGATCTCTGTTGAACTCCAGGCAGCAGATGACACTTAGTCTGCTAAGGAAAAAATGCTGGTCTTTTTTTCTCCCCACTGCTTTTAGTATTTGCTCAGTATCATTAATATAAATATGCAATCATCGAAATCAACACAACTGAAGTTAACAGAGCAACTCCAGATTTACATCAGTGTAAATGAGAGCAAAACTTGATCCCTCGCATGTAATTTATCTTTAATTCTGGTTTAAGTCTCTCTCATCTTGCTGAATAAAAACTGATGTTCTTCTCACACACAATCTGTATACCATTCATTAGTGTCTTTTCTGTTTGGAAGAAAGATTGGAGCCTGTGGTAATGAAAGCTCAAATCCTGGGGAGCAGTACACATGGTATTTTGTTTTAACTAAATGCTGTGTTGGTATTCTCATGAGTGGCTTTGCATTACTTGAACATTTATGAGTAGCTTGAACTAATAAATCTCTAATTAGCACTAATTACTAATTAGATTATTGATTCCTCTGACTGTAGACTCCTCACTGGTTTTATTCGTAAGCAGAATGTTATTTTTAAAAAATCTCATAGATATATCCCCAAACGGAGCTCACTTCTGCCGTGGAAAGAAGCAGAACAGCAGGCTCTGGGCAGCCTGTTTATCAGAACAACACCTGGGCGTATTCAGTCTGGGAAGGTGCACCAAGGGGCAGAGGTACTTTGTTTTTGCTAACTAACTGGGCTGTTAGGGCACTGCCCACTTGCCTAGAAGCTCTGGAGAACACCAGCACTTTTCTGCTTTCCCTCCTGTCCGCACCCTGAGGTCTGTGCCGTGGGCTGTGCACCGTGGGCCCAGCTCCAAAGGGTGGCCTATGTTCTTCTGAAGGTGTTCTGGTAGGAGTCCTGCTCTTTTTCATCTATGGTAAGACCTAAAGTAGATCTGCTGGAGCAAGTTGGTGTACCTTGATCTGCTTCACATATCCTGACTTTGTTCCTGTTTGTGGTTTTACTGGAAAGACAAGCCTCTCTGGATCCTTGTACCCCCGGAATAATTTCTACCCCCTCATTCTCCCGTCTCTCTTCAGCAGCCGTTCTGCTTGCTATCTACCTGATGAGGCAAAATGGGTTCTTTATTTCAGTCCCTGTGAAAAGTGCTCTGGACTCTGCATTTACATAGCATTACCAATAGCTCTTTGCAGAAACAGCCCCACAGTGGTCAGGAACTCCATAATTCCATTTTTTCCCCAAGAGCTCAGAAAGCAGGACCCCCGGGTCCAGACTGCCAAGGTCTGGGAGTCCTACTCCAAGCACTCACCCAATGGCTACACCACTGCCATGCTACTTCACCAGTCTTCTCCCAGTTTCTTACCCACAAAAGTCCTCAGCCATAAAGGACTTTTGTTCCTGTATAGTTTATTGAGGACAGTGGTTAGTGCACTGTCTGCTGATTTCCTTTACTTGAAGGCATAGCACACAAGTGATTGAAGGGATTTTGCCTTATTTCGCTGACAGGTGTGATTTTATCCAGCAGTGGCTATTGCTTCTGTGGTAGGACTGGCAGGAGAGCTCAAGCACAACGTTGCTTTATTCAAACATCAGGCAGTTTCACTTGCAGAGGTTTCGCATGTGGTACATCTTCAGTTTGCAAGCCCAGACAAATGCAAAATGTGGCTTACTTCTTATTGGCATTAACTGTAGGCAACATGTCAAATCTCTTCTTCTGTTGGCTGCCCTCTCTTTCTGTTGATTTCTACATGTGACTCAATATGTTTGTTTTGATCCTTACAGCCCTGTGTGGGCTATGTGATGAACCACTGTGGCACCAAAGATCGATGGTGCTACATTCATGCTGATGTTTTCACTAGCAGGCTCCAGGCCCTGCCAAACTTCGCTGTTGCATGCACATAACTCCCTAGGACAACTGTGGGAGAAGTCTGCGTGCGGCAGCGAGGAGATAGGGCTCCCTGGATAGCAACATCTGGGGACCAGAAATCCAGTATTCTTGGCTATGGGCCCTTGGCTCTGTAATTTGATCTTCCCACCCTTCTGGTCCATCTCTTCACAGAGCAGAGGAATGAAGAAGGCGGCTAAGTATCTCTGGATGGGAGTCCAGTCAGCTAATTAGTATCAATGAGGTGCCTGTTATTTTTAGTTATTGCAGATGTGCTCGTACCTCATTATCTTAAGCAGTGAAGAGCAAATAAATAGCAGCTTCTGTCAGGCTTTAAGGAAACATTTTATAAATAGGTTATTGATTTGGACTTCAGAGGGACCTGGTGGGAAATCTGTAAGGATTCTTCCAGGGGTGGGGGGAGGAGGAGAAGTCTTTACAGAAGTTAACTTAATGTGTCCTGTTTTGTAACACATGTTAAGAAAGCCACAAGTTGTTGCTGTTTCCAGGTGGGGTTTGAATTTACAAAAGGCTGGTTCCTACAGACACCTGTAGATGCTTTGCTGTGAGGCTGCTTCAATATCTTTGTGCGATGGTCTCTTTGGGCAGACCATTGGTCCAGAAGGAAGGGTTTATTCTGAGCCTACAGAAGGAATATTTGTTTGGCCCAGCTTACCTGATATTTTAATATTCATATTTAGCAAGTACCCCACGTGTGTCGCAGGAAATCAGTAACTTGTCAGTGGTTTTGAGGTTTCTTAGCAAAAAGAAGATTACGTCGTCTTGCGCTGAAGTATTGAAGAGTGTTTTGTATTTTGAATGCTAATGAGCATAGTTTTTTTCAGACGGGAGCCATAAAACTGTCATTATGTCAGTGGTATGTCTTTGTTCTTAGCTTTGCTTGTGCTAATCAAAGACAACAGTGGTATATTTTGAGTTAATACTGTAACAAGAGGAATGGCATTAGTGGTCATCATCATGAGTGACTCTTGGACATGTGGTAATAATTTCTTAAGTGTTTCTGAATAGTGAATGAGTGAGAGAGAGGGAGTTCAGCTCCAGCGCAGTGCAGAATGGAATGTACCATTCAGCCGAAATGATAAATCCACGGCTCACACTCGAGAGGCTGTAAAAGCAAAAACTGCTTTTTCATATAATTAACGCATCTTCTTCCACAGTCCCTCATTTTCCTCCAGCATCTGGCTCCACCATTCTGTTCAGGGTAAAACAGTAACTTTTAGCATAAGCAACTGAATGAATGCAATCACCTTAATGTTCTCAAGGAAATCAATCCACTTTGAAAACCAAGCCCTCATCTTTGAGTATTTTACTTTTGCGTGGCTGAACATAAATTTGAGAGCCTTCAGCTCAAATGGTATTTTCCTTCTTGTTAATAGATGCCCTCAGGTCTGGCAAATACCTGGAAATAGAGTTCGTAACATTATATATTTAAGCGCCAGTATTGTCAGGGAAAAAAAATTACCACCCAAAACTTTTTATTATCAGTCAGACAGTTTTCATTTATTTGGTGAGGCAGTCTGTTTGCATTGGCTGGTAGGTTCGTGAATGGCTCCTACATAACGAATCATACATTTTAAAAATTCTTTCCAAAGCTTTTATAAAAATACGAAAAGTTAAATAACTTTAACACAGTTATGTGATCAGTCTGATTAAGTTAAGGCATTTAGCCTAAGTAACCCCAGTGGGGTTTCAGCAGTACTGTACGTTCCAGGAAAGGGAACAATTGGTGTATTTTCACTGTCTGACTGTGTTTCTCAGAGAATGCTGAACAATATTAAACATTCAGAGGCTGCGTTTTCCCTTTGTTTTGACAAATGCTAATAAGTAGCTAACTGCAAGAGAAGGGAAAAAAAAATCCTAATTCAAACCAGTTGCGTGATGGTAGCGCTCAGCAAATTCCCTGACCAGCAAGATGTAATCTGGAAAGAAAAGAGCAGAGTGGTAGCCTTTGCTAGCCTTTGAAATCACTAATAAAGTCATTAGACAATGTTTAGTTGAAGAGGAATGACTAAAGCTAAGGAAAGACTACTCAGAGAAGCTCTCAGAAGGAACATTAGCAGGCTTTGGTTTCTAATTAAGTGATATTATTAGAAGCTTTGATACAAGCTCTCGCATGCATGACATCTTGTATTTCTCTGTGTATCAAGAGTTGAAGAGAAACTAAAAAAAGAGAGACTTTTTAATGATAATACCTGAAAAGTGTTTTTCAGCAGACCCATACATCATTGTCAAGTGAAAAGATTAAACTTTATTGTTTCTTTTTGAACCAAGAACTCAAGGTGAGTGGAAATGTCTTGAAATGCAAAGTAGTTTGGCAGATAAAGTAAAATGGAGATGAAAACAGACAATAAAAAGACATTGGCTGTAATAGAGGAAAGAGTGGGGAAGTTCACTTTAATGTTGCTGGGAGAACTTTCTTTTTGCTATTAATGATAACATTTAAGTGTTACAATTACAAACTTTTATTGAAATGAAACATTTCATTTAAAGAACAGTACCAAAATAATTTTTGTGTATAATATGAAACATTAGTTATGTGATGCTGCTGCCAAAATAAACCCCACCATTCATTTAAAATATCAGGAAACTCCATTTGAGAGGGTAGTTATATATCCATTGAGGATACTCTGTATATTATTTTTCCTTGGTATTAATAAAGTCTATTAACAACATAACTGCGATTGATTCATAATGTCACATTTGTTTGCAAGTAATGAATGTAAGGTTAAAATGGTTTAACTATTACAATGTTTGAAAATGATTTCTGTTCCCTAAAGCCTCCTTTATTTTTATTACTTTTTTTTTTTTTTTTTCCCTTCAGCAACCAGTTGTTTTGCAGTTGTTAAACTGCTTTCAGCTGTAGATACTTTGCATTATCAAGATAGATGGGGCTTGGTGTGGGATTTCCATGAAGGTTGGTTGCTGAAAAAGTAACTTCCCCAGTGCGCCTTTGAAAGATTTATTTAACTTGTCCCTTAATAGGCTGGGCTCCACTGATTTCCCCAGAAATAATTTGTTTTTCTGTCAAAATCTGGGCTGATTGGCCAGGAGCCCCATTGACCTGCCGGCCGGCACATGAGATGCTGCCAACCCCAAAGTGCTTCAGCCGCTCGCCTGTGTGCTGGGGGCTGGCGAGGCTCTGTAGCTCCAGCTGCCTTTTGTAGCCGGGAGATGGAGGGTTTTGTTCTCCTTTTTGTGCTGTGCTTACAAAGGCCGTCACCGAGGATGTCACCGCATCTCGAGTGCCTCAGCGCTCCCCGTTTGCTTTGGCCATGTGTTGTTCACTTGTCCATGTTCACTTGACAGGGGCAGAAGCGATCCCTGAGCAGCTCTGCTGGGGACGGGCTGATATGAGGAGCACCCAGGCTTGGGTTTTGCGTTGCTAACTTTCGAGTTCCTGGGAAAGATGTTGCCAAAATTACGTACTCCATCACAGCTTAACGTCTTAATTCACAACTCACTCTGCATGAAGATTCTTTGTCTCCGAGGCTGAGAAAAAAGCAGATAATAGCGGATCACTTGGCACATAATTCTAGCCTTGTAACAGGTTAGGCAAATGCTCCAAGCAGGTACACTAATATAATTTGTTACAAACCCTTGCTTCGTCCGTTATCTGCTTTTACAGTCACATTCAGTGATAATTATTCCATTTAAGAGACAGTTCTGACTCTGTGTGACAATTTGTGTACTATTCATATGTGTAGGAAGGGTTGGATATAGGTTTTTTAAAAAAGAAAATACAAAAGAAACCATTTTATTAAAGAAACCATTTATGCTTAAAAGAAAGAAAACCCCTTAGGTTCCTTCACCTAAACCACTGTCAATAGCTTAGAGTATCAGAAGTGAAACAAATTAAAAAAAATCTGATTTAGTTCTTTCTCGCTGTGTGCTGTACATTTACAATTTCATTTATTTCTAATTGGACACTGAAAATATTACAGATTGGTGAACTTCATTTTGTGGCTGGTCACCACCAGTTAACTTCATCCTTTGGTTCCCATACGCTGACAGAAGGTTGCAATTACTATAGATTTTGTGTGGATGCACTCAGCGAGCCTTGTGATGGCTGGCAGTTTAAAACACTTGGACAGATGGATTTTTGAACTGCGAATACAGCAGGGGGATATTTAGCTGGTTTTAACAAAACTATTTTAATAGGTATTTTCAATAAATTGTGTACTTGAAGATTTGCAAACCATATATATTTATAGCCCCTAAAAGGCTCAGATTCTGATTGTTCTCCTCCTCTGAAGATTGTCCTGAATTTTCACAAGTTGTTATTACAGGAATTTCTATCAGCATAACCACATAACAAGGTTACTTCTGGCATAACTGCACCCGCAGTAGAGGAATTGCACTCGTTAACTGTATCAGTTTCCAAATGGCACGTATTCTGTATACAAACTTAAGCCCCAGAGCTGCAAACAGATCCGGTGTATCAGTGGATCCAGAAGATCAGCCCATTTGCAAAAGATCTCATATACTTTGTACAGGGTTTCAAAAAGGAGAAACGTTTGGCGTTTTTTTTTGTTGTTGTTGTTTTTGTTTTCCCCATTGAGGCTCGCGGGGTAAGTCCCAGATAGACTCATTTGCTGAGTCAGGTCTAGTGAGCATTTCAGGTGATATTTTTAACGTTTTCTAAAAGGAAGGCAAAAAAACCCCTATTTTATGCAGAATATTTACCTGAGCAGTGACTCCACACGTGTGCAGCATCCCCATTGCAGAGGGCACACCAGAAAAGTGCTGTGACGGAGAGCAGCTAATCTACACCACCACTTTTTGTGTTGTGACAGTGCTAGATAGCGAAGGAAAACGGCTGCTCTCACATTTGTTAGCTTGAGAGAGCTTTGCCTCTTCAATGCCACGATTGTGTTAAAGCCAGTGCTCCTGTCTGGAAAGAGCAGAAAGCTGGAGCTGAAATCTGTGATAGTGTCATTGTTCCCAGAGGTACAGTAATAAGCTTCACTTTACAGTGCCGTATCTCACTTGGAAAGCACCATCTCTGGGAATGACATAAACTCTTTGTTAATATGGATAATAGACTTCAGGACCACTTAAGCCTCTTAAGACAATAAGGCTTGGGCAGCTGAGGGTTTTAGTTACATAATTTCAAACACATTCATAAAAGTGTTTTCTTTCATTTTTGGATGGCTTGCCAACTTTTCCATTAAGCTTTTGACTCTTTAAGCCACTTTTGTGATCAATTAATTTTTTTGAGCAGAATGAGCCCTTAGAAAGCTACAACCCAAACTGCTGGACTACAACCGCTTCCTCAGATCAGTGGCTAAGGCAATTTGTTAACATTGAATGTGATGTGTTGCATTAATACCTGTTTGTAATTGGGGAGAAAATGGTGTCGTTGGTCCATTTTTTTTTTTAATGACTTTATGGACTGCTTTACTTTTAAAAAATATATTAAAAAAGGAGGACAGCTGGTTTGTTTTGTTTCGTTCCTGCAATGCATTAGGTAGTGTGATGTCCATCTTGGGCTCCTTTCTTTGGAGGTCAGCCTGGTACTATTCAGAGTGACTGTTTCTCCAGGTACTGATGAGCGTTGCTGATGGTAGGAGAGGGTGAGGGTTTGCTCCGAGGCACAGGCTGGCTCTCAGCCTTGCATGGGGCTTCCTCAGCTCCTTAGAAGCCTGACAGGTCCCAGCTGGGTAAGGCAGGTCCCTGCTCTGTGCTGCATGACGAAATGGTGTCCCTGCATTGACTGACCTTCCAGCCACATAAGCTGGGCTGTTGCTGAACTCCCCCTCCAGCCTCCCTCTTCCAGGAGGCCACTGAGTTAGTTCTCTGTCCTCTGCCTGGCCACTAGCTTCTGTGGCACTGAGAGTGACGGTTATCTCAAGGCTGCTATCTCCTGGTCTCTCAGATAGGCTTTAAATTAGCCTAGGTACTCAAAAATTGTTAGGAAGGTGGTAGACAAGCAACACTGAATCCCTCAGAAGCCCTGCTGAGATCTCTGCTCTTTCAGTAAAGCATTTTAACTGTGCCTGGCATTTTCTGCTAACTTGCCCTTTCCCTTAAGTAAAAGAGAGATGCTGAATGACAGATGTTTGGATATCCCAAGTTATATGCTTATAATTTTACAGAAAATAAGGGATAATTAACCTCTTTACTGATCACTGACTTTCAGGTGGGAGAATATGTGTTTCCTCGTGAACTGATCGTAGTTAGTCACAGAAGAAGTACAAAACTCCAACCCCTTTGGAGATCTAAAGTAGTACACCTGATATGAAGGATATCTGACTTGTTGCTTGTTCTGGCTACCTGAGGCGTAGGAAGCTGGTCAGAGGCAATAATCTAGGTGACCTCTATGCTCACCATCTACCCCAGAACAATTAATCACATCTCAAAAATTATGCCTACAATCGAGACTTGAGGTATGAATGCATCTGTTTACTCCAGCAGGTGTCTACACAGCTTTAGCCTAGCGTTTTAACAGATAAAATTAAGGGGGATGAATGCCACCTAACTAACTATGGGATGTCATGATTAAGATACAAACTTCATTTGTGCAAATGTATCAGCACTGTCACATCTTCTCAGTGAAAGAAGAACTTAATGTCTCAGACTGACAGCTCAGTAGTGCTGTCATACCTGCCTCTACACACCGTGTATCACAAATTCAGTGACAGTCAATGACAGTCATTCTGTCAAATGTCCTGATTCTGTTTGACATATAATGCCCTTTACCCCACTTTGGTGGTGGCAAGAAGCCACACAGATGATGTAAATAATATTTAAACAGACCTCAGGGCATCTAAACATTACCTGAATGGCATAACACTGGCCTTGTATAAGAGAGAATCAAGCCCGGAGAATTTTGTCCTTGAATTCAAAGGATGTAGGACGGATCACAGATTTTCTTACAGAGAGATTAGACCAGCTGAATAATAGCAGCGTTTATTATTCATCACATTATATTTTGTTAGGACTAATAGATGTAACACAGTTCCCTGAATTCACACTTTAGGTTGCATTTTGTCTTTTCAATGTGGATAGCTTTAAAAAAAAAAATCCATATGCACTGGAGCAGGAATATATTCTGCCATCCCAGTGATCTCAATAGTGATTTAATTGCTCCTCACTTGATGTGGCAACATTAACGTGTTTCTGCATGTGTTTAAAGCACTCAGGTTTCCAGGTTGCCATTGCTCATGCACAGGAGAAGCACAACTCATTTGAGCTGTTTTGGCTTTTCATGGCTGCATACGTGATGGTGTACAAGGGCTATGTTATAAGGATAAATAACTGTGGTATTATACCCCCAGTAGGAAGAAGAGGAGCGATATTTTTAAGTGTCTGGAAGAAACGGAGCTAGGGCCCAAATGAAAGCGTCTTTTATTTTTCAACTTAATCGATCAAAAGCTTCTGTGTGTAACATGCTAAATGACATCTGACATATCTGAAAAGCTGGGATAAAACACCAATAGCAAAAAAGCCCAACCAATAACAGCCAAGGTTTTACTGCTAGTAAAGCAGGTTCTCTGCTGAGGAGAAATGTTAAAACTGCGTGAATTACACCCAAGCAACTGACAACTTTACTTAGCTATTCCATACATTAGAGGATAAATCTCCATTCTAGGAAGTTTCAATGCCATTTTAGTTATCCATTTAATCCACCTATTCATTTAGCAGGAATGGTAATTACGGGAAAATTGCTGCCAAACTATGATGTGCAATTAAAATTCAGGCTATTTTGTGTGATGCAAAATCTCCCTTTTTTACTATCATCTTACAAATCCTCTGATAGAAAGTTTGTGCCTTTTTGAAACAGAGCTTGTAATAATAAGCCATCTGGCTTACTTAAACATGAAAGATTAAAATGATATACAGTATGAAGGCTTCCTATTCAATTGCTAATGTCCAAGAACTCAACTCCAGTGGTGAAAGCTGTCATTTGGGGGGAAGAGGTAATTAAAAGATTTCCTTGTAGAGATGGGTCCTAGAGCAGGGGACTGGCACATCCAACAAGCAAAACTAATTTTCCAAAAGAAAGCAATGCTGGCCAAATGTCTTGCAAGATAATCTGCTGTATCCTTTAGTTCGCTCACAACTGCTTGAGTGGGACTGAAAGGTGGGTTGATGACTGGTGGGACAAAAGCAACCAAACCTTGCTTTATTTACCATACTAAGCCAGCAGTGCTTTGTAACACGGGCTTGACCGAGGTGGACAACAATGAGGGAAAATGCATTGTGATTCAACAGTGACCCTTTCTTTTTAAAGAGATGTGGAAAATGTTTGCAAATGTTTTAGTGAAACAGCAATGTAGAAATGCAAAATCTGGATTCTGAGAGGTGACATAGAAAGGCACTCTTCTGAGATGGACTTTTGAAAGAAATACATGTAATAGCTCTTCGTCCTGTATAACTGGCAAGAAGCTAATTGGGGGCACAGTACTTGGGCTTGTGCAGCATGCAGACCATCTGAAAAAATGGGGTTATTCTCAACCAGGTGAAAAGGGAAAACAAGGGACACCTCAGCTGTGACAGTGGCACGTCCTGTTGATTTCAGCCTCCCTCTGCCTTCCACCTCTGACTGATGAATTTCCAAAGGGGAAGCCACTGAAAATACTGTTGATCAGACAAAGGTCCCACCCTTGGGTCTGAGCCCTAAGTGGAAGCAGAGCTGAGTATGAATCGTTACCAGACAGTGCTCCATATGGTCTGGAGTACTTGTACGAAGTGCCGTACCTTTGACTTACAAAACAAAGCCTAGATGTTATTACATGTAGACTGTAACCCTCCCAGATGAAGAGATCATGTCTAATTCCTTATAGGAAGAAGAATTTAATACAGAATGTAAAACTCTCTAAATAATTTTGAGCTCCATGTATCATTTATAGCAGGGATCTACTTCTCAGTTGAGTTTTACAGAACTGCTTTACAAATCTGGAGAAACATAAATTTCCTTTTTTTTTTTTTTATTGTATCACCACTGTTGTTCCTACAGAAGCCTACTCAATTACAACTGAACTGTATTATCTCTGTCTTTGTCAGACTTTTTCAAAAGAGTGTTGTTTTAAAGTGCCATGTGCAGGTACAGTACTCCATAAATAAAGAAAGAGTGCTAAAATGAGAACCCTCCCATTAAAGACACTACCCTCATCTGCTCCTTTTCAGAAGAGCCATTTTAACGAAGATCCGATTGCTATTAATTCTACTTTCAGGCTCCATTTAGGCTGAGAGGAGGAAATAATGAATCACAACATAATGGAAGTCCCTGTAAAACACTGAGCTTACCACACAGGAAACCAGACTTGCATGTGCATTTGTTTTTGTTTTTAAGACTAGTTCTAACAATAGCAGCCAATGGGAGCCTATTAACTTCATTGTGTCTTAACTTTCTCTTTGGTCTTTGGCTATCTTCCAGCTTAATTCCTCTGAGTCAGCAATACATTCAAATCAGGTTAAATGAACTCTTGGATAAGAACCTCAGCTAAAGGAATAATTGATTTTCCCACCCCAGCTCATCAGCCCTTCCAAAAAAGCCAAAAAAGCTCAACCAACCAACCAATGCACTGCAAAGGCACCAGTTTAATACACAGCCCAGTTCAGAGGTGGCAGGATGGGCAAGAATGGGGTGTGGGTATGTGTGGGTTGGGGAAACAACTGTGTTAGTGTTGTTAAGCAACTAACATGTAAAGTAATGCATACTTTGTTTGGCAAAAGTGAGAAGTAAAGGCTGTAGGACTGTGGGAAGTGAATATACCATACTTGTTTCTCTTAAGGATCTCCTGTTTGCCTTCAGCACAGTTTCTCATCTGATTTTCTGACACCCTTGCCTTTTTATTCTCTGTAATTCCGTCTCATAAAATGATGGAGATTGACACGAACCTTTCTTGTCAGAAGAGAGAGGATCTCCCCCTGCTCAGGAGCAGAAACAGTTATAGGAAGAGGGGGCCAATCCACTCCTCTCTCAGCCTAGATCCTCACCCAGGAGGACAGAGTGAGGAGGGGAGCAGCTTGTTCGCTGAGCATCTGCTGACCTTCCTGTAAGGGAAGGGGAGAAAGTACCCAGGCAAACAGATCATTAAGGGCAAAGCACTGAAAACATGCAAAAATAAAATGTAAGAATTTACTTTGACCTTAACCAAACATCATGTCTTTTGCAGGCCCATTTTTTTTTTTTGTATTTTCATGTAGACAGATGCATAGATAGACAAATGGACAAGCCAGGCAAGAATAGGCTCTATTTAAAACAAATCAGACCTAGAGAAAAGTGGCTTGGTAGCTGTTATGCTGTGATCCCAGTTCATTAAACTTCAGTAGTGACCTTCTAAGACAACACATTTATTGTCCTCTGGCCTCCCAACTGCTTTATCCATATGTACATAGTCCATGAAGACTTGGGGTCATTACCTAAAAGTCTACACATATGCTCCAGGGTGGTAGTTTCTTTGTCTAAAATGGAGCATTTCACTGTAAGAGTGAAGTGTGTCAATGAACTAAAACCAACTTTTTTGAGGACTTCTCTGCAATCTCCGTGAGGAACTTAGAGCCGTCATAAACTTTAAGTTCCTCTTCAAAACTAAGGCACATCTGAAAGGAAGAATAAGTCATATGCAATAGAAATGTGTGCATCATCAGATGACAGTTCTGCTGCTGAGGTCTCTGCTGAAAAGTGTGTAGGTTACATGGTGATGAGAACCTTGAAAGAACCTGGACAAGATACAACAGAATTATACAACACTTCCTTGTGATCTCCACCTTGATTTGCTGCATCATATCAGAGACTCTTTGAGGAAAGGACTGGTGCTTCCTTCTGTGTTTTCCTAGAGCTGACACAATAAGGTTGCATTGTTGACTGGGATTTCAAGGTAGTACCAGAATAAAAATGTGGAGTGATGTGTTCCAAGGATGTAATCCTCACTCTAGAAAATTCCCGCTCTTTGCAGAGAACTTTCAGACACAGAATATTAATTTTTCCTGAAAGTTTTATTTGTGAGAGATTATTTGCCTGTTGAAAGGCTGGTTGTGGAAGGAACAGGGTGACACTGTGTGTCTGACCTTTCTAGGCTTTTCTCTACTAGCTATATGTATGGCTGTGTGGACCAAATGACTGACCAGACTTTAGTCCCTTCACTGCTTGACGTATCTATTAATCTCTTCAGTCTTTAGAAGAATTAGCAACTTGAGAACCTTTTAAGGTGTACAACACAGAATATACTGAATAATTTTTTCAAGGAGGTGATTGTTCCCATTGTAAAATATGTGGTAAAACCCCAAAGAATTATTCTCTGAAGGGTATCTATCTCACATATCTCTCATGTGTGGAAGAGCTGAGAGAAGTAATTTCTCCTCTGACACTCGTGTTTCCCCACACTGTGTGAGTGGACAGCTATTGGGTCTCAGTGCAGGGACTCATTGGGAAGGAAATTATAAAGTCTAGTGACTTCAACTCTGATGTCTTTACAGAGGCTTGCATTTCCTCTGGGAGAAATCCAGTGTATCCGATACAGGAGAGAAGATTGTGAAGAATTCTTTTTTTCACTCTCTTTTTGACCCAAATCATATGTCTGTCCCAGCAAGGCTAGAGGCTCAGGAAAGGAGTCATCAGTGGAAGTGGCACAGCTCAGCATCCTGAACGTCAACAGGTGCAGAAATGTTGTAGGTCTTTCAGCAATGGCACTTGCAATTGTGGTTCACTCAGAGAGATCTGACACTACAGAGATGTTCCCATGGCAGCTGATTTGACTGATCACTGACACATGCCATAATGAATCTGTCAGGTTAGCTGAGGGACACAGAATGATCAAGACAGCGAGAGGATGGAAGGAAGACTTTCTGAGGCAAAAAGTGGTGGAGCTGAGAACTTGTTCTACTTTTAGAGAGATCTGAGAAGAAAAAGGTATATGAAGTAGTGTAGTAAAGCTGCTGCTGCTTAATCTGGAGGTAAGGGAAAACAATGGGGAATAGCTCTTAATTTCAGAGTGGCTCAACAGGTAGGAAGGTTACTTTGAAAGAAAGGTTTCCTTAAGATTAATAAAATTCATTATGTGGCTCAAATGAAGGTGAATTTATCTTGATTTGATGACATAGCTTGAAAATGAGAAGAAAAACAACACCTGAAGGCTACTCATTGACTAATTTGCTGTCCAAAGTAAACCAAATACACTGCTATACTGCCCACCCTTCACTTTCCTCTTTCAGCAGTGTCTGTTTTAATAGTTTCTTTGGTTTATCTTTTTATTTTAGCATGTTTGAATTGTTTGTATTTTAGCATGTATGAATTGTTTGTATGCTCCTATAACATGTTTGTGCCCACAATAAAATCACCTAACAAACTACTGTTCTTCAAACCCCTCCTTAAGCTCCCTTCTGTTGCAGTCCTTTGAAGCAATGGGCAGTAATTAGGATGTCCTAATGGTGGTCTTGATGCTGAACCTTATCCTACTAGAGGAACTACTTTGTCTCCTCCTTTCATCTCCTGTTGTCTCCTTGGCCATCTCATTTTTTCCTCTTCCATCTTTAATTGCTACATCCAACAGCTGCAAACTAAGTGGGGCAACGACAGTCCTAATTCTAGGAGCTATTGCAATTCAAAACTAATGAAAAGTGACTAATAGTTAATTCAGTAGACTATCACTGCACAAGGTAAAGGATGGGGTCTGAACTGTGCTATCAGTTACTAATTAAGCAACCCCAACTAAGTCAACATCTGCTCTGTATCAACATTAAACCTCTAGAAGACTTTATGAAATGCTTCAGGCACAAATAAGGACAGTATGCTGATGATGCATGTTGGTCTCATTTGAAGCAGACACTGACTTCAGTTATCACGGAATCAGAAAGACGTGGTTGAGGGGAAGCTGGTTCAAATGCAGCTCAGAGAAAATGGTTATGTCCTCCAGCACCAAGAAGTATTTGAAAGCCAGTTCCTGGGAGAGTCCTGAAGTTGGTGGGTTCCTCATTAGTAGGTGTGGTGGCATGCAAAGCCATACAGTTGCTTAATTTTGCTAGTCACATTAATGAAATAAATGTTCTCATCTATCACCTTGAGCAAAATACATAATCTCCTGTTCTCGAAGAAAAAGATCTGAGTGCAACCATGCACATTTTCTGAGAGAAAATTATAGCAAAGCTTCATGGTCCAGACCAGCATTTGAAGACTTAAGGGCAGTCCACTACATTGCATTGTTAGCTGACTTCCATTTCAAATTATGCAGAGGACTAGACCCTCACTAGAGCAAGAGCTTTTTCTGTCCTCCTTTGGCGTTTACATACCACTGATGCAAGTGAAGGACACAGCTGCTGCAGTAGGTCAAGCAACAGCAATAAGGTTTCTGCTGGTAAACTCCCACTTTTCCTCATAACAGCATCTCTAGAAACTTTTATAATATGCCTACGAAAGGAGCTCAGTGAGACTGGGAGAGAGAGTCCACTGCTCTGCCACATTTCCACTGCTCTGGGGTTCTACAAGGAAATCTGCATTATTCCACCTTGTGGGTTTAGAGCTGAGCTTTAGCCAGTGCTGTTGGCTCTATCAAGGCACCAGGCTTTTTCCAGTTTAAAAGGAGTCGTTGCAATGAGTGTCAGCAGCAAAAGAGTCAAAATAGCAGATATTCCTATTAAATGCATCTTGGATAAGGTGCTTCTCCTTTTGCAACCAGTCTAATTACATGGAGGCATTTTGTTACATCATTCTTTCTTTCTAACTTGTCTTATCACCACAGTGACTTCTGTCACCATGTGAAGCATTTGTTTTCCGAGGCAGGGCTTTGCTGAACCCAGGGGGCTCCCTGAGAACATGGCCATTTTAGTGGTGTGAGAAATTCAAACCCAGATCTTGCTTTTTGCCCTATTTGTAGATATGCTGCATGCATGGCACAATGCCACTTCGTGAAGAAAAATGTAACTCACTGTCCTTGTGTTTTACAGCATTACCTGCTTCTGCTTTGAATTTATTTTGTTATTAATGCTGGCTGCTTTCCAATAGCTTCTGGCCACAATGACTGCTGCAATCTTTTGTCAGCTAAATCAGACACAACCTGCAGACAGAAACATATTATCGTGTACATCATTTTCAAATAAAGCAATGTGCATACAACGCACCGTTGTTTTATATAGAGGTGAACTGAATTAAATTGAAAATGCTGTTGAACCCGCCCAAAAGAATAGCTGTAGGAAGGCATAATAAGATGATACATCATCTGAGTTTCAAATGGAATGAATATAGGAATATAAGGCTTGAAAGTTATAATCTCTAAAAGAAGTCAGGTAATTAAATATGATTCTCTATTCCACCACCCATAGAAGAATTTAAGGGAAATGTAAGATTAGTAGATTAAAATAATAGACAAGTGTATATCTTTTTCAATGCTAAAAAGTAGATTATGTAAAACAACAGAAATCTTGTACCCTGTGAGAAAGCTTTAGTGATGTGAGGGTTGAGGCTATTTTTGTTAAAGTCAATGAGTACTTTTCCTTTGTTTTTCATGGGAATAATCTTGTGTCTCCATTGCTTCATCAACTTTTTCTCTGGTGTTGACAAATGCAATCTCCCTGCCCTTACATCCATTCTAAAAACTGCTGCAGAGATGATCATTTTCCTAGTCCATGGCTTTGAGTTCCCTCCTTGGGCGCTCTCTGCTTTTTTACCTTCAATTTAAGCTACCTGTTCTCACTTTCTAGACCCTCCATGGCCTACCACTGCCCTTTCTGTCATCACAGCTTTGACTTCCACCAAAGAGAAGGCAGCTTGGGATAAACAGCAAAGATATTTGGTCCAGAACCTAAACTTTAAAGCAAACTTCAACTGTTTGTTTCTATGGAAATTTTCTCAAGGCCAGTGAGTAGCATCCTTGGAGTTTTGAACAGCTCTGGAAAAGTTTATTCAATCTTTTGAAATTCTTGTCCTTTCTGTCAGCAGCCAGCTCTGAGAAGCCTTTTCCAGGCAGAGTATGGTGTCAGTTGACAAGCTGTGAGGGGGCAATGGCTCATAGCATCATAGAATCATTTTGGTTGGAAAAGAACTCTAAGATCACCAAGTCCAACTGTTAACCTAATGCTGGCACTAAACCATGTCCCTAAGAACCTCATCTACATGCCTTTTAAATACCTCCAGGGATGGCGACTCAACCTCTTCCCTGGCCAGCCTGTTCCAATGCCTGGCAACCCTTTCTGAGAAGAAATATTTCTGACTATCCAATCTAAACCTCCCCTGGCACAACTTGAGATCGTTTCCTCTTGTCCTGCTGCTTGCTATTTGGAAGAAGAAACCAACTCCCGTCCATGCTACAACCTCTTTCCAGGTAGTTGCAGACAGTGATAAGGTCTCCCCTCGGCCCATTACCTGCCACCATCAAGATATGCACAATGGGCTCAGATGAGAGAAAAAAGGCATGGAAATTGGTAAAAACGTGGTCTTGGTCAAACAGGGGATGGGTGTTCATGTCACAGATCCATTGGGACTCAGCAAGAGCATCGCTAGTGAGGCAGGGGCTGGCTGGAAGCCTCTCGAAGCTGGTTGAAAGTCTTCCATGGGTTTTGGCAGGGGATGGATCAGACTGTTACTGAATTCCCAACCTGTTTGCAGACCTGGAGCTGAAACAAATAGATGCTGTGAGCAGGAGAGGTCTGTGCTTCCATTGCCCAGGCTGTCCAGGTCCTGTGGACAAAGCCAGATCTTGCCAGTGCAACATTTTAAATCAATTTTAAAGTTCCCCAACAAAATCCTGTTCCTTTCTAGACAAGACTCGTTTGTCTCAGTCGGTGCCTCCAACATGTTATCATAGCTCTTAGCCATTATTTTTAAGACTATTCACTTCAGCTCTCCTACTTTCTGTCCAGAATTCACAAGATATCCTTTAATTTATTCTCCCTAAAATGAAACAAACCATGAGTGACCAGTCTCCTGGGGCTGCACTGTTCTGTAGGAAGCCTTATGTAAAAGATACAGGTTACATTTTCAGCACTGTGTGTTGTTATTAATGAAAGCTGTGTGCGCAACTCTTTGTCCATCACAATGAAAATTTACCCTCGTGTATCTCGTAAATCTCAGATGTAGATTTCACTCGTAGCATTTTCAGATAGTCTTTGATTATTTTTTTCATATTAGGAGACCATAACGATAAGTCTCCTCTCAAGTGAATATACAACTAGACCTCATCTGACACGAAAATTTGCCGGTTTTTCTCTTTGGGCTTAAAAAATTTGCCTTTCAGAGTTATTCAATAAGATAAATGTTAATGAGAAAAATTTTAACAAGGCAAGCCCTGGCAGTGACCCCCTCAGATCTAAGCAGTGCTACAAACTCAGGGCAAGCCTGATGCATGAGGAACATCTTGCAGAATTTCGCTGGCCTTCTGTTCTATCAGTGCTATAGCTCTAGAAACAAGGCTCTTAATGAGGAAAGATCAATCCCAACAGGAAAACCTGTGATATCTGACATCAGTAGACAAGCATCCATGCTGTACAAACCACCCCCCCCAATGTCAGCCCCTGCTTACAAAAAATAAAATAAAGTAAAATTGTGTCATTTTCTTTCAAAGTTTAAAGACTCAGGATCACTTCATGTAGCATTTAACTATCATTTCAGTCAGGCTTTTGAAGCTGTTTAAGTTCTTTTGTACCCTAGTTGTTTAATGTTACTCAGACAAGGTAAGTCAAAGTCTAATAGAGTGGAAAAACAGTAAAGGCAGAAAATAGGTAAAAGATAAATCACACAGGAAGTTTTGCCTTTTTTTTTGTTATTATATTCATTGAGATCAAAGTCCTTGTTTCAGCTCTAATTAACAAAAGCTAATGCAGATTGGAGACCTTCTGGCACTGAGCAGAGCCTTGGAGGATACAGTTGAAATCTTCTGAAGATTTAAATAATTAATATGACACCTTGAGCTTCGGATGGGAAAATAAAAAAAATAAGAAAAAAAAAAAGAAGAGGGGAAAAAAAGAGCCCCATGTTCAAGTTTAAGAACAATGCCATTGCCAAGTTTGATACCATTTGTTCTGATGAAAATGAGCTGAGTAGACTGCACAGACTTCATTGTCTGGTACATTGGCAGTTCAGTGGATTGTTTCACCTTTTGTCATGCTAAGGGAGCCTTTTGTGCAGTACTTTGTTACCCCCAAGTCTGCCCCAGTTGAAGGAGGATAGAAAAAGGCAAATCTGCTTTAGGGACTTGGAGGATGGTCATTTAATGGTTTTTAATCCTCTTAATCCACATAAGAATGGAGATCTCTGAGTGAAAATCCCATCCCAGAAGTCCTTATGATTCAAATGCCTGGCTCAGGAGACTGTCTTTTGGGAAAAAAAATGCAGCAAAATATTCTCCACTACTGTGGCATTGTGGTTTATTTCTCTCTGGTTTTCCGAAGCTGTCTGATGCGATACAAACAAAATGAAATGGAAACCTACTTCAAACCCCATGAAGTACAAGAACAGAGTGCCCGGTGCCAGCCTGTGTATTTGGGGTACTCTGGTGATTCGGTTTGATTTCATAAACGTGATAAGGACCCTCTTTTCTAATTGTCTCAACTGTATGCAAATCCACCATAGATTTGGGTGTGCACTAATGCCCTCAGCAAGCTGTTTTCCACTCAGATATTTTCTAGGTAAATTAAATCCTCTATTGAGTTTGGATATAGATTACTTCTAAACTGTTGACATAATCATAGCTAAGCCTTACTGCTGAGCTAATTATTACTTCGTAAGAGCACAATTTCTCTTCCCCACCACAAAAAAAAATATATTAAAACATCAATATATCTAATTAGATAAACCACTAAAGAACTGCTAGGATGCAATCTTCATAAGTAAACTTAAAGAGAATCTGAAGATGGAACGAGCTTGTCTTGCTGTCAATCTATAGACTTGCTATTTGTTACAACATGTTAACTCTAAAATAATTTTTCAATTGGATGCACAATGTGGCTTTTCATTTGTTTATACAGTGCATCACTTCACATTTTAGAACTGGTTTAAAAAGAAAAACATACAGCTTCCAACCTGCAATTGACTATGTAACAGATATAAAAAAGAGCATGTTAAAAATTATACAATTTCTTTAAAAAAGATGAATGAAAAAAGTTCCCACTGCAATAATTTTTATCTAGGTAGATAGCAAGCAATTTTAACAAAATAGTGTGACAAAGCAACTCAAGACATGTCTTAAAAAAAATACAGTTCATTAATGCAATGTTGTCTGTTCCAGTCAATTCACTGACAGCCATTTCTCAGCATCTATTCCTACAGCCTCCCACTGCCTTCAAAACAACAACAGAAACAAGTTCAGCAACTGCTTTCTAGGATTTCAATACAGTTTTCCTGACAATTCAACCTGCATAAAACAACAAGCTCTCCAAAGTCATTCCAGCTAAATGTTAATATTAACATACTCTAGGTCTGCTGCAAGAAAACCTGGGTATTATTTTGCTTTCTTCCTCACAGTTAACAGAAAAAGATGCTGTCGCATCCCATAAAGACTTTGGCTGTCCCTTTGACGAGTTTTCTGTTTTTCCGTCTGGATCATGGTAACATCTTATTGGAGGTCAGAGGGAAAGTATCTCTTATGAGGGAGTTGTCAGTGCTGTGCACTTCGCTGTTTCTCCACCATCTATTTGTACAGCATCTATTTCAACCCCACTTTTACTGAGCTGAGCCCACATAGCATGTATGCTCATTTTTGGATCTCTGCGAAGGTGCTGCCGGGGAACAAGGGTGGCACAAAACAGCAGCCTGGTGCATGTTTTCTGACTCACCGCATCATCGTGACTATAAGTCTTCCTTGGATAATGGTTTGCCTTTTCATTTTTAACTCTTCGTGGCAATTGGAGATGTTACAGGGGCTCTTGGCTAGCATCTGTGTCCAAAGCTGGCCTGCATCCCATGCTGACTATGGCCTTTTTATGGTATTTAATTCCTCCACCAAAAATGTTGGCAAGGTGTTTTACTGTGACGATTCTTTTATTTTTAATCTTACCTTCTTTGACCTTAACTTCACCTGCAGTAGTTAACCCCCTAAAGCTACCGTCATGCCTGCAAATGACAAATTTAGGAGGAAAATGTATGCACAAGAGTTCATTTGGAAAAAGGTGGGGACTTGTATTACGTGGTGGAGGGTTAGCTACAGGTGCACTGTGATTCCTTGGAAGTGGTGTAGTGAAAGACAAACCAGACCAAAACCAACAAAAATAAGGTCTGAGCTCAGGTGGGAAGATGGCTTTATCCTTATGGGAAAACAGGATACGTGGAATTTATAGGAAAGAGGTTTTCATCACTATAAGAAGGACTAATGAGTAGGTAGAGAAATCTATTTTTAATAGGAAACGGGGGATGTAATGCAGATATGAGGGAACTCCAGCGCTACTGTTATGTGCAGGGAGTAATAAACACATGGAATAAGTTAATGCTTAATAAAGGTTAATGAGGAAAAGAGTACAAATGACATTCAGAGACACCTAGCTTTCCTAGAGGGAGAGGGAGTTGTGGAGTAAGAAGGAAATACCTAAGGAGAAGATAGATGAACATCCAGGAGGCAGGTGTGCTGTGTAAGGGTAGACTTTCCTTGGAAATAAACCACTTTGTATTTGCAAGAATTGACAGGCAGCAGCAGCAGTGCCAGCCTGCACGCCCTGAGGTGACTTTTGTGCCAAGTCCACTTTGGAGCCAGTATTTCCAGGACAAGAGGTGCTCTGGCCACGAGCTTCTGGCCAAACATTATGGCAGAAAATAGCTATGGAAAGTGGCTCCTTGAACATTTGCCAGGATCCCTGTAAACCTGATTATGTAGCCCTTACTTACATCATCCAGCTCTTGCCCAGGAGACTTGCTTTTGTCTCTCTGGCCTCTGCAGCTCTGTCAGTGGGACAGGTTGGAGAACACCCCCAGGAGGGACCAAGCAGGGAGTCAGGAGCTAAAATGAGCACAAGTTTCACGCAAAAACCTACACTTTAGACAAAAATGGGCTAATTCACTGGCTGTGTCCTCTCTTCTCCCACTGGTGGTGGTGGTGGAGTGACAGGTGCTGTGGGGTGGAGTTTCAGCATAATCCCCTGTGACCCATGGCTCTTCAATAGGCCATATTTATTTCTAAAATAAATGGTTGGAGTCTGCTGTACTGAGGCTTTCCTGCAGGATGGGCTGGTACCACTTTTTTTTTTTTTTTTTAATGGGATCTAATGTCCCCAGTATAGTTACCGCAGTGTTAGGAAAGCATAATATGACAACAATTGGTCAACAACCTGACTGAAAGCCACCTCTCTAAAAAAAAGTTTTCCAAACCATTCTGGAATATCCTGGAATACCCTTTGAAAAAGAGCCCTTTTGGAAAGGAATGATTTTTGCCCTTTGTTTCCTCTATGGGAGCCTTCATCTTGCTATGGTGATGTAAATTAACAACAATCCCTCTAGCCTCCAAGGATGAGAACACATTTTTTGCAGACTCTTCTATTCTGCCTAGAAGCTGTAATTTTTAATGTGATTTCCCAAAGTTTTCTCAGCAATTCCCATTCCCTACACACTATTCACTTCTTAGAAATGCACATACTGTTCTTTAGATTGTTATGTATATTCAAATATGTCAATCGTAAATTACTTAGCTCTCATGAAGATTACATGTTTGTGGCTATTTCTTATTCTATTTTTCACATTCTTACCTGACAGGATTCTTTAAAAAATGAACAAAATGCAGTGACAACAGAAATATCTTGACAGAGGCATATGTGGGAGGAGATGGAGACAATAAACAGACATCATATATACCACATTATAACACAACAAATTAGTATCTGACTCAAATAACTTTAAAGGATGGACAATAGCCCCTTATTACCAAACCACAGAGGTAGTAATAACACCTTTCCCACAGGTACCACTGTGATCAAGGAAAAGACCCCTGGTAGTGTTTTTATAGCCTTTGCTTGAAATGTTTTTGAAGGAAAATTCTGACTTCTAAAGAGTTTTGAAACTGTGTGGTGTCTCAAGATAGATCTTAATGAAATTTGCCGCTATCAAAACGAGACTGCCTAGAATATGGCAGAGCCTATTAGAACCGCAATAACAACATTGATTTTAGGGATTTTCCCCTCCCTCCAAATACACTGCACACTTTTTTGATGTGTGAAGAGACTGAAGCTTCTTAAAAGATATTTTCAATGGGATAGTTCTGAAGACTTCAGATAAAATATTTCAACACTGTACCTGCAGGGACAGGAGAAATTGCTTCAGTTCATTTTGCCTTAGTTAGAGTCATGTTAAATCAACTGCTCTTGGCATTTGCAGGACTTTGTAGACATTCTTTCAAAAGTGTTTGAAAAGCTTCAAATAGATGAAGGTCTTCAAAAGGCAACTAGCACATGGGACTGACATCAGTAATGCTCCAAAGACTGTCCAAAAGGGCCCATACATGATATAAATGGGGCTTTATTACCTTTTTTTTCATCTCAGATACTAGGCATGTTCTGTCTTTGTTACATGATACATTTGCTGCCAAGAGGATACCTGATACATAGCCTGATTAGTAGAAGACACGAGGGCCTGATTCTTCACAGCCTTGAAGTGGCTATAGCTATTTGCATGTGACTTTAATATGCTGCCAATTTAACCCATAATTTGCGAAGTTTCTCTATCAGGAGTGGTGAGAACACAAAGTGCAATGTAAATCAGATGTGGTGACATCTGCTCCCTCTGCTGCCTTTCCTTTTGGCGATGTGTAACATTGCACAGCCTCATATAAATTGAAAAGACCAGTGCTTCAGGCTGAGCAACCGCAATGTAAGCTGCACTTCTCAAGATGTGTAGAGGCAGGGATCTTGCCAGCTCCATTCAAATAGGCAGCTTGCATTATGTTTTAGCATATCTATTCATATAAATAAGGATTTAATGACTCAAATTCACAAACAGCAAGACATTTAAATGACTTTCCAGGGGGAACATCTGTAATGCTATACATGTATAGAATATAAATAAGAGGATCAGTTTGCTCACCCATATTTGTGTATGTGTAATTAAACCACATTTACTGTAAAAGAGAGAGGAAGGCATCCGGCTGTATTACTGTCTTCCTAAAGTGGGAAACTGTATGATGCTTTCCTTGCCACTGGAGATCGTTGATGATCCAGTACAAGATCTTCTAAAAGACTGTCTGCCTGAATGCAGGAAGAAAACATTATTTTCCTGTGGAAAGTGCCCATGTGTTTGCATAGGGAAGATGGTGACTAGATTTGTATCCCAGGGTATTAAGAGCTCCTTTAGACACCCCATTGGCTGGCCCTGAAATTTACCCCTAGAGCCTGACCCAGCCACTTCTGAGAAAAGTCAGTTTAAAAAGCAAAGAGGAACAATATGGTCACAGGAGTCTGTCTAACAGAGGTGCTGCACCACAGTGCTGTGGATTTTCCTGATGGCTCAGCATGCCAAACCCAGGTTTATGGTATCATTTTAGTCTTGTTACGATGCAGGAGAAATGTTTAAAACTGAAATAACCTGGTGTGTACCCACTTTTAATAAAGTTGCTCAGTAGTCTGGAAAGTCTGTTGCTTGTGATAAATAATCCTCAAAGTGGCATACTCTTATAAATATGCAGCCCTTGCTGTGCAACTTGAAAGAAAATCTTTTTGTCTCTTTGGTCATAGACTTAGAGATGTACTTATTCTTGTTAGTGTGAGTCAGTAGATTTGTACCAGGAGTGAATGTGAATCATAGAGTTTTCCAATAGGGCAATAAAGAGCTTACATATAATAACAGCAAGAATGGCCTTTAAAATGAATTATAAGAGTAAGTTAAAAGATTCACCCAAGATGATATGCTTTCTTGTTAATGCTAATCATATTTACAGATTGTTGCTGTAGAATCCAGAGAAGCTAGGTGTTTTTTTTCTATAGGAAAGCAATGACATCTCCTATTTTCCTGTCAAATCCCTCTTTTTGCAATTTGAGGCTTTTAAGCAGCTTTGTTGGAGTTGTTTTCAAAAGGAATAAAAGCAGAAGGTATTTTCCCTATGGTGAAGCTACCTTTTTGTAAGCTTTAACCTAAGCACTTAGGAAAGTTTAAACTGAAGGGCAAGAGGCATCAGGTATTGTTTATTGCTATTCACTTGTTGCTCCTTAGTATATTCAGTTCAAATTTAATTTTACAAATATAGTCCTGGAATGAGAAGCTAGTTCGTTTTTGAACTCAAGAGTTTTTTATTTTACATAACTTTTACTAAAGAATTTTTATATTGCTCAAGATGAAAATCTGGGATGCTTCACTGGTCCTTCACCTTTGAAGAATCACAGAATAATTCAGGCTGGAATCTGGAGATCTTTACTCCCAGCCTCTGCCCAAAGCCGGGCTAGCTCTGGGTTCAGACCAGTCTGCTCATGGCTGTCTCTTTTTGGATCTTGAAAACCTCCAGAGATGGGGATAAAACAGCCTTTAGGGCCAACTTGCTCTGCTGCCTGGCAGTCCTCACGGGGAAAAAATTTCTCCTTATAGCGTGACTAAATCTCTCTTGTAATTTTGCCCATTGTCTCTTGTACTCTCCCCATGCATCACTATGAAGAACTATGAAGAACTCTTCTTGGTGACCCCTTAAAGGCAGTGGTACTATTAGGTGCCTCCAAAGCCACCCTTTCTCCAGGCTGACCCAGTCCAGCTCCTCACGAGACAAGTGCTACAGCCCCCAGCATCCCTTCCTCTGAGCTCCCTCCATTTTTCTATGTTTGCCCTGTGCTGTGGGTCCCAAAACTGGATGCAGCATGTAGGTGTGGTCTAACGAGTGCTCTGTAGAGGTGAATAATCCCTTTGCTTAATCTGTAGGACATACCCTGTCCATATAGCCCAGGGTGCCATCAGCCTTCACATCTGCTAAGGCGCACTGCAGACTCTGGCTGAGTATGCTGTCCATCACGATCCTTCAGTTCTTTCCAGCAGAGCTGCTTCTCAGTGACCATTCCCAGTCCATTTGCTGATGTGTGAATAGTCCTGCTCACCCACGTTTTTCATTCCCAGCTTATGCTGAACTCTCCTTTATTATCACATCTTACAGACCAATTGCCCACATTAATCCTTGTTTCTTCTCTCTCTTGAAAGTGAGCTATGTATTTTTGTGCTGCCATAAGCCACAATGATTCAAAACACAAGCCTTCTTCTGAAGCTTTGGTGTCTCTGCTACAGTTTTGTCCTTACCTGCCTAGCTGAAGTACCTTATGACAAGGCTTTTATTCATTTCAGAGTTATGCTTGGTATAGTCATCATCTCCATCTGACCTATCCACTGAATTTACTTCCAACAGCACAAGTATTTATCTATGTGGTGGTGGTTTTTTGTTTGTTTGTTTGTTTGTTTTTTTTGTTTTTTTTTTGTTTTTGTTTTTTTTTTTAAAGTGCTGCATTTATAAATCTATCTTGAGTTATTTATCCTCCATATGCATGTCACTGACCCAAAGTCACTGTGATCTCCTCACAGACTGACTGGTCAGACAGAGTTATGGTCCCCTGAGAAAGGAGAGAGACTGCGAGCTCCCTGGTGCAGTGGAGTGTGCGGGAGAGGCAAAATAACCTGTTCAACGCAGCAGCTCCATCTTCCCCTTTCTTCACTGCTTGAAGCGTGCATCAAACATGGGAAAGAAAAAAGGGTTTATGTTCCTGCTCACCTCCTTTCCTAAGCTCACATTCTTATTATGATATCTGCCTGGAAATGCAGGGCAGGTGAGACAGGCTGCCTTTCCTCTCTGTCACAGAAGCTGCTGGCATCCATCACCTCCTGTACAGACCCAAAGGAAGCTGGTGTCTACCAATGCTTTGTGTTGCTCTTCAGTAGGAGCTATGTGCTGCCCAAAAGACTACCAGATAAGTGCTTGTCTTCATTAGTGTGTCTGGCATAACAAGTCAATGGCATTTGGTATTTCTGAACGGAGGGTTGATCTGGATAAGAAGCTGTTGGACTTCTATGCTGAGGCTCCAGCAGGTGGCCGTGAAACAGGTTCCAACTTTTTTTTATAATAGTCTAAATATTAGAGGAAAATAATGCCTGGTAGAAAAAATTAACATGTTCCTTAGTCGCTTGGAAATTTTTAAAATGTGGCTTATTTTCACTGAAGATCATCTTTACCACTCTCATGACAGGTCTATTTATTCAGAGGTTTTTAAACTGATGAATTTACATTCTTAGCAGCCAGAAAACCACTCTTCTTTTGTTAAAGGCTTCTTCCTGGAAAATGGCAACTTTCCAAGTAGAAAAACTTAGGAAAGAGGGTGCAATTCTGCTGACACTCCATGTCTTGAATAAAAGCTCATTTTCTTAGGTCTTCATAGATTCCCAGAATCAAGAGTTTCTTTGGCTTGCAAAATGCCATTAAGATTATCAACACAAAATTACTTCCAACTCATCCATGCATCAGACCCTTCACAACTTCTGGCAATCAGGCTACTGCTGAAAAATGACTTAGATAAGAAGGGCCGAGAGGAAAACGTAGCTGGCTTGGTGGTTCAGTCTTTAACAGAAATGCTGAGAGGTGAAACAATGATCAAGTCTCTACAATGTTTTACAAGAGAACAAGTCTCTCTCTTGTACTTATGAATGTCAGCTAAAATGACCTTTTAAGAGTGGCGATATGTCATGGTTCAGGGAGAAACAGGAAAATGTATTATTTTGGATTGAGTATGTCATCAAAATGTTAGTTGGAATCTTTGGATTTGAAAAAATTTGTTATCTTTACCGCTTTGCTTCAATGATGAAGATGAGAAAGTGCTGCATCATATAAGGTTTAGTGATTTGAAACAGAAAAAAACAAAAACAAACAGAGTTCAGGAGCTTGCTTAGGTTGTGATTTGATTGATCACTTTTACTCTGTAGCACACATTAATGACTGTACTATTGCCATAAATTCTTCCTTTGACCTTTCTGTCAAAGCACGTATGACAAAATGACAAGTGCATTTCTCACAGCTTTTGGACCAAGAACAGATAGTGTATTACCCCTTGAGAGCCTGGTCTAGCATTTCTCCAAATGTTTTTTCTTTCATGTGATAGCCTAAATCCTTTATTCTCCAGCTCTTCAAGATCCTTGTTTAATATTGGTCCAATGGGTGTTTTTGATAAATATTTATATTGCATATAAATGTTCAGGTATTTCATTTTTTTATTACATTGTCTCATGAGATCATGAATCTTTCTAAGTCAATTCTAAGCTTTATGAAGAAATCCCCTTGGTAGATGGCAAAAAGGTCCATCTAAGATTCTATGTGCAGCATAAATTTATTTGAAACTACTATAATAGTTGTTCTTATGTTTTATGCTAAAAGACAACTTAAAATCAATTTCAGTCATTTTCTTCCAAAGAGAAGAAGCCTGTGAGCTCACAGCTTCCACAAATTGTGGTATGCCTGATGGAAATGAAGACATGCTAAGAAATGACGGTACTGCTGCAGTTGTAAACTGTTGTTGCAAACATCAATTCTTGTCACAATTGAACAGTTGATTGACTTTTTTTGTGCTTACTGGATGAGGTTTTAGAGCAGTGTTTGTGAGATGAACACTGCACACTTTAGACTAGGTGACCACAGCTATTCACATTAACACAGAATCACAGAATAGTTTGGGTTGGAAGGGACATTCAAAGGCCATCTAGCCCAATCCCCTGTAATAAGCAGGGGCATCTTCAACTAGATCAGGTTGCTCAGAGCCCCGTCCAGCCTGGCCTGGAATGTCTTCAGGGATGGGGAATCTACCACCTCTCTGGGCAACCTGATCCAGTGTTTCACTGCCCTCATTGTAAAAAATTTCTTCCTCACATCTAGCTTGAATCTTCCCTTTTTCAGTTTAAAACCATTATATCTTGCCCTACTGCAACAGGCCCTGCAAAAAACTGCCCAATGCACCCGAATTCACACAGCAGACGCTTTGGGGAAGGGAGACTTGGAGCTTAGGAGAGCAGTGACTGGGCAGAGCAGGGCAGAAAATGGGTCAATGTTCACCAGCCGAAGTGGAAACTGGCTACCCAACCCAGCAGATCTGCTTGCTAGATGCCTTGCTGCATTACTTGTTGTGGCACACTGATCTCTATATCATTTTCTTCTGCTAAGAAGAAATGAACAAAATATGGAAAGTTTACTGTCAGTCTTTGATTTACTGATAATTGAAAACCAGCTACTTTAGATTTTTCAGATATGAAGATACACTGGCCACATTAAAAGTTTACAGATGGTGACTCATCACATGTGGTAACAGGATGATTTTTAGTATTGCTTTAGTGTCTTTCTTTGGTGCTATAAACAGTACTGTATTAAGTAATGTAGGTAATGATATAGAGAGCAGATTTATTATGAGAAACTTCAAATAAAAGAGGGACAGATCTTCAGATGGATCTGTAGTCAGATCTGGCAATAATGCTGTTAGTTCACATAAGCTAAGAGCTTCACTCTGACTTTTGTTGAGGAAAAACATCAGTGCCAAGAGCATTAAATATTAACCTTAGAAAAGACTTCAGAAAAGTGATGTATTGCCAGCTGATGCCTTTAATAGAGCTGTGAAGGGGGCACTGGACCAAAACTAGTAACTGATCTTTTTCAGGGTCTTAGTAACAATACTACTACTTTGATGTTGTTCCCTTCCATGGTGAAAATGGTATTTTCAAGGGTAAACTTAAACAATTCAGTAATGAGAACAAAGTAGTGTACACAAATGATGGAGATTTCCTGTTGGAATGAAAATGAAATCACAGGACTTTCAGCTGGAAATTAAACATCCAATGGTAGAGGTTTCTGAAGTCAACACATTAGTTTTAGTTTGGCTGATACCTAATTTCAAGAAACTAAAAAAAGAGGCAAGAAAAATAAGTAGGAAGTCGCAAGGATTTTTGTTATCTAGTGAACTCAATTCTGCCTAGAATGTGGCCAATATGTTAAAAAGTGGCAGAAAAACATTTGTTGTCATCTCAAATAATTCTGGCAAGTCTTAAAAACTCTAAACAGCCTGAGAGCTGTTTTGGATTTACATTTTACTTTCAGATATACATAGTAAATCGTGCACAAGACAGAGGATAGAACTTACAAACAAATTCAAATTATGCAGCGTAGTTTTAAAGAGCATGGATTCAAATTTTACTGCTGATGTAGATGTCTGAATGTGTTTGCATTCAGGGCACATCCGTATTTGCAGAGCAAGGCAGCAACCTAATACTTGAAAGCAGTAAAGGTGCCTAATGAAGAAGGATGATATTTGAAAAGCACAGTTTTGTTTCACTAAATGACAAACTGACACCTGGAAGCTAAGTATGTCTCTGGTTTGACTTCTGATTTCTGCTAAATAAAGATCTAATTCCTGTTCAGTATTACCATTGGGTGAACAATAATCAAGAAATAAACAACATCTGCACAGAATGAATGGAGACTAACTATTTTTTTTTTCTAAAAGACAAGCAGGCACTTCCAAGATGAATGAAGGCTCTAAATAATGCCAAAGATACTTCACTGTTGCAGCGCATACGATGGGAATCAAGTGGGACAATGAAGAGACACTTAAAGTGGGAGAAAACTGAATCCTTGCAGCCTCACAAGTTGATGTCCTGGGATATTTCTGCTGTCTGTTGAACTTACATGCTCATATACAACGTGTTGCTGCACAGATAATTCAAAGAAGATGAAGACTAGAAGAATCTATTGATATTAGGAGCAGAGAATATTTTTTATAAGAGAGAAGCTTCAGTTTACATTGCTGACTCCAGGAATAATAAAAGCAAGACTGCTGTGGAACAGAACACAACTGCTGTGGTGGGTTTGACTTCTGGTTTTGGTTACTAAACACCTTAGGGCATTGATAAGAATTTTACAAATGCAAAAACAGGTGAGTGCATTATTCGCAGCAATGCCTTTACTAGCAGACACAGAGTATCCTGGAAGATAGTGAGCAACAGCTTCCATCATGAACATTCTTCCAGATGTCACCTACCAAGACCCCAAACACCAAGAAACTGACTTAAACATAATATGATTTTTTAAAGTAATCATTCATGGACATTTTTTTCTGCCATATGATATCTAAGCCTTTTTTTTTTGGTTTCGATTTCAAGCTTTTGCTACAATTCTGAGGGCTAGATGCTTCCTTTCTTTAAATTAAAGTTAAAATTTCAGTGTAAGTATTTGATTCCTAGAACTGAAGCTTTAAGAAAAGCGCTAACTGCCAGAAGGCTTGGAGTAAACTCTCAAGAGCCAATAACACTGGGATTTATATAAGCAAGATTTATATATATAAATCCCCCATTGCTTGGGGATTCACTTAGTGATGGAATTTTAGAAGCATGGAAAGATGCTCCTTAGAAGTCAAATTCAGTCAAGAAGAGTTCAGATGAGAGAGAGTAACAATAACAGTAATGACACACAATTAAAGCCAAAGGAGCTGCCAGTGATACTGAGGATAATCAATTCACAGTGTGGATTAATTTGCTGTTTTGACTGTGTCGATAATTACTTGCATACTCCATACTATATTTTCTTGACTGAGAACTTCATAATTTGGTCTCCTAGCATGGTGGCTCCACTGCAGAAGTGAGTCTTGCAAGTTTTAAGATGATTTAAGGATGAGGTGCTAGAGAAAGGTATTTTCTGTGATTGACGTTGCTATTAAATAAGCTGTTGAACGTGTAATTTGTATGGACATATCTGTTTAAAAAAGCATTCAACTTTTCCTTGAAACAGACCCCTAAAAATTCTTTAGTTCTTACTGACAGGGAAACATTCAGCATCTTCAATAAATGGATTTTCTAATTTTTTCGGCTAAAACATAAAATAATCTGCAAAAATAATATTTTTTCCATAAAATTGTGAAAAATAAAACCACAGGCTCTCCTTTAGGACAAAATCAGACTTAAGAAACTTTCTCTGTCTCCTCAAATGCACTGTATCAAAACCTAGTCCAACTCAGATCACCAGCATCATGTTATGGCCTTACTTCAAATACCATAAAGCTATAGCCTACGTTGCTATTCTGGTCATGTGTTGCCCCCAGGAGAGTTTTTCCACAGAATCATAGTATGTCCTGAGTTGGAAGTGATCCACAAGGATTATTGAGTCCAACTCCTGTCCCTGCATATGAAAACTGCACACTTCACACCGTGTGTCTAAGGGTGTTGTCCAGTCTCTTCTTGAACACTGTCAGGCTTGGGGCCGTGACACCTCCCTGGGGAGCCTGTTCCAGTGCTCCACCACCCTCTAGGGGAAGAACCTTTTCCTAATGTCCAACATAAACCCCCCCTGGCACATCTTCCTGCCATTCCCTCGGATTCTGTCACTGGTCACCAGAGAGAAGAGCTCAGCGCCTGCCCCTCCTCCTCCCCTTGTGAGGAAGCTGTAGCCCCATGAGCTCTCCCCTCAGTCTCCTCTTCTCCAAGCTGAAGAAACCAGAAATGAGAGCATTATATGGGATGTGCTTGTCAGAGGAACTGTGGTAAGAAGCACATCTTACCCTGGACACTGAACAGCAAAGCAGATGAAAGTGCCACGGGAGAGGATGAAAACAGCAGCCAGGGATCAGTGTGAATCCAGCTAGGCTGTGGTGGTCAAGGTGACTGGCTGTCATATCGTGTTGTGGCTAATGAAGCATTTCAGAGTTAGGAGGAAAAAGTTAACTTAGCCATCAATACTTGCATTTCAAACTTTCAAACTGGTTGTTTATGATTATTCTTAGCCTTTAAGACTTTAGAAATAACAGTTCATACTCTACATATTATTTGTGCTCTTCAACTGGAAAAGGAGAACAGAGTTTCCTGGTTTTTAGCTCACCATCATTTCTCAAGTTTGCATGAGCCAGTTATTTGGAACTGATGTTGAAGTAAACCAAAACGAAGAAACTCTCCTCTTGGCACATGCAGAAGAGACTAATCCTGCCAAGAGCTGATTTACTGCTTCAGCAACAGCTAGATTTTGGTGCTTACACAGCGACTTCCTCAGTTTCACCCATTTGACTTTACAACAGCAACAAGTGCATGTTTGTTTAAGGACTACTTTAGTTAAATTTGATTGTTTGCATATATTATATTTAGGGCTAAATATAACTCATAATAATTTCAAATTTAATTGTAAGCAGGTTTATTCAGAAGAAGAAAATGTTGAGTCTTTTAAATGCAATTTAAAAAAGAGTTCTTTCCTTTGTTTTGTTTTCCTACACATTTTAAAATCAATCTTGCTATCAGGCAGGAGATAAGTAGTGTGTACATGATGTCGCATTTTTACAGTGGGCTGGGTAGAAAAACATGCCCCCAAACACCTGGTTTTAAGAGCTAGACTGATTTTTTTCCGTTCTTGAAGGCAGAGGAATACTTCAAGTTAGCAAGGTCTGTGTTTGTGGGTCAGGGACTAAACGTTTGGTTGACAGTGTACCAGGAGTGGTGCAAGGTTCTCTGGGGTGCTTCTTTGGTTCTGAGAAAAGAAGAAAACTGTTATTCTCTCTCTAATGGTGAAAACATGACAGAACATGATCAGATTTTGGAAGGTGAACAGTCTGGGCAATCCTGAGGTTGGCCCAGCACAGCATGCACAGGGCAAAGCATTTGCCTGGTACAGGAAAGACTTGCTGTAGACCAGCATGGGGAAGATGAACAGGGATGGGGGCAGATAAGAAAACAACAGGCTAAACCAGCAGTTTACTTTGACAGCAAAAAGAAGTCCTGAGGTGCAGCCCTGGAGGCGGCTCCTGGTTAAGAGGAGAGGACCAAAAGCAGCAGTCCCACCTTTTGTGGGATGTAGGTGATATCAGGTAACAACAGGGCAGCTGTGGAACTAAAACTAAGCACAAATGAAGGGGGATGGATAGCAAGAAGCACCCCAAAAATATCAAGGTGCTGATGTGGTGTGAGTGGCTTGAATGCGTGCTCATGACCAGCACTAAAGACAGGAGCAACACGAAGTCCCAGGGAAATCTCCCCACCCTGCAAGGATGAATTTTGCAAAAGGGCAGAAACAAATTCCCCATTGTCAGCTCGAGCTCAGTAGAGCCAGGGAAAGGGCTAAGGGACCAGCACATTGGAAGTGCTGTGGCCACATCTGTTATTGCATCTGGAGATGGTTTGATTTCCAGGGAAAGAAAGGGGATCTGTGGCAGCTCCACAGCACATGCCAAGCCTCACGGGTCTGCCAGGGCCACCATGGCAGGTGTTATGGACACACCTTAGATTAAGCTATGCGCTAACCAGCTCTGTCTGTGGTAAGTCGGTAGGTGGTGGCACACAAATCAAGCCAATAAAAGTTGTTAGGAGAAAATATTCAGCAATTTGCATCAAGCTGGGAGAGGTCTGCAGGGAGGAAGTGTTTGGCGGAGGTGTGGTGTAATCAGTCTGTAGGTACCTGGGTATGGTGCGAGCTGCAGTTGAAGTGCTATATTTGTTTTCTTACTAGGAAACCAGCTCTGCTTTACAAGCTCAGAACCTTTTCTGTTATTTCCCCAGTGTGCAGTACAGGACATAGCAATCACCTCAGTACCTCCCTCGTGCAAGTTGCTGCAAATGTCCCATTACGTTTCTCCTGTACTTTTCAAGGTAGTGCCAGTAATTTCTTCAGCTGGAACAGGCCTCCTCTCTATTAGAGGGAGATGAAGAAATTTCCTTTCTGTGTGTTTTTGCTAGTCGAGTATTGGGGAGCACCTAGGCTTGAAATGAGGTGAAAGCTTTAATGAGCGCTAAAGCTGTGTGGCTGATTTAAAGAGCTTTGCAAAGCTTTAATCCTTCAGCTAGAGACTTAAGGCATACTTCTGTCATACTCTATAAGCTGTGAACTGAGGGAGCTTTGCTGGGTGGGGAAGGAGCAAAGACAGCTGAAGCTTCCACACTCAGGTCTGGCTTCACAAAACCAAGCCCACCAGGACTGGTATGGCTGTGTGCCTGCTGATTAAGGGCTTACCCTTTCTGGGTGCTGGGGACTCAGAGAATATGAAGACTATTGCAGGCCCTTTACTTACCCAGGGGCTCCACTGAGGTTACCTGCATGGCTGATGCTGCTGGGACAGACAGCCATTGTAGTATTTGTTGAAAGAAATGTGCCAGCCAAGTTGGGATAAATTTCAAACTCACAAGTTAAGTCAAGCACTTTTTTTCTTCCAGACTTACTTCTTTGCAGAGTAACAGAACTTCTGGTTTTGCAGAAATGTTGACTGTGCTGGTGCAGATCTCCTTTTCCCATATGCTGCCCGTGGCCTTTTTTCTTTCTGTTTTAGCTTTGCTACTGCTATTTCATTTGAAACACCTTTTGCTGGACCTCGGGAAGGCAAGCCTGCTGCCAACAGTGCCATCAAGGTGAAACGAACAATTGTTAAATGCACAGAGTAAGGAAGCTAGGAAAATGGGGGGGGGGGAGGGGGAAGTGTTTCCTTTTGATCTTTCACTGTGATCTTTTAAGATAGTAATATTAATAGTAAGCCTCACCTGTGAACTTGATAGGGTTATTTTAATTACACAGGATATACTTGACTCCGTGCAGTATTGAAGTGAGGCTCCAAGACCTTACAAATTTTCATGGTCCAGCTACCAAAAAGCTGCATGGATCAATAGCAAAAGACAACTCAGCAAGCTGTGTGGCAGACCTCACTTAGAAAGGCTGTGAAGACAAACATAACAGATACAGAAGGAGAAAGTAACTTAGTTGTTCAAGAATGGAAAAAACTTGGGTCCCTGAAGTTTTAATTTCCTTCTGCTGATAAATACTTACTCAACTCTTTTAATTCTTGTTTTGTCTATTCTATAATCAACAAAACCAAGGAAAAAAAAAAAAGACAGAAGATAAAGAAGAAAAAATGTAGAGAGGAGAAATAGAATTATTTTATAAAAATATGAGTAACATATTTCCCTGAAGAATATTTTTCAAAATATTTTTTCATAGTTTTCCATTTTTTTTTTCATGGAAAAATTTTTAGCTTTCATACAATATTGATTACCTTTCTGAGGAAGTGAAGTTTCTTCTCTCCTCATTGTTTTTGCAAAAATAGTCCAAACAATTAAATAGCATGTGGAAGGCTATCTGAATATTTCTGCTTTTTGAGTCATGGCTATTGCAACCTAACAATGTCTTTGCGATAGAGAATCCAATCTGCCTTCCCCTTAGTTCTTGTAGTGAACTGTGGCTTGTCCAATCTGCTTTATGGAAGCTGAAAATGAATAATCATATTCTAACTGGCTAGCTGTACACCCTTCACAGTGGGATTTACGGGCAGCCTCTGGGCTGGCTGTGTAGACACACCCAGACTGGGATGGACACACATCTCAGATGGGGTAGCCTGTGTGTGAATCCATGCTCCTCAGTGCATGGCCGTAGCTGGCTGAGGACCTGCTCTATGAAGCAGAGGCAGTGCATGGGCTGCATAGTCAATAAAATCCGAAGTGTGGTCTTTTCTTCTTGTTTCCTGAGAATAAAGCATAGATGTGACAGAGTGACTTATCTGTCCCAAGATCTGTTGCCTTGTACTTTTTCATCTTCAACCCTTGGTGTCACTAGATTTGCTATATTAGCCTACTGCTGTATTAGCACTGCAAATGTTCTTTCCCATTCCTCAGTTACTTTCACACCCTCCTTCAGTGAAATAATTTTGTCATGTAAAAACTTGATAACTGACAAGCCATCTTTTATTTTTTTTTTCCTTCTCTCCCCCCCTGGTATTTCTTCTAAGTCCTAGGACTTTGTATTTTGATTATCTTTGGAGGATCACACCTGGTCCTATCTCGTGATTGTCAGGATTTAATTGTAGAACCATAGAGATGTGAGATTGGATGTAACCTCACCTCCTGCATTAGTCCCTTAGGTCTCACTGATAGTATTAATTGAGTTACACATCTATGGTGTCCATCTTGATGTCTGTTTGCAGCACCAGTAATTTAGAGAAGGATCAAATAATATTTTTCTTCCAAGGATGGAGCATATAAATTTCCTAGGAATATTTCTGGAAAGATTGAAAATATCTTAAACATGCAGCACATATTTTTAAATTTTTTCATCCATCAATTTTATTCTTCTCCAGTGTGAAAACTGTCAGGCTGATACTTAGATTAATCTTCCAGGCTGCACACATCACCCGTAAATCACTCTGCTTCAATAGGGAAACCATTGGCTTGTGGAGCACTGGTGAGTACTTTTTATGGGCTGCCTTTTCCCTAGATGCAATAATCTGCCTGTCTCATCAGAGACACCCTGGCATAAGTGACACACACTGAAGTGGCTGATCAAGAAAGACCTGCTATGAGGCAGGGTGAGGGCGGGAGCACACACCCTCTCTGTCAGCTGATGTGGGATGAGGAGGTTTCCACTTCCTGTTGCCATGTCTAATTACATATAAAACCAAAGAGAAATGATAATTCACAAACCACTTGAAACAGGGGAGAGCCACAAGTTGGTGACAAGCACAGCAGCTCTTTGCTTTCAAAGAACATTACAGGATGAATTAATTGATCTTCATGTTTTGAAAAGGTACTGTGTAAGCCATACGACTTTGACCACAAAGCCTGAGTGTTATGTACAGGAAAAAAACCAACCTGTTTAATTCATCCTTCACAGAAGAGAAGTTGTTCTAATGCCTTTACTTGATATGTTTTGTTTTGTTTTTATTATTAATCTGAAAAGCTATCCACGGTCTCAGTGCTTTCAACTGGTGCTCACTTTAAGTATCTGTTTCTATCTTATTAGAAAACACACCTCACTTGAAGTAGCATGTATATAATTTCATCCTTGGTATTTAGAGCCTGCAGAGGTTTGTATATCCATTATATTCATGTGCCTGCAACCACTTTCCAGCAAAATTCTCCAATATCCATATCTGGCTCTGTCTCTAAGACCATTGATTTCCATGAGGTTTGAGCTATTGCTTTTGCAAGGGAAAATACTTTCAGTGGTCATCTCATGCATTTTCTGTAGGATGTATTCAAGTCTCAGATTTCATATGTATTAAACATCATCATTAATATGGAACAGTTGATATTTAGGTCTTTGTTTTTAATGGTGGAGGTCTTTGGAGGAGCGGTCCCGAAAAGTCAACTAGGCCAATTTCTGGCCTAACTATGCAAGCCCCTTGGCAAAGTCAGGACCCCAGTGCATTGCTGGAAGTGGGGACCATCTTTATCTGCAAGCATATCCTAGAGTGAGTAACTCAGAGATATATTTGACTTGGCTGGTTTTGGTTCACCAGTTTGGATCAAGGGTTCATGCAGAACTAGTGAAAACCCTCAACATTTTAGATTCACATATTAATAACATTTGAGGCCAAAATGAACAAAACAACATAACAAATAGCAAAGATTGAGAGGAAAGGGATTTTGAATGAGCATGAGAACATGTGTAGGTATTTATTTCTATGTTGGGACTTCAATCTCATGAATAAACCCTTGAAAGGATGTCACCAGAGGTGGGTTTGCTGGCTGCTGCTCAGATGATACTTGCCCAGGTGGAGCACCACACCAAGAGACTACATCCCTCTTCCTGGTTCCTGAGCTCCATTAGATGCTGTGAGACCCCAGCCAGTTCCCCCACACATGTTATGAACGCCCAGTAATGGCAAAAACATTCTCCAACTACACACTTCTCTTCCTTTGGGAGGTTTTGGGTTTCTTTTTTTGTTACACAGAAAGATAAGAAAACTGTTCTGCTAATATTTTCTCTTAGGTAATTAACTCAGTTCACATATTGTCAAAAAACCGTTAAATAACCAGCCCTGTCTCCCTGCCTGTGATGTGAAGACAAAGAATTCTTAAGGTTAAAAGCAGTGAAAAGGTCAGAGCATAAACTAACTCGAATACTGTTAGGGGTTTTTTTCTGGTTAGACAGAGCCTACATCAAAGAGGCCCTTAAATTAGAATTAGAGTTCATTTACATATCTCCCCGAGAGGGGAGTGAATGGATGAGAGGCAAAAGGAGGAAGAGGGAGAAGGACTTCAGTGATGGGAAGGGGAGAGAAAGCAGATAATGGGTATTAATTCAGAAGGGGAAAGGGGAGCAGAAAAGGAAAACAGTGTTTTTGTGACTGTACACTCATTCTTATTAAATAGGTGAGAAGATTTTGTGGGAAAGTCACCTCCACGAACTATTGTGAGATTTTACAACAAAGAGGTAGGCAGATGCTGGTGTCTCTGAATGTACAATGGTCCCTGAGCAAGAGGAAAACATATGTTTTTCCACAGGTGTATGTGCAGGCTGGGGATTGTCTGTGTAGCAAATATCCACATAATGCAGAATTGTCAGGGAGTCTAGAGAAGCATGTGACTGGCATGAGAGTGAATGGGATTTCCATGAAGTTGCAGAAACACCTTCAGGACTGAAGTGAAGGAGATGCATAACAGAAGAAAGAAATGATCCTCTGGACTTCATGTCATTTGAGAAGGGAAGCAAGGTTTTTCATTACACACTCAGCATAGGAAGAATGGGTTTTGATTACTTCTGTTTTAGCAAGAAGGTTTTTTGACACAGTAAGATTCTCTTAGATAGTCATGATTAGCTGAAAGTCTTATAACTGAGTTTATAGCTGAGCTCTGGAAGGACAGGTCTGGTCTGCAGGAGCTGGGCTCTTACATCTGCACACACATGCACATGCACACACACCCCCCACCACAAAAGCCGTGAGACTCAGCTGAGGGCAATGCAAGGACATGTAGAGGCTCCTGGGGGATGGGGGGTGAAGTTCAGCTGAGCAGGGTTTGCTGGAGTAGGGTGGGTGCTTTAGAGCATACGTGCTGCCATCATGAATATTTATTGAATCAACCCTCTCATACCTAGGCGTGCTGGCAATCATCTTCTCTAGATCCACAATTTACACCCTCCTGCCACTGACTGCACATGAGCTGAGACCCCATTTGACAAATTTCTTTTGAAATTTTGATTTATATGCTCCTAAAAAAATCTTTATTACACTTCTCCCTTCCAGACAATTTACTTTGTTCAATATGTTTGGTTGTTGGGTTTTTTTTTTTTGAGTTTAATTCCTACTTTCCATTTTTCAGTATTTATTATGCCACATTCCCATGAGGCTGTGACTGGCAGGTGGGTCACAATATACATAACTGATAGGCCCATCTGTCTTCCTTTCACTGCACGCTTCTTTCTTCTCTCTTTCCTTTTTTTTTTTCTTTTCTCCTTTCCTTTCCTTTCCTTTCCTTTCCTTTCCTTTCCTTTCCTTTCCTTTCCTTTCCTTTCCTTTCCTTTCCTTTCCTTTCCTTTCCTTTCCTTTCCTTTCCTTTCCTTTCCTTTCCTTTCCTTTCCTTTCCTTTCCTTTCCTTTCCTTTCCTTTCCTTTCCTTTCCTTTCCTTTCTGTCTTCTCTTTCTTTTCTTTCTCTTTCATAAACTGTCAACTATAGGCACAGTCCTGCCTGAGGACTAACAGACAGTTAACAGCAGCCTGAGAGAGGGCTATCAGTATATAAAGAGGATTTAGTCACTTCACAGTGATGAAAGCAAATGGTTTCATAACGACTTGCATTATTTCTCCTCAATATTTACTATTTCTATCTTCCATAACACATGCAATCAAATAGAAACAGAATGGTGCTTTTGAGAAAAAAGAGAGAAACATCTTCAATTTCTGTTCCTCTTCTGTTCTTTGTGCTGGCTCCTCATCCTCCAGCATGAGTGAGTTCTCTCTTTTCTTAGGCTCCCAATACCCAAGGATTCCTAATACAGAGTGCTAATACACTCTGAAAAAGCAATCAGCCACTGAAAGACAGTTTGGCTGGCTTCTGCTCTCAGTAATGCATCCCACCTGAGATTTTGGGAGCTCTCAGCTTGGTCATGTGCCTGGGTTTGGGTTTTAGTAAAGGAAAAGTGAAAGTTCAAAGTGCTGCAATAGCTGTTTGTGATGGAATGCAACCGAGGGCTGATGGGGACCAGTGGCCAGCAGGGTAACAAGGGGCCTGATCCTGCAGCATACCAAGCACATGGGGTGACACCATGGCCAAACATTGTGGCAGAATGCAAAGCTCCCAGTAAGGAAAATGCAGCAAACTGCCTCTGTAATGCTAGGCCAGCTGCTTGCAGAGTGAGCTACGATGACACAGTGACTCTGATATTTGCATCTCCTGGCATCAGTGTGAGAAACCAAGGTATGGCATGGTTGGGTGGGAATCTGGGCTCTGAGGCTCTGTGCCTCTGTTCAGAACTACTTGAAAGCACTGGCTCAATGGAATGATGCTCAAAGCCTGCAAGTGACATCAGGGCTGGAGACAACGCTTAGCAACATCAGCTGAATGGCAGCCAGCCATTTCTCACACTTGTCTTTTTTTCCTCTGTATATTATGCTTTGTAGCACATTCTGCCTTTTGGTTTTTACCTTGCTGTTGCTTTTAACTTGCATAATTTATTACCATTTTACTCAACAGCCCCCAAAAACTGAAAATGGAAAGCGTCGTCCCACATTTTTTCAGCTCATACTAAAAAAAAAAAAAAAAAAGCAACAAAAAAATCCAGCGGCCTGTCTTTAACCTTTGGTAACCCTGACATTCTTTGCACTAAAGTGTCTGATATTAAAGCAGATTGCTTTCATGCCTACATAAGTAATATCATATGCTTCACATCAGCCTATGCTCAGGCTAGCTGAATTCCCACTGTATTATTGCCTGTGAACGTACACTCCGTGCATACTAATAATGGCCTATCTGAACCAGCTTGCCTTTCAACTTTTTTGAAAAGGAGTTTTATTGGTTTGTTGGATGGCTATGGCATAAGAATATAGTTTAATGAGTGATGGTGATGCTTGTGTCTATTAGTGCTTGGCAAGTCACACCAGAGAGGCAGAGCTGAGAAGAGAAACAGCCTTGAAAGCCTGCTAGCATTACTGAAGAATTGGTGTCCTCCCTCCCCCCACATCTGCTAACTAAGATCATGTCCGATCTTGATGTAGTTAAAGAGGCACTTAAGAGGATTTCTCAGTTTTGTTTTGTAATCAATATATTTTTTACCTTTTTATTATTTCTTTTTCTTTTCCTTTTTCTTTCCTGTTTTCTCTTGCTCTTTAGGCAGTAGGTGTTAAAGGGAAATCCATCAGAAAACAGAACTTAAATACCAGTGGGATTTTTTGGGATTGTCAGGTGGTCTGTATTTGTGCGAGAGAATTATTTTCAGTCTTGTCAGTATTGCCTCTCAGCTCTTCATCCTGCCCCAAATGCTTCTCCTTGAGATCTTTCTCTGCTTCTGTTTTGCTCTAATACACCCGCTCTGGCGTTAGAGTCTACTCTCTTTCCCAGGAGACATAACCCAGGTTTCTGCACTGTGGAGCAATAATCTTGTACATAAACACAGAACCTGTCCCTGTGCTGTTATTATTGGGTTTCGCTCTTGTTTGGTTGTGTTTTTTTGGGGTTTTTTTGTTTTGTTTTGTTTTGTTTTTTTTTGCTTGTGTGTTGCTTGCTAGCTTGTTTGTTTGTTTTTATTTTCTACCTTCTAAAGCCTGTGCATGCTGATTATAATCTTGCAACCCACCTTTTGGGGAACATCAAGATGATTTTGTTGTTGTTGTCCCAGTATCCAAAACCAAGTGATTTTTTTCACATTGGAGGTGCTCTGCCAAGTAAAATGAGGCCTCTCGCCTGCTCAGCACATCAGGAATTCACCTCTGTGTAAGATGATTTATGAAGATGCTTTACCTTTGACCTTCTTTCTATATACAGGGCTTGCCTTAACTTCTATAGCACATTACAAATTTGCCAGGCTTCATCATATTCATTTATACATACACATATATGTGTGTATGATATATATAAGGTAGATATATAGCCTTGCAAAAATATTTCCTGCCTGAGATATGTTTAGAACCAGAGAGGTATAAGAGGTTGGACCAAACATCCATCTAGGTCCTCTCTTAGGCAGTTCCCAGTAAATGGCTTTTTTGGGAAAAGATGGAGAAACAGGACAATCACAAGACAATTTTTTCCTGACATTTTTCCAGGTTCCAGCAATCTGTGACTTGGAGGCTTCCTGGGCTTCTTTGACAGAGTTAACCTTATTCTATAGCTACCAGTGGACCTACCTTCCATAAATGGTCAAATTCCTTTTTTAATCTATTCATTTAGGGATAGCCTATTTTATTATCATAATCACTAAGTAGGGGAAGAAAAAAAAAACAACAACAAAACCAAAAAAAACCTGACAACCAACCAACCAAAACCACTGAAGAGTTAAACATGATCATAGTATCCCTTAGCATAGCCTCTGGTCACTCTCTGCCTTTTGGTCAGTACACCCATATGCTATATGCCAGGTTTTGATCCTGGGTGTAAACCATGAGTAAAATGCCTGTACTATCAGCTCAAGTAAGACTCTTGATGTGTTTTCTTGTCTTCTTTTCCCTAAAGTGTCAAAGACACGGTACTAAAGGTAGAATATTAGCTTTGTTTGACAAATTTCAAGTCCAATATTGTTTGTTGTGGTGGCCTTTTAAGAACTGATAGACTTTGGCAAGGGAGGGGGAAGAGATAGTAAATGGATGGGCCATAAGATTGCTTTCTGATGTTGAAAAAGGAGTGAGTGCCATTTTTTTTTGTTTCCTCTACATGAGCCAAATGCTAACTGCTGTTCATTCTGTGCTGAAGTTTCTATTGTGTAAGTAATCATATGGGCATATTTAAGTACTGGGCTTTTTTGAGTTAAACCCTATTCAGACTGTTATGACTGTATTTAATCTTTGAAAGACGGGTGGGGAGGGGGAAATCTGTTCTTCAGAAAAGAATCCTTTTTATATAGAAAACTATAGGGTTCTTATCTTTGATCTGAGTAAGCACAACTGTACCATGTCAGCAGCATATTAGTGCCAATGCATGTGTGTTGTACTTTTAAAATGCTGTTTCAACATGTGTCATTGGATCTATGTTCCTACAGGCTCACAACAACCTGCACCCTGGTAACTACATGTTGATTGAAGCACCCTTATGAAAAAAGATATAAATGTTTGTGGTTAAGGTGATAACCCTTTTGTTTTCTCTGTAATCCATCACAGGGCTTGTCAGCCCTGACAGCTCGAGTGGATTTTTTTGAACACCTCTTTATCTGACAGCTTCATGCATCACAAAGCAGCAAATAGAATTAGATCAAAGTCTAAGAGTCACTGTAGGCTTGGTAAGGTATGCAATCCTGTTTGTATCTTTATCCAGGCTCTGACAGTTCATTTTAACTGGCAACAGGGGGAAGGAAGGAGAAGAAGGAAAGTTTCTTTTTCTTTTAAGAAGGTACAGTAGTGCTGCATTTTTAAATGTGCATTGCTTTCACATATCATTTCCCCTTGACATCTGTGATTCCCTGTGTACTGTAGCACACTATATATATTTTCTGAATGCTCAACAAGAGCAGTCACGTTCTCAAAGCAAAGGCTTAATCAGTGTATGAGGCCATGTAACCATATGCTTTAATAATCCTGACTTTTGTTTAATATCAATGGCGAAGATTGACAGAGCTCACTTTAAACAATGGAATATTGTCCATCTGGTACATGCCAGATTCTATGAATTACTGTGATGTATAGCAGGTTTACCAACAGTCCACCCTAAACTCACAGGATACAGCCAGCATTTACTTTTTAAAGAAGCAGCATAAGGTGAAGAGAAGAGAAAAAGGAAAAAGCCTAGTTCAGTAAAAATCTCAAGGGAACAAACTGAATACATGATTTGAAAAACTGAGTATCTAAAGTTATCTACTTTGGTCTGTGCTGGTGTACCATGTTTTTCAAAACTGTTGAGTAAATGGTGACTCTTGATGAATATTATAGGCAAACCCAAAGATTTATGTCAAAGCTTTTAGAAAAGTTATATACCTTGGGAGTCTGGTGGAAGAGAGTGGGAGAGCTTTCAGATCTTTTTACTCTCTAGCATATGGTGCATAAATATGAAATCAGGTAGCCTCCTTTGCTTCCATCTGAGACCTGCACCTGAATGCTATTTTTTTCTTTCATCATACCATTTGCTGAAATGCCGCATTAACATGGAAACGATAAGCTGTATTTGTTTAATGGAACATGGAAATGATCTCCAAACACAATGGTCCCATGCAGGGGAGAAGCAGGAACAGATGGATGCTGCCTTTGGCCCAGCAGAGGAAGATGTGCCAGCTCTGTAATACAGGCTGCTATGCAGAAGCTGCTCTGAGGGTGCTTGTTAGGGAGGAAAGGGTCAGAGTGGTAAACGATGCTCCTCCTGGCTCTTTCTCCTCTGAAGGCAATGGCTTTCAGAGCAGGTGTTCGTGCTGCCACAGAAGGTGGCCATTTTTCTGCTTTAACTCCTTCAGGCTGGCTGTGTGCAGGACATGCTGCGGAGCTGCAGGGAAAGTGCTTGTGGGAGCTCCTTCTGACTGACGTCTGCAAGAGCCATGTAGCCAGAACAGAGGAGCATGGGGCAGTGAGAAGAACAACTCCAGCAGTAGGGAGCCATGCTTCTCCTCTCCCATCGTGTAGCAGCATAGCTGGAGCTGGACACAAGGGGAGGCCACCCATCTGCCAGCACCTCCCTGCTCCCAGCAAGCTGCATCACCTCAGCACACCTCACCTCACCTCAGCAAGCTCTATCAGATATCTCAGTGTTGTGTCTATTGGGCATCCAACCCCTTTCTTCTGTCAAGAGCTGAAAGAAAACTTGGAGTCAACACCTGACCTTACTGAGCCAAATGTTGTCACATGGCTGCCCTGAGGAGGAGTGAACTTTTGTCAGTCTGTTTTTCCATCAGCTGGTCTTTCCTAACACTGTTGTAGCAAACCTTTTAGAAGAAGTCTAAACTCCAGAAACATGGGGAAGGCTCTTTCAAAGAGGTGCAGAAGGTTGCTGACTTCTCTGAACTAAAAAGAGTCCACTCATTGAGCAAAATGTCCTCTGGGGTTCTACAATTACACATATTTGTCTGGTGTTGGAGCAGTGGTTTCTGTCAGTGGTTAGTAGCCAGCAAGACTTCACTCATGACCAGTCCCAAATTGATGTAAATAGGAAAGCTTTTCTTTTGAGAGCACACAATTATTTCTACCATATTGTGGGATACCATGGGCACCTATTCTGTAGTGTCCCAGAAGCTCTGTGTGTCAAGGGCAACTGCCAGTTTTTCCGTGTAAAATGCTTAAGCCCCTGCATCAGGTGGCAGAGACCATCCATTTCAGCAATCCTCATGTAGATGCCTGAGTCTTTCAGGTGTTGTACTGTGGCACAAGGGATGCAGAGCAGGACAGAAGTGGGGTGGCGCCTAGGACTTCTGAAGGGGTTCCTGACCAGGTGGCATGGACCCTGACTGTCTGGAATGCCTAACTGAACAGCAAGAAACTCAAAACATTGGCCAAACTTCCTCCTGCTGGTCCAGCAGAGCTGGACAATCTCATCTGGCAATCAGAGACCCAACTACATTTTAAGTTACCTTTCCTTAATCTAAAGCCTACCTCAAACAGCTGAGAACCACATATGCTACAGGCTACTGCCATAGCTCCTTAGGGGAAGGCCACAAACATTAGCTCCTGCTGAGATTTTTCACTACTGGCACTACTGAGGTATAGCCATTTGAAGTGACTTCACCAAGATGATGTGGGCAGCAGGAATGGGTGGGCACTCAGATCCACTGGATCTGGCATCAGTCCATAATGTCTCTCCCGCTTCAACATCTATGAGCAAGTTGTCTGAAAACTCTTCTCACTGGTGTGCTGTGCCTTCCCTGTCTTGTCCCAACTAAGCCAGCTGATCCACACCCACAGATCAAGAGGCAAGGTGGTCAATGGACTTGTCTTTGGTGTCACTATGACCACAATGAACAGTCATGGTTGAACTGCCTCTGGCTTTAATCACAAAAAACAATTGCTAATGAACTTTGACAGTACCATCTGATTTTTCCAAGTGTGCATTATTCCCTGAGTTTAGACTGAAAAATTTTAAGCATGTGTATAAGCTAGGAGGCTTGCAGCTCTTCACATCTTACTTCAAAAGGCCCTTGGGAACATGAGATATGCTAAGGGGGATTTCTTAAGTGTTTCTGACTTTTTTTGGTAATTTTAATTCAAATTAATTAAGAGATTTGCCTTTGCCTTAGAAAAATGAGTTTTGACTCCTAGGGTAAACACTGTGGAAAGGGGAAGGATGCCCTCAGTGTTAAAAAGACATGACCAATAGCACCTCCAGCCTGTGAATATGAAAGTTATTCAAAAATCATTACTTCTAGTTCTATGGAATACTTAGACTTTCATCTTATTAAGTAGGTCCCAGTGGAAATATTTAGGAATTGTGGGGAAAAAATGAAAATAAATTCTATTTCTATACAGTTTCAAACATTAGTTTTCTTCCACTCAGAGTCTGTTAAAATAGAAGCCTTTCCATGGCTCTTCTACCTCCTGCAAAATCTCTTTTAACTTTTATTTGTTATTTAAAAAGCCACAGGGTATATTCTCTTCTTAATACATAGGGATTTACGTGTGAAACTCCCTGTGCATCGAGGTGATAATATACCCCTTAATTGGAAGCTGTTTAATGCTCTCGATTTAACATTTTAATAGAAAAGTTACAAGCAGTCTGGCTGTGAGTGCAGCACTATTAAAATTCCCAGCCAGGACAGTAGTGTTTTTTTCTTTAAGTGGCTTTTTATTTGCTAAAATTCGTTGCAGCTTTCATTACAACTTGGGGCCACTTTTAAGTTTCGCTCAACATTATGAAACAGAAAATGGAGAACTTTAAAGCAATCCTAAGTCTCAAATAAAAGGAGAACTTAAAAGCATCTTTGCCATGTGTGTCCCTCTATAGGTTGTGCTTGCTCAGGTCATTCAGCACTGAGGCAACTTTATTGAGTGTCTTATTGTGCAGCCACAGTAGGAGGAACGTTACCCTCCAAGTTCTCCCGGACCACTTACGTACCTGGAGTTTATTTACTTGCATTTTTCCAGACCCTTATAGTCATATGGGAACAGAGGCAACGTGGGACCTTTACGGCTCGGATCTCACAGCCACTATGCTGCACAAAGCAACCTGTGCAGAAATGGGATCCAAAGCCTGACCCTGTGACTAGCGTGTGCTTCATAGTCTTCCAGGTTTTTGTTTTTAAAACACCGCTGGGAGGCAGGAAAGTGCCTTCACTGCCATGTCAAAGGTGCAGAAAGATATAGGCCCACATTCATAAAAGGATTAAAGCCTCAGGTATGACTTACAGCACCTGAATTTTGCCTCAAAACCATAGAACGTAAGTCTGAACTCTCCTCTCTCCTCCAAGCTCTAGAAATACCCCATGACCTCAGGCAGCTATGTTTTTACAGCAAAATTCTTGAGGTGCTAAAGCTTTCTTCTGCCAATGCCCTCAGTCCTCTGTAGGCGGAGTAGCTCTGCACAAGGTTCCCATCTAAGTCCAATTTGCTTTGTTACAAGGATGTGTCTGTAGCTGTGAATCTTATGATATGTTCTCTGAAAGCCCTTCGGGTGTTGTGGCATCAAAACATCATTCTACCGAAGCAGGTTAGTGATGCCGACAAGAAAGAGTAAATTTTCAGTGGCTAAATAAAGGCTGAGTTTATCCCCTATGGGTAAATGATGTCTGAGTTTGTTGCTTTATCTGTTTTAATTTGATGTGAAACTTTCAGCAAACAAGTCTGTGTGTATGCATGAAAACCTAGTTTGTATATCTGTATCCCTGCATCAGACTTCTGCTCTGTGCCTTTTCCCTTCTTGCTCATTTTGCACTACAGAGAAATGTGTGGGTAAAACAGAGTTTACTCAGCTGAACATGCACTCCTTTAAGGAAAAATCGTGCCTATTTTACTGTCAGCACATAAAGCTTTAGCTGCAGGAGGGAAGTGTGTGCTGCTGTTGAGAAGGAGGGTTTTTGTACAGGTGTGGGGTACCTTCAGTGTAGGAGGGTGGATGTGGGGTAGGGTGGGGTGGGAGAAACAACTGACCTGGGTCCTGTATCTCCTCTGGGCACAGGTCTTTTCTTCCTGGGGCCAGCACTGCTTTCTGCAGACAAACTCTCGGTCTGCTGGTGCCCTGCTGTGCCCGCCTGGCCAGGATGTGGCACTGCTCACACTTATGTATTGTGTCCAGTTCTGGGCTCCTCAGTTCAAGAAAGACAAGGAAATGCTGGAGAGAGTCCAGTGCAGGGCTACAAAGATGATAAGGGGTCTGGAGCATCCTTCTTACAAGTGAAAGCTGAGAGAGCTGGGTCTGTTCAGCCTGGAGAAGAGAAGATTGAGTGAGGATCATATTTATACCTACAAATATCATAAGGGCAGGTGTCAAGAGAATGGGACCAGACTCTTTTCAGTGGTGCCCAGTGACAGGATAAGAGGTGATGGGCACAAACTGAAACACAGGAGGTTCCATCTGAATATGAGAAGAAAATTCTTCATTTTGAGGGTGTCAGAGCACTGGAACAGACTATCCAGAGATATTTTGAAGTCTCCTTCTCCGGAAACACTCAAAGCCCACGTGGATGCATTCCTGTGTGATCTCCTCTATGTGAACCTGCTTCAGCAGGTGGGTTGGAGAAGATGATCTCCAGAGGTCCATTCCAACCCCAACCATTCTGTGATTCTGTGTTATCTCTGTGAGTAGACCAGACCACATGCCTGCTACAAGTCTAGCCATCCATTGTCTTATGGGGCAGGGGATGAGCTTAGAGCCTGGCTTTCTAAAGATGTATTTTAATGTATTTATACTTGTTAAGCCACTAGAGAGGTCATGCAAGAGGGACTGGGTACTTATATCAATACGTTAATGTGATTTGACCTACCAGCACATCATACCAGACTGTGATAGAATCAGATTTCAACTTACTGCATGAACCTCCAGGAATGTTGATAACCCGCTTGAAAGAATGACTGGTCCCCATGACTGTTCACTCCTTGTGAAAGAAGCTGAAAACAGACTCACTTGTTAGTGCATTTTTGTGATGTGGCCACTGGGAATGGTACTTAGGCAGCTACTCACTTTACAAAGGCTCTAATAGCCCTTAGATGGTATCAACTTCTAGTTGTTCCTCATCTGGGCTGGAACTGAACCAGCATCCTGTTAGCTGAAAGGCTTCGTATTCCCATTAAAAAAAATATTTTACTGGCCTTGTCTACCTAAAATACATCAAAAAGTTTCTGTTTGTGTATGGTTTTTCTGCTGAAATATGGAAGCTAAAAGCGGTCCTGGAAGAGCAGCTTAAACTGAAAAATATGAAGGGACAAAGCTGTGGGTTGTTGAGGGCCTTTCAAGGGCAGGATGGAGTGAGCAAGGCACAGCAAGAGCTCAAAGCCTGAAAAACAGAAACACCTAGAGAGGCTTAAGTTCCTCCACTCTACAGCATAGTTGAAAAGTCTCATTAGCGTTTGTGGAGAAAGAAAAACTTTCTCTTTTCTTCTCTCCCTTCACTGTACATTTATAGCAAAAGGCACAGAGCTATTATCTAAATGAGGGGATCACAGAAATGTGTATTTTTGGTGAGAATTTAACTCTGAGTACAGCATTCCTGAAAAGGTCACTGCAGGCCATTTAGTTGGGAGATTTGAACAACCAAGAGCTCTGCAAAAATTAGGTTTTCATAGAAATTAACTCCATGTTATTTCTTCTGACTTTTTTTTTTTTTTTCCCCAGAAAAGGCTATGGTCTTAGAGCAAATAGATTTTTCTCCAACATACAGTATATATTGTCTTTCAGTACAGCTTCCGACTAAAATTTATCTCTTACTAAATGCAGACTAAATGAATAGTGTAGAACTAATACATTTTGTGCCAAGAAAATAAATGGGCACAGTGCTAGACGCTTAAGAGTGTCACTAATTATTCATGTGATTTGTGGCATCCCTTCTCAGCAAAGGTATGGGGGCTATAACTGGGAAACTCTTTCTCATTTCTCTCTTGGAAAACATATAGGGAAGAACTCAGCAGGCTCACAAACATGCCTAACCCTCCTAATTTTGGTATACCCAGAATGCTGTTCCAGCTCGCAGAAATACCGTAATACGTCTAGTGTTTGTGTGCTAAGGACAAACCGTAAGGCTTAGACGTTCCCATATGGGAACCATGTTTTTTGTTTTGGTTGTTTTTTGGGTTTTTTTTTCCTTTTTTTTTTTTGTGTGTGTTTTTTTTTGTTTTTTTTTCTGGTGGGGAGGGGGGATTCTTTTTGTGTACTTTGCAAGCTAGAATTGTGGAAGGCCAGTCCCACTTTTAGCCTCCATACCTTGAATTCAAGGGCGTACCCAGAAGAGTTTTTTTAGCGGGCAGCGAATAGTTTCCAACCGCACAACTCCCAATCTGGCACAACATGTCTGCAGCTTCCGAGTAGCACAAACAGACGTACAGGGGCTTCCATGGTTTTGCAAAGAAATTAGAACTTTTTCTCACTTTTTTCCCCCTTCCTCATTCTTTTTGGTTATTGTTGGCCAGCAATTTAAATGAACAAAGGAGGAGGAAGAAACAGGAGGAGGTAGCAATGTCGAGGATAAGCGTCATGTTGGCGAGAGGTATTTTTTTTAACCTTCAGACATTATTGATGAATGTAGAAATTACTGCATGAGGTACATTGAGATAGGAGTGGAAAACACTCTGCGTGTGTGACTTCTTTAAAAGGAGAAGCAGATTGTCATATACACAAAGGAAAACACTGGCACGCTGGAGGACATAGTCACCAGTGATAACTGCAGAAAAAAAAAAACAATGTAAAACATTGTAAATAAAAAGTAACCTTGTTTAGCCCTTAGGTGACTTTTTCATTTTCTGGGCAAGTTACAATTTTAATTTGGTTTTGTGATAGTCCTTGATGAACATATCAAGTTTCGTCATTGTTAGTATCTCCATTTTTGTGAAAAGGAAAGAACTGTCCTGGACAGCCTGTATTTTAGAATTGGTTTTCTCTTGAGGTAGTTGTTTTATTTTTGTGATAGTTGGTAGATTACTTCCAATACTGTTACCAGCATGGTCTCCAAAATTAAAGTCAGCATGGCCAAAACTGGCTGAGTGATAGCAGCTTAGGATATTTTTGCCCTTTCTCATAAGTGTGTCTGTGCAGTGTAAATTCATATTTTTAAGGGGGGGGTGAGCAGTGTTCTTTGCTTTTTCTGTATTCCCACTGCAAGGACAGGAAGTCTGCAACTACCGTCAAAAGAAACCAGAATTAGTAGGAATACAGTTATTATGCTTTTGTCTTTTATTAGACGAAAAAAGATGTTTGGCACCAACATAGTGAGATGGAGCGTGCCCATTTCTACAAAGCATTGAAAACATATTACCAGAAAAATAACTGATGTGTGTGAAAATACAACACATATTTAGATATTTGAGTGAAAACATGCTGAAAGACAGAGATTAAACTCTACCTTTAAGAGCCAGCCTGCCCAGCAAGGGCTCCCGAAACAGAGCCAGAGGGAAGCAGCTCAGATGGTGAAGGGATTCAGAATTTGGTGCAGAAGGGGCATGAGCACAGAAGGAATAAGCAGACTGAATATTGATGTATCAAAAGTCCTAGAAATTATTCCCGTTTTGCAAACTCTTGTTGGGGAAAAGTCCAAGTTATATTGAGAATGCTTAAATGAGCAGCATTAAGATTAATTTGGACTCAGAGTCACCAATTAGAAAACCTCTCTCTTGTAAACACCAACCTTTTAATTAGACAATCTTGCCTTTTTGTTTTCTAACATCAACAAAATGGATACATTAGTGCCATATGAAGCTGCCTTAGGAGGATTAGCTAAAGGAAACTGCATATTGAACTTCACCTTTTAATTAACTTTTAATGAATTGCTCTCACAGTAGAAAGCAGTCACAGAGGGACTCAAAGATTCAGGAGTTACCTAAGGTCTATAACAGTTTTAAGGCAGGCGAAAAAGAGACCGATTTCATTGCTCTGCATCTATTTCAGTTTCACTCATAGCCTGGGCTGCAGAGTCATTGTGGGATATTTGAAAGGAAGAAAAGCTGAAAAAAAAAAAAAAGTTAGATGTGTAACTAATTATATAAACATGTCATCTTTGTTTTTGTCAGTGTTGGTTACTGGGAAGCATATTTTCCTTATTTAGTGTTGCCTTTGTGCAGTTATATTAAGCCAAAGGAAAAAAAAAGGAAGGAGAAGCAGGGAGGAAAAGGGCTGGCGGGATGCTCCGGCTGCCGGTGGCAGCCCAGCCCAGCCGTCCCCACAGCGATGGCATTCCCTGAGCACAGCCATCGGGTGGAGGTGAGGATCTCTAGCAGGGGCGAGTAATCGCACTTGGCATTCACTGTCAGGAAGACAACTTTGGTACCGAGCCTAGAGATCATTAGGAATGAAACATCAAATGCTGGAAAACAAATGGAGGCTTAATCTTCAATGAAAGAGAACATCAGCAAAACGCGGCTTTCATGGGTTTGGGTACCTGACGTGCTGGGAATTGGCAGATTTTTACCTGTGCTGCATTCCCCATCCCTTGGACCCGTGGCGCTCTGAAGCTGCCGTAAAAGGCAGAAAATCTCTCCTGCTGTGTAAGGAGAAAGCAGGCGGCAGGGCCAAATTTGGCACAAATCCATGCACATCCAGCTTTGCTTGAAATCAGAGGTAGATCTAGATGCACATCAGAGGCAGGGTTTGGCCCACTGCTTTTAATTTAAGGGGCCTTGATGGGAATGTACTCCCTGCATCCCACAGACTGTACATCCAACACCCCAGGGCTCTGCGGGGCTGGGGCCACCCTCTCACCACCTGCACCCCACATCTCTGGCAAGCAGCTGGGCAGTGTGGAGTCACACTGCCACTATGAGAACCAGTTCAGTGTGGTCAAATCAGAAGAGAGCAAACTCGCAGGAAATGGTGGTGTTCCTGAAAACCCTCCCGGTTCTGGGGGACCCTTCCCTTTGCTGTTTGCCTGCCCTCCTCTAGTTGCTTTGTGTAAACATTTGCTCACACACATTCTTGTCAGCAAAATAGCCTTTCTTACTGCAAACTTCCGTGTTAGCAGCCAAGACAAAGGCATCTGCGAGCAAACTGAAATATTCATTGTTGTCTTTTGCTTGGCTGAGTGTTCGCCTTCCAACATTTGTCTTTGTGACACTCAGGGACTGCTCTGAGCTGTGGGATGTCCTTCTGCAGCCCACCCCAGGCTGGGCGATGCCCACCAGGGGGACCTCCTACCCAGCCGCTCAGCCACTGCCTTGGCAGCAGGCACCCAAGCTGCCCCATTTTGGGGTCCCCTGGCAAGCTCACACACACGACATTAGGCTGGCTGCTGCAGTTGGCAGCTGTGTCCTGACTCCCTTCACCCACCACAGCCAGACCACCTGAGTTTGGCAAGTGGGACCTCAAGGAAGGGTTGGCGACCCTTCTGCATGGGCTGCCCAGGAATTCAGTGCATGCTGGGGTGCATGCCAGGCCCTTGCAGAGGGGTTCCCCTGAGCCCCACCAGTGCCAGCGGGTTTTACATCCTGGCAGGGATAGCTGGGGATGGAGGCACGCTGGGTCTCTGCAAGCCCTGTGGCTCTCTGATGACTGGACCCTCATGTCCTCCTGCTCCTCATCCTCATCTCCTTGTTTATGGGGTTAGAGCTTTGGTTATGGGAGTTGCTTTATCTGGAGCTGCAGGTATTTATGGGCTCTGCCTAAATAGCCAGCAAGTTTGTGACCCGACTAAACACCCATGTCAACTCTGCAAGGGACTTGGCACCCAGGGTGATGCTGGGATATTTTGTTTTCGCTACAAATCCACTTGCTGTGAAGGGCTCTCGTCCCATCTTAATTGTTCATTTCATCCCTCTTGTCCCCAGGTGGGGCTCCTCATTCACTCATTGAAGATTTTATAAGCTATTAATTATACATTGATTCCGTTAAGCTCATGATCCCTGTCGCATTATCAGCTTTCTAGGGAGACTGCACATGACATGCTGTGAAGGCAGATGACAGGCTGGGTGAGACACGATGGAGATGTAGCTCTGAGAGAGGTGCCTCCATGCCTTTGCAATGCCCATCCCACTCCCCAAATCCTTGGGACGCTCTTCCAACCAAGCAGTCACTCAACCAGAACCAGGCCCACACGACTGACATTTCCACGTCTCGCAAATAATCACACATAATCAGATCAGGAGCAATATAGATGAGCAGTTTGCAGTCCTTGGCTGAATATCCTACATTATTCAAAAAAACATGCAAGAAGGAATATATTCAGAGAAGACAAGGTTGCTCATAAACAAGTCACAAGTAGAGAAAAAGCCTGTATTTGTCAGATAATTTATCCTCCATGAATAATTCAACCAAGTCTAATAATAATTATTTATTATTTATATGATACACACTGACATAGGTGTACACGGTGCCTCAATAAAAGTAATTAAAATAATATTGCATGTACTTATTGGATTAATGGAATAAGCACAAAATATACTTTTTCTGCTTAGTGTGTTACAGAAATGATCTTTGCAACACATAAAGAGCTAAGAAGTGTTTATCCAAAATTTTAGATGGGTTCTCTATGGCTCTCAATGGTGTAAAATGGCTTTAAATAATTAAAAAAATACATCCCTTGACTCAGCCTAGATATCAGTTCTGATATTTGTCTCTTTTAAGTGAGTTCAGACAGAACTGCTCAAATGATAGTCCGTCTTTCCATGGGTTACATATTTTAATCACAATGATGTGGCAGCTAATGATAAAGACATATATTAGATCTGACTTTACAAATTCTTCATGCAGGATCCAGTATTCATTTTGCTTAAAACAGAGAAGAAATAGTATGGTTTCAAAATGGAGGTTTAATAGGAACTAAAATACGAAGATTTTGATTTAGAAAATCAAATTAAAAAAAAAAAGAAACTTGAACTTCCAGTGCACAATTGTTTAAAAATCATGCAAAGTGTGTCTAGAAAAAGGTTTACCCCAATCTTTAATCAAGCAATCTGTATCCCTTTATGAAAAAAAACACTTGGATATTTTTTTTTCTCCCTGAAAGAGTCTGAATATTATGCTGGGGTTTGCAGAGAAGCAAAATGACACACGACCTGAAAAGGTCCTCGGAATTTGCTTCCACGGCATAGCCCAAGCCATGCTTTGAGAGATGCCCTGGATATTTCAGGGAAAGAATGCCTATTAACTGTTTTCAGGGCCTGATGCATTTCACCTAAAAATGTGCTGGCAATATGCTGTCAAGCAGATCAGCTACATATTGTTTTTCCTGCTTCGCCAAGCATTTGTACGGTCCCAGAATTTCCAAAGTAAGAATAGTTCTTATAAAAAGCATGGTTTATTTGTAAGTACGGTACTTTGCATAATGACCTCTGCAAAATGCACAATCCCTAGCAGTATGCCTGGCAGGAGGAGTCCTAGCTTATCCTCTCGCTCCGCAGAGCTCTGAAGCTTGTGCTTGCTTTCAGAATGAGAACAGGATGAGAACAGGCACATTTAAGTCGGTGAGATAACTCATGCGCTTAACATTTAAAACATGCTTACACACTGTAGTGAATCAGCCTTGGCAATAAAATATACCCACAGCAACTGTTAAAGAATTCCTTAACCTAACTTCCAAAAGAAAAATTGATTGCACAGTGTCGATTTTTTGGTTTTGTTGTTGGTTTTGTTTGGTTGGTTTTTAACTCGTTTAGTAAGAAATATCTACTTTTTTTTTTTTTTTTTTTTTTTTTTTAATCCTTGCATTTTTCAGCTTGGCTTTGGGATGTTAAAAAAGTGACAACAAACCCACAAATGTTTAGCTCTTATTAATTATGGGGAGGGAAAATTTAATTTCCTGACTGCACTTCCCGTGTACACACGAGCCCCAGGAGTTTGTGGCAATCTCCGCTGCTGCTCAGGGGAAGCTGTTAGCTGAGCACACAGCACCAGCGCAGATCTGCCAGCCAGGGAGCTGCAAGAGCAATATTAGAGGCTGGCTGAGGCAGCTTTTATAGCTAAAAATCCTACAGGCACAAAGCGTAGGGGTTTATTTAATTTGTTCTCAAGAAATTAGGACGGGATGAATTTCCAGGAATCAAGGAAACACGAGGCTGTGAAAGTTGCAGTCCCTATGGGGACGGGGAACCCTCTGGTCGGTGAAGACATCAGCTGTGTTTCAAAAGCCCCAAGTTTGCTGCTGAGCTTCTCAAGGCTCATGAGGAACGTGCTGGCTGGGGCCTGCCAGGAAGGGTGGTAGGTGACGACAGGTTCAGTGTGAATTTTCCTCCTTCTGTCTTATATCTTCTATTTTCTTAGTGATGTGTAACCTACAATGTGAAAACTGCTTCTGAAATTGATTGTTAACCTGCATTTAACTTGCTCGTGTTCACATTGCTTTTTAACAAACTTACATTCAACTACATTAGAAAAGATGCAGTGCTGTCAAGTAAAATGATTTTAAATCCAGCTGGTGGCACTGGTGCAAATCTTAGGCATATGTAAACTGGTTTAAACCTCACTTAAATTAGTTTACCGTGATTTGGTAATTTACCAGTTTCAGATAAACCTAAATAAATCCCACTCTGGGGCCTTAGGTCCTTGGGCAGCTCTTCACCCACAGTGACTGGGACTTTCAGTTGTGCTTTGTAAACTCCACAGATTCTCCAGATGAAATAGTTCCCTTTTATATTTGCCCTCTTTGTTACTCACACTGTCTGTGGTACTTGGACTTCCAAGCAAGCAGGGTTTAAAACTATTCCTTGTCACTACAATACTGATCCCCAATGAGAATTTTACAAGACTAAATTTAAAAAAATAAAAGCTTGTGAAGGCTTGCAAATTCTTATGTTTGGTTTACAAAAAAAAATGAAGGAGGGCTGGATGAATTGGGCAAAGCCAAGATGCTAGAAGGAACAGAAATGGGAAGGGGAAAGGGAAGAGGAAGGGAAAAAGAGAGAGGGAGGGAGGGAAGAAAGGAGGGAAAAAAGTCCATCCTCCTGTTACTGAAATACCAGGGAATTAAAGAATCTACCCAAGAGAATATCTGCAAAACTTATTGTTCTTTTATTGTTTGTTGGAAATGCCACTCAGAATAATGGTTACTTTTCTATTGAGAGGTCTTCTACATTTGATCCATTTCTTGCATCACTGTATCTAACTTTTTAAATAGATTTTGAAGTACTTATTTCAGTTTGCAAAACATCGTCTATCACAGTTCTTCACTTAAAAATTGTTCATATCAAGGAAATGAAAATTTTCTCCGTATTTTTTACTGGAAATAGGCATGCCACCATCATGGGAATGATATTGACACAAATTGTTTATTGTCAGGTACAACTTCAGCAGAAATGACATGAATTGGCTCATTTAAAAGGAAAAAAAAATTCCCCGTCCACTGCAGAGTCACCATTATCCTAAGACTGGGGATGGGAATCTTTTAAAAATTATTCCAGGACTATGGAATAATTTTCAAAAATTATTTTAAAAATTATTCCAGGACTAAGTGGGACTATGTAAAGTTTAGGATGTATATATCTTATCCTGAAGAAAAATAAACTAGTCTACAGAAATGAAGGAACAGCTTACTTCTGTTACAGTTGGACCCTTCCATTGCTGTTGAAGTTAATGTAAATGATAATGATCCGATGAATAAATGTTAGCTTTTCTTTTTTTTCTTTCTTTCTTCTTAATTTTTGGATACACAACATTCTGCAGTCGAAACACAGATCCCCTTAGGACTCAGGCTGGTTTACAGTGTGCCTATGGAGATCCCTCAGAAATAACTTCCATGAACTCCCAACAGCAGGTAGTCCATGCTACTGATCCCACCAACTCATTCTTGCAATTTCCTGGCAAAATTCTCCCTCATCTGTGACTCACACCACACCTGCAGGTGAGAATTTTATAGAGGAGCTTTCAGGCAAGTGGGTGAGGTAGAAAATAAGAGCAAGATTGTAAGTGCCACCTTTTCTGAGCTGCTGCATCTGCTTGTCCTCCACCTGTAGGCTTGGGACAGACAGCAACTTGGCCCCTGATGGACAGCCTGAGATCATTAGGAAGCTGACACTGAAAATGTACTGTTTGCTCTCAGCATAATTTGGTTTGGGCTCTACTGGCACCCAAGAATCCTCCAAACACATAGATCACCATGAGATCTGCACATCAGCTTTAAACGTCTCCTCTGCTCATCTTGCACAATGTATTACCCTTCTCCAGAAAGGGTGGGCCTTCTGCTTGATATGTCCAGTGTGGGGAAGAGATGCCCTAAAATCATGAAGATCCCTGGTACTACACAGGAATACACTTGCAAGAAATCAAAGGGCGAAAACACTCCTACATTCAAATTGATGCCAACCTGTCCTGGAACAACTTGCTGTTTTTAGCTTCTGCACAGAGGGAGACTCTAGGGAAGGTCTGGATGAACATGTATTTTCACACCTACCGGTTGAACATGGTGCCAGCACCAAATCTGGTTGTGAGGGGCAGGACACCCCACATGTACTGTGGAAGGTGGACACTAAGAATGACATCTCCATCTCCCCACTGGCTCCCCAGGTGTAGATGGGTCTTTGGAGACACCCCAAAGGTGCTCCAGGGTTTTGGAAACAAGAAGGACGTGGACAAGAGCCCAGTGACACTGGGCTTGCTCACAGCGTGGAAGAAGGGGGGACAGAAGAACCCCAGAAAAAACCCGGAGGTAGTGGGGGTGGGTGGGTGTTGGTGTTGCTGCTGGGTTGGCAGCAACCGCTTGCAATGGGGAGGCCCCTCCTTGTGGACAGTCACCCCATGCCTTGGCTGGGCCCCCACTGCAGCCACCTCAGGGATGGGTGGACATATGAGGGGAAGTGACCTGAAAAACCACTGCTGGTGGGAAGGGCTGACCTTCGTGTGCCCACATAGCATGTCCTCCGGCGCGGCTGCCACCCTCAGTGAGGATTTGCATGCGCCAGTCTTAGGTTTGGCTTATGTTTTTTTTTTTTTCCCATGGAGTTGCTGAAGTCCCGTTGGAATATTAAAAGCCACATCATGGTGCTATACATATTAATGTGCGAGGATTTTTTTCTATTGTCTGTACCTCTCAGTCTAAGTCTGACTGACAGCCTTATCTATGATATCCAAGCCTTAGGATGGTCTGATTTTTAGATAGGTCACTCTTCTTCCTCTTCAGCATCATCTTTTTTTTTTCCATTTTCTTTGCTTTGCATTACTGAATGTCCAGTTTTAGTGACTTTTACTTTATACAGTGTAGAGCTGACAAATTGTACTTGTTGTCTTGGCTATTAAATGTTTATATTTCCTAGATGCTAAAGTCGGAATACATTTGATTGATGCAAAAGCCAGAAATGTTGATATTTTAGATAGATGGATTTGACACAATGGAAAAGACATATGGCTTTTAATTTTAGTACTTAATATCTCTATCATTTCAACCTAAGGTCAACATACTAGTTAACATTTTTTTTCTAGTAAAATGTACTGTCACTGAAATGTACAAAAATGGAATTTTTTTTTTGTATTTTCTTCTTGGTTTTTTTTATACTATGACACTGTGCAAATCTCTTTCCCTCACCTACAGAGGGGTTATTGTTGGAGTAGTTTTCTTTTTTGATAGTCAAAACAAATAAATAGGACCAAAACCATGCATAAGAGAAAAAAAAGCCTGTTTGGTGTTTGATTTTTTTTTTCCCCTCTCCCCTAGTAGCCATGTTTGTAGCCATATTTATTTTAAGTAGCCTTGGGCAAAAAGTTATGTGCCTCATTAATCTAAATCAACCTTGCAGGATTTTTATGGCAACTGTTGTTGCTGTTGCCACATTATGTATGCTTTTTCCTTTTGTTCTTCAATATAGTGCTTATGAAGCTAAGGAACAATTGTCACTTCCTATTATGTGAACTAAATGTACAAGAATTGATGGGGCTTTCTACCTAATGTTGTTAGCCTGAACCTGGTTTGTTTATTTAATGAACAAAATGTCACAGTGTATCTGCATCCTCCTGACATCTGAAACAGTGGCAGCTGCTGGTGGCAGATTTCCTGAAACTGGGGTGCAGAATTAACCAATTCAATTTGCATGTTATCCAAAAAAAGCGAGGTGGGGGGGGGGAGGAGAGAGAGAGAGAGAAGACTCCCTTTTGAAAACATTCTTTTAAAAAGCACGTATTTTGTGCACAGATGTCCTGAGGACTATTGTATTGTGGGGGGCGGGGAGGAGCTGGTATAATCCTGACACATAACCTACTTCAGGGCGAGTAGATTTAGAGAAGTTCATTGAGATTCAGGGTTTAAATATGATACCATTACCAGATAGATGCCGGGCTGGTAAATAAAAACTGGTACCTACAGTAGCATTTTAAAAACCAGGTTTCAGTTTTGCTTCCATCCTCCTACAATGGGCTCTGTTAAAAAGGAGTTGCTGATTTTGCAGCCATGGCACCTAAATAAAAGATACATTTTATGCCTTTTCTAAGTTGGAATTTGTAGCCATAAAAAAAAATGGTGATAATGAACTCTTTAGAAAGTGACAAAATCTGTGGGAATTACTGAAGATGTTCACACACTGCAACTGCTAATCCTAATAATAATAATTGCTAAATCACAGTGCTCTGACATAAGCAACCAGAAGCTACAGCCACCTTTTTAGCTTGGAGTGGTTGATGGCGCATAATGTTTACTGGGCACCGGAAGTTTTCAAATCAAGGTAAAACCTCCTCAAAATTTGTCTGGTTTTAACTGCTCAGTGGGAAGGCAATGCTGAGTCTCCACAGGCTCCAATCAAAGGAAGAGCAAAGGCAACTGCTCTGGTTCCTTGTTTAGGGTGTTATGCGCGTCCCTCATTGTGGCCAATGCTACCGCCACGCTTCATATGCAAAGAGGAGAAAACACAATCTTTGGGTATATTACATGACAGTACAGGGATCTGAACTACTTGGTAAAAGGCCCAGTTATGAGTATGTCTGGCAATTAAAAATAATTGGGAAGCAGGTTTGCCACTAACTCTTCCAAGAATGCCAGTTATGATATAATGATGTTTCATTAGACATGCTGAAAGCTGTGAGCTCCGTATGGCAATGGCAATTAGGAAGGATCATAAAGAAGAAAAAAAAAGAAGAAGAAGAAACATTAAAAATATCCCAGCTAAGATTAGCATAGCATTTAATGGCCACTTCATTAGCTAATTGATTTCTTATTAGTTACAGGGAAAAGCCCAGTTAGGGGCTCTGCACAGCTAATTAACAGCATTTACACAATTAGTCAGTTGCTCATTTTGTAACCAAACATTCTTGGAATCAACTGTGGCTCTGATGCTCTGGGCCATTTGATTAATTTTATTTTATTTTTTTGCTAATATTGGCTTAACCTTCAAATAAAAAATTCATTCCCTAGGGTTCCACCATATTTAATCACAACATTATACAAACAGAAAAAAAAAAAAAGCTACGTCACATAGTCTTAGGACATTAAAAGGTTCCTCTTTCTTTTATTTGCAAGTTGTTTTATTTGCCCCATGAAGTCAATAGCATTCAATAAGCAAAATCGTCCATCTTCTCTCCCGACAGTTGAGATTTTTGCCCATCAAACATTATTATTATTTTACAATTGGCAAATGGAACAATGTAGGTTTGACCACAACATATTTTTTTGCTTACGAATTGGGAGAAGTATGCAGGAGGTCTGGCCGAGATATTTATTTCTAATGCAGTTGCTTCCTACTGCAGAAGAAATGTGTTTAGTAGAAAACTTGCCATTTAATAAAATGCATGTTTTCACATTAGCTGATACCTGGAATTAAGGCTGAATGGGAAAATTGGATGATGTTATAAGGGTCAGAAAGGGACAGGCTGGATTTATGTGACACTTTGTTAGCGACTCCGAGAAAATTGACGACCGAGAACATAATAAATAACCATAATAGCATTTAATAAAACAAACAAAAAGAAACTTGTCTGTTCATTTTCAGTTTATGGCAGCACTCCATAATCTCATAGCAACCAATTATTATTCTGGCGAAAACCGACGTCCCTTTCGCTCCCTAGACTCCTGTGCACCAAGAGGAGCCAAACTCTGATCTCGCTGTAGGCAGTAATGATATGCCCCCGATACAGGAGCTCTCCTGTGAGACGGCAGCCTTTTAGCATTGATGCATATAGGCTGTTAGCACTGTAAGAAGACATTGCATATGTGAGCAGAAGGTCAATGTTTTCACTTGCCAGTTTTCATCGGCACACTGGGATTCTGTATGAAATTACCATACGCTAATTAAATCAAACCAAAACCTCATTATGATCGATCAGGTGAGAGATGATACCAGATCATCAATATATTAATTGTCATACTTCGTTTTTCTCTCGCTTCATGTCTCTTTTTTTTTTTCTCTTCAATGTTTCCTCACAATAAGTGCAAAATGGGAAATTATTTTCATTTACCATTACTGTATTAATTGCAGCTAATGGAAAAACACTCTCTCAGATGCATAATGGCAATTATTCCACTTCTCCTTCCCTTTTTTTTTTTTCTTCTTTTAATGTGAATTTATTCTGTAAGTGTATTTTCAAACAGTGAACTATAATGGATGGTCATTTCTGTGTTCTGTTCTTTTTTTTTTTAATTGTATACATAGATAATATCTTTTGTTTCCTCCCACATTGTTTCTTTTTTTGTTGATAATGCACATCTTGCTGAGTTGCTTCAAAGGATTGTGTGAATCAAGAAAACCTCCAAATTACCTCATTTTAAAGTGGCATATTGGCAATTTGGGACTATTTTTTTTTTTTTCTCCTGAGGAAATCTACCATAACTGATAGCTCTTTCTAAACTCTGAGCAACATCTACAGCACTCATGCTGAGCTTCTTTGTGCTCCTATTAAATACAGCAGAAAAGACATGGATCTGTGAGGCTTTTCCAGATTCCAGATTACTGAATCAGTTGAAGTGAGCCCTTAGGTGTCTGTGGGGTTCTGACATTAACCTCTACAGGCTCAGACAGTGCATCAAAAGGAGAGGAGGGACTAGAAACCAGTAGCCTTGGTTCCAACTCTTATTCTCCAGCTTCTGCTGGAGATAGGTTTCTATTGTGTTCATTCAATTCTTGTACAGTTTCCTTCTCTGGGTTACCTGGATGTCTAGATGTGTAGCAGCTACCCATGTATTTCAAATGAGGACAAAATGTAGTATGTAACTTTTGCAGCTGACATCTATTCTTCTCTTGCTTCTCCTTTGCAGGTGCAAATGCTACCCACTTCTCTCCTCCTTTCCACTTCAGTCAATGAGCAAAATCTTCTCAAGGTCTACCAGCTAGAAAAGAAGATGAAACAAAATCAGTTTCTGAAATTCTTCCCTGCCACCAGGATAACTATCCTGTAGGCAGCTTCCCCTACATGTGCTTGTGCAGGATTCAGGCAACAGAAGCTGCATAGCAACACCTGACTGATGCCACTTTTCTTGTCTAAAATGCAAAGGAAAAAAAAATCATTGCTCTTCCTCTTTTAGTCCATTCCTGAAAGGAACAAAGATATTTCCTCTGCCAATGATGGCTTACAAACCAGTCTCTTACATGATGTCTGTTGAGGTGTCTTCCCCCACTCAATAGCTCTCCACTGGGACACTGTAAGTAAAGTAGAAGCAACTTGTCTGAATTTCAGTTTCATATGGTAATTTTGTTAGCTGCATCGCCCAGCAGTTTCTTGTTGCTTTCATTTTACTGGGTTTGAAACATTCAACCGCTTAGGGATAAACATTTTTTTTTTTTTTTCCAGTTCCAAAAAAATGCAAAAAAGTCCTTGTAGTTATCTGGTCAAACTAAGTTCCGCCCCCCATTTGTTTTCCTAAGGCCTGACTTATTTTCCAGGGTCTGGAGTGTGTTTCTGTTGCCTGGACTGGACACAGAAACAGACATTTAATAGTGGTGTCTGGGCTGCTGCTCTTATGATACCCTGTGCAGCTCTATCCCATTGCCCAAGTGCAGAGATGGCAGCTCGTTTTGGTATTTGAGTAACACAGATATTAAGGAGTGCAATTTGACCATTTTATAGGGAACTTAGGAAATTAAAGTTATATTTTTGGCTCTGTCATGTAAAGTGTAGGAAATCCCATAGGTTCACCTTGCCTCAGTTTCTCCATTTGTAAAATTATTAAGTTGAAACCCTGAATAGACTGCCTTAGAAAAGGCAGGTGAAAGTGTGCACAAGACACAGGTCTTACAGAATTGCTGTCAGTCTCTGTGTGAGAGCATCCAAACCCCTATGGCTGTGGGCTGGTGCACACCGGCTTTGAAGGACACGGTTCTGGAAGCTTGGAGGGTTGGCTCTGGTCACGCAATAATATTTGTCATTGCTAGTAGAGGTCAGCAAGCCATCTTAATGAGTTAAACTCTGATTATTTTTGTCCCAGTAATAGCTATGGTTACTCTTCAAACAGCTGGAGGAGGAAAAGGTCTTTCTTTTTTTCCCCAATATATTTTTGTTGAGGATTTAACATTATTTGGGGAAGAACCACTTTCATGGTTTCACTTCCTGGAGCCTCCTCCTGTCCCAGTCCTCATTCCCTATTTAAAAAGAGACAGAGCAGCAGTTTTTAATGACTAAAGGGATCTGTATGTGTGTGTGAGGAGTAGGGTCTGTCAGTCGCAAGGCTGCAAATTCCCCCCTTCTCTGCTCTGCAGCTGGCTATGCTGTGCAGTTTCTGCAAAGAAATTACTAAGCACAATCGGAAAGGTGAAACAACATTATTATGGTCATCTCATTGAATCCTATAGAAAAAGTCCTGTTGGGAGAAAGAATTAGCCACTCCACAGACCCCCTGAAATTGTCAAAACTGGGAAACTAGTACCCACTCCAAAAACCAAAGAAAGAAGTCCAAACTCAGTAACATGAAACACTAACATCTCAATTGCAGGATAAAACAGAGGATGGACAAGATATGCATAAACTATTTCTGGACCACATAAAATATACAGATTCAACAAATGATGTATTAAAACTGACAGCACAAATATATGCTGACTTCCCTTCCAATGCCTCTCTTACCACACTGTCTCTCCCTGTAATACTTTCCTTCACTCTACTGATATAATCAATGTATGGGAAAAAAAATAAAAATAACAAAACAGAGAGGACAAAAAAAATCTGGGATTCAACTCTGCTTGACAGACAAGTCAATGACAACCAGCAAAGCCCAGAAATTCTCAGAGTGGCACATAGAAACTGGTATGGAATGATGCTAAATGGATAAATAACAGAATGAAAAAAAAATGTGGAATAATGATCTTAGGGTACAGGCTGACTGTTGTGTAGGCGAACAAACAAGTAAGAAAACTTCTTGCACACTAAGTAAGGTCTCACTTGGATTTGCTGTGTTCCATATAAACTTACCAAGGATCGGCCATCACTCCAGTGTGATCTGTCAGGCTGCAAAACCAGCAGGATTTCAACCTTTTATCCTGCACAACCTGGGCCATAAAGCTGCCTGGACATACACAAACCTTTCTGCCTTTCTGCTGAATCAATCTCTTCTGCAACCCTGTGAGGAAAGTAAGGGAGTTGAGCCAATTTTCTAGCTGTGTTTGTCTGAACTTGCAGTATATATTTTAGGGAGGACTTGGGCTGCCTAAATCCTAGAGGGTAACGCAGCATCCCTGCATGTGATTTTCCCAGAGACCCTCACTGAAGAGCTGTGGATCCCTCTGGTGAGCAAACAGATAGGGAGCGTGCTTGGGAAGAAATGAGCTTGAGGCCCCTCATCTGCTCTTTGAAGACTCTCAGAAGCCCAGCGCCCAGCTGTATCAGCGGAGCCCTGGTTACCCCCCAAATGCTCATCTCCCTGGTCTAGCACAACAAGTGATGTAGACAACCTGAAACGGCAGTAGTTCTTGGTGGCCAGGGCATTGAGTCTTACCCTTCTACTTATGTGACATCAGAGGGCAGAAAACTTCATTTTAAAAAGAGCTAGGTTGGATTGAGGCTAGATAGGTTGGATGTCAGTGGAGGAGAATGCCAGGGAAGGTTCTTACCCCCTCAACCCTGCTGCCAGTGCCATGGCTGGCACTAGTGATCCAGGGCTACATGGTGTCCCACCAGTTGGCATCATCTCCAGAGACCGTGGACAGACTGAAGATACACCCAAAAGGTATTCAGAAGTAAGCTCACCTCTTGCTGGTGAGGCAAATGGTAGAGTGTTTTGGCTTGGGGGAATGCTTGCCTCTCTTGTGGAGAGAGGAGGAAAGGCAGGTTAACTAGTCTCAAAAGAAGTAATCAATAGCAGATGGAAACCAGTTTTCTGAGACACAGGCTACTTAGACTGGTCTGAAAGGTATTAAACTAAACAACAGCAAAAGGACATGGTGGCAAAGGAAAGAGAAAGCAGAAAAATCAAGATACCCAGAACAAAATTAATCAAGGTGCCAAAGACCTGAGGAAAAGTCTCTAATTGCCTTCAAGGATTGCAAGGAGCCTTTGCAATAAACAAAAGGAATGGGACTTGCTCACTGACTAGTGCACACACACTCCACCTGGTATTGTAAGCTACCACAAAGAAAATTGGCATGACTGGAAGGTTAAAATCAGTTGTACAAAATGCTTTTTTCAAAGACTGATCAAATTAGTATAAAAGGACAGAGAATGGCAGTCTACATTGCAAGTGCCATCAGCTGTCTCTGAATCACTGCCAAGTGCTCTTAAATTCTTATGAGCTGATGTTCCAAAACAGAGAGCAGAAGATGAGTGGTTACAGGTACCTATTGCTGTGACCAAATCACACTAGAGAACAGAATGGCTGGCTGCTTAAACACCCATCTATCAGGTGTAGAAAAAGAAAAACTGTGCTATCATGGAGGATTTCAGTCCAAATGACATGTGTTGGAAGTTTCGTGCTGCCAAGTATTAAAATACCCTTGGAATTTTGCAAAATTATAGGTGACAGTTTTCTAGCTCAGAAAGGATGGCAAACAACATAGGACGATTCTGAACTGGACCTCATCTTGACAGACAGATAGAAGCTGAGCTGAGAACAAGAAGTCAGTGGTTGTTTAGGCTCAGATTAAATATATCTGTTTATGCAAACCATGTAAAATTCACATCCGTAATATATTTACTTATAGTTTTTAAGAGTCCAGTTTTACAAAACTCGAATGATTAAGATGTGAGATAGCTTGAAAGAACTGAAATGGTAAAATATGAAAGGTTGAACTCTTTAGAATGTTTTATAAATTATCCAAGAGCTAAAAATGTGAAATCAAGAAAGAAGGCTTAAAAACAATCAGGTGCATATGGGAAAACAAAGCATGTATAACAGTTAAAAAACAGTATAAAGAAAAAAGAAAAGTAGATAGTGGTAAGGATAAATTATGAAATCAAGAAAATTGATAAGGGAAGAAAAAAGGATGCGAAAGGAAAGCTATAGCCAGCAGAATGTAAGGTGGTGGAAGGAGTTTTTGAGTATCTAAAGAGCAAAAGGAATCTCAATGAAAATGTTGTTTCACTAAGTAGTTAGACATGGCAGAACAGTCGATAAAAGGCTGAAATATTCAATAAACCTTTCTATACCCTGACTGGAGGAAGAGAGTAGGAGAAAACAGATAGTGTATTTAAGTCATGCAATAATGATGAAATATGTCCCACTTCCACAGTGACTAAAGATGGTGTTAAATTACAGATACTAAAATAGGACCTTTTCAAATCATCATGTCCAAGAGTTTCAGGATGTGAGCTGAGAAACATATTGGATCATTAATGCTGAGTTTCTGTAAACTCTGGGAAACTGGAAGACTTCAGAAAAAAAAAGCCGATGTACCCATATTTAGGAAAAGCAGAAGAGACACCTCAATTAACTGAAATCAGCTGGGACCATCCCCTGACGGAGTAGCCTAATAGCAGATATAGGACCAAATTAATAATGATTTCAAGGAAGGAAATATAATAAATAGTTATTTACAGAAGAGTCTTGTCAGACTAGCTCAGTATAAATTTTAATATGATTACAACTTTGGTTCATAGAAGTAGTAGTATTTGCAATGTAATAAAATTCCAACATTATTGCATATGGGACCACACATCTTGAATAACAAATCAGAATGTTATAAAATCTATGTCCCACATTATATAGACTGAAAATGTATTCAATAGTGTGTCCAAGTACGACTGTAGACAGGAAACTTTCATCAAGAAAATGCATTCCTTGGATTTTGCTTTTCTTGCTGTTTTCCATTTTTAGCAATAATTTAAGGATCAAAGATGGAGTTCCTCACAGCTGAGACAATAATTTGGGGATAGGCACTGATACAAAGAGAAAATACTGGACCTGGTCAAATAAGTGTTTTGGGATGGCTGAATGTGAAATAACCATCTGGGAACGTGTGCAGTTGGCACTTCCAGAGGAGCTCTGCTTGGGGAAGCAGAAAATTTTTAAATGGTATTTGTGGTCAGGATGAAAATCGCCTAAGCACAAGCTCCCAGCACAGCACTACAGCCAGAAGGGTTAAATCAGTTCCTGCTGGTGTGAAAAAGAGGAATAGAGAGTGCAACTATTTCCACTGTTCTTGGTACTGGTCTGGGGTCCTATGTCCAGATCCAGTGCCTAAATTCAAGAAGGATGTGAAAAAAAATGCTGTGAGTTCAGAGAAGAGCTCTCAGAATAAATAAAGGATAACTAATAGGAAAAGATTTAAGTAACTTCCAAGAGAGAAGGTTAATGGTGACTTGATCGTAGCCTATAAGTACCTCCACAAGGAAAAGATGTAGGTAATACAGGGCTTTTCAGTCCGTCAGACAAAGGTACAGTGACTAATAAGACCAATGGCTGGATACTGAAATGAGGCAAATTCAGACCAAAGAAGAAGGTGCATATTCTTAACAGCAAGGATAATTAATCATTTGGAATGATTTACACAGGATTGTGCTGGATTCTCCATTAATGGTGATTTTTAAATAAAAAGGAAACACTTTTTAAAAGAGTTGGTCTGCTGCAAGCACAGCTTTTAATCTTGAATCATGCATTAGTACAGGGAAGTTCTAGGGCCTCAATTGTATTGGAAAGTAGTGAGACAATCACAACAGTCCGTCTTAGCTCCAAAATTGGTCAGTTTAGGAAATCTACATCAATCATAGGTGTATAAGCTTTTTTGTACAACACTTGGAGGATTTCATTTTGGTTTTGTGATGAAATTTGGTTTCCTACATATTCATGCTATTTCAGGTGTCAGGGTTTAAAAAAACACAGTGCAACAAAGGCAAACATAAGTATTTTCAAAAGTAAGAAAAGTCAGGATTAGTCACAGGATGAGGTTCTGTTTTAAAAACATAGCTATCAAGAGATGAAGCACTTGTTACAGCTTTTCATTTTACAATTTTATTAGCTCAAACCCCTTAGGAATTAATATTCCACATTGGCCTGATAAAAATTCATAGCAACAAAGTTAATAAAATGTCTCATCACCTGACAAATCTAGTAGGAAGTATTTTAAAAAATCTGTATTACAAAGTAATCCCCCAAGCCCTCGTGGCATAGTCAAAGAGTTAACTTTAAATAGTCAGAGGTAGTGAACTGTCATTCTCTGTGCCAAAAGATGACCTGATAGCCTCCAGAAGGAAGTCAGGAAAAAGCAGTAAAATGGTGGTTGAGAAATGGAATTACAAGAGAAGCTCCATGCCTCCAGTTCTCCAAATATATGCATTGTTATTTCCTATAAATCTCTTGGCTTTCACCAGTGCTTATTAGACCAAGTATCTCCTAATTTTAATGCTGTCACCAAAGACCAGATGCTACTGTCAGATCCATGTTATCTGTCTTCCGAATTTGCCTGAAGTTAAGTCTGTCCTCTCTTTTGGTGTTTGCATCCAAGCATCTTTACCATTCATGGCAGGTGACACCACATTCCAGCATGGGAATTGTTCCCTCCCTGCTCTGACGGGTATTTAGAGACTTGTGTGGTTGAGGTCTTTGTGGAAGAGACTTGGTCATGTGCTACAGCCAAAACTCTGTGTGCAGTGTAGGCCGAACTAGGATGACTGATCGCCTTTCAACAGGCACAGTGTTTTCTTTAAAGTAAATAAGTTGGTGTCTGATCTCTTTGGTCTCTGCCCACCAGCATACTCTTTCCAAAGAGGAAGTGGACCAGAATATTTTTGGATGTTTTCTGAAGAGGTGGCTAAGGAGCTCGATTCATGTTTTGAAGTCAGCTCTAAGTACTTTGAAAAAACTTTTAATGGAACACATTTTTAAAAAGAGGAGGAACATCTACACTTTCCAAATGTTCCTGTGAACCTGCACGCCCATATTTACATGTGCAAATCCTGCAGATTTGCAGTCACACTGAGTCACTCAGTGCATCACCAGCACCAGGCTGGTGGCACAGCTGTGCACCGCAGAGATCGGTTACATGAACGCCAATGGTACTTAAGTGTTTGTGTCTACCAAAACAAGCAGGCTTTAAAGAACACGGCTCCTTACATATTGCCTTCCATGTGGGACAACAAAGCACAGTGAACAGAGGTTTTATGACACGCTGATATTCAAAAGACTTTACTCTAGATGTGTTTGTATTTATAGCACCCTTCACTGGCAAGCGCTACTTTCCAGCTGGGGATGTGCTGTTCTTGCAGCTTGTGCACAGAGGAGGGTCCCAGTAATTTTCAGCCTGATCTGAAAATTCCTTCCTTACAAAAGCAGCATCTGTCTGAAGAATACTGAAGGATTTCAGCTCTAGTACTATGTATGAATTGGCTTTTTCCAAAGACCATTTGCCTTCATTCTGTGCTGCACTGCAGTGACTCATGTGTATCCAGTATTCTTTATTCTTTTTTTTTTTTTCTCCAATACACAAGTGATTGTGTAATTACCTTTACAACATCTGTGAGTAAAAAAAAAAAAAAAAAAAAAAAAGAAAAAATATACCAAGAAAATAATTGCAAATGGGAAATAATCATGAGCATGAGATCATCTCTATATCACTGCAGACTTTTATTAATGCTTGACTCAAAGGGATCATTTTCTCTACATTTCTTGGAATCCACTTCTTCATTTTCATGGACATTCTGGCAATATATTAAACATTTTCATGCATTTAATTCTAAAGCTTGCTATTTTCATTTTCCCCTTGATTTGTGACCCTTACGTAAACTAGAAGAGCAGATTCTTTTTACTTTCACCTCTGTACAGAGTGTCTTGGATGTCACCCCTGGGTCTATTAACTGAGGCTTGGCATAATTCTCAGCTGGTGCAGAGCATTGCTGCCGGCTGCCTCCCACATCTGCTTTGTCTTGGGTGGAAAGAAGAATAGGAAAAAGCACTTTGGGACAGGGTGGGGCACACCTGTACTTGGCTAGCCCTCAGCTGGCACAGGGTTTCTTGTAGTCTAAAGCCATCTGGTATACATTAGAGATGTCCTTCCTTGGGTTCAGGAGGGAATCTGTGTCAAGAGGTCTAGATTTTGTGTTATATTAAATTATATGATCTGATGGCTGATGGAAATCATCACAAGAAGAAGAGGGGGGGGGCAGAACGTGTCCTAGAGTAGCAATAAAGTGTTGATTTGTATCAGTTTGGGACGGCCACTTCAGTCTCGAGTCGTGAAATCATGGTAAAGCTATGAAGCTCAACTCATCGAGTGTTTATACCATATGAGGACATGTTTTGCCCATGCCACAATCTCAGAAAGGACATTAATTTATTTTTCCAATGAGGTGTTGAAATTTCTCCTTGTATATTTGGTATGTCTGTAGATAGAGCCACGCTCTCCTGATTTACAAGGCTTTGTCAACATATGAAAATCTGCTTTGCCACATAATCAAACACATTTGTTAGCAATTAGAAGGGATGAGGAATTCAGAGCTTTTCGATAGACAGGCGTACCATGCACTTTGGATCGTGGAGGAGATGGTGGTTTGATATCGGGGCCTGTGCTTCTCCACGAGGTCTCTGCTGACTCAAGCAGCCTTCTCAGCTTTGGATTATTCATCCCCAGACCCTCATCAAACAGCAAAGGGCCTCTCCAGCTGCCTTTGGAGATTCCTGGACCTCTCTGGCTTTACACACCCACTGCCATCCTTATTCCCCTCTACAGGAGGAAGGCCATGAGGGAACTGGGGAGGAGATGCCAGGGACCAGGTGTGTCTTGCCACAGCCATGGCCAGACTGCAGCAGAGTCCCCCTATCACAGGAACTAACCTTGCCATTGCCTGTGCTCAGCAATGTCTACAGCTTCTGCAAGGGCAGCTGTTTGCCACAAAAGATGTGGCTCATACTGGGTCCTCCTGTTGTACTCAAAGGACACAGGTTTTTCTGCTTCCTGAGCCCCTTCCTGCAGGGACAGACCTAAAAATGAGCAGTTTTTGAGATGCTGTAACAACACTGAAAACTAGGAGTTTTTTCTACTTAATTACTATGTCATTGGAATAGTTGAGAAGTGGTGGGCCAGCTCACGCATCTGGGCTAGCTGCAGTGGACGGGAACCAGCTCTCCAGGAGAGACCACCAGGAGAGATGAGGGAGAAGCGCCTTGCTGTCTCTGTGAAGGAGCAGCTGAGCTACAAGGAGCTCTTCAGTGGGATGGATGATGGGCTGGTGGAAAGGCTGTGGGTCCGGGGACAGGCCTGTAAGGGGGATATCATGATGGGAGGGTATTGCACACATCCAGTCAGGGTAAGTGAGTGGATGGAGCCTTCTTTGAAGCACCGGAGAAAGCCTCTGAAGCACAGACCCTAGTTCTCATGGAGGAGTTTAACGCCCTGACACCTGCTGGAAGGGCAGTGTGACAGGACACCAGCAGTCCAGGAGGCTTCAGGAGGGCATCATCTTGAAACAGATATGGGGTGGGCCAACCAGGTGTGACCCATAGTTGCATCTGCTGTTCACTGTCAAGGAAGAAGAGGTTGGGAATATAGGAATCAGCAATACCATTGGCTGTAGTCACCATGAAATGGTGGGGTATGAGATCTGAGGAGAAGAGAAGAAGGAGACTAGCAGAAGGCAGACCCTGAATTCTAGGAGAGCAGATTTCAGCATATTTAGGAAACTGGTAGGTGGGATCCCGAGGGAGGCAGCACTGATGGGCAAAGGAGCTCAAGTAAGCTGATGGGCCTGCAAGGACAGCATGGTCCAAACAAAAGAGCAGTGTGGCACTCATGAAGACAAGCAGAAGTATAAGGAGAATGTTTTGGGTAAGCAGAGAGCTCATGGTGGACCTCTGATGTAAAAAGGAATCATACAGGAGGTGGAAGCAGGGATGTACTACAAAAGAGGACTTTAGAAATATTGACCGGGCATCTAGGGATGGTGTCTACCTAGAGGTAATGCTTCTAGGTGACATCAGGAGTAATAGGAAGGGTTTCTATGGCTACATTGATAGTAAAAGGTTGAACAAGGAAAATGTGGGCCCATTGATGAACGGGAGGGGTGGATTAAATGACAGGGGACACAGACATGGCTGAGGTAGGGACCTTCTTTGTCTCTTTGCTGAATCTGACCCTTGTGCTACTATCTGTATGCTAATAAAATAGGTTGCTGTGAAGTACTCTGTCACATTCATGAATTGGTTTATTGTAAAGTTGTTCATGTTTACAATTTTTAAAAGTCTTATGTAGTCAGAACTGCAACATCTGGAAGTATGAGGACAAGAATAGGAAAAAAATAAAAATTTGTTGGTTTTATTTTTACTACCGTTCTCATTCTCTCAACACAGTTAATAGTAGGAGTGGACTTAAGTTTAAGTTGCATTTCTATACCAGTAGAAAAAACGCATGCACACAGGGGCTTCCCAGTGATCAATGTGAATCTCTCCTGCTCATGGAGATCTCTTTCCCACTGAAATGTTTCATTGGGGGCAGAACTCCTTTACACAACAGCACCTCATTATTTCTCTGCTGAGATCTAACCCTAAAGTCACAGGCAACCAAAACCCCACTGAATTCCTTAAACAGAGTTCAGTGTACTCCAGAGCAGGACCTGGATCTCTCAGGAATTGAAGTTGGCCTTCCTGAAAAGTTGGATACTGCTTTTCCCCTCTCTGAGCCTCTGACTTCTCCTACGCAAGCACTGAAGGATCTCAGTTCAAGTACTGTGGGCCAGTCCTGAAAAAATCAGAGTTATGCTCCAGGAAAACGTGAGATGCTTCTGTTCTGACTGCAGGGAATCATCTGCCCAGTCACTGCGCATCTGCGCACATCTCCTGGGCTTCACAGAACAACTGCATGGCATGTGTACTGGCCGTCTGGCTTTCTCCCCCAAGTGAGGGAGCTTCTCCATGGGACAACAGGGGCCCCAGGTCCAAGAAGTCAGGAAGTGAGTTACTGAGTTAAGGAGGAATTTGAAATGGAGAAGGGAAAAAAATTGGCAGGTAGGAAGAGGCCAGAGTGTTCCAGGTGTAAGGGACAGTGCGAGAGGCAATGCAGAAATGAGTGGGAGGGGAAGAAGTCTGAGAGGTCGGGAGCTGTGTAAGCTGCTTGCTTTGAATTCCCAGGGATGTGCCTTGCTTTTAAATCTCCCACTGCCTTTTTGAGGAGTGAGGTCACTTTCTCAGAAAATGTCCTAGGACTATGGCCCAACATGTGAAAATCCTGTTAAAATATACAGGCTTGCCACAGTAAGCCTGTAATTTTAACAGGTTGGTTGTTTTAACAAGACCTATTTCAAAGTGCAGACCTATTTTCTGAAATATGTTTTGGATTAGTGCGATAGAAATGTGTTGGTTTTATAGGTCAATTCTCTACTGTAAATTGCTTCTCACTTGTAATGAATTTTTATCCCCTAGCAGATTTAGTCTTTTAACTGGAATTCATTGGACAGACACACAAATAGTTCAGTCTCAAAATATAAGTTGCTTCATCATGTTAACAATAACAGTGGACCTAGCTGCGGTAGCTGGATCCTCAGCATCAGTGGGCTGGTTATTCATGCTTCATTGCCACCCCACCTCCAGTCCTGAGCCAAGTCAGTGGCCAGTAGAACCTTACGGCTGTTCTAAAATACAGTTATCTGGAAAAGTCCTCAGAGGAGGTGCTCTGCATTGGGAGATAGGAAGAATACCATTGTCCATGCCATTTTCTTCCCAATATAGCCATAGTCAGACCTTGTATATGCTGGGAACCTTCCCTTTGAACAGTGAGGTGGGCTCCCCACTCCACTGTTCATGGCAGCTCTGGGCTACAGGAACTGGGAGAAGCAAGCTTGAGGGAGCTTCATCCTCATTATTTAGCTCCGGGCTAACATGGTCATTGCTAATGTTTCCCAGGATGCAGGTGGATGGGGTTCTCCTCACCTACTTTGTATCACCTGCATGTGAGATGTCTGGTCTGGGCACATTGCCTGGGCTCCTGCTGCAGCAGGTACAGCAGCAAGGACCCCATGCAGGTGTCACCCTCCCCACCCACCACTGGCTCCTGACCTGAGGGGTGGAGTGGGTCCATCTCAGGTGGAGCTTTATCTTTCTTCCTTAGCTACCAAAAGGGTAGTTTTGCCTGGACATCCATCTTGAAGAAGCCTAATATTAGGAAATGAACGCAGTCAGCCAATAGCCCCTCGCTACCCTTTTTTGCCAGGGACAGAGTCATCTGCCATACAGTGGGTGGATTTCATGGCCATGACAGAAATGCACCTGGGAATCAGCTGAGGGACAATATTGTATAGACATGTGGTTCATAGACTCATCCTTTACCTCTCAAAAACTCCTGCAACACGTATGTTTTGAAACCGGTGTGTTGTATGCAAATACCTTTCAATTATGCCTTTAGTCTTCTACGTTCTGCTTGCTACATGTCATTAGTATTTTCCTGCAAATACAGGTACTCAGTGCAAGTGGAACGTTTTCATGGACTGGTGAATTTTTTTTCTAAGTCCAGAGACAGGAGACAGAAGATATTTACTAAATTAAGACAAAGCAAACAACCTCACCACCCCACAAAGATAAAGTGCTAGTTTCTGTTCCTTTGGAAGCAAAACATTTTAGCTTCCTATTAGGAAATTATGTTTTGAATGTTAGCTAATATTTTTTTAAGAGTGAAAGAAAAAAACAGCTTAAGAATCAGGGAAAAAGTTTTAATTACAGGTTAAATGAAGCATTCTGCACTCATGCAAAATAAACTTTTTGTTCTGGTTAGAAGACTTTTTTTGCCTTTTTTGTTTGTTTGGCCACTGAACAACAACAAAAAATTCAACTACGCCCTGTGCTTAAGCTCATATGTTTTTAATGCTAATGGCCACAAGAAAAAAAGCTCAATGTAAATAAGTTACATTTTCAAAATTAATGACATCTTCTAATTGAGTTTATCCAGGTAATAAAATCCATCTAATAAAATGTATCCATCAAATATAATTCTTCCAGTTCTATAAAAAATGTATGTTTCTTTGCCTGTATATCATCTGTGTGGAGATAATGAATACCTTGTGACATTGGGGTCACAGGTCAAATCCCAGACCTTATTACAAATCTAGGGAAAATTACTTTTTCACTGACCTATAGTACGACCTAATAGTCTAGGAGGAGTTAAAGGCCAATTGTTCATTCAGCATCACCAAATAATATATATATAAGTGTATATATATATTTAATAACACTGATGCAATGAAAACTTACTCCTGTAGATGTGGATTTACAGCACGTCCACAGGGATTTCTCATGCAGATCTCAAGATGTCAAAAAACAACATAACCGCAACACTCTGAAGTGCATGTTTGAAATGAATGATGACAGACCTTGGTGTGTGGGGTAGGGTTTTATTGTTCCTCCAGTGACTTGCCGTAGCCCCAGATAGAGCATATTTAACAACTCTAGATGACAAGCTTTTCTCACAGTTTTAAGGATGTGGGTTAATTGCGGCTACTTTTGCTGGCTATGAGGAGACAAGGTGTTCAATGGTGTCGCTCCATGCAGCAGCACTGCCAGTGCCAAAACCCTTCTGTGAGGTCCTAGCTCCCCGTTGCTGCAGCTTCTTCTGATGCCACAGTGTGTGGGACTGGGCTGCAAAACTGAGCCAGGGAAATGATCCAGGCCCTTAGAAAAGCCTTTGGGAAGGGGCACCTGGAGTTGTGTTTTCTTGCTCGGCTCTATAACACATCCCCTCACATGACTACACCGGGAGGGAAGGATGGCTGATGCACATAATGCCCAAGACTAGGACCAGGCAGCAGGGCTGGGGGAGTGATGTGGCCACTGAAGACCTTGTGACATCTTGAAATGACACCCTAAAAGATTACATCAGCCAAAGGTGTTAGCATGCCTAAGAGAGCAGTTTTAATGTGAAGAGGAGGCTGCTGCCTTTTCCGTGGCTGAAGATATTGTCCAGCACCAGTTATTATCAGGCCCTTCATAAGAGCCCCATGTGGTCAGAATGGGGGAGCCTTAAATAATCACACATGTTTTCCACATTCATTTGCTCCCTTTTTTCAAGGCTTAGACACGTTCTCAGCACACAGGTCATTCAAACGCGTCTTTCTCGGCAAACTTTTATCCCGATTCCCTTCCAGCCTGCTGCACAATAACATCTTCCATGTTTCCTTCAATGGCCATGTTGAACAGGATCCTGTGTGTTTGAGCTTGCCTTGATTTGCAGGTCTGCTGCCCTATAATGACTGACAAACAGGCCACAGATTACTTCCATTTTATGACTGGAGTTTAGGGAAATTGAACATCCTAATTAAGCACAGATGTAAGGTTAAAGTGTAGAACAATCTGGACTGGTTTTCATTTAAGCCCCTTTCTGATTCATTTGGTTCCATAAGAGAGTCACAATTAGAAAAAAATATTTTGTCAATGTTGAAAGACGTGATGTAGAACTGATTGGATTAAATCTGAGTTCATGTGAATTTTGGCAAATTCAATTAGGAGAGGCCCTTGCAAGTACTCTGTGGAAAACCTCCAATGGCTTTGCAAACTGTATTTGGATTTTCCAGTCCATAACGCTGCATGCGTTGACAGAGAGCCATCCCAGCATAATGTGAGAGCATTACAAACAAGTTTCTTTGCTTTGCAGGAGCCATAAGTTCAGACGCAGAGTGAAACTGCAAACCCAGGCTCATTTGAAGATTCCAGAACATGGAAAAGACCAGGTGAGTGCAAGTTAAGGGGCAACTTGAGGAAAGACCTCAGTAAACTGCTTCAAACAGCTTTTGGTGGTACAAGAGTCATAGGCTAAGTGGGAGAGCTTTCTGAAGGAGCGGTGGCTTTTTGTGCAATTGCTTGTCTCGTGACTGGACAAAAGTACCCTAATTTCTGCTTGCAATGTCCATGTGCCACCACCATGAAAAGCTTTTAATACCTGATATTAAAATGTCTTATGAAATGTTTCTGGGTCTGAAGATGGTGGGTCTGACCCTGCTACTTTGATAGTCATCTAGTTGTTCATGGCTTTGGTTCATAACCTTTTTGTGGGGAAAATACTTGCAGAAGTACCTGTGTCAAGCCAGATCTACTCGGTCGGGGGTGGGGGAAGATTGACTGAGTTTTGTTCAAATCTCTTCTCCCCAAGCAGACAGAAAGAAATACCTCCCTGTTAGACGTAATAAGACTGAAACAGTTTTCTTCTATTTTCTGACTTTGTTAAAGATAAAATCCAGCTCCTGACTTCCCCTATGCTACTCAGGAATGTGCATCAATTTTAATACTGGTAACATATGTTGTCAGTTTATATTATTTTTAATAATCTTTTGTTCTGTCTGTGCTGGCAAAGCACGATCACCAGGACTTCTTTGGCTTAATAACCGTTCTGTATGAACTAACAGACAAACAAGCACAGCTTTGTTTTCATAAAGCAGTTTTCCTTCCCTTAGAAATGCAATGTTTTATTATTGATGCAAAATGGATTTGCCTTTCTCGAGTCTCTCTCTCCTCTCTAGTCAGGCACTGGATAGTGCTGCAAATAAAAACAAAACAAAACAATAAAACCAGTACATTAAAATGGACCCCTGCAATACAGTTAAAATAGAAAGCAAGTAGAAGGCTTGGTGAAAGAACCGCAAAATTTGTTGGCCGTTTCCCATCTCTCCCCATGGTGAGGGACTGTCACATGTGCCTGAGGGGGGTAAAGTCCCTTTTTGCTGTGGCTTTCTGAGAAGCCTCTAGCTATGTTAGCTTTGCCTAAGTGCTTGAACTGATTTCAGAAACTTTAGAAACACTCGTTGCTTTTTGATTCAATTTACAGGGCGTCTTCTTTTCTTTTTCCTTTGTAAAATAAGGGGGGGTGGAGAAGTAATTTCATACTTTTCCTGAAAACAAAGGAGGCAAAGCCCCTCTCTATGAAAATCCCCCGAAACAAGAAGCCAAAGATATCTTTGTTGTGACGGAGGAACTATTTGAGCTGCAGCAGCTGTGGCTGCAGATCTGGCTCCTCTGCATGGAACACGTTTCAGCCATGCCCAGATCGGTGGCTGATCAGGCTGAGTCCCTTTGCAATGTTACCTTGCAGTGAGGACGTTACCTACACCCAGAGTCCCTCAAATCAAAGTTGTTTCTGTCCCACCTTTCATCAAAATTTTGTCATTGGTGATTCTGCCAGCAGCAAGAGTTGTTTGTATCAGCCCCTTCCACCGCAGCTTTCTTCTTTTGCATGTCTACCAGTATTGGCTCGTGTCACTCAAGTTTGTACAAAAACGTGGCAATTCATCTTGCTGATATATCTCCAACTCCTGCTTTTTATTGACAGTTTTCCGTACTAGAGTAAACTCTGGGCTTCACTGAGTCAGTGGGAATTTTGCCTTTTCCTTTCATCAGGTCAAGATTTCCTCTGTCATCTTCAGATACCATCGTGAGCTTGCTCCCCATTTTATCATCCCTGCCTCTCTGAAACTTGCTTCCTATACTCCCTAAGTACTCCTTCTTTTTCTTCCAGTGCCCTTCCCCTTAAATGCTGTACTGCAGTTGAAAGCCCTTGTAGGAAAGGCAGGGAAAATTTTCTCTGGAGAACCTTAAAATAATACATGCAATCTTCTGCAATCTGGTATACCACAAGGCAGAAGAGGAAATTGCACTCAGATCTTTTGCACCATTAGAATTGACATAAAGATTAATCCTTCAGACTTAGGTGGAATCCGAGCTGGCTCTTCCACCCCTCTAAGTTTTGAACATGTGATTATGTCTCTGTGGGGAGAACATGGTTAGATTTTGTATGAAACAATTATTCTTCCCCTTGTCTGGCCATCATGAACAATGAGGCCAACTTTCTTGATACTTCTTTGGAAGGGTGCATGCAAATCTCATTAACAAATTAAACGCTAAATGTTCTTGAAGTTTTGCTGTAGTTGTTGGGAAGCCAGGATAGGTCACATTGAAAACTTGAAAAGAAAATTACTAAGCTAGTGATCTCTGATTTGGAAAGAAACTTTTCCTTGGAGGTGCTTTGGAGGCATGTGGGAGTGTTTATTTGTCTGGTATATGTGAATTATTTGGTTGTTTCTTACTGAACTGTGGATTATTAAGTTATTTTTTTATTGAAGTACTTTTTCAAATCCTCTATAGCCAAACCAACTCATACTGTTATGATCTTAGCATGTTGTTGTTAAAATAGTGCACAAAATGTTACCCTTTTTTTTTTTTTCCTTTTTCTGTAGTGGTATTGTGGGATATTGTAGAACTAGCAAATATGAACCCACTGTTTGGCTCTTCTTACAATTCAAGGAGACAGATTTTGAATTAGTTGCCTAAAATGGCAGCAATGCGACAGGTTCCACCAAAATCAGTTTCTGCATCAGTTGCCTGGGATTTTATAAACCTAATTTTTATTGAGTTAATGGATGGTAGGACATTACTTCTGAAGCAGAGCTGAATAATTCAAGGATACTGATAACAGCTACTTTTCAGCACCAACCTAAGCATGTAACTTTAAAACTTAGCGTCATACAGAGACCACTGGCAGACAGATGGAACCTTGAAGCACAGCTCTGTTAAGCAGTATGTGGGATCATATCTAACTTAAGAACATTTACCTCTTCCCTGTAAGCTACTGCTTGTTACTCTCTAAATATCTTTCATCTGGATTTGTTTTCTTCACTGAAGGAAACGCGGTTTCTAGAAAATGTGCTTTTCAAAGGCACTGAGACAGATATACATCCAACTTGCATTGGTTTTGCATGGGTATGAAGTCCACAAGCAAAATTTGTCTAGGAGGATGTGATTTCAGTCCTTTTTGAAAATGACAGAGGAAACAAAACAACCATTCTTCTTATCATAAACACACAAAACCTGTGCCACAGCTGACATGACAATGTATCTCAACACATTTGGTATTGAAGCCCTGTTTATTTGGCCTGTTCACTTACTCATGTGCAAAATCCAGCTCCTAGTCATGCATTTCCCAGCCCATAGTGTGACCTGGTGCAATTCAACTGTACTATTTTCAAGATCATTAGAAAAAAAATCCAAGCATCATATTACTCTGTTCATTACATATGTACATGGAAGCAGCTAATGAAGCTCAGCTTTTGCCAGGCAGGAAGGGGAAATTTGCAGCCTTGTTAACACTTTTGAAATGAGAGGGAGAGAAATCTCGACTGGATGTGCAGATCTGCCTTCTTACCCCCACAAGACGGATTCTGCCTTGTGCCTTTGCAGCCATGGAAAGAAGCAGGACCAAAAGCTCTCCTAAAAATGGCTTGGATTAACTAGTTTGGAGATGCACCAACTTTGTCATTTCCAGGGAACTGGTTAGAAATTTTCCATCTGAATTGGAAATGACCTGAATGGAAAGAAAATGTTGCCAAACTGTTAGGAAGTTATTCATGCCCACCCTCTGTTTTCCTATAGCTGTCCTTTGGCCTGACTCATCTCCTCCTGGAGTCCCTGGACATCCTTCCCCTGGGTTTGTTGGGAACTTATCCGGTCCTTTGCTTTCTATCTAGAATTTCTGAGACACTTATATAGAATTTTGTGAGTTAATGTAAAAGTAAACATCTATTGTACAGAGAATAAATACTGAAAAGCAATACTGTTTTATGTAAAAATCATTCTGCTGCAGACACTGTGCACACGATCCAATAAAACTCTTAGGAACACATAAGAGGAAGGTAGGGTCCTTCACTTTGGGGTGAATTTCACATGTAAGACCTCAGCTTCACTGAGATCACACTGTGAAACAACCTATTGCTTACACCTTGCATTGAAAACAAAAGGTAGAACTTCATTGAAATAATCATAAAACTATTTTTCCTATACTAACTACAGCTGTGGGGCATGTTTCTATGGAAACAGTTTTCCTTACGTGCTTCTCTATAGCTAAAGGTCTCAAATGGACCTTCTGTCTACTCATTGCCTGTATAAACTGCGGATTCTGTACAATAATCTCTAACACAGATCAGCTGAATCTCCTGATATGTGTCAGAAAACATTATCAGGAGGCAAACACTGGTTATTGCAGGTTCCCATAAATTTCTAGATAATCAGGTCCTTAGTGGCAAGTTGGCATCTTAAGTGTAAGGACTGTATTGAGGAGTTTTGATTAGAGGTCATTGTCCTATCCAAAGCTGTAACACATGGCGATGAATTCTGCAGCTTCACCTTTGCTATACAAAGATTTATGTTGCTTTGATTTGAATAATTTATGCTGCATACTGCATTCTAGATACCAGACGCTAAAAACAATTTGTTCTTTGTTGACATAAGTAAAACACTTGCAAAATTGCTGATTAAATGAGCCATGCACTTTTAATATTTCGCTTATTGTAAACCATTGCTGTAGAAAAGAAGGCGTAAGTAAAGCTGATATTCGATCAGTGATGCCTGGCCGTACAAGCTAGTTGGTAAAGCCACGTAGATAGTGAAACAGCTGTTATATAAAAACACAAGATAAATTGCTTACCGTTTTAGAAATCCTCAAATTATCATCTACTAGTCCACACTGTGCAAGCTGTCTTTATATTATTCACACTCAGAAACAGTTAAATATTAAGGTATACAAATGCAATAATTTTTTTTTTAATATGCTTGTGTACACATAGTAATCTGTGTATGAATAATGCAGAAGCAGTTAGGGGTATAGACTAATATGTACATGAGGGGGTCTTATTTGATTCAGAAGAAGGCAATATGTACATTTACATTTAATATAACAACTGAAATGGTTTGTTTTCAAGCTGTCAGTTGTTATCATTGGTAGAGCATGGGCCACAGCTATGCACATGGTTATGAGAATTAAATTGTATTATAGCAGCTCCTAATAAATTATGAAGATGGCAGGCAGTAACTTTTGAGTCCATGGTATTGCATAGCAGGGTGAGACTCATTGAATCCTGCTTTAGAGTTCAGCATGATTCTGAGAGAGCTGCTGGGGATCCTTTTGGAGTCAGCAAAGGAGAACCTTCAGAAAGCGAAGGTGAGCCATCCCTCTGGGACATGCAGTATGGGCTGAGATGGGTGACATAAATTAAGCAGAACAAATTCCCCCATAGGGGTGATAGCCTCTTTACACAGTATAGGAGAGGAAGCCCACACCACCAGCTTTAACTGAACACTGAACATTTAGATAAGTAAATGTAAGTAATGTGAGTGCAGTTCTACTTCTCATTACCCAATATCTTCAATGTTACATTTTAAAATGTGATTCATTTATGCATTTAATTTAAAATCCACTTCACTTTTCATCAGCTACATTCTCAGTTTACTCTTTATACTTCACTCAGTTCAGGCAAAATAAACAGACAAGTCTGATATTTTATGTCATAATTTCCTCTTTCTGGTTCCCTTTAGTGGCATGGGGTTCCTTGGACTTTTTTTTTTTTTTTTTTAAATGAGAGACTTTTACAGCTTTTATTTTACCTATTTTACATAGCTGATAAATGTATATCCTACGTAAGTGCGCTGGGGTGAACCTGCCTGGGTGGGCACAGTGAACTCAAGTAGCAGGTGGCAAGGAGAAGTTCACTGTGTCCTCAGACACAACTCTGACATGTTCAGGGAATATCTGGGCACTGAGGACAATGTCCCAGTTTAAAACTGTGGGGAAGCTGTGTGCGTGGTTCCACACACCCAGTCACTGCTGCTGTCATGGGGTGTTATCAGCTGTGTGTTGGGAGGAAAGGTCCACACTATTAAAATGGCTACAGATTTCCTGAGCTCACCATTATTATGACTGTTTATACCAGGACAACAAGTGCCCAGAATAACCAAGAGTTACTTTAACCATTTTGGGATCAGGTTATGGCCTCTTGAAGGAGTCTGCATATGGAATAATTCCACTTATCCCTGTGGAATTTCATTAGATCTTTTCCTGGATACTCAAAAGAGGAGTTTTGCTTGTTTATTTTTGACACTTCTCTTACATAAATTTAACTGCATTACTTTTGTTATTGTTTGACTAACTAGGGCTTTTATTTCCCCTAGATGAACAGCTGGAAATGTGTGCAACCCTGAAAGCTTTGTAAAAACACATTCAGCATGGGAAAGTGCTGTGGAGTGAATAAGGTGTAGTGGATGACATTGGGCCAAATAACAGGAAACCTGTGGAAAAAGAAGCCTATACCAAAGTTGAGTTTCATCAGAAGGACAGAAAAGACTTAAATAAATAAACCCTTAAAAAACGAATCTTTCTTGCCTTGTCAGTTCATGGTTTTGAATCAGTACCAGAAACTGTTTAACTGGTTTATTTATATCAGCTATCCGAGAATATCTCAGACCAATTAAACATCTCAGAACCACACTACAGGCAAGTTCTATAGAAGTTTTAAATACCTTTTAAAAAAAAATAAAAAAAATTAAGAATTACTTATGGATGAGAGAAAAGTCCAGAAGGATTCCAATCATTGAAAATATATGTAGTTATCCATCGTTGGGTCTCACGTGTTTAACTATATCAGACTCAGTAGTCCAATACTCTTATCTGCAGACTGCTTCCAGTAACTTTTGCAAAAGATAGCTATTAAGGACATACGGCCTAGCACTAAACCAATTGCTATCCTGCATTTTTTTGCAATTTCTTTCTATTTTGCTTTTTGTTAACACAGCCATATATAACCAAGCATATTGAAGCTGTAGTTAAGCCCCGTGCACCTGCTTGAGCTTACTTCCTTCTCCCAAAAGTCAAAGCAAATCTCTGTTAAGGTTAAATGCGAAGAAAATGCATAAGCAAGGAAAAGTGCATTAAAAAAGGCTCTCTGGATCTGAGCAGAGCAGTGGGAACCAGAAACACCTCTGATCTGTAGCCTTCTTTGTCCCTGACAGAGGCCAGCTTTGCAGGAGAAGCTTGCAAATCTGAACGTCAGCATCTGCAGGTCCCTGAGCAATGAGTGCTCGCTCCTGGCCCTGGAGACTCTGGTTGCCTGAACCCATGCTGATGGTCAGATCCCCTTCAGTTATTGAGCTAAGTCTCTTCTGATTCTCTCTGCCTTTAACATCAATGTTTCACCAGCTAGTTGCAGTCCTGCATTTCCCACTCTGGTGAAGAGCCGCTCCATTGAAATGGTTTATTTGCATCATTTATAAATGCTCCTTTCCACTATCGCTTTAGCACACTCCATGTCAGTGTGCATTTAAGCTATCAACACCTCTGTCTCAACATACCCTTTGAATTATGTAAGAGTTGTAGGGCCTGCCTATTGTAATGTCATCTTCATTAATCAGCCTTTTGATTTTGCAGTATATTGCTGCTAGGGGCAGAGAATTGCCTGAGTTTACTTTGGTTTTCACCATAGCTGTTTGCTGCCGAATTTCAGTCAGTACTTTCTGTGGGATGCAGGAACCTGAATAAACTTCCCTTTAAAACCTCTGTGCCAAACGTTGCTCTATTTGTTCTGCCTCTCCATTAATTACAGCAGTATACTGTTGCAGCTTCGCAGTAACCAGGTAGCAGAGCTCAAGCTAAGACCTTATAGTCAGAGCAGGTGATTTCATTTCACATCAGAAAGGGTCTGTCTGTCTGATGCTTTCACACTCTCAAGCTCCCAAGCCCCGGAACTTGGGTCAACACAGCCCAGGTGGCATTCCTGAATTCCTGATTCCCCGACAGAGAGAACAAGAGGTGCTGCCTGTCAACTCCATTTTATATCTCTTGAGGTTTTAGACTGGTGGTCGTGTTCTGGTTTTGGTCATGTTCTCCATTTTAGGAATCGTCAACAGTTACTCTCTTATCTCTTTTTTCTTCCTGTTCCACTGCTAGCATCATTGTCATTTGTTGTCTCCTTTGCCACTTTTTCTGGATGTTTGGAGATTCCAGTCCTATTCTGCTCCCCCCAGGATTTTGGATCTACTTTGTTTTCCAGAATTAAGAAGCTGAACACAGATCTGGCATTACTTCAGTGATCTGCTAGTCTAGGTGTCAAAACCATATATCCATTCTACCTTTTCTTTCATCTGGTGCTCCCACACTCAACCATTTCCAGTCATTCTCCATTCAGACTAATTTTAGTGTTTCTATTGCAGATTTCTATACATTCAGGATGATAGATAACTATAGGAGACCTTGGAGGACCCCATGAGGGATTTTTGCAGTTCTCTGGAGGTCTATTCATTCTCTGGTTCTTTTAGTTGAGCTCTCAACTTTGCATCACTCTCACAGAAATCTCTGCTTAATCGTGCTGTGAGCAGTTACCTGACACTTGGTGAATATATTCCAGTTCATCTACTTGTTCCTTTTCACCCACTCCAACTGCTGAAGGCTCTTGAATGTGGGTTTGAAGCTCTATCTATAACAAGGTGGGCAAATCTATTGGCAAATTTTCGCTTGTTTCTACTCAGGCTGCATGTCCTTGATGGTCTTGTCTCCTCTCTGCACAGAAAGAGACCTCAATACAATAAACATTTGGCAGCAGTGGAAGAAACAGAAGGTCTGCTTGCAATATCTTTTATTTACGCTCCTCCACAGTCACATCAGTTTAATCCTACCAAAGAAATGGAAATTACTAGTGCAACTGCCACATCAGTGTGCATGTTACATTGGCAAAGGGTATGTATAATTAATTTATTGTTATTAAAATGCTTATCAATCAGTTGTTCCCATGTCTGGTATCTCTCCGCAGGCTTTAATTACTCACTTTTAAGGAGTTCAGAGTTACACTGCACCTTTCTTTGGCCTAAGGAAACTTTACTTCTGACTAGCATTATCTGTATACTTTATATAGTGGAAAACTAGTTAGTTTTTACACAACATGTTGCTACTGAGTGTCTTCACTTGCCCTTAGCAGGAGTCATCATTTCTCATTGGATTCACTGAAAGGCATGGCAAGAACAGTTGCAGAGGGCACAATGTCTGAGCAAACAAATAAATTCCTGCAGTTTTCTAAGCGGTAAGAGATCCACCATACAGGACTTCATATAGAAACTCTGGGGAGCCATCACATCCCTCTCTGCTGACAAGAACACGACAGAGGTAGCTGTACAAGCACAGCAGGGAGTGTATTCTGGCTATATCTAAAACAGCAAGTGTCCCAGGAGCTGATCTTTAGGGCAAAATGGTGCTGAGGAGCCAACACTCATGCCGTCTGCATTTTGAGGAATTTACTTTGATCTATATCTAGTCAGGTCATGGGGACTGAACTCCCACTGCTGATTGGTGTGCACCAGGTCAGCTCCTGGTGCACAGCTTCCAGCGGTGCCTGATGGTCATCAGTTTCACGTGACAAGCACACTCCTGGTCTCAGTTGAAAGGCTGATGTGGACACAGGGTTGTGCCTGGTATGAACTGGCTGCATCACCCTCTTATTTGGGAACAGGGAGGAGAAGCAGAGAGGGATTATGCCTGGGGTGGGAAGAGAGGAGCTGTTTATACAGGCTATAGTAGATACCTTATTCAAGTACTGATATTAGGTCACTGACAGCTATAGGCTTTCTGTGTGAAGGTATTATCTGTTAGTGAGAGATTCAGAAAAAAACCCTGAATTAGATGCTTTGAATAGACCTCTCAAGGGATTTGCCCCTACACCTGGGCAAGTGAGGCAGTGAGACTAGCCTCACAAATGAAAAATGTAAGTAGGTGGTACTCTCAGCAGCATGGATATGCATCCAGGCTCTGAGCTTGGACTCCTAAACGTAAATGGGGAGACTGGTATGTGAACCCACCTGAAAATTAATTTCCCAAGGTCAGGACTTTGAAAAAATCTAGTGAAGCAGGCAGGCAATTACAAAGTATTTCAAGCATGGTGACGCATCTAAATTCATTTCCCACTGACAAGTGTCAGGCAGTTCCTTGATGAGCATCTCACTCAGGGATGGAGTGTACTCTGCGGCTCTGGTATGGAGGCACTGGTGGTATTGGAGGCTTTCAAAGTTTACATCAGGGATTTATGGCCTGCATGTGCATCAGAAGCATGGCTAATTGTGAGTTGTGATTTTTAGGATCATGGGATAATTCAGGTAGAAAGGACCTCGGAAGGTCACCTAGTCCAACTTTAAATGAGGTCAGTTCTGTAACTGACCCATGTGGATTTACAGCTGTATATGTCATGTAAGCTTTTTTGTTGTCATTGTTTTTGAAGACTGTGATTATGGAGATTATATATGTATTTTCCTAGTGAATGTTGTTTTTTCCCCTGTACAATATGCTTTGTTTAATACTAATGGTAGATGTAGATTAAGGATCTATATTACTTATTATTTGTAAAAGTTTAACTTTAACAAACTAAGAAAGCGTTGCTAATATTCTATAAATAATTTTGCTGGCAAACAGATTTCAGAATTTATATAATCATTTTGGAAAGTCATTATTTTGTCATTCTTTACAGGGAAGATGGTTTCCAGTAGCAGACTTAACTCTGACATCTTCAGTTTAACTTAGTAAGCAAGACAACCACATGAAGTCACCTGATTTGCATCACACATCTAACGCAAAGACAGGAAAACCTGGTTACTATTGAGCCTTTTTACTGGTCAATTGTCTAATAAAAAACCCCAAACAAACAAAAAAACCCAACAACAACTAACCAGCAAACAACAACAACAACAAATATTAAGAGATGTCTATTCAACCACTCATGCCAAAAATCTTTCGTAAAATACGATCTAGGTTAGCAAATATGCTCATACAGCTTTTCTCCCAGTGGGCCTGTTTTATTTTAAAATCACCTTAGAAGTAATAGAAATTTGAAGCCCGCACAAATTACATTTGACCTTTCATCCAATCTATTTATTGTATAAGAATGATGTATCTAAATATGAAGGATCTTGAGGCAAAGGAAGGTTGTCTAGTAATGCACAAATAGACCACAAAGGGAGTTTTCTTCTCTTTCATTCACATTATAATTCTCTGAAGGACAGTATCATTTTTATGTCTCCTCCCTCAAGCAGCATGAAGTCTGTGTCCACAGAGCCTGAATATTTGCCATGGGAAAACAAAACAATAAAGAGAGAAAAGCTAATCTGAAAAATCTTAGAAAGTAAGGGACAAAAAACATAACTGTTTCTAGCGGTTGTTACTAGTAAGTTATTTTGAAAATTAATTGCACCTGTGTGCTTCTGGAAAAAAACAATCACATGAGCTATTACGTCAAAAATTAAATAAGGAAAATTATTCAGAACACTCCAATGCATTTTACTTGCATATTCATAAGAAGTAGGAATTAGTCCCAAATATTTACGTATATTAGTAGTCCTTGATACTTGCTCCCCATGTGCCGTGCTACACAGGCATACAAAGTGACAGCAAGTCTGAGCGAAGATGCTGGCCCATGTGTTTCAGTGGCCAAGGGCTACACTCACTGCGCTCTGTCTGCGGGTGAGGGAAGGCAGTAACCTCTGGCAGAGGAACAGCAATAAGCAGCTGGTGATGGTAACTTCTTAAACTGTTCCAGCGAGGCCTGCCAGATTTAATCTGATTGTACCCCTCATTTGCTATAATGGAGGAAAAAAAAAAAGTAATTACTTAAACCTAGCCTCTTTAATGCAGTCTCTTATTTGAGGTGCCTCACCTTTTGGTGATTTAAGAGATAAATGGGACACAACTTTTTGAAGAGCACAGTAATTAACAATTTGTGATGGTTGAAGACAACAGGAATTGACAGCACATGACCCGGTTTTAAATCTGGACCTGTTGCCTCAGATTAGGGGGGAGATGGAGACAGATAAATGATTGGCCACTTTTAAAGCCTGGGCTCTGCTATTCCCAGCCACCCCCTAAAGGATTTGAGCATATTCATAGCGCAAACATGAGGTCTAGGTCCTATGGATCCTCTCTTTCCATGAATTTAAAAATCATGGGAACCACTTTGCTGTTTAGTGTTTCTGTCTTAAGAAGGGCGAGTTATTTTTGGGTCACTGGTGGTTTCAACCAATCTACCAAGCAGAGCAGAGTAGATAGGTCAGTTTGGCAGACAGCAGTGATTGTTATTTCCTTGTAATCTGGTAAGACCTTGTTCAGTGGGAGGCAGAGACTCCACAGAGATGCTGTGGAGATATTTTGTACATCTGGCTCATGAGAACAAGATGTGATGAGCTCTGTGGCCAAAGGCTGGGGAAAAAAAAAAAAAAAAAAAAAGAAGGAAAAGAAAAAGAGAACCTGTTAAACTTATTGTCTGTGTTATGGAAAATGCCTAAGGGTCCCAAGGAACGTGTAACTGCCTAACAGTAGACACAACAAAAATAGAAGCAATGCCCTAAACTTTATAGACTGCGTAGATAAGACATACAAATGAAGAGAAGACAAAATGTTCTGTTTAATTCCCATCTTGCAGGTAGGAAACTGAGGCAGAAGAAGATTAAAAAGTGACTTACTCAACAGCACACAGGAAATCCCTCATGAAACCACAGATCACAAACCCCAGATATTCCAGGCCTCCAGCAGCAGCATCACCAAACCCTCTTCCATAACAAAACTCTTCTCCTTCTGGCTTTCACTGGTGTTTTTTATCTGCACCAAGACTTTCATGTTACTGCAGAGCAGGCCTCCTGATTTCTTTTTTTCTGTACAAAAGCTTATATATAACTATATATTGTGCTTGATGTCACACCTTAGATTAAAGCATGCCTTCTTTCAAAGGAAAGTGGTTAAACTTCAGGCGGGTTGAGCTGACCCTTCTCCTTCCCTCGCACAACCCTCCTGAATACTTGATCGAGTCATGGGAAGGACAGTGATGGCTCGGAGAAAGGCCACTATGACCTCTGCTAATACTAACAAGTCTCGCTCCCTGTGAACACAGCTAGGATTCATTAGCACAGGGAGGATCCAAAAATATATAGGATGAAGAAAATTAGGCAAATAAAAGATGCACTCAATTTTGCCTCCTCTAAAATGGATTCCCAGAGGAGTGCAGTCAGTTTAACTAGTTTAAAATACTGTGGTGTCTGGAAGCGATGTACTTAACTGTTCCCTTCCTCCTTGCATTTTCAGCACCCAGTTCCTTGTCTTTTTCTAGTTGCCAGAAGGGTTTATGCAGGGTTTCCCCCCCACCCCTTACAGCACAACACGGGCTCTTTGAACGTTTTGCTGAGACCTTTGGCCCCCATCCCCAGGCTTGCCTTCATGAGCGGCTGGCCAGCCCTCACCAAACTGCGGCGGTGCAGCTGCCACAAGCTGCTTTCTGGGTTACCCAAGCCTGGAAAGGCACTCAGGGTCTCCAAAGCCTTTCATATCCCTCCAGTTGCTCCTTAACGCAGAAAGCAGGAATGTCCCACCATAGTAATCAACCGACACTCTCCTTAAGCATGGTCTGTATGAGGGTTTCCTTGGAACCTCCCTGCAGCAGGCAGGCGAACCACTGAGAGCTGATAATCTTCTAATTAATAACACGGAGTTAGTGAATAACTCATGCTTTACAAATAAGTCAGCACATGGAGGTCTCAAGACCCCAGTGTATCCAAAGGAAGCCCGAGAGAAACTAATTGACATCTGTGGGGGCTACAAGGTCTGTTGGCTAGCCTTGCAGCTCTCCACAGCTGCTCACACGTACCCAGAGGAACTAAGGGAAGGCTGCAGGCAGCCAATTTTTAAACAAAACCAGAAACCCCCACAGCCTTGTCAATAGGTGGATATTTGCACGCGTGGACACGCAGTGAGGGGTTTAAACAGGAGCGTATGGTGTGATTTGGATGTGCAGCAGCCTAAGTCCTGTTTATTTAGCAACACTGAAGACAGAATTCCTCTCTTTAAGGAAAAATAAATGAATAAACACTCTCCTCTCTGACAGTGCTCCCACCCCCTGCCCAAAAGGAGCAGCATTACTATGCCATTAAACCTTTTCTTTCCCATAGCTTTTCCTTCCTCAGCATTAAATGAGGACCCAGTGCAGCAGAGGGACCTGCAGAAGTCAGCCCTGGGCCTCCATTTCCTTGGGGCTGATATTAGGAGACCCAACTATTTCTGAAGGCCATGTCCTTACTGCTGAGCAGCTGAGCCCTCGTGAGCAAACCCCAGGCAAGCCACTGGCGGGGCACTTCTTGCCTCAAAGGTGGGGGCGGGAAATGCAGCCAAGAAAATAAGACTATCAGCTGGGAAAATAAGCCCCAAAGTCCCTCCATTTTGGGGAGACAAAGGAAAACATTCCACTTTGCTGCTTCTGGTGCCAGCAGCCCCATCAGTATCACCCTTCCCCCGGTGCAGCAGCCGCACTGGTGCTGGAGAGTGGTCCCAAGACCTCCCAGGTGTTCCAGGACCATCTCCTCCCAGGCCTCCTTGGAGGCCAGCACCATCCCAGAGCCTTTTGCATCACACAGCCTCTGGGGGAGATGGCTCCTCTAGGCCAGAAAAAGGCTGCATGTAACCTGCAACCCCAAGCCCCTGCCTGTGCCATTGCTCTCCTCATGATGCAAGCAGCAGCAGAGCAGCTTAAATTGATCGTTTCGAAAGTTGGAGATTCCATGCGGCAAGCGCGGGGAATCTTTGAAACAGCAGTAAAGCGCATGGCAGAGTTTCAGTTTTCCCTGTGTTTCTAAGTCTGGTCAAGTCTAGTCTTCAAGCATTTCTAAATCCAATTCATCTACAGAAAGTCTGCACGCTTGCAAGTAATTAGCTTGGAAGATGTCTTTGTTGCTTCAGCCTGGCTCTGTATAATACGCTCTGGTGAGTTGAGGAATTTAGTTCACTTAGAATGGGGTCATGTTAAGAAACAAGCTTGCAGTCCTCAAATTGCCTCAGTCATTGGAAAAAATAAACCTCGCTTTTTCAAATCCTATTTACAGAGGCACAACGCAAGCCCCCATCAGTGTTAAGTGTTGTGACCTGCTGTGCGTGGTAGGTGCTCCCCAGAGCTGTGTCCTGTCCCATCCACAGGCAGTTCCTGGCGTTAAGTGAAGCCAAGGGTGAAGCGCTGACACAATATAAGGGAAAACCACAAGGACGGGATGTTCCAGGAGTAATGAAACACTAGGGAAATTAGGAGTGGGATGTATGTATATGAGAGACATTTCAATGTGCAATTCAAGGGCTGAGTGTATTAAATGAAGTTTGTCATATTACTTATCCCACTGATTTTCCTCCACCAGAGCACAGCTTTCTGGCTACTTCCACTCTTTCTTTTTTGTGCTAGACACAGGGCTGTGTTGCAGTGACAGGCAACCAAGCTCAGACAAAGCTGAGGGTGTCTTATCTGGATAAACATCCCTCCCACTGGCAGGTTTGCTGATGTTGTTTCACACCATAGAAAGCCGAGGATGTTTTGGGGGGCACAGCAGCCTTGCTGTGGGGCTGGTAACCCAGGGAACACTGCTAGCTCCAACCCACTAGGCTGCAGTCCAAGGGGACTACCTCACCAAAGGAGCTGGAGAGTACAGTAGGGTATTAGGAGCCTTTTCATGCTGATGCTCAAAAGGTAGAAATCCAGTAACCTCTTCCTCCCCAAAGAGGAAGAAAGGGCAGGGGAAGGAGAGGGCAAGCTGCTTCTTATACTCCCTTGCAGACCTCCTCCCACTCCATGTTATTCTCACCCCTGACTCCTTAAAGCCTCATTTGGCAAGGGACTTAAAAGCACATCGCACCACTGTTGTGTTACTTCTACCTAGAGCTACTGTTCCCAGGCTTCCCACCTCTCTGAGTCTCACCTACAATAATCCCTATCATAAGCACTTCTGCATAACCCTCCTCTGTACAACATGGGAGGAAGCCCTGCCTGCTGCCAGTGGTAGAATGTCTCCATTGTGGCCCCGTGCAGGCGCTGTATATAATCTTTCTCTGCCAATATATGTCTTCGTGAGCTGCCCCCCCATCCCCCTCCCGAAAATAAAACGACTATTCTTTTCTGTTTTAAGTAGGTTTCGTGCAATAAAAAACATTTTATTGCTTCCAGTAATTGGTATTTAATTTGCAGGCCTTTACAACTTGCAGAGAACAGACCGCTTTAGCCGGAGAGCTGGTATGTGTGTGCACTTTGTGGATTTTATTCCACTGGCACTTGCTTAGTTGACTGGTGTAAAATGATACAATTATGGTTTTGCAATCAGAAAGGCTGCAGATAAAGACCTGGAGAGATGTTATAGGGTCCTGGGTCCAATTTGAAGCAGCAGGCAAGACAATATAATTTTAGGGGGCGCTGCCAGCCTCAGACATCAAAACTTGACTCCTGTTAAGTGTTTTCCATTTTACTGTCAAAATATCAAAGGCTGTTATTTAAACCCGGAGTCTCTTAAAGTTGATTTTCTTTCTCTCTCCTTCTCCCCCACCTCTTTTTTCCTCTTTAACTGCCCCGATAAACTTGAGGTGAGGGAACCTGTGAAATGTTAGCTCCCTCGCTCCCCACCCCACCGTTCAGGGGCATTGAAGCCCGCCGAAGTCCTTAATCTTTTTTGGGGATGAAACCTCTCTCTGTCCGACCCCATTCCTTCTGACGGCAGCCGGGCGGGGGCGGCGGGGGGTCTCTGCCCGTCGGCTGCGGAGGGCGGCAGCCAGTGCCGAGGCTAGCTCAGGGCGAACCGGAGGGGACGCGGTCCGACCCTTTCTCAGGAGAGCTGCTGTACCCACCGATTTTCTCCCTGGGGTGTCGGGGCAGATCTCAGCAGGCACCGGCCGGCACACCTCGCCCACCCACAGCCTGCACGAGTGGGGACCGGAGACAAGGGGGGTGTCCGCCCTTCTGCTCTCTGGGGCACAGCTGCAAATCTGCCATTAACAATCTGTCCCGTTCTCCCGACGGGCCAGGTCGGGCCGGGCCGGGCCGGCCGCGGATGCAGCCCCGGACAGGGCAGCGTCCAACTCCGTCTGATCCGGGAACAGCGGGGAGCCGGCGGAGCCCCCGGCCTGGCCGCGTGGGTGGGGAGGGGGCATCCCACCTCTGCCGCTGAGCCCTGCCAGATCACGGAGTGGGGGCTCGCAGGGCTTGTGCGTGTGTGTGTCCGTGCCTGTGCACGCACGCCCGTATGCAGGGATCCGTCTGTGTGTGTGAGGGTGCGTGTGTGACTGCCCACTCGTGTGCGTACTCTCCAGGTCTGCGAGGACTTACGGACTTACCGCCGAACGGGGCGAGCAGACCGTTGAAGAGACCTTTCGAAAACACGCGTGTCGTTTCCAACTTGCTTTAACCGTACGGTCACGGCGGAGCTCACGCCGCCGTGGTGGAGTGCGGGTCAATGGGGTGCCCGCTGCCCGCTCCCCGCTCCCCGGACCGCTAAATCTCCGCGACCCCGCGGGGGCCTCCAGCACCCACCCCGATGCACGGTGCCTTCCCTCTGCCCACGACCGCTGGCAAGGAAATGGGCTAGCTGTACCTTATTCTTGCATTAAAATATAGGCAAATCCACGGGCTTCTGCTTGTAATAAACTCGCAAATGAATTATTCCTTCCCTTGAGTATTAAACTATTATCTGATTTAAGTTTACACTAATGTTTCAACAATTTCATTCTGGTAAGGGAAAAGGGATGGGGGGGGAGGAGAAGAGAAGAGAAGAGAAGAGACAGTTGTGCCCTTGATAGAACAAATAAATAAATAAATAAATAACCCCTAAATAGTCTTCTGTAGGAAAGAAGTTAATATACTCAATTATTTTCTGCAAAAGATCATAACATCTGGAAATTGATATCAAATGGTGTACAATCCCTGAGAGACGATAAACTTCCACTGTATAATATTTCCACTAGAAATCTTAATAATCCCATAAATCTTCCCTGTGAATTGGGAAAATGTAACAGTTCATTGAAATGCTCATTGGGAAATAATTGAAAAAATGTAATAGTTCACCGAAATAGTCGCGGGTTTTTTTCCTTTCTTTGGTGCTGTTGCTAACTCTGTGCATGTGTGTAAATATTCCTACTTCGTTTTAAAGACATACATGGAATATTCCCTTGAGCGCTGCATACCATAAAATAAAAATATGCCCTTTTGACTTATTAATCATTATTACAGAGTTCAAAATTGCAGCGTCCCTCGCACATTACTGAAGGAGGGAAACAATTCTCTCTGTGTGCATTTTGTCTTGCTAAAATCAGTACAAACTTTACAGCTCGGAACTTTTTTTCTTTCTTTTTTCTGCGTTTTTTCTAATGGACTTCCAATTCTGCTCGAGTTATCCAGGGCGACTAAAATCAAGGCGCTACTAGCCCGTTATGCTCACCCATTAAACTGTAATTAATTACAAACAAAAGAAATTGCTTATTGTAATTCACTACGTGAATGTTTAATTTTACACAAGTAGATGAGGACTTGAACGCGTCTAGGCTTCCTGTAATTAATATATGAGTAATTAATGTTGCTGGCAGTACGCGGTTTAAAAAAAAAGTAATAATTGTGATAGAGAAGAGACGTTGTGGGGGGTGTCTATGTGTGTGTGTGTGCGTGAGAGTGCGTGTTTGCATGTGCCTCCGTGTAGCAGAGAGGAGAGCATTTGTGTGTTTTTGTATTGAATTAATGTATCCCTTTGGTTGCGTTGCTAGAAGTCGGAATAAAGACAATTAAGCCCTTAGCATTTCTGTCACACTCCATTAATTACTGTAGCTGCTCCATGTCCCGACTGCTTCGTAACATATTCATCAGGTACGGTACCCGTCCAGCAGCCTCAGCCGGAGAAGTAGGCTATTGTTAGTTTAAACTATAGCCTTTCAAGTGTTCTTTATTTTACTTTTCATCCAAGATTGTTTTCCTCTCCTTTAAAAATGTTTTTCTAAAAATAAAACTCAACATAAATGTTTTAAGATTAGATTTGCAGGGAAACAGTTTAATTTTCACCATATGTTGCCCCAGCGGCGTGTAGATTAAAAAAAAAAAAAAAATCTTTCCACTGAAGCTACCAAAAAAAAAAAATCTAATATAAAAAAGTATTCTTCCCAATGCGTTTCCCTCCTGTGGGTCGTTTTACAGCCCCCAAATAAATCCTTAAGGTTGCAAGGAGGTAAAAAAAAAAAAAACAGAAAAAAGTGCCCTGATGACGGAAAAGCAAGTCCTGCCGTGATAATGTCCTTTATTAATATTATAGATGTGTAGTGTGCTGGATGGATCAATCATATCCATTCACAATCAGGATTAAGAGAGCCTATTTTAATGAAAATCTATTAGTATCTCATTTGAGACACGGATGTTGCTTAAATCAATAAACAGCATAAAAGAGAATACGACGCAGGTTTCTAAATAAAAAAAAAAAAATCCCATCTATGAAACGTGTTAAGGCGTCTGTAAAATCCTGAAACCCTCGATCGATACTTATAAATATTTAATTTTTTTTTAAACACAAATTGAAATCCATTAACACTGCATCTATTCTTATTATTAAAACAAATTGTCCTTGGAATTATGTGCTGTGGAAATGGAGCCAGATTGAAAGGGCATCCACTGAAATATGTTTACTCGCTTTCATGTAAACCAATAAAAATCTGCAGGAGTCTGTAGAGTGAGCAGAAAGGTTTGATGTACAATGTCCATGATTACAGTCTCTGAATTAATCAAGAGAGAGAGAGGGAGGGAGAGAGGGAGGGAGGGATGGAGATGGGGAGAGAGGACTCAGATATCTACTCAACAAAATCTTCCTCTTCAGGTCAGAGCTTATTAAAGTGTGGACTAAAACGATGTTTTTTCTGTTTGCTTATTTGCTCCAATTCGACGAAAATAAGCTGAAGCGGGGGGGCGCGGAGGGGTGAGAGGAAATCAGTTTCTCCCTACGTCATACCATGAGTCAATGTACAAATGTAAATTCCTCTTATAAATATGAAATCCAATACTTTGCCTTGGAAATGCTTAAAGCTAATGCAACGCTTAAACTCATTCATAATTATTCCTCTCGCCTAACTCGGAGAAAAACTCCCAGTGGTCAAGAGATCCCTTCGAAAGCTGAGTAAAAAAACATCACATGTATCGACACCACGCTAAATAAAAGCTTTTCTGCCATACCTGGCCCAGGGCTGTTCTCCGGCAGAGCGAGATTCCCTGCTCTCAAGCCTTAACCCTAAGCCTCGCAGTCCTGCCCATTTTTGAGCACTCGGGGCCACCCACCCCCGGCTCCCCTCGGCCGGCAGCCTCTGTGCATCCCTCCGGGACCCCGGGTCTTCGGGGGCTACGAGGAGCGGCAGCCGGGGAGGAGGCGGCGGCCCGGGGGCGGGCTCGGGTCTCCGAAGGGGACTCAGCCCCGTAAGGGCCGGCGGTGGGGCAAGTGAGGAGATGGGAAAGAAAGCGGAGTGGAATGAATGGGACCCCACCTCGCTTTTGTCCAGTTAAGATTCCCAGTAGGGAAGAGGGCTGCTGTCCGGTGCCCCGGGGCGACAAGGAGGGAGAAGCAGGATATGGGGGTACAGTGCCCCGCAGATGACCCAGGAGGACGCGCTGACAGAGGAACCCTTAACACGCCGCTGATACCCCGCCCTGGGAGGGAGTGTAAGGGCGAGGGGGTCAGGGAGAGCGGGGTGGCTTGTACCGCGGCAAAAGGGTAATCGGGGTGCCGAGCTGAGCCGGGGGCAGCTCTGAGCGGCGCTGGTGAGCTCTTAGTTTTGCGACAGGGTCCCAGGAGCTCGGTGACTGCAAGGGAATGAGGTTTGGACGGCAGCTCCTTCTCTCCCCGCCTCCCTCCATCCCTCCTCCCGAGCCCGTTATCAGGAACAGCAATGTGTAATTCCCCCATGCACCCGCTGCTAAAATTTGTAGCGAGGTCAACAATGACCCCCACCTTTGCCCACATCCGCATCACCCTGTCCTAGGTGTCCACACAGCCAGGGGCTAGGGGGCGGGGGGCTGGGTACGCTCCCCGCCTCCCCCTGCTCCCCGCCGGCTCATAGGGATGGGACGGGACGGGCCCGTTATTCCGCGCAAAGCTCCGCGGTGCAGGGAGCGCGCAGTGAGGACGTGCCCGCCCACGGGGCTGCCCGCGCCCCCGCACCCTCCGCCTCCTGCTCCCGTGGCGTGGGGCGGTGGCCGGATCCCCGGGGAAGGTTGCGATTTACACCGCTTTTTCTTTTTTCCTTTTCCCCTTTTTTCCCCCCCTTTCCCTTTCCGGTGCTTTGTTTCGCTTTTCGCTTTCGGAGTGAGTCTGAGGCAAGTTCCCCCCGTCTGCAGGGCTCCCCCTCGGCGGCCTTCCCCGCTGCCGTCGGGGGTGGCGGGTGGCGGCGGTCGCGGACTGCCGCGCAATTTGCGCGCCCGGGCCGAGCTGCGCCCCGCGGGCTGCGAGAGCCGAGAGGGGAACCGGCTTTCCCACAGCGAACCCCCGCGCTGCTGGAAAGCGGGAAGGGGGCGGGGAAGGGATGGGAATGGGACGGCGGGGAGGCAATAGAGCTTTTTTAACTTCTGTTTTAGGATGCTAGGATTTGCCGCTGTTCTTGGGGGCAGAAGCCCCGGCGGTGGCAGGAGGGACCAGGGGGGTCTCCGAGAGAAGCGCGGCCTCACGCTCGCGTGGGCTGAAGGCGTGGGGCTGGGCGCGGCGGGGGAGCCGCGGGGAGGAGAGCGGGACGCGGGCGACGGGGAGGAAAGGGGGAGATCCGGCGGAGGGGGATGCAAACTTCGGCAGCTCGGCGAAGCCTAAAAGCACCGTGCCACACCAGGGCTGGGGAAGCCGAGTTAGTAAATATTTATCCTTATTTGTTGTTCCTTGCGGGGGAGGCAGAGGGAGGCTGGGCACCGGGGAGGAGGGGGATGGGGGAGGAGATCGATGCCGAGCGTGCCCTGGGGAAAGTTTCCCCGGCGGCGGCTCAGCCTCAGCGCAGCCCCGTGGAGCGTCTCCACCGCGGGAACGGGTGCCTGTGTCCCCGCGTGTCCGTGTGTCCTTAACAGCCTCACACCGCGCCAACCAGAGTGTGTGACAATCCACCACCCACACACACAGACTGCATGAGAGAGGCACAAGCAGCGTGTCGTGCCGGAATCTTTTCTTAGCCATACGTTACTTCCACGTCTATCCTTTGCCTTTATTATTTATGTGGTGCCGTGTGATATACATTAGAGCCTCGGATTTGATTGGCGTTCGCGATGACAAGACCTGTTTGTTAAGTTGTAAGGCTTCCTCGGCTCCCTTACTTGTTAAATGAACTCTGGAGGAAGGATGCCTCCGAGACACAGCAATATAATAAATGTCAGGGATATCCGCAGTGCCGAGATCAAATGATCAATCCTTGTCCCATAGATAATCATTTTAAATTCGCACAGGGGGAGATTGATTTTTTTTAAAGCCCTTTATTAATTGCTTCCTCGATTATTATTTCCCCCCTCCTCCTGTGGAGGTGTTAACTCTGGTGCTGGGGGCACCTTTGGATTAATTAAACGTATTTTTAGTGTTTTAATGTTCTGCTAATTTTCAGAGCAGTTCCACGCTCCCCCGGAAAAGAAACAATGGCCCCTTGCTCCAGCAAGGAGCCTCTTTTGGTTGCGATTCAGAGCAGAGGGTGGCGTGATGATGGGCTCTGATTATCTCAAACTCGAGGTGAGGGAATGAGAAGGACGTAAAAAGCCAAACGACCAGAAGACAAAATTCCTCCAAATACCAAAGAACCCTTCGCGTTACAGCCCGAGGAAAAGAGACAGAAATAAATAGCTGCGAAGTCGACTCCGCTTGCGGATCAAACGGTGCGGAGAGGCGCTAGAAATGCCGGCGCTGTTATCTGGAGATGGATTTCAGGCAGCTATTCAAGCGCACAGAGTAATAATTATTCCGGGAGTACAACAAAAATAACAGCAGTCTACTAAGAACAAGGTGGAGGAGTTGTTGCCAGTCCAATCTTAAATCCGACAGATTATGTTTCGTTTGTTTTTGTTTGTTTTTTTTTTTTTTTTAAAGACGATTTAATGCTCTATTTGTCGTGTACAAACCCTTGTGTTAACAAATTACCCCTCTGCTGCAAGCAGCAGGACAGCTTTACATTCAAAGAAACATTTTAGGTTATAATTTTTCCCAACAGCACCTTCAGATGACACAATAACAGTAAACAAGAAAACAGAACCTGCAATGTTTACACGCATCTGGAGAGCCCCCCTACCTATGGAAAATCCCCTTCCAGCCAAGCAACCCCCTCCAAATCCTCCGAACACACCGACACGGATCTCCGCAACACCTCGCAACTTGTTTAACTGCAACACACGTCCCCCTCCGCGCACCCACCCACCCGCCAGAACAGGCAACACTTTCAAAACAGCATTTTTGGTTCGCTGATTATTTTGACCATTTAATTAAGCGAAATTAGCTAAATAGCAAATCAGGTAGCATTTCCAATGATTACAACAAACGCACATCTCCGGCTTTTTATTCATTACCTTTTTATTGAATACTCATTTTCTTTTCCTCTTGACAGCGATACATTTAATTGCAGGAACACAGTTATTTGATTAGCTGTGGGTCCGCTTTTACTCACAGTGTTGCCACGCACGGGATGTCCTTACAATCAATTAAGTCTTCCTCGACTTTCATTTCTGCAACCCCTTTACAGAATGCAGATACCTATTTTCATGTTTTCTTCTTCGCCCCCCCTCCCTTTTATTCCTCTCTCTCCCTCCCTCTCTCTCTCCCCCTCTTTTTCGCTTTTGCCTCCTTGCGTCCCTAAATCAAGGTGCAAAGATGCCAAAGAGTGATGAAATGAAAAGAAAGCCAATTGCTGGACTGAGGTGGGGGAGATAGCTGCTAGGAGTCCGCCTGCGACTATGGAGCAGTCAGTAATTGCTGGAGACAGGGAGAGCTGGGGGTTGGGCTGAGGTAGCCATGTATAAATAGTGTGATCTCAAATTGAAAGGCATAAATAACAGCAGGAGTGATCTAACCCTATACAGCCCATCTTCTACGTGCAAAAACAGCGTGCGGAGGACGGCCACATCTTCGACTGAAAACAAGTGGATCTCTGTGGATAAGATCACCGGGCAGCCATGGAAGAACTTACGGCTTTTGTATCCAAATCTTTTGACCAGAAAAGCAAAGAGAGCAGCAGCGGTAGTGGCAGCAGCAGCAAGAAGGAGACGATCACGTACAGGGAAGTTTTGGAGAGTGGGTTGGCTCGCTCTAGGGAGCTTGGAAACTCTGATTCTAACCTGCAGGACATGACCGAGAGCAGCAACCATTGCCCGGTGCATCTTTTCAAAGACCACGTAGAGAGCGACAAGGACAAACTCAAGGAGTTCAGTACGGGCAGGACGGCGGAAGGTAAGACCGGAGCTGGGAGCCCTCCGCCCCGCGACCCTCGCCGGCAGCCCCGGCCCCCTCCCCAGCCTCCCCCGCCGCCCCCGGCGCTCCGTAGCGGGGTGAGCCGGCCACCGCGGCCCCGGCCCCGGCCGGGTGAGCGGGCTCGCCTCCCGCATCTTGCCTCCCTCCTCCGGCTGCCTCCCTCCCGCAGCGGCGGAAACACACGCTTACAAACACATATGCCTGCATGCATAACGTTAACATAGCCGTGAAAAATAAGTCGCAACTTCGGTCCTCCCACCCCCTATCCCCGCCAGGCCCATTTCACATCCGAAATCGATCCCGTACGTTAGGCGTTCACTCGCCCGGGGGAATGGGGCAGCGCAGGACGTCAGACATTTTTTGTCTATCTGTGTGTTTTTGTACGAGGAAACCTTGCCCGGGGAGTTTTTATGCCTCAGAAGACCTGTTCTTCCTGCTTCCGGGCCGTCAGGATGCTGCTGCTTCTTCTGGGAGAAAGCTGGATATGGAGAGGGCTTTCCCTGGACATTTTGTCTTGTGTCGGTCAGCCTGTCCTAGTCAGAGGCTGCGGCCGGCGAGGAGGAGGAGGAGGAGAGGAGCCTGGCTGTGGGGGAGCTCCCTGGGCCCGGGCGAGACGGAGCATCCCTGCGAGACAGGCAGCGGCGGGCCCTGCCGCCCGGTCCCTCGGTACCCTGCCTGCCCTTCTCACCTGGGCCAGGGTAGCTCCGCATCCTCCCGGGCTGCAGGGACCGCCGGCCTGGTGGTAAAACGCCATTTCATCTCTTAGCGGAAAGAAAATTCAAATTAAAAATTATTTTTAGGCCGAGCAAGCTAAAAGCCCCCATAGGGTCGCAGAGGAAGGAGAAAATAAAGAGGGCGGGAGGGATTAGAAAGTTGAGAAAGTGTCTCTAGGCAAGTTAGACAGGTGGACCTGCCTGGGGAGCTACTGGCTAGCTTGGGGTAATAAAAAACGGTTAATAGGTTGGGGAACAACAACCAGTCTTTCAGCTGTTTCCTACCGTTTGATCTTGTTTAATATAACATCGAGCGAAAGGCAATTTAATTTACAGCCCAAACGCTTATTTAATATCCTCCTCTCTTCCACACCCTCCCCAAACAGAAGGTCAGGGTATAATCACATATTCGGGTACACATATTTCTGCACAAGCTCAGTACTGCTGATTTTCCTTCTCTGGTCAAGAGATGTTTTTAAAAAATGAAAGCAGGGCATGCTCCAGGAAAAGAAAAATCTAAAAAAAACCAAAAAGCGAATGAACGAAAAAAATCTCTACTACTCCCCCTTTTCGCTGTGTATCGAAATTCTGGCTTGTATGTTTAGCTAATCTAATCTATGGAGAGGGGCTGGGGGTGGGGATGGAAGGGAGGAGTTGGAAAAAGCTGAGATGCTTGTGACAGTTTAAATTCATGCCAGGTTTCAGTCTAATTTCAACTGATTCTGGCATGTGATTTCAGTCCCACCGATATGCTAGTTAATATTTTATACCTATCACAGACATGCTGTAGCTTCGGATCTCCGAAAGCAGACAGAGCTTTTGAACGCGCCTAATTTTCCCTGGGCATTTGTTGGGTTAGCACCCTCGTCTTTTCGTAGGGGTTCTCCCTACAGGAGAAATGCGAACAAAATGCCATTAAAACCAACGAGCGAACACCTCCCTTCGGAGGCCAGACCCTTCTCAAAGTTTTATACAGCCGATATCCAGCCCGGAGTCGGAGACGGGGAGCCCGGAGGAGCGATTACGGCCAGGGACGCTTTTCATTTCGGAAGTGAAAACGAGCAGCTCGGCTTCAGTCCCCGTCTGGCTTAAGCACAGATGCAGTTCAGGACTTTTCATTACGTTCAATTAACTTACGATTTGCAGCTAGCCATTTGGATTTTGGGATGCCCCTAAGTATATAGGGTAATATATAGGTGCATGCTCACATTTGTGTGTGCACATACGTACATATATATATATATACAGACGAACTACTTGTGTATTTGATGAGGGGAAAGGGTTTTAATTCCGGATCATCTGCAAATGTGGCTTCCCCCAACCCCAGCCCTACAAAGCCTAGAAGGTGAAGCAGGACAAAGGACGCAGCTGGGGGAGGTTTGTCCCGGGACTCCGCCGGTGCCCCCACTGGTTGCCCACCCCAGCGGGGCGCCCTGGGCAGGCAGGGGATCCCGGGGAACCGGTTCAGCCTTCAGAGGTGCCCCTTGCTCCGGCACCTCTCCTCTTTCGTTACAGAGATTTAGAAGAGGGCCAACGATTTAGGTCGCCTTACATTAAGGATGAGGCGGCGGGCGGCGGGGTGGAGAAGAAAACAAAAAGGAGGAAAGCAAGCTGTAAAGCCAAAACACGAAATCCCCCCTTCTTCCTCCAAGACCAAAAGGGGCAACTGTTTTCCCCGCTGCACCCTACCCCTTCTCCCCTCTTCCCGGGACAAGCGTGCACAGCGGCTGCCTCCGGTCGCAAGATCGTCCCGAGCCCTGTGGGGCTCCATGAGAGGGGGGGGGTGTTTGCTCTTTCAGAGAGCTTGCAAGGCACCCACGGTCCTTGAACCCGCTCCCCCTCCCCGCGCCGGGCCGTGCAGGCCCGCTGCCCCGGGGGTTTCGCACGCTGACAGGTATTTTGGGGGAAGGAGGGGTGATAAGGGGGAGAGGGACGAACAGTGTCAGTCTCAGGCACATGGAAAGTTTCTTTCACGAGGCAAATATTTCCGCCGTGGCTTCGCCATGACAGCAGTGGGGAGCTTCTTGCATAACCCTCTTTACTTCGGGACAAAACGGCGACGGAGAAACTCCCTTAGCCCGCCTTTTTCTACTGCCTGGAGGTATCGGGGGGCCGATGGTTTTCCTACCAGTCTCGTTCCCAAACTGCCCGTGCCAACCGGCTGCACGGTTTCCTCCTCATGCTGGAAAGAATATTATATTTATATATATATGTTTTTTTCTGATGGGGCATCAGCCAGGCAAGGCAGCGTTGATCTCTCCCTCAGCCCGATTGGACCCCCCCCGGCCCGGCCCGGCCCTCGGCCCCTCTCGCCTCTCTGGCCTGCCGGGGCCGGCCTGGGGACTCCCTCCCGCCCGCCGGTTGCCTTTGCAGGTTACGCTGCGTTTGGGGATGAAATGAGGGGGCGACTAAGAGAGGGGACTGGGGATATCCCCGGGTGCTGAGGAAAGAAACTTCAGAGAGGTATGATGGGAGGCTCAGTATCGTTTTCGCTTCCCCCTCCCGGCAGGGATCTACGAGTGCAAAGAGAAGAGGGATGATGTGAAGTCAGAAGATGAAGATGGACAGACCAAGCTCAAACAAAGGAGAAGCAGAACCAATTTCACACTAGAGCAGCTGAATGAGCTGGAAAGACTTTTTGATGAGACTCACTATCCGGATGCCTTCATGAGGGAGGAACTAAGCCAGAGGCTGGGACTGTCTGAAGCTAGGGTTCAGGTAAGAGAAAGACTCTGTTCCTGGAAACGTCCTCATCTCACTTCCTAACTGCCAGCGGATCCCAGCACAGTGCCCCGTTTCATCCAAAGCGGGGAGGTGAAGGCAGAGACGACATGTGTGATGGGGTACAACTCCGTTGTACCTGTCCTGCCAAATAATAATTCTGCTCTGTGAATATCTGCCCATGCCTTGCATTTCCTGGGAAAGTGGTTTAATTTTTTTTAAATTTTTTTTTTTTTTTAGGGGGGTGGGGCGGGGGAATGGAGGGGTAGTGTTGGTGATAGTGGTGACATGTCTCTTAATAACTGAGCAACTTCCTATTTTTATTTTTTTAATTATTGTAGTTTCCCTTGCAAATGTGACACTAACTCTCACTTAATCTTCACCTTCCCCCTCCTACCCGCCCCTCCCTCCTGCATATCTTTTATGGTACCGTTATGTTTCAAAAAAAAAAAAAAAAAAGCCCAGAAAACAATCGCCGTGAATAAGGCTAGACGGTTTGGGTGCTGAGGGACAGGATTAGCCAGAGATGGGGGAAAGGTGCCCCCTCTGATTTGCGCAGCAAGCGTATGAATGCATGGCACCCCATCTGGTGGACTCTCCCCGCGTCCCTCCCATCACGTTTCAGACACAGCTAAATGCCAATTAGCCTTCGAAACCTTGAAAATAAGTCCGGTTGTTGTAGTTTTGGAGCCATCAGAGACGTCTGTTCGGGTGCCTCCACATTGATTATTTTAAAATTCAGTTTTCGGTTTGATGTAGGGGAAAAATACCCAACTCCCCTGCCCACCTTAAGCCACTTCGGCATGCATCCCCAAAACAGCTGTCATGTAAAAATAGAAATAATTTACAGAAGCAACCTGTGGCTCTCTGAGCAGGCCTAGAGCAGGAGAAACCTGAAGGAAATATATTCTTAGGTTATAACTCTGTGCTTGGGCTAACAGACTCAAACCAAAACCCAAGAGGAAGATGTCACCCAGTGAACCCCTCCACTGAACAAAATGCCGTCATACCCTGGAGATAAGAGATGCACATGCATATGTATATCTGTTTATAAGTGTTCGTGTGGATACACAACGGTGCGTGTGTGGTTACCTGGGAGTAATTGGACGTCCTCGGTCCTGTGCCTATTCCCATCAGAGTGGGAAGACAAGAAAAAAGAGGGGTCTTCTTGTCCCTCCCCTTAACCTTGACCCACGGTGGAAAGCAAACGGCCAGGACCCCGCTGCTCCTCGACCCACTCAGAAAGACTTTGCCTGAGTAAGCGACTATCTCGCTTTAAACAAGGGCCTCCTGGAGGCATTTCCCGAAATAAATGGAGGTTTTGTTTGTTTGTTTTTGTTTTGTTTTGTTTTAAGGCTCCTTTCTCCCCTCAGCTCTTGCCTCTCTCTGTGTAAACGGAGCTGGATGAGGGATGGTGCCGGGCACTTGCCTTAGAAAGGGTGGCTTCCAGGGGATATTGCAGGGGTTCAGAGTGCTGCTGGCCTACTTTCTCCTGGAAGATTGATCTAACCACACCATATAAATTAATGAAAAGATTAAACTTTTGCTGAAGGGGACATCAACTCTTATGTCATCTTCCCAGATCTTCTTTCTTGGGCTCTGTAATATCTTTCCAAGGCCTTGATGTACTGTTTCTATAAAAATAAATTACTTGTAATTGAATTCTGCACTCTTTCTTTCAAGTACTTTATTACTGAGCAGCACCTTAACAGGATGTTCATACTTACAGGAAAATTGGTGCTTCAAGTGCTTACAGATCTTAAAACAGAACACCCCAAAAAACCCCCAACTGATTCAGCAGAGATTATGAAAGAGATAAAAAAATGAATTTAATAATCTTACAAAAGAGGTTTGAATGAATATAAAGCTAGAAATAAAAGACATATCAAGAGGGAGAAGAGGAGAAATGGATAATTAATTAGGAAATAAGCAGAGAGCTTGACATCCATCAAGAAATGGAAGCGGGGAAAAAAGAAGGGGAAAGCGGGAAAATGGAAAGGGTTTTTTTAATACTTTCAGAATTGTTCTCTAATTCCTATCTGGACCGCTTGTCCCTTGCTGTTAAAGGATATAGTTTCAATTTAGTGTGGAAATTTGCTGTAAATAAATTGAAGCTCCTATGGTAGCTAGTCCTTATTAACCTTTTATTTTTAGTGTTGTACTGGAAACTCATATCACCCAGCTGTCAGGGTTATAATTGAAAGTTATGAGACCATAGTGAGGAGCAGGCAGTAATTCAATTACAACAAATATCTTTGGGTTTATGGTGCAGGGCTAAATTAAATGTCATTATTCACTGTCTCTAATGGAAATCAAAAGGAAATCAGATTAGAGCATTTGTGAAAGAAATCACTGAGTGATCCTTAATGAAGAAATAACTGTCTAAAACAGTGTACTGTGCTTTACTTAGCATATTCAAGACTAATTGGAATTGATCGTGAATCACACCAAGCCTGATTTATTATCGCTTAACGCAGTGGCTAATTCATCACTTTTATTCCTCATAACCTTATTTTTTCATAGCTAAAGGGAAAGGGCACTTCGTTTTCCAGATTTAAATATAATTTCTGTTTGAAAGATGTTCTGATTTGCAAGAGAAGTTGTTTAAACGCTGCTTAAATTCCTCCTGACAATTTATACTCCTTTGGGGTGGAGGGGGGCGGGAGTGGGGAACACGTACAGGGAGATTTCCTGCAAGGATTTACAACCGTAAAAAAATGTATTATTGTCTCTTCTCACGATGATATTTTGCATGCTTTTTTTTTTTTTTTTTTTTTTTTTTAATATAAATCTCTAACGGCCCCGTTAAAAGGAGAAGCGTTGCGTGTTGTTAATCTTTGCGTCTTGCTCGTACGGAAAAAAAGAGGCTTGTGCTGTGCTGTGCGTTTCAGGGCAGCGAGGGGGCAACGAGCCGGCCCGGGCTGCGGAGCCAGATGCCGGGTTAGGATGGGGAGGGCTGCGCTAGCAGAGTCTGACGAGGAGCGTCAGTCGGTCGGTCGGTCCGTACCCTCAGTGCCCGCCGCTTCCCGCCCGCTGTGCGCTCTTCCCCGGCCACCCTAGGCAGGAGAAATAGTGCTCCAATTCAGGGAAGGCCGATTCCTACTTAAGAAAATCACTTAGGTACCCGAGGTAATTAATGCCTTTGGAAGCCTTTCTTTGCACTAATTACTCTGTTGTAAATGACCATCATTAAGGCAATTGAAGAAAGCTTGAAGGGAAAATTTGATGTAGGAAGTGCAGTTAGTATTAATTAACCGTATGATCTCTTGGCAAGTGCAAGAACATCAAAGGTTGTAGGTGTTTACTTAACTACAAGATTTTATCAGCTGTGAAAGTCAATGTTTGTCCGTATTCGGTAGGTTTTGGTGTTAGGATAAGGGTCCACAAAATATTTTGGTCCGTGCCTCTGCCGATTCTTTGGGGAGGGCTACTTAACCAAGCACGTCGGAAGGGGAAAAGTAATAAGGTCTGAAATGGCCCTGGAAAGAGGCAGGGGAGGAGCAGCAGCAACTGCAAGTTCTGTGCTTGTTTGAGTCAGAACGGCTGGAAGTGTGGCAGGATTATTGAATTACAGGCATTTCTCAAGTAGGTACAAGAACACTTATGTGAATCCCAGCATGCAAAGATGTTGCTCTTGTCTGTCCAGAAGTCTACCGAAGCATATTTTTGTTTTCTTTTCACGTTTGGGAAAAGGGGAATGATTCAGCCCCTTTTGTGCAAGTTCAGTATCTCGCATCTTCTCAGAGATTTTAATCGTTTCCAAGCCCACCTTGGGGGCAGATGGTCCTGTCGCTTAAGGACCAGACCCCGCAGTCTGAGCAGGTCCACGCCGGCTGTTCATGCCGGCTGTTCCCGGCATGTTTGAGGTGTGACTGGAAAGGGAGCGAGGGTCCCATCCGGTCTGCGTGTGGGTGTATTTGAAATGAGAGTGGGAGCGACCCCTCTCTCCAGTGGCACAAGGACCGCCACTGTCAGCCCGTGGGATAGGGGGCCTTGGAGACCTGGTGCGAAGCGGCCGTCCCCCCGGCTCCCCAGCTGCGAGGGCGCTTCTGATCTCCCAGGTTCAGCTCCCTCTGAGAAACCACACCAAAAAGCAGGAACCCCCCCCACACACACCTCAAATAGCCACACCGCAGCATATAGAGGGGCTCACTCCCCGCAGAGTTGAGCTCTTTCCCTCAGCTGCTCCCGAGGAAGGACCTCAGCAAAGTTGTGCGAAGTCCCTTGCCCTTCATCCCTAGCCCCCGAGACAGTCCGCTCTTAGGAGCTGCCTAGTCTACCTCCATTTTTGTTTCTTTTTTGTTTTCTTTTTACAGGTCTGGTTCCAAAACAGGAGAGCGAAGTGCCGAAAGCAGGAAAACCAGATGCACAAAGGTGGGTAGGGGGTGCGGGCCGTCCGGGAAGCGGTGGCCGCGAAGCCCCGGAGCGCCTTCACCGCTCACCCAGCCCTGTCTCTCCCCGCAGGTGTGATCCTGGGAACCGCCAGCCATTTAGACGCCTGTAGAGTGGCCCCCTATGTGAATATGGGAGCCCTGAGGATGCCTTTCCAACAGGTAGTTAGCTTCGGGTTTATTTTCCTTTCCTCGGCAAGCTCCGACCCCCGTTCGTTTGCACGAGAGGAAGCCGGACACTTTTACAAGTGCCATTTATATAGAAGTTGGCACGTATTAAAAACAGGCTGTAAAACTTCGTGAAGGAGCCCCCGTCCGGCTGCCGGGAGCTCAGCACCCCTCGGGGTCGGGAAGGGGGCTGAGCGGGGGGTCCCTCGGCCCTGGGAGGCGCCGCCGGTGCTACGGGTCCCCCCGCTGCCGTTGTGACGGGCTGGTACACGGCCCCGGGGCTGGCCTCCCGGAGACGCACCCTTCCTGGTGCAGGCAGGGCCGGTGGTCGCCCGTGCAAGTGCGTGGACGGAGCGTCCCGGCCCAGAGCCGGCCAGGTAGCTTCGGTCCCCGTCGGAACTGTGCACGGCGCTGCAGAGCGCTGCGGGAGGGTCTCCCACCCACTACGAAGGGGAAGAACTATGCGGACCCCTTGCCCTCTCGTTCTCCCCCAACTTCTCAGGCAGACTGTCGACGTCTGGCCTATTCCGACGGAGGCGGCTGCCCAGGAGGTGGGGAGGCTTTTCCCCGAGGCGCTGCCGGCGTGCCGGCCAGCAGGGACCGGGGTAGTGGCGGAGCGCAGGCTCCAGGGTCGGGTCCTTCACGCAGCGAGGCACAGACCCCAGGGGAACGCGCTGGGGGAAACCGGAACGAGGGAGATGAAATTCCGTCCCGGTTCCTGCCACCTCTCACCGCCGTTTCTGACTCTCCCCTTCCCCCTCCTTTTTTTTTTTTTTTTTTTTTTTTTTTTTTTTTTTTTTTTGTGTCAATTAATCGGGCAATCGATTTTTCCCAGCCCAAAGGGACCTTACACCACCTTCTCCATCTCAGAGACACGTGGAACTGACAGATTAATTGTATTGATTTTTAAAAAGACATATTTGGACCAAAATAATTAAATACATAAATAAACTCCCCCTCCTCCCCCCCCCATCCTCCTCGAACCTACCCGGAGCTGAAATCTCTCAGTCAACCCAAGGTGTTTGTGTAGGTCGAGAAAGCTCCAAAGCAAACACCAACCCAGTATATGAGGGACCCGTGGCCAAAGAGTTTTTAGCAACGTATAAATAAACACCCCTAGAAAAAAAAATTAAAAAAAAATTTAGCTATTTAGTGCTTGTTGGCGCCCGTGCATTTGGCCTTTTTTTTTTTTTTTTTTTTTTTTTAATATGAGGTGGGGGGTTAAGAATGTCTCTGTGCCTCTGGGTAAGCGTGGCGCGGAGATTTGCTACGCTGCGTGCCTGCCCCGCCCTTGCCTGCCGTGGGCTCCGCTAACAAGTTGCTCTTTCAGCTGCCGGACTCCCGGGAAGGGTCGAGGCGGGGATGGATGGATGGATGGATGGATGGGTGCGTGCGTGGGTGCGGGGAGGTTCCGTGTCAGTGTCCGTGGGGCTGACGCCGTGTCTCTGCCACCGCCGACGCAGGTCCAGGCGCAGCTGCAGCTGGAGGGCGTGGCCCACGCGCACCCGCACCTGCACCCGCACCTGGCGGCCCACGCTCCCTACTTGATGTTCCCGCCGCCGCCCTTCGGGCTGCCCATCGCCTCCCTGGCCGAGTCCGCCTCCGCCGCCGCCGTGGTGGCCGCCGCCGCCAAGAGCAACAGCAAGAACTCCAGCATCGCCGACCTGCGGCTGAAGGCCCGCAAGCACGCCGAGGCCTTGGGGCTCTGACACGCTTCGGTCGAGATCCCCCCTACCCCACCCCGCCCCGGGTGCCCGCGGCGGGCGTGTGTGTGACCCGCACGGACCGCCACTCTGACCCCCGGCTCCTCCTCCTCCTCTTCCCCGGCCGCAGGCGAGCAGCCCTGCCGCCTTCTCTCGTTTTTGTTATTTTTTTATTATTATTTTTTAATTTTGTTTGAGGTTTTTTTGTTTTGTTTTGTTTTGTTTTTTGTTTCTTTCCCCTCTCCCAAGGTCTGCGAGCGCTCGGCGGCAGCCTCCTCCCGCCGCTTTTCCTCGACCTCTCGCCCCCAGAGACTTCAGCGGCCGGGGGAGCCGGGCGAAGAGGGAGGCCCCGGCGGCCGTTGGAGGCCGTTGGCGGCCGTTGGTGCCCGTTGGTGCCGTGTGACACGGCGGGGGACTCTCCGCCGGCCGCGGGGCGAGGGCGCCCGCTTCCCGCCTCGGGCACACGGACACACACACACACGCAACAACCCCGCACCCACGAGTCAGAGACTCCGCGGAGGATAAAGTAGGTGGGAGGAGGGAACAAGGAGAGTTAAAAAAAACCCAAACCAAACCAACACACATACACATACAAAGGAGGAAAAAAAAAAAAAAAAAAGGAAACGATCTCTAAATTATGTTAATCTGTGAACATTGGGGACGCTTTGGATTTTTGACCCTGGCAAAAGTGATCGCTCCAGCATAACGTCATCTGCTGCTGTCAGTTTTGCTACCTTGTGCATGTGTCTAGCTAAAACACATTTTGAAGATCAGAAATATATTAGAACGAAACTAAACAAAACAAATAGTAATAATAATAAATAATAAATCCTTGGGGCTGGTCTCCATTAAAGATGACATTTCTTTGTTGCCAACAGTATTATTTCACTGCCATGAATCTCTTCCATCACTGAGGAGCTGCTGCAGAACTGGTTTGAATTTAAATGTGGAATTTCAGATCTGAGGCAAGGCAGTTTTTTTTCTTTCCTTAAAAAAAAAAAAGAAAAAAAAAAGCAGCAATAACAAAAAATGTGCGTCTCAAATGGCTATGTCCTTTGAAAGGAGAAAAAGAGAGAGACTAGAATTTACTAATCATTAGTGATAACTTGAAAGATGGGAACAATAAGAAATGCGCCTGTTTTGCCAGAATCACCTGAACTCAATAAGATGCATTGTGCCATAGAAACAGGTCGACTTTTCTATATTTTTTTTTCAAATGTCTGAATCTTTGAATTAAAATCTTGCTGTTTTACAGGATGTAGAAAGAATGACTTATACAACAAAGATGGACATATGGTTTTAAGGCATAGTATTGATGCAGCATTAATTTTAGTGAAATGCAATTAAGTGCAGTAAAGTGCAATACTGTAAATATTATAGAATAAAAGAAAAATAGCCGTACTTATTCTGTTAATAACCAATTCTGCAAGAACCATAACTTAAGTCCTTTATGCTCAGACTGGTACATTGCAGCTCCTTGCCAAAATGACAGTCTGAGTCTTCTATGAATGGATAAAATTATATGTATCACATACGGGGAAAGGCAGATGCCATGGTTTCTAGTCAAGTTAATGTGCCATATTTCTGAGAAGTAAGCTGAAAAGTCTATATGATACTTTCATTTTAAGTAAAAACAAAACAAAAACAACAAGTAAACAAAAAAACCAACCAGAAAACAAACACCACCCCCTCCAACCCACAGAAGTGTTTTGTAGAGGTGGACAAGTTCAATATTTGGCCATTTTAATTTTTGCCTGTGATTTAGACACCAAGTCTTATGCTAATGCTTAAGCAAAGTAACTATTAATAGTGTAAATCCAGAAAGGATGAGGAGTAGGGAAATCCTTTAAATTATATTACCAAAGCATCTGGGTTTATTGATACTCCCCCCCCCCCCTTTTTTTTTTTTTTACTTTTTATGCTATTCACTTCTAAGTAGGCTTTTATTTTCTTTGATTTTGGGTGGGGAAGAGAGAGGAAGGTACAAATATTGGTCTTGTCTACATCTAACAAGATAGCTATTTGTTGCCTTTGTTACCAAGGCCTGTGTTGATGTAAGGTTATCCTCTCAACAGTACCATTATTAAGCCTGCTTTTTATGTCTCGTTTAGCAATCCATTACTAGTTTTGGCTTTTGCTGATATTTATCAAATCCAAATATTGCTGTAGGACAAAAATTCATACTGTAGATACATTTTAGACACTTGTCTTTTTCGTTTCTCCTTCAAGTTTTGATATTTTCTAGCAAGGAAAATTTCTGGAATGTAAAAGTTGTGCCATATCCCTTCTATTTATTACATGAGTAGTAGTTATATTTTGGATTCGCTAGAGCTGATAAATGTTACCAGCTTTTTCTACCTCTCTGTGAAAGCCCAGTACCTTTTTGAAGTAAGGCCAAAATGTTAAGATAGTGTTACTTGTTGCTGAGAAATATGACAAAAATCTCAGGCAATTAACAATTCTTATGGAAACAAAACATTAGTTAGAAAGTATAATGTTAGTCCTGAGGATCTAGGAATTTCTGGTTAAAATAAGAAATATTTGGTATGTTTCCAGCACTTCTAACATGCAGATCTAAAAAATAACAAACATTGCTACAGATATGCTTTAGGCTATAACAAGTAACCTGTTATACAGGGAGACCAACAGCCATGGAAGGATAATTTGATGCACAGTGTTGAAGACCAAGGGCATAGAGCTTATGATTGAGTGGGGACTGCTTGTTATCTGTATCTGTGACCTAATTACTACCCTTTCGAGTCCTCTTTTTAGAGTTTAAGAGATGCTTGAGTGACTTTTCCAGTCCTGTGCTGGACTTTCACAAAACAGTGATTTTTACCCACAAACAATTCCATAGAACGAGCTCTGTTGTTGCTGTAGGTTTGGGATCTGAATTTTCTCAGACAACTTCTAAGTGAGGCTGTGAAGTGCTACCCAACTTGCAGTGTTACAGGATGCACGTGCAGTACGTATCCGCGTCAGACTGGCAGGAATAACTTTTCTACCTTTGCACAGCAGAAGTGCTTATAGAATTATCTCAGAAAGGTTGTTACATGTAGCTTCCATCTTGTATTTAAAAAAAAAACCCAGTGGTAATATGAATACAGTTCCCTGCTAACATGAAACAAGGCTGCTAGTGTAGCTTACATCTTTCAGAATCAAAAATTCTTACAGTTTTTTCTGATTGCTTTCAATGGATGTTTCAAGGACAGTCTTGCCTTCTACCACAAAAGGGCAGAATACGGCAAGATTTATCAGTTTAGCTTGTTTTGAAGGATGTACCATAGATCAGCCTGGGGGAAAGGGCAGGGTGTTGCTATGCATCTACCAAGGTGTTTTATGCTCCTCTCGCATTTCGTTTAGCATGACAGGAAATGTAAAGCCACACCGTGCAAGCACTGGAGCCAAAACCGGTTCTGCTTTGCTTATTTCTTGAATGGGCTGATTGCATCAGTGGTGGTATAAAAGCTTTGCCCTGTTTCAGATGATGCATGCAGATGGCCTCCTCTTCTTGTTGTCCTTACATTGATAGGAAGAAATGAGAAGTCCTAACCGGACTACCATGTACTGGACTGTACTTTCACTAAGTGTAAGTCACTGTGACTCTGTTCACCATGTGAAGCTTCAGTGACCCATACACGTTGAGAATCTGGACCATAGCCTCTACTCCATCTCTGTTAATGTGTACCTTGTCTTTTTTTTCCTGTTTCTTTAATTATTTTCCTTGAGGAGGTTGGAGGTTGAAGATAAGATAGTGAGGTAGTTAAATTTAAAAGTATTGTAATTGGTTTAGATTCTCAGGCACACCAAGCCTCATTTAGAGTCCACCTGATGTTTGTGTAATCTTTGATTTGAGAAGTGTGAGATTTCCAAGAACAGCAGCCACTGGGCAGAGTTCCCTTGGAGAAGGCCTTTATCTAGTGTATGTGGATTGCTAAAGAACCTTCCTCAAAAGTTTAGTCTGGTATTTGAAAAGAAACTTGAATGAATGCCAAACAAATAGCGCTGTTTATAAGCGAATCTACTAAAAAGGCTTTGTGCATTACATGGGCACCTTCATAATACAAAAATCAGTCTCCGACTTTTTTGGAACTGTCAAATTAGCTCAAGTACTTCATCCATTTGTATCAAAATAGTAAGCTGACTCCATGGTTCATTTTTATTGAGTTGGAAATATGTGAAAAAAAATATACTGGAAGTTTTTTTGCTTAGTAGGGTCATATAGATGTAGTGACATTTTGGTTAATATCATAATACTTAGCACTTATATAATGTTTATTTGCAAAACACTGTATAAATGTTTATTGTTTAACCCTTGCCCATTATGAAGTAGGTAAGAATTGCTATCCCCATTTTTTGTAGAAATTAAGGCATATAAATCAAGGGCCAGGTTCCATCACTCATTGTCAGCACTGAGTATTGTTACTTTTGCTTTTGTAATGTAGCAGCATCGCCCAGATCATAATCTGCCATGAACTTTGTGGTGCTAGACACTTTCAAAACTGTAAGTAGTGGAGGCCCTGCTCCAAGAAATTTAAACTCCTTACCTGACTTCAGCAAAAGTCTTAAAGGGAACATTGAATGTGGCTCAGAGTGGCAGAATGTGTCCGTGAGTTATTTCCACAGAACATGAAGTTACTGCCCAATTCTCTGGCCCTGTATGTCTACGGGAGTTTGGTTTATGACTCAGGAAGGCCAAGTTGCAGCAGCCCTAAGACTGGAAGCAAAAACCTGAGTTACTTACAGCATGCACAAATTGCTAGAAAACCCTGATTTTCCATTTCCCCTACCATAAATTTTTCAGACAAACAAGTGTGCTGATGTCAATTCTTTGCATGCTTTATCTGCTATATCTTTTAGTCCTATGTTTGCCTATAAAATAATAATAAGATATGATTTTGAATAGACATAACATTGACACATTTGGACTGTTGACTCAAATACAATAGACATGTAATCCAGATCCCTAAGGCAAACCCAGGCTAAGATTATTATTTTTTTTTTTTTTTTTGTGGTGAAAAGTACACATATTTTCTGCTCTTTCAAATGTGATAGGCATTTTTTTTTTTTTTAATTTTATTTTTAAACAGAAAATGTTAGTTTTTGGAGACATTATTACTTTGGAGGTGGCAGGCTTTTTTGCCCTTCAGTTTGAGGAAAATTTTCACAGTATAGGAAATATAGATTATGCATCTTTCTTAGAAATGTGTTTATTTTTATAATATCTAATACCTAATGATCCAGGTGGTGTCCTTGTAACTGCTAATTGTACTCAATTCTATAAAGTGCTCACAACCAAGATGGTTGGAAAATTTTTGTGTTTCTGGTTAAAAAAGGTGGTCAAGGTGACACCCACTCCTCATCTGTAAGCAGCCTACTGACCCCATTATGTTATTTTCTTTTCCTGATGTGACAGAATTCCCATGGCTAACAAGTTTCCAAATAACTGTGGCTAACATGGCAAGAGCTTCTCATTTGGTCTCTTGCAAATCTCTACTGGTTGCAGTAATACGTGTTAGGGCTGGAGAAGGCCTGGTATTGCTTGGAAGCAAACTAAAAAGAAATACTGTGTGCTACAGAGTGTGATCTCCTTTCTCCAGAGAAAAACATAGCTTTCTGCTATATGACTCATGCTTTTTGTAAGATGGCATCTCTAAGCCACATCTTTAAAAGGTGCAACCTGGGTCTCGTCAATGTAACCCAGTGGCTCGTGTTATATTGGTTATATTTTTGCTGGTTGGCCTTTCTAGACAGGTCAGTGGAAGGCCATAGGCTTTGGTGTTTAAGGCATTCTTCAAAAGGGGTATGATAACAGATATCCCTCAAATTTTGTTTGTCTGTTAGGCAGATTTTATGCTAAAAGTTGGTGCCTAATTTTAGTAAATCAGCCTAGAAACTTGCTGATTTCCAATAAATAATTGAAACTTGATGCAGTTCATACACCTTACATTGAAAATTGATATTTAACTAAAATCAGTCAAAGAATGTAGAAAATATCAGATTTTGAAGCTGAAGATATTTATTGAAAGGCAATACTTTCATGAATCTAGGCTTATGGTATGTATTAATTACATCAGACAGGCAAATATCTCTGTTTCTTTGTATTAATGTATGTGGATATTTTATTTATTTTTTTTGTTTGAAAATTTCTAAATGTGTATTATTTTAATTATGTTGAGTGTAAATTTGACAATGCTTTGCATTTATTTTTATATTTTTTCAACCTGTTGCTTTTGCAAAACTATGAGCAGCCAGTACGATTTACAGTACCATTGCATTGTTTTGGTTATGTACACACAGCGTGTCTAAGTTTACAGACATTTCAGGGATTGCTAAAATGAAAAAAAATCTCCAAAACCAACTCGTCTTAAAAGTTTGTACCCCTTTGTTAATGTGAAAGAGAAAAGCAAGCAAGCAAACAACTTTTTTTTAGATTTCGGTTATGCCAGCATGCTCCTACATGAATTCACCAGACATGTTGAGTTCCAGTTTCAAAGTGTATTATGTTGAATCACATGATATGAATGTACATCTTGTAAAAGTGAAATATGAATAAACTTATAAATATTTGTAATCACGCGTTAATGGATACTCTTACCAAAAGGACTATTAATTATAAGGTGTTTCCCCCGTTAAAACGTAACTTTTTCTTTGGTATTTAATGCTTTTTCTTTTTTAACCACATTACTCATATTCTCATTGCAAGGATTTAATAATCTTAGTTTGTAGTCCTAGTTACAGATACCTCACTAGCTTCTGTCTTAGTTTTACTAAGCAAATTATAGCTTAGTAATGACTAATCAGAAGCTACTTTTGCATCCCATCTACCAGCAGGATCTTTTTGTTGTTGTTTGGTATACTATTTTCTTTAAAAGAATTGATAATTTTTCCTTAGTGTCAGGAGAAATAAAAGAATCTTCATAGTGGACCCTTCTAGGGATCGTATTTGATGGCTCCGCTCTGTTGTCTGTTCAAATCAATAGGAGAGGCACTAGATCAGGCGCTTAATTTTCAGGTGATTAAGGAGTTTTATTTTACATGTCCATGCTTGTCAGTATGTTAGATGTAATATTCTCTCATAGTTTTATTCTTTCTAGTTGTAATCCTGCATTTTGGTGTTGAAAAGGATACCCAAGGAATCCTCTTGTTCCTGTACACTGTGTCTTTTTGTCAACAGCACCAAGACAGACTGGGTGGGTGGATATCTTTCTGCTAGGTAACAGTCTGTGGATGAGGTTCTGAACCTCCAAACTGGTCACAAGGGTTAGGTTAGACCTGCCTTCTTCAAAAGCCAGTTTGTCTGACGCATATGTTGCCTTTAAACTTCATCAAGAGGGGTAGTTCCATAACCCAGCCCTTTCTCCAAATCCTCTCGGCATGTCTTTATTCTTTCTTGTCTGCAGCTGGCTCTATAAGCTGAAGTCAGAACCTGTGTGTAGGTTTTCTAACCTTGCATTTTCTGCAAGTATTTGTGTCTCTTGGAGCTCTGACCTGGAACATAGCTGGAAAGCAGTTGGTACAATATTCCCACATCATGATTACTGTTTTTCTCTAAGCCAACACCACAAACTGACATCCTGTTTTTCCTGCCATTAACTATGTAAGTGGCAGGCTATTATAAGAAAATTAATCCTTCCTTTCTGTCTCTTAAAGATACGTAGGCAGTGAATGGTTGTCAGTAGTGCGTACTGTAAGAGCACTCAGAAAAAATATAAAGTGATAACAGCATGTGCTGAAAGAAGAGCTTCATCAGCAGACAATCTAATAGCAATCCATAAAGAAATCTGTTTTGACAGTCTTATTTTTTGTCTGTTCATATTCAGTTCAGATGTTGAAAAGAGAGATTAGTTCTTTGGCAATTTTGTTGTTAGGAAGAGATTTTTTCCCTCTTCATTTTTGTTGATTAGCATGTTTTTCCAATGACTTCTTGTTCTATTGCTTCCTGAAATAATTGATGGTTCTGAGGGAGGTTTCCTCTCTCTTGTCTTTGAAAATTTTGTTTTCTTCTTTACCTGAGAATTTATTTTTAATTCAAAAAAAATTATACTTTGACCCTATTGCCACCAGCATTTTTGGCTACTGTGTCTAGTTCTCTCTGTATGATCTGAAGTGAATTGGATAAGAATAAACACAGTAACAAAATCAATTCCTTATGAATTGTCAGTGAATTTTTCCTTTCTTTCCTGAGTAGCTTCTTGCTTAGACCATTATTTTTTAAGCTGCAAACGTCTGAAAAGAAAATTATGAGGAGCTACGCAGGAAACAGGACTGAGTATCTGTTGGCACGAATACCTGTGAACTGTGGAAATTTTACCAATATGATGTGTAGTTCAGTCCTATATTGCTTGCGTATCCAAAACTCCAGTTAAAGTTAGAGAGAAATCTTTATAATCAAGTCTGCAGGAGCAACCACAGAAAGACAGATCTACGTTCAAGAACCACATGTAAATGACTACAGACTGGACAACAGAACAAAAGGAAATATATGTAATTTCATTTCCCCAAATCAAATACTCAGACTTCATTACCAATATGATTAAGGGTAATGATCCTACTCTTACATTTAATTGCCTGTTTATAATTGCTACCAAGAGGCTATAAAAATACAAGGTCAGAAAGCTGTATTCCAAAAAGGGTCTTAATGCTTCACTCTAAAGTTAGACTTCAGAGGAATTTAAGCACTTAGTTCCAAAACCTTAACACAGGACTCTTGGCTGCTTCTCAAACCCTACTGAAGCCTGAGGGCTGCAGGTCCTGTAGTTCCACACATTAAATTTCTCCATGAGCCTTATGTTCTACTTTTGTGTGTTCTTGGCACCTGAAAGTTCTCTGTGGCTGGGAGTCTTGCTCCCTATTTAACCTGATTGAGTGTCAGAAACTGGGCATCTGTTTCATCTTGCTTAACTTTAGATATTTACAATTCAGACATCTACATCTGAACTTGTCAGTGGAAGCAAGCAGACAATTTTAGCAAGTAGGCCTCTGGTGAGTATGTTAAGGGTGTCTCCTAGAAGCAGAGTAGCTCAGATGTAGCCACCTTCTCTGTAGACATCTGTCTTTGGACAGACGTGTCCAATTCCATGGCAGATATCTTCCACATACTTCCTTTGTGCCCCCAACTGCAGAAACAACAGCAATTCCACCACTTGATTTTCTTTTTCAGAAGAAATTTCCTTTTACATAATGACTCAGTGGCTAGTAGATTCACATGGGACTCTACAGTCTGTCTTTTCCTGACTTCCTTCATCTGAATAGACGGGGTAGCTGAAAAGGTAGAGGTCTTGGTCCTCTAGAAATACTTTATAGACCATGCTAGACATAGGTCTCTTGGAAATGAGTTGACTATAGCTGATGCCACTCTGATGGCATAGCAGGTAAATGACGTTTCTGCTATGATTTCCATTCTAACTGTTTTCCCTTCTATGTTTTCTGATATCATAGTCATCTAAAGTGCAAATTGTTTTTCTACAGATTCTTGGGAAAAAGAATAATCTTAAAGTTTTCCATAGGTGGGGCTCAATGCAATAATATTTGAATGTTTCCTAAATATATCAGCTTTGCATAGTAAAGTTCCTAGATTTCATGAGGTTTCCAGTTTTCCTCTTTCTGGTTGCAAAAAAACCTCTTCAGTGGAGGGATATAGATGTAAATATACACAAATACTCTGTGTTGGCTCACAACTTTAATTAACACAAGCTATGTAGGTTTGGGATGTTGAGGAAACAGGCAGCATTACATAGCAGTGTAGATTCATGCAATATACCATTGACTTATTGTCTTGCATTAGTCAGGTCATTGTGTCTTTCTGCTTCAGTCTATAAGATGGGTTTAATGACACTCTCCTAATGTGTACATAGGAATGACACTCTTCTAGTGTGTACATAGGGGGATTGTGACCATATATTCATTGATCTCTATAGTACACTGATAGACTAGATTTGCTAGCATCAGCACAAAACCCATGAGGCAACAAGTAGCTCTGTATTCAATGCAATGTTCAGAGGATGTGCAGTAAATAAAGCATGAGGATAAAGAGAAATATTGAGTAGCTGCTGTATTCACTGAACACTGTGCACTGAATAAAGCTGGGGTCCTGTGGAAAGAAAAAAAAGACATTATATAATTAAAGAATATATCATCATGTGTACACACTTGGGAGTAGAATTTGATTGCACAGTAAATGCCAGTAATGGCACTTCTAGACTTTTGGTTGTTTAATGGATTAATGAACATTTATTTTTTTTTCAGCTTTAAGAATCTTTTCCTTCAACATTTTCATATGCAATTGTCTATAGTTATCCTTTTTGAATTAAAAATAACTCAGATCACATACACTGTAGAACCATTAGGAGTGGGACAGTGGACTCTCTGCTGAAGTCTAGAGGTCACCTGATCCACAAAAAAAGCCTATGCTAATAGGAAAAGGATGATGATTATGGTGTTTTAAGCTTACATAAGACTTGAGCAAATGTGCCATTTTAAAGAATGTAGAACTTACTGACACAAAACATACAGAAGACTCCATTTTATGGGCACTGGAGCTCTCCGATATGAGGGATGGTGAAGGAAAAGGGTTTAAGGCCTCTTCTGATTAGAGATCAGTAAGGTAGGTTCTCAGCTCACATAAACTTTCAAGCATATTGTGAGTGTCTGCTTAATAGTCAAGGATATGAAAAGCTCACAAATATTAACTGTGGCCAAAAGACTGTGTATTCACTTTAGGCCAGATGATATTTGGTAAAACCAGTCCTAGTCCCCTTTTTTTTTCACCCCATCCAGATGCATCTCAGCGTGCTCCACACATTGTGAAGTGTGCTTCATCATCATTCATGATCTGGTGCTAGTGTTGCTGGATATATAACTGTTCAGAATGTAGAAAGCTCTAGGCCACCAGAAGAAGCTAAGCTAGCTTGAAGCAAGGGGAATCACAGAATATTAGGAATTGGAAGGGACCTCAAAAGATCATCTAGTCCAACCCCCCCACCGGAGGAGGAACACTTAGATGAGGTTACACAGGAATGTGTCCAGGTGGGTTTTGAATGTCTCCAAGTAGGAGACTCCACAACTTCCCTGGGCAGCGTTTTCCAGTGTTCTGCTACCCTCACTGAGAAGTTGTTCTCAAATTTAAGTGGAACCTCTTGTGTTCCAGATTGAACCCATTACCTCTTGTCCTACTGTTGGCTGTCACCAAGAAGAGCCTGGCTCTATCCTTGTGATGCTCACCCGTTATATATTTGTAAACATTAATGAGGTCACCCCTCAGTCTCCTCCAAACTAAAGAGACCCAGCTCCCTCAGCCTTTCCTCATAAGGGACATGCTCCACTCCCTTGATCATCTTTGTTGCCCTGCACTAGAAACAGCTGGGAAATGCAGAAGCTGAACAAATTTGAAGCGATTTCATTAGGAGATGCACAAGCTCTAAACTGGCATTAGGAGGTGAGATGAATGAATGTTTTATCACTGGTTGACAAATGAGGTCTTTCTCCAAGGGCTAATTTAATTTAGTTTGTACCATGTTTGCCAAGGACTATGAACATGTATATGGATATTTGTGGATAAAATGACTTTTCTGTGTATCTGAGCCCTAGGACTATTGATCACAACAAAAAGTTTGCAGGAGGTGCCAGCCTTTATTAATACAAAGCGATTGCTACTGCTCCTCCTGTAGTTACTAACTTTGCTATAAAGGGAAAGCTGTGGCATTGATAAAATAGTGAGCCACTTGTCAGTGTGGTAGAATTAGAATAGAATCTGATTTTCTGGGATTTTTGTTTGTTTGTTTGTTTGTTTGTTTTTTGAGACTTCTACTGTTGCAGGGGCACATAGCTTTTTTGGCCAGTGATAGGCCGATATATGTTTGCTGGTATAAATACATTTCTGTGAGTTTGGAAAGTCCAGCTTGCTATGGACTGTGAGTCAGGGCTTGAACTGGGGTGTTGTGCTCATGGGAACCCTTCTGCTTATCAGAGAGGCACATGATTCATACATTGGGGCTTTGGAATTGTCTCTTCATCCTTGTTGCTAAAGAATTGGATATGGAACATTTAGAAATGCTCCATTTGGAAATGTAGCATGTCTAGGCCTTGAATAGTGCCAAATACCTTTTATTTGAGGAGGGCTTGGCATTTTATTCATGGACAAGCAGAATAAAGAGGGGTTTTTTACCATGAATACTCTTGCTGAATAAATGATACACTAGACTATATGGTGAGGTCTGGAGTCATTTTGATGAAGAAGAATAGGGAAGAATAAGGAAGAAGAAGGAGCTGGTGAGTTCAAATCACTTGTCTCCTTTAAATAGTCAGCTTTTAGTTTCTTATCAAAAGTATGTACATCTCAAGAAATGAGAAAAACAGGTTCTCAGACCCATTACTGTAAATGTCTCTTCCTGGACCTCATTTACTTTACCTTGGACCTTATAACTTTTTCTGCTGCAGAAAGCATAGCTTTTCCTGGCGAGTGATAGTTTCTCACAGATTGTTTTAATTGCTTTAGTTTATCTGCTTTCTTAATTACTCAGTGTTCCTTTACTCCTTTTATCTGGATGCTTGTTCCATCCAGTCTTGCTGGGTAACTGTAACCTATAGTGGTATTTCTATAAATAGACAAAACCCTATTGCATAAGTTTTCACAGAGTTTTCTGAATTTGTTGTCAAAGGTCTCTCACTGACAGACCAGAGCTGAATTTTGAAAGAATAACAGCTATATTGGTATCATGCACCCCAGCACAGCCAGGTTACAAGCTACTCTAGACTCAGCCTTATAGGGCCTAGCAAGTTATATCTTCTTGATCCAAATGTCTTTATGCTTACATAAGGGAGGAGTAATGCTAGCTAGGATCTGTAAACTATCGAAGAATATAATAATATATTGCACATAGAGCTACGTCTTATATTGACTCACACGTTGGAGTATCTTGCTGGTAGCCACCATTATCTGCTAAAAGTGACTGATTGTTTTCTGATGTTGAATGGATTTGTCTCAGTATTTAAAGCCTTGAGCAACTCAAGAGTCATCTACGCAAAAGACCATGTCTCTCTTGATGTTTCTATTGGACAGTGAAGAAGATTACTCTGAACACGTTCCCATGCATGCAGGAGGCTACTGTTGAGGTATTCCCTTTAGGATCTACTTCCTGAAGTGGTCCAAAATAGTTTCAATCATTTGTCCCTTAAGGTATGCTGCAAGGCACATCTGTCTTCTTAGGCTCCTGGGGATTGATATGACTTGTTTTTGCTCTGTGTTGATTATGGTTTGAGGAGGGGTTCCTAAAAAATAAAGAAACAAACAAACATTTAGAATATTCATACATATTTTACAACACCATGAGGTTTGAGTACTACCTGCATACTTCAGTGTGGTTCTGCTGAAGGTGCAGGACAACTGTTGATTTATATTTTCTACACTCCTGGCCCTTATTTTGGGTCTGAGTTATAAGCTTCTGTTGATATCTTTGTGTGTATCCCTGGCCATAGCTGGAAGTGGACCTGGATGAAACCTGTATGAAACTTTGTCTGCTCACTTGTATGTGCTTCCGTGGTTTCTTTTCTGAGGTGTCACTTTATTTTGGCCTTTACTCACCTGCTTTGCATGTGTAATAGTTGACAGAGAAGAAACCTCTGGAAATTTAGTTTCCTCCTGGCTGCCAGAAATATGATATGTTTTCTTTGCAACAGTGTGTTTCCTTATGATTGCTGAAAGAATCTACCTTAGCACGGACATATCAAGACTGACCCCCAAGGACAGTCTCCTAAGTTTCTTGAACTGGATGTTATTTTTGGAAATTGTATGTGAGACATTTAAAAATTCTACAGACTCCCTGTGCTGCAGGGGGACAAGGTTAAAAAGGACTGCCCAATTCATCAAATAAAATTACCTCAAATTCCACCCATCTGTGGAATAGAAGGTTTTTTCCCAAGCCTTCAGAGTCCACGGGGCTAGAACCCAAGAGGTACAACAAGTACACTTGGGGAACTTGTTTTTGGTTTAAACTTTTCCCTGTCCCTCACATCTTTTTAGTGAACCTCCTCCTCCTTATGTTTTATACATTTGCAAAAGTCCCAGAAAGATCCCTCGTTTAAAGATTGTATATGTATGTGCCATGTCATGTTTATAAACTTTCAGAATTACCATCTTTCATGTCACCTAATGTCTGTATTTTAAGGTATGATGGGTTTTTATATTTAATAAGATTATTATTTAAATGGACCATTATAATACGTATGACTGGAAAAGGGCATAGTTTAGCTTCTTGTATGTGGACATAAGAATGAAAAAGAAGTAATGTTTATTTCAGAAACTAACTGTAACTATGGCAACAGTTGTATGTTGTATTTCATCTGGGAAACATAAGCAGCCATGTTAGAAAAGAAGAGATTATTTCAATAATAGCTTTTCAATAATTCATTCCATGAATTTTACAAGTCAAGTTAAGAAATACTGCCATAGTCAAACTAATGACTATTAAGTTAATTTTAATACTCAACAGTGATTATTCCTGCATTTAAATACTCTTTTCAGATTATTGTTAAAAAACTGCCTGAGAAATATTTCCCAGACAGCCACTAACAAAAACGAAGTTTGACATTTCTCAAGTGGAAATAGGATGCAAACTTTTTATAGTTGTCCCTGCTACCATTTCATATCCATGGTGTCTCTAGCAGGATAACAAAGATTTCTAACTACATGTCCACAGGCAGAATGGATTCTAGCTGAATATTTATTTAACTAGTACTTAAATGCTTACCTAATTCATAAACATGTATATGGTTCCTACAGGCACATTTGTGGAGTTTCTAATTTGGTTTGTTTCTTGTTAATAATTCAAAATAATGCCATCTTTCCAAAGCCTTAGGTGTTGTCCCTGGCTGCTGCTTTACTTGTACCATAGCTGTCTGAAGCTGTGATTCTCTTCATGCTCTTACAATATCAACTGCTTCTGCAGCTGCAGTAAGAAACATGAGAAAGCACTTTATGTCTTTGTTTATAGTAATTATAGAGAGCCCAGGCTGCGTGCTAATGATCGCAATAGTGACTAATGAGTATAGATATTTTCAAGCAAGAAGATGTTGAAAGAGACCCAATAGCAAAAGCAAGAGAGAAGGAAAGTCTTTGAACACTAAATCAGACCACCAGCAGGAAACCTGACAGTAGAAACCTGGAATTTTCAGGTGATGTTCACACCCATCTAGAGGATCAGTACAGGATATATGCACCAATTGACTCTTTTAAACATTGTTTTAATAGCTGCTAATTTTCAAACTAATGGTTAAAGAGAACTAGGAATTAAAAGGAGATCTAGGTTCTGTATCATTTCACTGTGAAGGGGTTAATTTTAACTTTAAAGAAGCATGCAAAGAAAAGCATGTGTAAAGTGAGAACAAATCTGGATCAGATATGCACTTTGGCAACAATTCCACAGCTAAATCCTTGACCAACTACTTTCTGTCTACATGTACATTTTATGACATTTAACCCAAAATTTACATACAAAATTAGCCTGTGCAGATCTGCAAAGGTTGCATTAGAGCTCCTGAGTGGCTGGTCTAGATGAGTGATTCTTCCTCTTCGTCATCGCCTCTGGAAAATGAAATTTCATTTTATGTGCTGGACATGCTTCATGGCAAGTGTGGTGGAATGAGGCTTTTCTTCTTTACATATGTGCCCAGACAGTCTGTAAAGGCCTGAAGGCACAAGGAATGTGATTTCTCACCTTTTGAAGGATTACACCAAACCTGATTCTTCAAGCACCTTGTCCCCAGTGAGTCTGTTATAATAAAGAGTATTTTCATTCTGAAGAGATTCACCATTGTAGAGAAAGGATTTAATATATTCAGTTTTTCTGAAGATATAATTTTACCTCCTCTTTCACTCCAAAACCCCTGAGCTAAAGATTTGTTTATGTTTGTAAATGTGGTATGTTTTTCTGTGATGCTGATGGGGCAAATTTAGATTTTGTTGAAATGTTTTGTTATGACAGAAAAATTACATTTATATTTTAATTTACTATTTCAAAAATGAACACTACAGACAAAATTTTCCATCCTGACCTACACAGCAGCTCTCAACTCCAATAGTCTGTTCTTCCTGCATGAAGGGAACTCCCATTGATGTGTGGATCTGAGAGGAGAATTTTGCCCTAAGGGCTCAATTTTGCTCTGAGACTGACATATGCATATCATCAAAAATAGAATAATCTATGCATTTGAGGAGCTATCAGCAGCTCCTGTGCAATGCTGTTCATCTTGGAGATTTCTGACATCCTGCTAAAATGTGTGATAGGCTAAGATGTATCCTAGGTCTAATGTTTGTGCTAACAACCCCTCCCCCCAAATAGATGAGGTTGAAACAAAAGGGTGATCTTTCTTTGTTATGGTAATTATTCATATTATGGCATCTCAGACAAATTTAACAAATATTTTTTATCTTATATGACTTCCTTGAGTAGCTCTAATTCTAGGACCTCCTCAGACATGTACTCAGTCAGGAGCTGTCTGGCTGTATGTGATTCTTCATATCCTTTGACATTATTTGACTGTCATCTGCAAAATATGGCATTTTTGATTTTTAGAGAGAAGAGTGGGCTAGGCTGGTCATAAGATTTATAGTTTAATTGAGGGCTGAATAGTACTTCAGTGTTTTCTTGCTCCTTGGTGTTCGTAAATCTAGAAAAAGTTTACTGAGGAACAAAAATCATCACTTCTTCCTCTTGTACAGCAAGCTTTGGTGGTCTTTCTTTCCACCTGTTTTCCTCCAGATTTTCCTGCTGGCCTGAATAATATGACCACTTACCTTCAGTGAGCACAAGTTTGGTTAGAAATCATCAATAATTTCCATCAGTTTGCCCCACCACTTCTGATCACACCCTTCCGTTCCAGTTTGTGCTGGTAGTGAAGTTCTGCTCATCTCAGCTCCAATTCATTTCAGATAACATTAACCATCTAACAAACAAATTCTTAGTCCAGAATAAGATCTCTTGACGCAGTATAGGAGGAGATGGGTGCCATGATCCACTGCTGGATGGGACTGGACTAGGTGAATAGCTGAGGCTCAAGGAGCAGTCTTTCTGTGCTTGCTTTCCAGCACATTTTCCAGCTGTCCCTGTGCCAGTGACACATTGCTAACATGGCAACACCTCTTGAACAACTTATTAGGTGCATGATGCTCAAAACTCTAGAGCTGACCACCCCTTACCCAAACCAGATGTTTATTACTAGAAACATTCTTAGAGTCTGTTCCAAATGGCACAAAATTAACTCTCTCTGAATTGTACGAATGAGTATCTGTGCTAGCAGTTAAGAGACAATGTTATATCACAATAAGCTTTCGTTCTGTTTTTTAACTTGGCCTGTGCTTTGATCTTCTCCCCTGCTGTAAGTTGCAGAGGAAAAAGGGGTACCTTTTCTTGCCATATAGCAGGAAGAATGATGGGAAGCCCTTTTTTTCTCTTTGCTATGGTACAGGAAGAACACTTTCTCATAAAAATTGGCAGAAATATCAGAATCTCCTTTCCCTCAGGAGAAGAGAAGTTTCCTGTAGAGGAAGACACCGAAGAAAAGTTGTCAGCACTTCCTACTGCCCCCTCTGCACTCTCCCTACCTCACATGGTTATTCTGAGCAATTGGTCAAAACACCTTTAAAATAAACAGGATGGTTTCTAGCTCCTAGGAACTGTGCTAGTATGAATATTCCATTAGTTCTTTAACAAAGGTCAAATGACCATAGCTTGGGAAAGCTGGTTTATGTAAACAATAATATAATTCAGTCTCAGGTATTGCTTACAGCTTGGAGTGGGACACAGCCTGGCCTCTGTGTAGATGTTGACAGTTTACATCTCTATGTTAACTCAGTGCCCCAGACTCCCAATAAAGGGGATGGAGGTCTGGTTAATTCAGTCAATGTAGTCTAGAGCAGATACTTGAGGACTGACTCATTTACAAAGGGGTCTCCAAGTGAGGCTGTCAGTTTTGATGTAATACATATGAGGGTCCTTCTGGAGAGGCAGCTGGAACCTCACAGGATTCACTAGAGCTTCTGAAGTGGCAACTAACTGAGCCACAGATCTCCCCATTAGGTAGATTGACACCTCACTCTTTTGTAACCATCTACATTATTAACATCTAAGTTTAGGCATCTGAATCTTGAACAAAATCTATACTCCAGAGTCACCATGCCCTGACTAATTCCTGGAATTTGGTCATGTTGACTATGACATATGATATGGGATTAGTCAAACAAATTCAGTAATGTTTCTTCTGATTTTGAAACTGAGGTTTATCACAGGCATAGCGACTTTAATACATACTACAAAAAGCTTATCTCTTGATTACGGATAATAATTTGTTGTTGTTCGGATGTTTATATTAGCCTGTGCTTTTGAAAAAATATATTTTTAAAAGTATATATATATGCATTCAATGCATGAAATTTATTCCAAATGTCATTATAATATATTTATAGCTGTTATCTGAATCTATGTTCCATGACCTGTTTCTGACTCTGTCACCTGCCTTTCCTCACAACTGTCGTAGTGACTCTTTGTTGCTGCTTAGGGCTGCAACATACCTTTTCCATACCTTCTTCACACTATCACTTTTGTTTAAGGTAAACTTAAGCCAGAAACTACTACTCCAAACCTTTCAATTTCAAAATACTTCACAAACATTTAAAACTAATCATAACAATATCCGTCAGAAGGAAATATTACACATTTTACAGCTGAGGAGACTGAGAGACAGAGATAAAATAGTATCTCGAGTGACCACATGAAATCCTTGATCTTCTTCAGGCCACTAAGCATGCTGCCAGGCAATATAGAAATGTATAAGGCCTATAAAGCAATTTGTAAGGTTCTCAAAATCTATGGCTATCAGAGGTAACTCTTACAGTATGCCCAAAGTGGTTATGGTTGGTGACACAGCTACAGAAACCTCCCATGTTGTGCTGGTGGGACAGGTGTGGTAGTAGGGTGCTGATAAAACACTGGCTGATCAATGCACTCTTCACATCAACCTCCTACGATGATAAGCACGTGTCTGAAGGACGTACACAAAACATTGATTTTTGGAAATAATACCTCAAGGACAACAGATCAGTGTACGTGTGGCTGAAATACGACTTGATTCCTGGAACTGGCATAAATGACAGACTGAACTTGTTTCTGTAGCAGAGATGCCTTAAATCTTTCACACTAGTAGATGTAACCATCTGATGGTGGAAATCCCACCTCCTCAAGCCAATGAGGCCAATAATTAAACATTTGTCATACTCCTGGTAGACACAACAAAATATTAGTACTAGAAAGAAAAGTCTATTACAAAAGTATTTTTTTTTTCATTTATGGGAATTCACTTTATATAAGAAAGAAAAAAAAAAATTAAAGCATAAATTAGAATTTTTTAGGTAGCAGAAACCTGCACTGAGAAATCCAGGAGGCTGAGAAAAAACCCCGAAGCAAAATAAAGCACAAAAATCTGGAGTCTTTCTTCACAATTTATGCAGTGCAGCTGAGTGCATCTGTAGTGGGAACTCCAGAAATCACTTGTCATTAAATCATACTTTTCCTGCCTTTAGTTTTTTTCCATATGTCATAAACCAATATTGCTTTGCTCTCCTGGTCAGATGAGCCAAGTAGCTTCTCCTAGTGGCAGATCAGGCCACTGGCTGCATCCTGTCTCACATCATAATGGCACCACTTGGTAATATCTGCTTTATTGCACAAAGGTTATAGTCTTATGCTTCCCAGAATTGCTGGGCTGGGTAAGACTTGCTAAACCCTGTATATGCTTCAGGGAAAATCTTACATGCTTCAGAGGGGTCCAGGAAAAAATGTGAGGACAGACTACCATGATCAGAAAAATGCCCACTGATTATAAGCATCTTCTTGCTTGAGGACATTCCCTGTTCACTTATAAAGGATTGGGAGCGAGAAAGGCTGAATTAATTGTCTAGCAAGGCTATTGGGATGGGTATCCCTTTCATAAACCTGGTGCTCAGCTAGAGCTTTCTTAAGCACTTGTGAATTTGAGTAGACTCTTAGACTCTCAACTACTGAAGTCTCCTTTTCCAGATCAGTTTGCCAGCTGCAGACCATCAACATGTTTATGAACAAAACCTGTTATCTTGCATCGTGTTTTAGGGCTGGATTGTGGCTCTCTACTGACCGGAGTATGAATGTGATGTGGCTCAAGATGAGATAATTTAGTCAATAAAAGCAAAATTCCACCTGTGGTCCTCAGGTCTGCCACACACTTCTCTCTCATTCTGGCACACAGGGTGGCCTATGGCCTCAGTCTCATTAAGACTAACTTTACTTCCCTTCCTGAAGATAACACTTCTGATCATGATGTTCAGAAAAAATATCCTGAGGACAGAACAGAGACCTAAGACTAATTTTTCAGGCATTGTTTCAGTACTGGAAGGTTGATTATCTTCCCTTATTATGTCATATATTTTGAATTTTAACATATCCTGATCTGAGGACAAGACAGACAGCTTTTCTCTCCTGATAGATATTCTGCTTTCCAAACCTTAGAGATAATAAAACTTGCAATGCTGATGTCCATTTATCTTAATTGCCAACATTAGAAAGAGTAATTCTATTTCTTCTTTCAGATCTCTTTTCAGTAAGCTTTTTTCCCCCATCCCTTTTATTTCTCTGTCTTCTTTACCCTCCCTCTTGGGGCTCAACCTTGTCAGCGTTCTAGTTCATTCGCATTTCGCATTGCTGGTCAAGGTAATGCGCTTAGGGTTATGAAATGTTGATGGATGGCCAAATTAAGCTGTAGTACCATGGACCTCCTAATCTTTTGTATTTAATTAGAAATTTCTCAGGAACCCTCAATTCTTTAAATTATTTCTTGAGTGAAATCTATAGGGAGACACAGTCTCCTGTTTTCTGTAAGAACACCAGCAAGGATCAGGAAAGTGCTTGGTGTTGATTATAAACAGCCCCACAAATTCAGGTTCAGCTGAGGCTGGGTTGTTCAATGAGCTAAGGCCTATGCTGCACAGGTAGTTATCTCTGTATGTGAGTTTGATCACAGGACTTTTGGCTAGTCAGTGTTGTCTATATATTACAATTGCCAGCTTTGACGGCCAGGAATAGTTTGTAACTTTTAGGTATTTTTAGAAAAACGGACCCTGAAACTGTGTTGTTGAGAATGTTGCATTATGGAAACAGAAGGATCAGATGATAGAGTGTCATTATTTCTGAAATTTGGAAACTGTTGTTTTCCTCTAAATCTAGTAATAAGAATGGTAATAGTATGACTGATAGGACCTCATTTCCCTTCCTCCACTGGAGTATATAAAGGCTTTCCATAGCATGTAGCTCGAAGTCTACTTTTTCAAAAATTCTTTTAAAGCCAAACTCTGAGAAATCTTTCAGAGTGACAGCAATTGAGAAAACTCCATACTTCCTCCTCTAGTCTTTAGCTCCAAACTTCCCACAAGTTTTCCTGATACTCAAAAAAAGGACATAAATTATCCTTGTATTTGAACTGCTTATAGTAGATTAGAATATCTTTGTAGTAATCCTATTTTCAGTCAGATTTTCTTTAAAATGGTCCATTGGCAGTAAAAATGATCATGTGTCAGCTCGGTTTAATAACAAATATGTTTTGAAAAGAAAATTTGGAAGATTTGTTCAGTCATTTTGCAACTGTGCAAGTGTGACCAGCTAGTAAATTAAGTAAATTAAGTTTTAAAAAAAAAATTGCAAGCAAATTTTATGACTTGAGATAGTTCTAAATATATGACTATATATTCAGCTGGTGTAACCACAAGTTGACTTGAATGATGTCATTAAAACTGCTCTCTTTTGATTTTGTTAAGGACACAATGACCTATGCAGGTCCAACTTGAAACAATCAGCTTTCTCACTGACTCAAGAGAATCTTGCCAAATTCAAAAGGGAAAAAACATTAATATTTTTAAGCTGTGAGGATTTAAAGTGATGAATTTGCTCAAGGTTGAGAGGAAAAATTTAATCTGATTTATTGTTTTGAATTAAGAAAAGTGCTTCCAGAGCCCTGAATATAAGTGAAGGTTGGCCTCACATTGGTCCGTAACAGCAGCACTTCTCTTGGAATCTGAAGCTCTGCAGGGACTATGAGAACATGGAATTTGGAGAAGTTTGGCTGTGTCAAAAAGTTTATTCCCCTGCAAGAGTTGAATATTCCATAAACAGATGATAGACCAGTCCTTATGTGCAAATCCTAGTGAATTTGCACAGTGGGGAGACCAAAACTGCAGTAGCAGTTACTTAAAAAGCATATGAACTGTGATCACAGAAGATGAAAACTTTTCTATAAATTCTTGCATGTCCTGTAGCATGTTGCTGCTGGATCGTGAGGATTGAAGGCAAAATCAGGTGTTGTGGGAACTTGAAAATATGATTACGACATTATTAATTCATTTCATCTTTCTCTAAAGGTGATATTAAATAAATATTAAAGCTAAAGGTTTAACTTCAGATTCACCTTTGGCTTGTTAAGTTTCTATACTGCTATGACACCTAACAAAATCTGAGAGTACATCCCACCTCTTGGCAGGAGCTCATAGGCTGATGATGCATCTTTCTTAGTTATTATCTGGAGACATCCTTGTTTACGTGGTTGGGAGACAAAGAAACAACAATTTACAACATTACTGGGTCACCTCTTGCAGCAGTCTGAGACCTTTTACAGATTTGCAGGTATGTCTGTGTATGATGTCTATATGGATGATCTTTCATCATCACCTGACCTATCACTAAGGTGTACAACACGCTCAAACTCTGTCTTTCAGCAAAGAAAGCAAGGTAAGAGGTAAGTTTGAGTGATATTCCTTTTTTTCTTTCTCCTGGCTACATTTTATTAGGTTTTACAGACAATACCCTTCTCTCTTTTGGCAATTCTAACCACATGGAATTTGAAGACTGCCTTTATTTATAATGGATTTTCAGATGTTTGACAACCTGCTTGGGCCTAGTGTGTAGTTTAAGCCTTGCTCATTATGTTCAGAGATCTGTCATCCTGAGCATGAGTGAGATAGTCTTAGAAGGAGAAAGACTGGGATTTCCATGGAGTTTATGATAAAGAGACAGTCAAGGACAAACAGAGGGAAACAATATTTTCCCACTTCGATGTATCTGTTATGGTATTTGCTTGCTTCTCTTTTATATCAAAGGTGTGAGTTTATTTGCCTTTTTTTTATTTATTACTGTACCACTGATCTTGGACCAGATGTGCTAAGTCCTGCGCATCTTGAGAGCAGCAGATTTACTGGATGTGTGCAGACCATCTGTACCCTGCATGTGTAGCGGGTCCAGACCTTCCGAGAACTGTTACATTTGCTGAACTTATGCTACATGGCTTGCACACCTCAGAAATTATGAGAGGAATTGCTCTAGTTTTAGCTCTTCTGAGGGATTAGAAAGAGGAAAAGAAATGTCTTCCACTGTAGCAAAACTGACCTTCAAGAAGGGGTGCTTCTCCATTCAGGAAACCTACTCTGTAAGCTTTGGACAGAAGGCAAATTCAGTGACTACGAGAAACCTTCATATCTGAGAGAAAAATCTGTTCAACAGTTAATATAACCTTGGGCTTTATCATCTCCTGAGGCAAAAAAGCAAAGTCTGTGCCTTAGAAACTCCTTCAAGGCATCAGCCTTGTCAGTGTAACACTTGTGAACCACTATGCTGGCAAGCCAAGGGCATGGGATTAGATCTCTAGCCTGCAAAGGCTAAGGGTTCCAGATCTTTAGTCTGGTTGAGGACTGTGGAGCTGGTGTAGCTATCCACAGCAATGGGAAGTGGGTGAGATACCATGACAATTTTTGCACACAAATTAAGCACCAGGAGGCAGCTGATGGTGCTGGGAATAAAAAGGAAGGAAAAAAGTACCTCAAGTGGAAGAATGAAGCAATGAAATATTTTACTGCAGAGAAATCTCTGGATGTGTGGAAGATAACAGTAGAAGCTGTAAATTATCCTGTATTCCTACAAAAGGAGGGACAGCTGGAAGATAATAGGTCTGTCTGACAACAGGAGGTACTGAAGTCCCGGCAGGTTTCTTTAGTTCCCAGTAGCTTAGGCAGTCAGAATTAACTGTGAAAGTGTTCAGGAGTATTTTACTCTGAAATAATGAAATATGAGGGTTTTTGTAATGAGAATGTATTAAAAAAGAAAGTGAGATCTGCAATAGTCAAAGTCTCTGTGGCTGAAGAGAAAATTTTGCAATTTCATGGAGCAAGACTATGATTACAGACAAGGTTGTAACTGGGATCTGGAAAAAATCGTTGGAATATCCAGAATTAACTCTTGATAAAGGAGCTAGAGTTTGTCAGACTAACTAGTTCCCCAGTTCAGAATGAAGGGGAGGACACAATGGAGAATTCAAAACAGCGCAAAGAAATATGCGTGATGAAGTTATAATTGGAGTCCTACAAGAGCAGCACCTGTGTCTGCAGATGGTATGGAAAACAGCACAATCCATAAACTGGAAAAGAGTATGTACTAGATTACATCACTGTGAAATAGTTTGTGAGAAGCAGCATACAGGAGATCAATGATAGCACCAGTTGCTCTGGGGGATTCTTCATAAGAGCAATTCATCAGAAGATGAATGGACTATCACCCTGAAAGCAAGTAAGACATTTATTCATTTTAAATTGGATACTGGTGCACATGATGGTGTGTTGATTGAAATAATGTTGTCCTCCTGACAAGAAGCAGATAATGGAGAGAAGGGGGAGGCTTACAGGGGTAAGCTAATAGCAGCTAAAATTAACGTGAAGGTAAATAAAGTGGACAGATACAGTCTGTATTAACTTTATGGAAAAGAGAATCCATTATGGAATAAATAATTCGTTGAGCCTTTGTTCTCAACAGGATGATGCACCCATGGGGGAGGACAGGAGAATAATTTACCTGAGGAAGCATTAGAGGACACCAGTTAGGGAAAAAGCTGTCTCTGAGCAGAACACACATCAGAGGAGGGAGTCAGCCTTCCTCCAGTCCCTCTTCCTATTCAAATTCCTTCCCTCTTAAGGAAGAGGCTAAAAGAGGAGTTGGGTGAGTTTATTACCCCAAGAATCACAAAATGCGCAGGAGGATGAACTGTGGGTACATTCTTTGTTCATCTCTGGAGAAGAAAAGAGGGACAGAATGTTTTGCATCTGGATAGACCAAAAGAATTGGATAAATACAAAAAAAAAAAAAAAAAAAAAGCAAAAAAGTCACAGTAGTTGTTAGGGGATCATTTTCAGGGAAGTTTTCTAATACCAGATATTTTTACATGCTGAATGTATCAGCAGGGTTCTGGGGAATGTCTTTGGAAAAACACAGCACATGTTTTGTACATTTTCCATGTCTTATTGAGAAAAGCCTGTTTCTTAAGTCTTCTGTTTAGGTTGTGCACAGCACTCCATTTGTACCATCGGAAAATACAAAACCAGTTTTGATAGTACAGAAGGAATCGGGGCACCATAAATGATATTTTAGTCTGGGAAAAATGGTAAAAGAAACTGAAGTGTCACAAGAGAATGACTGGAATCTCTGAGCATCCTGGAACAGAACCAGAGCTGCTGGGTTAGTGTGACGCCAGCAAAATGTAAATTTTCAGTAACATAAATAACACACCTGAGAGAGAAGGTTATTCAGCAAGACATACAGGTAACAGTGAAACCACTGCACTTGACAAAGAAATAGTAGATTTCTTGGAATGATGGATTACACTAGGACAATTGCACTTTATACTGCCGTCTGCATAAATAAATAGAGAATGCTCCTATACAATGACATTGCCTGACCTTAATAAAAAAGTCTAAGAAGTAAAAGGAATTAATTTAAGAGAATGGTATGTACAGAACTATATTGTCCACAGGTACCTCTAAGAAGGATTTTAGTGCAATCTTCTTTCAGGAGGGTGGACCCAGCTAGAGACCAAGGGTTTATGCATGGTAGATGTTAACAGGAAATGAGAGTTAATAAGCTCAGATAGAGAAGGAGGCTTTGGCATGGTTGTAAAAGACTTCATGTCTTAGTTGTGGGAGGCCTTAGCTATTACTATTTTATTAGCTGAAATCGACTGCAAACCACTTATTGCTGTTACTGAAAATGGCCTTGCAAACACTCCAGAGAATTTGCAGCTTACTTTTTTGCAGCTACAAATGGATGATTTGTAAATTGAATCTGAACCTGGAAGAGATTTGGAGATGCAGACATGCTCTTTAAAGCATTTGACAGAGGTGGTAAAGTCCAACATTAGCATGTTATGCTAATAAAAATAAACTTTGTGTTCTGAGGTGAGCTGAGGACCATGAGTTTCAGATTGACTACTTAGGATGAGGCTCTACACAAAGTAATTAAGGTTAAAATAATAGTGGCAAAACCAGCATATTCCTCATCACTGTTTTCGGTGTAAAGAGAACTAATACCACTGCATTAAATCTGGTTTCAAGAATCATTACTCCTAAGTTGCTGTTAAAAAATATGTGAAAACTAGTTGTGGAGGTCGATAGGGATTCTTTGAGGAAAAAAAATCCAAAGGAAAGAGGAGAGTTATTTTGACCTTAAATGAACAGTAGTATCAAAGAGGCTCTTAAGTTTTGCTGCACATGCCAGAAATAAAGATCAAGTTGTAGAAAAATGTTGTATTGATGGTACAGAGAAAAAACTCACTGGTGCAAAGTATGCATAGATTATTTACATCGATTAGGAGGAAAAAAAATCCAAAACAGAACTCTATGAACTATGTACTTACTATTATTCTGACTCCTCTGTGATATTTTTGTTGGAACATAACAGGTGAAGAACTGATGATAGACATCAAAGATCTTGTCCTGCCAAATACACTTTACTTGGCAGCAGGATTAGGTGCACGTGAATGCAAACAGTTTGCAGTGCAATATTGGCTTAATCAGCTATGTTGGCTTAAACAGTTGTGTGTTAGTCCCGGTGAGCTCCTGTCCAGCAGGTGGGTGAAATGCAATGTCTGAGACAGGAACAAACCCAATGTGTTTAGACAATAGGTCTCCAGGTTATAAACTAGCCAGGAAAAGCATCCATCCTGTCTTCTCACAGGAGCAGGTCTGATCTTCCAGAAGAAGCAAGAGCCCACTTCAGACACTGTTGGACAGTTTAGTTATTATTGTGACTTCATGTGTTTGCATTAATAATGATTTTAATTATAGCTGTCATTACATTCTGCCTTGGAATGGAACGTGTGGTATTTGGGGCTGCGCCTTCAAAGGCCAAGCAGCTTGGCAGAGCACTGTGAGGCTCTTGTTGCAGCGCACAGACAGCTGGAGGCAGACAGAGGATTATTCCCAGCACGTCCGCTGCCCAGTGGCACTGGAGACCACAGAGGGAAGAGCTACTGAGGGCCAGAAGACAGCCAAGAGGCAACTTGCCCTGCACCTATGATTGATCGGCTAAGATCCTGTGGGAGATAGGCCATTTGCTCCCGCTGGCAGAGGAGATGCCAACCCACCCAGAGACAGGGATTCTGAGAAGTCTCTGAAAGGGGAACCTCAAGGAATGTCCGTCCTCCTGCCGGCAGTCATTCCTGCGGGAAACACCGCCTGCCTCTTAGGGAGGTGGTGAGTCCCAGTGTCTGTGATAACAGGCAGAAAAGCTCCTTCTGCCCATTTTCAGGGATGTGAAAGGCCATCAGGATTTGGTCTATGGACAGTAGAAATTGTAAGGCTTACGTTAATATGAAATAAGCTGACAGGTACTGCAGGTGAGACATTTTTCTGGTATGTACAACTTTGGCAGGTTGAGATGGCGTGATTTGGTTCCAAGCCTAATAAACCAACAGAACTTGTGTTTCCTATGAATGGGCTCATTCATTTCAATGGCAATGTGTGTACACATATGTTTGCGTGTGTGCCTGCATGTAGAGAGAAGAGAATCACTCTTCTCCTTTCTCCTCCTGGCCTATATCATACAGCATGCCGACATATTCAGTCTATCAAGTCCTTCATAAGGAATCTGAAAGAGAGAGTCCAAGGAAACTTTAACAGCTTCGTAGCTTGTAATTCTCTTTTGGCCACATTTTGTTTGTCAGGGAGAGCACAAGAATGAGGCCACACATAATTTAACACCTTTCCCTATTTAGAGTTTGTTAGTTTAACTTTTTCTGAGATTGTTTTTTTTAAAAATGTTTGTCTGAATTTAGTGGTTGTGAAGGAAAGTAACAGCCCTAAAGATGGTAGTTTTCCTTGCAGAATGGGCATGGGACAAGCTCCAGGAGCAGAGCAAGCTTCCCCATATTACCACCCTGATTTGACCTTGAATGACCTTTTGCAGGACTCGGTAGAGTCAGTCTTCATGTCTTCCCAGTTCTTGGCCTTTTTGCTAAGACTGACAGCTGGGCTGTGCCAAACAGGGTGGTGCTTCTGGGAGGCCGATATATGTCCAAATCAGAACCTGACTTTTTTCACATAGGCACAGTGTTGTAATAATCTTTCCAACAATAAGGAGGCTGGGGAGCAGAGCTAATGAGATGGAAATCTCACGGTGAGTATTTCAACACCTGCAGCCATGTAAGGGCCACCTTTCCCAAGGGCTCTATTATTATAGCCATGTTTGGGCTCTAATGCTTGCTAGGCCTTGTATTAACCTAGACCAAGACAGGAAAAAAACGTGGGAGGAGAAATGCTTAAAGCCACAACCCCTCCTACTAGATCTCTTCAATGAAGGAGCAGAGTGAAATATTAACAGAATAGCTTTCCGTACCACAGTTAAGTGGACAAAAGGACTCGGCTACTCCAGTGTCCTGGTTAGCACGGTGCATTGATCCTGCTGTGTTTTGAAGGTGGATGATGAGAGGCTGAGCTTAGCTGCAGCAAATAGGTAATGGCTCAAGCAGCAAGGTTTTACTTTGCTGCAAACCCAAGTTTTGATATGTTTTGGAGGTTTTTGAAAGCAAGGTCCCACTCCTGAATATGCTTTAGCAAAAACTTACTAAAGCCCACCCCATAACTTTTCTTAGCAAAGATTCTCCAGTCTAGGCACAGTGTCCTCAAACCTCGTGCTGGCATCACCATAGGGGCTGGTGAACTCGCCACTGCAAACAGTTTTGTGCTCATTCCACCCCTGCTTTAATACAACATAATTTATTTTTTTTCCAACAAGATGTGACCAAAATCTGAATCTGGATTTTGATTTCAGTGTCTGGGAGCATGACTCTGAACATGGTTTCTTGTGGGAGTTTATTTGGGACTGTAATAAAGACAGAGACATTTAGACTCTGTTTACCAACTTCCTGCAAAATTCTGGCTTTTAAATCCAGAAAGTTTGTTGGGTCTATCTCTGTAGAAAACTTCTCTATCGCATTTAATCTTTTTCACATGCTATCAAAGTTAGCAATGGCTAGTGAAGAAATTACTATTATTATTCATTAACTCTGGTCTCTCAGAGGAACCATATGTGCAGAGCAGACGGAAAAGTATACTGTTGGTTTTTAATACTGAATCACTGTTGCTGATTAAGTATTTCTCTCTCTTTTTTTTTCTTTCTGAGAAAAACAAATGAAAAAAAAAGTCTTTTTTTTTTAATGAAGCCTAAATGTCAGGAGAGCTGATTTCCTCTAGGTGACACAGTGTCTTCAGAAAGTCTTAGTCCAGCAGGCCACAGTGATATCAACCAGCACTTGTTTTAAAGGATATCTGTAAAAAATTCCTGGTTAGATTCCTGCATCTCAGGTCACAGGATAACGTGACTATTAACAAGTTCCAGCTGCTTTATGGAGTTTCACCAGCCATTTGTGGATATTTTTTTTAAGGAAATCTTTTAACTGTTTTTTTTTTTTTTTTCCTGGAGGTATATTAAACCTTTAAATCTTTTTATTTTTTTAAAGTTCACATTAAATACTCCCTTTGTGTCCATGCTGAGGAAGTCTTTAATTACATTAGTTAAAAAAAAAAGAAGAAAAAGAAGGAATAGTTCTGATTTTGCTCTCAATTGCTCTATGATTGCGTGGTCTCCTCTAGTCATGTTTTTTGTATTTATTTTCTCAGCAAGGTACCTGTTTTAATACTGCAGCTGATGATCTAAAAATGCACAAGATATATTTTATTATACACAAGGCGCATAATGTGGATGGTCTGCTCTCCGGGGCTAGCTGAGCTGTGCTGCACTCAGCACTGAGAAGAGCAGCTCTAAACATCTCACTCTTCCACACCGGATCCCCATTGGAGTTCGTGGCAGCCTTGGTGGTGGTGGCGAGGCAGCACTGTTCGGGCAGCACCTGAGTTCAAGGAGGTCCAGCTGTGGCTCCTTGCAGTCTCAGCCTGCTCCTCTTGCTGGAGCCTGTCCCAGCGGCTTGATGCCACCTAAGAACTGCCTTGCTCCCTCCTCCAAGGAGTTTTGCTCAATGCCCCGCAGCTGCCAGAGCTGGGGCTCAGCACCAACCAGTCTGTTCTACCTCCACTGCTGTTCGTTCAGAACTGGAAAATGCTGAATAAGAAAAACAAATATAACGACGTTGTTTTTCTCTCCAAATTTAGGGGTCTAAAATTTTGGCAAGAAAATCTTTGTTTGGGCATTTGGGCCCAGATCATGAAGAGAGCAAACACAGTGACTTACTGTAATATCTGTGTTTGAATTTAAATGAGAGTAGGCAAAGGGATTTCTTCATTTAAAGTTGCAGTATTCAGAAAGTGAGAGTCTGCTCAAAGATGCATACCATGAAGAAACCGCAAGAACAACCCTTTGCCAAGTGATTATTAACAGCAACAAAAATATGCAAATTATTTCTTGCAGATTTGGTGTTTGCTACACTTGTGTTTATCCTACATGCCTATATAGCCTCCTGAATGTAGGTATGCATATCTATATCACACATATGTGGGTGCGTACTTACAGTATATGTATATATCTATCTATATATAAATATATATATTTTGTAGATGGAGGTCATCATTCTAGGTAAGGAAGATGAACACAGAATAAAATAGCATTTTAGTCAGTATCTATTCAGGATTTTATAGGAAATCTGGGGCATTGCCATGACAATTCCAAAAATGGTTAGTTAATACTTTTGTATTCTTGTAAACACGTACTCATTTACTGCAGCAGTGGTGAAAACTTATTGAGAGTGCTTGTTCAGGCCAAGTATACATAGAAAACTTAGAATAATCCTCCTTCTTCTGTAAAATTATTGTTTTTCTTAGCACAAATGTAAATTGATACAAATAAATAAATTCTAATTACCATGAATCTCTGCATGTCTACAAAGTTTGGCATGAATTAGGAAATGCACCTGGAACTTTGTAGCTCTTATGTAAAATTAATAATAAATGTTTTCTTGCCAACATCAATATGTTTATATTATGGTCATGGGACTCTCTCTGATGCCTAAATTATTTAACGCATTAATTTTTTATCTCCACTCTAGCCTGCTACAGAAAGTTGCTGAGTTTGTTATCAAAGGTGGCGGTTCAAATCAAACTGATATTGCATTTTAATTAAAATGGTGTGAGGACACAGCTCACAGCTCAGGCAAAATGTACTAGAGTAGCCAAACCTTGCTTTTCCTCAGCTTCTGGCCTTGCCAGATGCTGGCATGGCTGGAGGTAGACAGGCATCACATGCAAATATTGCCTCACTCCCTGCTCCATATTTTTATTTGCCACTTTTATTAACAGGTTATACTACTTAAGGCTGTGCCACAGAAGAAAAAGTCAGGGCTGAGTCACATGCCAGATCCTCAGTACCATTCTCATCATACTGTGAAATATGTGTGAATGAAACTGTGAAGATTCCCAGCCTGAGGGCAGATGTATCCTTCTGTCCCCTGAAGGATGCCTTTCCACCACACATGGTAGCTCAGTGGAAAGGCAGCCGTGCTTGGACAAGTGCCTGGTTGGTGAGATTTTGGGCTTGATCAAGGATACAAGGGAAGCTTGACTTGGATGTGCTGATACAGTTATTTTACCCTTAACTGAAGCAAAGGTCTTAAGCACACAGGATCTGCTTCAGGTTTTGACTTCCAAAGTTCTCCTTTGCCAGGGTCACTTCCAGCCCCTGCCTTCTCTGGCTCTGTGCTGCTCTTGGGTCCTCTCGAGTTCGGAGAATTTCACGTCTGGAAGAAACCGATAGGCATGTAAGCTACTGATGGGTCTTCTGCTTCTTCTTGTTGTAGCAAACAAGCAGATCTCTACCCTTTTTGAGGGAGAGGTTTGTTCAAAAATTGAGAACAGTGATCTGTCACTACAGGAAGAAAAGACTCAAAAGCCCAACCTTCCTTCTGAAGAGATGAGCTGGCATCTGGCAGTTTCCCAATGGAACTGTCATTTTGGAAAACACTGAGACCAACACACTACCTTTTTCTTTTTTTTTTTTTTCCCCAGGATAGCTTCAGTCACAACGAATGAGTGGCCTAGGATCTCTAAGAAAATGCTTGTATGATACTTTTGAGTCGCAATGACTTAAGGCACTTGCTTGAGATACCTGAGTTTGAGTGATGCTGACTCTTATATAACATTGTGGGCATGCTTTTCTCAGTCCACTGGTGATTGTGGCACAGGAGAACAGCTGAGTAGCTGCAGAAGGGCCAGTTGCCCTTTTCAGCACCTCCCCATCATGGCTGTGAGGTAACAAGGGTCTTGGCCATGTGATTGCCTGAGCTGCTGCTGTTTAAGAATTGCAGTTGTTAGTAATTGACCACTGATAAATTAATAGCTCAAGGGCCTCTGGTATCCTCTCCCATGTCCCTTCTGTTACCATCTCATGCCTACAGTCTTCTACACTGCATTGTCTTAGCTTCATAGATATTTCATTCTACCAAGAATAATTACTTTACTATACCTAAGCAAAAAATATGGTTGCCTCAAACAACTATGAAAAACTGAACAGAGGTTTATCAAACAGAAGAATAGCTGGGCAATAGCGAGCTTGTCATCAGGTGATTGCTGATACAGCTAAAACAGAGGTTTGGGTAGGTGAAGACAAGTCCAGACGAAGCCTTAAGAGTTTTGAGACCTTACAGAATTAATGTGAAGCCTGTATCTCATTACTAATGATTACTAATGATTACTAATGATTACTAATGATTACTAATGATATTGGACAACATGCTGCCTGGCTTAAAAACTCAGTCCACTTCCAGCTCTTCCCTATAATCACTCTGTAGGCAGCAGGCTCCTTCCCTGGGAGGATGAATGGGTGTATAAACAGTGAGTTTTCTTACCCTTTCTTGTCAGAAGCAGCTCTTTCTCTGATGAATCATTCTGTGTTTGCCTCACTCCCAGAGAGGGGAAACAGTCTCCTGTACAGAGCACCAGCTGCTCTCCTGTCTTCAGGGATATGCACCATCCTGTCATGGAGCATCTCTTTGTGTATGAGTTCCCATACTAAGCAGGGTGCTCCCAAATTAATTCACTTCTCAAGCTCCTGTGAAAGTCTTCTGGAAGCCACAGCCATCATCTGAGCTTGTGTTTGCCGTGAAATAACTCTGCTCTTGAAACATTTCTCTATACTCTGTTCTCTCCGCCAGGGTAGCTCTCCTTGAGGCAAGAGTATTCAGACACTGCCTTTTATTCAGCATAAGATGAAATGAACAGATATTACTGAAGCCAAAGGCCTATCTCTGGATACTGTCAACATATTTCCCCTATTTGTTTTTTTTTTTCCAAAATACTGAGGCCAGACCTTGCTACCCTGTGTTATATTCTCTCTGCAGCAGCCTCACAGGAAGATTTTGGGCCTCCATGAATCTATGTTTTATATTCAAGAAGGACACAACTGTCATGACTGGTGACAGCTGACCATTAAAAAATGATGTTTGCACATTCCTACCTATAACTAGTCCTCTTTTAGTCCTCTTTTTTTCCTTTTTTGATGTCACTATTTTTTTTCCTTATTCACAGGAGGTGGCCCCTCAAATGACATTTGTTGCTGCTCCTGTTGAATTATCATGCTTGCTTCCTTCCTTGCTACCTTGTGCATTTACCTGCAAGTTATCTTGCTAGGAGATATGTGTCTCTGGTCTGACAGTCTCTGATTTCTTCAGTAGCCTGCCCTCCTTCACCTGCAAGCTCTTTCTCTATGAAACTCTCTTTTGTAGTGATGTTTCCAGACAGACACAACATCTTGCTAAAGATTCTTGTTTTGAATTGGAACTCTTCTTGTAAATTCTCTGGATTTAATACACATCAGGCTCTGCCTGCCATACACCTGCCGGTGAGCAGCCAGTGTTTTGGTCAGTACTCAATCAGATGAATGTTACTCCATGAAAAACAAGGAACCTCAGATATAACCCAGGCTCTTCCTTTCTAAGCCATTCCTCACAGGTGTATGTCTAATTCATTTAGCAGATCTCCATTTATGAGGTCTTCACAACATTTCTGCACCTGTGGCATTAGAACAGATCTCAATGTCTAGCTTAAACTTCTTTTGCTGTAATTAAAGCCTGCTGGGTTCAGCCTATTTGTCATGGATGTGGAGAACAGCACATCCTTGCCATACTGTTTTCCAAGGAAGACAGATCCAGCACAGCTGTCCTTATAGACAGCACATGCAGGAATGTGGGGACTGAACTGAAAACTCCTGTGACAACAGAGGTAGTTGTTACTCATAGGAGCACCTTGCCTATATCCTGTAGGGAAATAGTCTCTGTGACTCTGAGTACCCAAGGGCAGGTCTTCACACTCATGGCAAGACCCAAAGAGCACTGAGACCCATAGCAGTCCTACGCCTTTACTGACTTAAGGGGCCTAAAAAAATAGAGGAGCCGTATTAGCATTGACCTCTAACAGATGGTAGCAAAATGACTGCTCCAGAAAGCACCATGACATTAGAATCACATCCAGCTTGGCAGTGCTGGAAGGGTCTATACAAGATCCTATATAAAACCCCAAATGTCTGTGAATGTTTATGACTTAAAAGATAGTGCAGGCTCTGAGACTGCTCACTGAAAGACAGCTGCCCGCCTACAGGGAAGGAAGAGTGTTTCTCTACCAGACTCATCCTCTTTCTGCTTACCAGCCCAGATGCCTCCCTTCCTCAGATCTGTTAATCATGCTGCTGTGTGAAAAGCATATTAGAAAAGAGCTTTCTTTAGTTATAGTTTTTTTTACCCTCTCCTATGGCCAAAGCAACATGCATCTTTTTTTTACAAAATACCCGACCCATGATTTCTGACTAGTGTCTGGTTCCTTCTCAGATGAATAGTGAAGTATGAGCTTATCCGTCTTTTTCTTAAAATAGCATAGGTGTGAAATATTTTGTAATCCTCTGTAATTAGGGCACAGAGCAGGGCTTGAGTTGCTTCTCAGTGAAATCATAATCACAAATATTTCTTGTATTACATTGTTCAGTATGAGGGCTCTTGTTAATTCCTTGTCTCTGTGGAATGGGCATGTGTTTTGGCTCTATAATCTAAAAGTTCAAGACTAGCATTTTTCTGATTTTTGTTGTCCTGCATCTTGTAAGCTGAGTATTTAAGTTTTAAGAGTAGCATGTTTATTTATATATGTTGCTACTAATCCAAACTGTCTGCTAAACTAATCCCTTGTTAAAATGAAATCAAGTCAGCTATTTTAGATTACAAAGTTAAAACAATAGCTCAGTCAGACACTTCACACATCTGTTTTACTTTTCCTGAATAGGTATGCAGTTTTTCTTACATTCTTTCTCTGCAAAAGTGCCACCAATTAGCTATACCTTTTTTCCTTTCGTTTTTCTCTTGTGACCTAAGTCTTTTGTTTTCTCGGTTCTATTGCTGATTACTTTTGAAAAGCTGGCTTTTTTATGTGTTTGTTTTCTTTCTCAGTAATACATTTTAAAATGGATAAAAATTTCATGCTTATTACTTGTTAATATGTTATCGTACTCTATTACCCAAATTTGGACCAGAGGTAATTCCAATGTGGGAAATGCCAAAATAATACATTCTTGGAGATGAGATCTTAGACAGATATGGCAACCCAAAGTAGGCTTTGATTTACTTACAGTCTACAGGAAATGAAGCATTACCATCAATGTGGTACATAGAGATTTTAACCGAAGATAACTTTATTTCCAGCTTTACCTGCTGCTTTGATTCAAAGTGTTTTTCACATCATCTAATTTTTCATAAGCTTTCACATGTTTAAGGTTTGGCTTTTTTTAGGGGATTGTATAAGTTTTCATTTTGTGCAGAAACCCCCCTCTTATTTAGTGTACGTGGAAAGCATTTTAAAATGACATCAGGTGAGGGTTCCTCCAGACTTCTGGAGCCAAAAATGTGGAACAATACCCCTTGCTGCTGCACGTGGGGTTTACCTCACCGCTTTTTAATAAACTCCATTTTGGACTGATATTCTGAGAGGATGGCCCTGTTTCAGCCAAGGTAAACTTCAGGCCCACTCCAATCTGATATCCTTTTCTTGATCCACTTCTTGTGTTGGCCATCTTTGAAAGGTGGAGAAGCAGCCTTCTGAGACAGATTGATCCTGTCTCAGCCCTATATTTAACTTTACATCAACCACTTGGAGGATTATCAACTGAGCAACTTTCAGGACTTCACCTGGCCCAGAAACATGAATGACTGTGCATCATGGGGAGGTGGGAAGAATTAATACTTCCTTTCCACTAAAGAGAAACTAAGGCATACAAAAATCATGTAAGGCAAATTCTGATTGTTCCATAACATAGGGAGGCTGTGACATGGTCAGGAAACAAAGCTGGCTCAGCTTGCCTACCTGACCTTGTGGGAGCCACGTCTATGTGCTGAGCACCACACTGTCCTCTCAGCAGCCCTTCTGAGGGTAAACACCTCCTGCCACTGAGCACTCTTTCCCCGTGGATGCTCACAGGTATACATTGCCTTTGCCTTCCTAGCAGGTCTTTTTAGCCCCTGTGCCCAAACGCCCATGCTGCCTTGACCAGTCTTTCACACACCATAGCACATTCCTATAGGCTTTAAATTCAGCAGGGTTGCGATACTGGCCTTAACAAGGACATATGGTTGCAGCCTTAGACCCAGAGGTAACTGCAATATTCACACAAGCACCTACCAAAGGTGAGAAAATCCAGCTTACATTCCCAAATGTGGGCCAGGCAGGGCACACCTCTCAGCCGGTGTCTGAGTGCATGTCCTCTCTGCCAAAGGTCTCCGCGTTCTTGGGCAGCACTAAGCAGCTCCCCATAACTGCCTCTGATCTGAAGTTGGACTCACTGGTTCCTACCTAGCAGATATGCTGGTGGCAGTATGACAGGAGATCATATGAAGGTCATTATTCTTTTCCATTATGAAGTCCAAACCCTATCGAAATAATTAGGAAGCCAGCATTTTACTTCAGTGGGCAGTGTTTAAATCAAGATGTCAAGACTGCATATTTCCTATACAATTTTGTCATGTGGTGGAAGAAGTAGGGTCTGAGTATAGTCAGTGAGAAGGACTAACACCTCCATAAGGAAGCTCAGTTAGTCTCTGGCAATGGGTTTGATATCTTCATGCCTCATGTGAAAGAAGCTGACAATTTTTTTAGTGTGGTGGCTGCTGTCTCGCAGGGTCTGGCAGGAGTAGGTGCCCACCATGACAGACAAAACTGCCAGACACATGGTTAGATTTTTTTTGCCTCTTGGATTTCAGGCCTCCTGGCTGAAGGAGTGACTTCAGCAAGTCAGTGGTGGCACAGTGATCTCCAAATAACGTTTCTTCCCTCCAGACCTGCACAGACCCCACTCGTTGCAGTTCCTGCAGGCAGAAGAGCTAATCTGTGCCACTGGGGGCTACCACTGAGGTCCTGAACTGCAGCATGGCCACTATAGAGGCAAATGGGGTCAGGCTACTCAGCACGTTAAAGCTGAGCTTGACACTGAGGACATATGTGGAAGACAACAGGAGTTTGCCTGTGTAATTTTTATCAATTTGCTAGTGCACATGAAGCCTCTACAGCCTGGATGAACTTTTGCTGTCACAGCTCCACCAAACTCTTTCAGGCCACATGTCTCCCAGCACTTTGTGTCCTTCCTGCGCTGATACTCAAAACTCTGCTTAGATCTGTTTCCCAGAGATGGGAATCACTGCCTCGGCCTTCTCCTGTTGACAGCTGCATCTGAGCTGGTTACTCAGTGCTCTTTCTGTAGGTGATGGAAACAAATAAGTGCTTTTAGGATGTGATTCATATGGCTTCTGCTTTTGGAGGAAGTGAGTTGGGTCTTATAAGGGCTCATTTTCTTTTCATCAGCTTTAACAGGAATTTAGGGTAGCAAACTGATGCAGATATCTTACTTGAGAAGACGATCGATGTTATCTCAACACCCTGAATGTGGAAAACACCACACAACTACTGCATATTGATGTTTTTTTTGGTGAAGGACTGTAAAAGCATGTGGCAAGTTAAAATGTGTGGTGTTTTGTATACTTAGCACACTTTCTGGATGGGCTGTTATTTACTTTTCTGTTATCCCTGTAGCATATAGGCATGTTCAGTCCTTGATGAGAAGTATACAACTGGATTACGGTATTAATAATTTGTCAGGTCTCTCACCAGAGATAGAGGAATATTTCAGCTAGTCTACCATGCCCTGTTCTGTTGACCTTCTATTGTAATCAGCAAAACCAGCAAATAAGAAATAGCAGGAGGTTATCTCTTCAGCTCATGCTGACTCTCTTTCTGGAAAGAAAGATATTTACCTAGCTTAATAAACAAGTCTGTAATGTTAGTGCTATGAAGGAACTGGTTTTGAGAAAGACTCTGGCATCTGGAGGATGTCATCCTCTGTCTTCTGATCACATTAGTTTCTTCCCTGTTTATTACAGCTGGGAATCCAGGTACCTTTGGGAACCGCAGCAAAGAGTTGTTGCCAGCATCTTGTGAGCCACAAATACATCGTTCTCACAGTATTTTTCCTGCATGTGATCATCACACATGGAGTAGCTGACCAGGTGATGTCCTAGTCATGCTTTTGCTGTGACACCAAAGAAAACTTACAAGTGACTTGGTCCTAGACAATATGCTCAAGAAAATATTGGCTTGCATTAGAACAAGGTGTTGGATTTCTAACATTGATGAAAGAAGGCTCTAGTATGCTATTTTGGAGCAGAATATTAATTATTATTAATTAATATTAATAATATTGATCTATATTTTTGCAGAATATGAACCCTGATTCTTAGCATATGTCATGTTTCTAGCATTTTCTATTCCCTTCTTAGCCATTTTCATGGTTCTTGTACCACAATTTTACATTATCATAGCCTTTGAGTTGAGGGGTAGTGGACACAAGAAATTCAATGATTCTTGTATTCCAGTTTTTAAAATCTGAGATCTATTTCACTTTCCATTGCATCTATTTTTCAAGTGACTTGATACTTCGATGATTCCCTGTGCTATGATATCTGCTTTTTTTCCCCCATGTTTTCCCTCTAGGTACTGCTGTATGATAGGAAAGTGTGATTATGGCTTTCTAAGCTTCAGTGTTACAAACAAAATAATAAAGATATTTTAGAACGAAATTGATGTTAAATAGTTGAGAATCTGGGGTAAAGTAACTTATCCAAGTGTCACAAAAAGGTCTGTGATGAAGTAGGCAACTGAGTAAGCAAAGTAGGGAAACCTCCAAATCTTAAATTAGAGGCCTTTTGACTGACCATCTTTTTTTCTCCAGGAAACACTGAAGCTGTAACTAAAAGAAAAGGAGAAGGGGCAACCAACATTATTCCAGACTTCTCACAGTTATACAAAACCAACTGAGATTCATGAGGTGTGCCAGCAGAGAATGAACCATGACAAACAGCCAGGACCAAATCTGCAACTGTAATCTGGCAAAGCTTTACATTACCAACATGCCATTTAAGAGCTGGAGGTGATTCTGCCTGGTAATTTCTTCTTCATGTTTTTAACAAGATGAGGTGTGAGTAGGTCTTTGAGGCACCTATGACATGCTCCAGTATCTTCACTGAATCAAGAAGTACTGTGCATGCTGCTGGTTCTCGGAAGCTTTATGGGAGGCACATTGCAGTGGAAAGCTTGGCAGAAGGCAACATCTTTTACCTTGTCCAAAACTATAGAGTTGAACCCTCAGTTTATTCATTCCTTATGTTTACTGATTTGTTTGTCTTTTTTTACACCAGGGAACATTTTTCCCAGAAGTTTTGCTAATTGAGAAGATGAGATTAAGCTGGTGTTTTTGCTTGATCCCATTTTCTAAACAAAAAAATGAGCAAAAGTCACTCTTAAGGAGAAGAGGAGGACACTGCATGGGATGGGGGTAGGGGAAGAAGGAGGGAACAGGAGAAGGCAGAGAGAGAGAGCTGTGCAGATTTCCTGCCCACACTTCAAAAGGAGCTCTATTCTCCTGTATTATTTCCTTTCTCATTAGCTTCACTTTGTTGGCTTATGGTTCCAAAATGCACCAGGAGTCAACTCCAGTGCAAACCTGATATTAAAAACTAACAGGCTAATGCCAGGGAAAACACACTCTCCTCCTGGTTTCAAAGACAGATTTTTTTTTTTCATAAGTGCAGCCATGCTTTTCTAATAAAAATTCATTAAACAATGGTTATGAAGGATGAAGGGTGGGGGAGGGGGAAGGAATACAATCAAGTGAGTCCCTTTGAACTCACTTGAAAAAATACAAAAGCAAACAACCAAGCTGTTAGTGTCACACGTTTCCCTTATGAACAGAGGCCTATCCAGGTTTGCTCACAGTCAAGAGAGTAAAGATGAGTTAGGCACCTTCTCTAAACTTCTCCCTCCAAAAACTGTAGGATTTCTATTGCGTAAACATGGATGTGGAGGCTCTTTTATGTTGCTTCAGTTTACATTATTGCGGGTCTAAACGAGTCTAGTAGAGGCTGCTTAATTCGTTTATGTAAAGTAAAAACAAATGTAGAAGCCCTCACTATTTTTTATTGTTAACATCCCATTGGGAGGCAGGAGAGTAAATATTTTAGAAGTTTAAAGCAATCTACTTAAGCTTAATAATAATGCTGGGTTTCAAGTAACAGAGAAGAGTACAAGTCACTGGAAGATCAAAGATTACACTGAGTTTTATAGCAAATCTGGGCAACGATCTCCTGGGAGGGGTAAATCTTCAGAACTCTCCTTTCCCAGTCTTTCATGGTGATTGTTTGACATCTATGGAACAAGAAAGTGAGGAAGCGAGAATTCAGGCAGTTCTTGGGTGCCCAGAGAAACAGGAGGCCAGAAAACCAAAGGAATTCTGGCATTTTGGATAGCTTATAGCTTAAAAATTCTTAAAAAAAGAGGAAAATAATAATTAAAAAAAAATGTGCCAGAGCTACTCTTTATTTTCCTTATCAGCTGGTAGTCTCATGCTAATTGAATTTTGAGTGACTCATCTCTAAATAAGATCGCTGACAGTTTGCCTGGGTTTATGTTAAGTGCTTTTGCTTGTCAGCAAATTTTCTGAAACATTTACCTGTTGAGAGACACTAGACACTCTTTACATTCTTCTGAGTAACATTGTCACTTTCATCTGAAACACGAAGAAAAGATTTCTGTATTTTGGGCCATGGGCATGATAGTATATTAAAAATAAAAGGAAAAAGGAGGAAAAAAAGGAACATCAAGAAGATGAACTGATAATGAATGATGCTACATAACAATACCGCAATATCAGGTATGTGTGTGTGTAGATGTGTTCAGGGGATTGATATTTAGAGAGCATAATCAGGAATCTCTAACATAGGAACAGAAACTGGGCCACATTTTTTTCCCATGGCTGAGAAAGTTTCCACTGGCCTGGCTTCCAATTATAAAAACACTGGAGTCTTCAGCCGTCACACCAAAGCTTGTAAATCTGCTAATGAATATTTAAAATAACCCTATGGAGTTTTTTAATGTTAATGTATTTCAGCCTTTGACTAACACGAATATCCTACAGGGCTACCATCATGTTTAGCTACATGGTTAATTCCATTCTTTTCTTTTAATGCTAAAATATAATGCCAGAGAAAAAAAAAATCTTTGCTTCAGCTACTTTTGGTCTGCATTTTATGGGGTTTTTTTGCCACAATGAAGTTCCAGACACGGAGAAGTCCCACACAACCAGTTTCTTTCTAGGCTCTCTTACAACACAAAAGTGATGTGTGCACTGCCCGCCCCCCCCCCCCAAAAAAAACCCCCAGTTATTGAAAATCAATACCATAATAATGGTGAGCAGAGCTGTGTTTTTTCCTTGATAGCCAATTATGAGCAATTTACTAAAGTTGTCAACTCATGGCAAAACAAATAGTGTTAATAGTGTAGATTTCATAAAGACCTATCTGTCTTGTTATTGCTGCAGTTTAAGCGGCGTTCCAAGTTCAGGCTGGTAATGGAGTAATAACTCACCTGGTGATGGAGAAAGTACCATCGCCAGCACCATTGCCTTTGCAGCAGCGGGACTGAGTGCTGCTGCCATGCAATATGTCCAAACGTGATTCCCTCTCCATAAATAACCACAGGGTTTTTACAGGAAAGGTGGAGAAACATAATACCTAACAAATTTCTTATGTGCTTTTGGGGTGTTTTTGGACAAGGCAATAATCCACGGCAAGTATTTGGGGAAGAATTTTTGGACAGGAAAGTTAATGCTGTATTTTTGATTGCTGGCTTCAGGCTTGAAGGCAGGCAATGCAAGTTTGCCATGTGTTTGCATAGCACAACAGGAACTTCGCGGCTTCTCAGTGCTACTGGCGTGCCAAATTATAAGATGAAGGAGCATAAAAGTGATGTTAGTAAAGTAGATGAAAAGTTTGGTATCAAATCAAACAGATTTCTTTGTGTTGATGACAGTGTTACTAGGACAAGTTCTGCCAAATTGCTGTAACTGTGGGAAGCTGTATCTCATACATTGCAGCATACATAACAGTCTCCGCCCTTGGGAGAGGAACACGGTGCTGATCTTGGCATTGTGTACTTGCAAAATGATTCTCATCAAGTAGGGCTATATTCCGCTTTCCTGCGACAAAAAACAACAGTGCAGAGAAGGTGAGTAAAAAGCTCTCTGGATCTGAGGTGTTCCCACCAGGGGAAAAGGTGTGAAGGGGACAGGTTTCTTTTTCTAGCCCTTAGGAAATTCTCAGAGATGAAGGGTGTTCATGTGAGATCAGATGTACTGTGTATGTTGACCATGATTGGACTTGTTCTTTAAACTCTTAAAGGTGTATAAAAAAGTATTCTGGTGCCAGCTCACGGCATGCTGAGAAGGAAACCCACCTCATGGTTGACCTGTCCAAATGGTCTATGCTCCTGCTGAAAGTGTTGGGAGGGTGAGCAGAGTTACACCAAGTGTGCACCTGCCCAGGCTGAGCTCAGCTCTTTCAAATCCAGGCTTTGAGTTTGTATCTGAACTATGGCCAGGCTTCAGCCCAGATCACAGATGGAAAAGCCCTCTGGAGCGTGGGACTTTAGCCCATGTTCAGGTTTCTTTGTGCTTCCCAGCTTGGCTCTCCACCTCTTTGGGAAGACACCATTCCTAGTCCCAACCTTTGCCTTTGCATAGGTGCAAAAGCAAGATGTGGGAACACAAACCAGAGTCAGCAAATGTTCATCCCTGGATTTATGAAGGACCATTGCTGTGCATTGAGAGTTTCCAAGCCAGCCTCATCCTCTGGTCTTTAAGCATTGTGTAAACCTACAATAGCAAGGCATTACTCTAAGAGACAGGAGAGGAGACATGAGACTTCTTGTAAGCTCCTGGCCTTCCTGCCTTCTGAAAAATGTGTGTGTGTGTATTTGGCATTTAAGTGGAGTTTCCTCCTTTTTTATCCATCCAGCTAAGCATTGGAGAAGCAACATGGGCCTTCCACTTGCAAGTAGCTGCCAACAGCTGTGTCTGGTGTGATGTCTGCCACGCACATGTGGCGCTCCCTAACGATGGTCTGGCAAGGGTCTGAAGATAGCAGCAGCACTTGCTGGCAACTTTGAGACACTGTTCTGCTTTCCTTTTGTGTGTCTCAGGCTTCGGAGCAAGTGCATGCTCTGCTCTCCCTCCCTAGGCGCAGCTGTCAGTGAAGAAGGGGTGTCTACACTGGGAACTCACTCCAAATGCTCCCTTAAGCTGCCTTGTCTGTTCTAATCTACAGTCTCCTTTCCCACATACTGGAAAAGCCGCCTACACTGCAAACTCCAGCTGGTGCTCAACAGGGTGACTTAAATGCCTTAACGTGTTTCTCTGCTGGAGACTGTGAACATCTCCGTTGTCATAATCCCAGATGCGTGTGGCAGGGGTGGGAGCTGGTGGAGCTGGTGTCCCACCTTTCCTGGACAGCTTTAGCAATGAAGTCTTTCTGGAAAACAAAGGGTTGATTTTTTTTTTTTTTTTAATTATTTTTTTTTTTTTGCTTTCTGCCTAATCTCTTTCTAGCTAAACTGAGCCTGGCGAGCAAATTTTAGGTGCCTCTTTAAGCATTTGCAGATCCTGCTAGGAAAGAAGAGGAAACTGGCTTGGTGAAAATAAAAAACAGCCTGCACATGAAGGAGAAATTGGAATCAATTTCCATGTCAAGTTTAAGGTCTGTTTTAAAGTTGAAGTTTGAAGCTGAGGTGCGGAACAAAGTTTGGTAGCGCTGAAACAGGGCAAGCTGTTTTGTGAGGTTTCTTCACTAGCAGACATAAATCCAAGAAGCAAGCTGGCCTTAAGGGATTTCTACCATCTTGGGTTGTGTAGGAAAAAGAGCTGGAGTCCTTGGACCCTTGTTATGCTGGATTTGTCCTGACACTGAAACAAAAGGGAAAGTATCTCACTACTTAACAATGAATGGGTAGATGTGGAGATTTATTTAGTAGTTCAGAGCAACCTCCTCTGCCATTTTAAGGCATGAAGAGAGGAATAACAAGCCCTTCAAATGATTCTGCAAGGAGTCAAGGCAATGCTCATGCAATTTGGCCAAGATGCTGTCATTAATACAGCTCTTCTTGGTCAAAAAACCCCACATGATCTGTAATTGACCACAAGTTATCAAAGAAAAAAAGTGGTTTTGCTGACAACAACAGGTGCATAAACTGGAGGAATACCACCAGTAAACTCTGCATAATTAACCACATATATGTCCAGTCATGACTAGAGCAGCAAAGCGAGTCTGAGTGATGAGGGACACAACACTGTAGGTGAGAACTAGTAGTGCAGTAGGTCTTCATTTCCACACACATCACATCACATCACATCACATCACATCACATCACATCACATCACATCACATCAGGCCTGTGTTGGGAGTGTAGAGGAAGCATCAGTTGAAAAATGGAAGGTTGGAAGATCTGGCTTGGGAAGGAAATGCCTCCATTTCAGTCATTTAAACACCCTCAGTTTGGAGCATAATACTATTACTTGTCACTAGATTTCTACCTATGAGTAGGTGAATGATTTTGATGCCATTTTGGTGTATCTCTGTACCTCTGCTATTTGGCTAAACCTTGACAGTAATTTTCCAGAATCACTGGTTCTAGAAAGTGGATCTCCCCAGAGAAGGGTCAATATGATTTCTGTTGAGATTACTTGCCTGAAACTCAGGTGTCATACTGCTGGTCCTTGCAGACTGGTTCTCTCTGCTCCCATGTGTATATGGGAATTGTCCTTCTTGGTTGCCATCCAGTGGTTGCTGCATGACATTATAATGAATATTCACAACATCTCACTTTATGTCCCTAATGCAAGTGTCTAAATTTGGAATTTAGACTCACGTTTCCCTCCGTAGTGTTCTCCAGATGGCAAAAGATAATACGAGCCCAAACTAAATAGTGTGAATAGTCCTCCAGAGCAGCCTTTCTGTCCCTGTTGTTTACAAAGAGGTCCTAAGAAAAGTCACACCCTAATTAAGTCCTGAATTTTGATGCCTTTGCAGTGTGAGTGAATGTCCTCTGTGTGTTGTGCTCTACCAAAACCGTGACATCAGTGATATGGTCTGTGGAAAAGGTGCTGCTGATAAAGCCCATTTGGAGAAAAATTGGGTACTAAAACTCTCTGTCTTGAATAATTTATTTCATACACTGCCTCTCTTCTGGCGTGCGAATTGCGTGCTAATAGCTTGCAGTTTTCTCACATTTGTTGGCTATTTGAAACTATTGTCTGAATAATTTCTATGAATAATTCTTGATCTATAGGTCTTTCACACTCATTTCACTGGGATTATTTTAAAACTGAAATTCATCTTTCAAGCTGAGTTAGTTTTTATTGGTCTCATAGATCATAAAATGTATTTCTTTTCATGGAATTGACTGTTGAAAAGTAGGATGTATTGTCCTATGAAGAAATACATTTGGGTTCCTGATGAGCAAATCTCATCTGTTCATAGGCTCTATTTAATTTGTTTGAACTATCATTCATAGAAACAACCATGCTATCAAACAAGCTCATTGGTTCACCTAGCCCAGTCCCTTGAAATATCAGGTAATTGTGTAGTAATTAAAATATTTGAGTATTGATTCAAATACTTACAGATTTTTAGTCTGTAAATCAGCTAAGGAGTAACTTCCCTTATGCTTTTGATCGAGTTGCAAGTCCTGAAAACATTAACCATTTTCTTATGGACGTTTTATTTCTTGTACATCTGGTTAATGTTGCATGTAGAAAAGTCATAGAGAAACATGGAATATAAGAAAGGTAAGATGTAAGATACCGTCACTAAGGCCAGGCAATATTTTAAAAAGGAAAAGATAAATATTTATAAGCCTTAGAGAACAGTTTATTTTGGATTAGTTTTGCATATGAAAGTTTGGGTTGGTTTCTTTTTATCTCAGGAGGCTCTGTTATGCCTGTTAGTCACTTCTCTGCAGGAGTACCTCAAGGAACTTCCTATCGCATTTGTGAGTAAACTGCAAACATTCACGTCGGCTGGCTGCTTCTTGTCCAGAAGTGAGACCACGTGTGGAAGTCCATTTTAATATTTAAGTGCTTTTTGTGTGTGTTAACATCACTACTATGCTCTTCAGCATATTCTCCTCATTCTTACTGGAGAATCGTTTTGCTTTTATGCACATCCCGCAGTGTAAAAGCAGAGAGAAACCAGGGAATTAGTTCTTGAGACACTCTGTTGTTAAATTATCTTCTCAGTATCAGCCAAAAATAACTGCAGTGAGCAGAACAAAATGTAATGATGGAAAGTCTTTTATTCCCAACTCCCAAAATTCCTACTTTCTAGTAACAAGCAATAAACAATTCAATATCATTTACACTTCAGTCAATTTGGATCCCATACATGAATTTTTATTAATCAGTAATTAATTAACCGATTCAGACTCTTGTTTCTCTATTAAAAGTAGTCAAATCTTAAAGGTTCAATGCCTATCTTCCAAACCTTTGGAAACCTCTACCACACTAACATGGATGCTTCCACTGTGTACCATGAAAGTAACACTTCTGTGCTCATCTTGTGCTCATCTTGACTGAGTTCTTCGAAGAATATTTCCTCTAAATGTAATATTGTAATACAAAAGAGAGAGACTTCGGGACATGAATTTTGATTACCTCTGCATTCACAGACCCCCAGGAGACAGCTGGTGGATCAGTACAGTCAGAAGCAGGAGGTGATGGCAGTGCTGTTTCAAAAATATATTTGGGCAGTAGGATGGCACATGCCAAACCATGGATCTGCTCAATTAAGTAAGTGATACTAGGGGCATACGTTACCTGTTGTGAGGTGCCAGGAGATCATAGAGCTGGAAGGGATCTTGGAAAGTTGCCTGGTCCAGTCTCCTACCCCAGGGCAGGTCCATTATCTGTCTCATTCTGGTGGGTGTTTGTCTAAGACTCAGTGATGCTAACACCATGGTCTTGCCAAGCAGTCTGTGTTGGTGTTAGAAAGCTTCTCCTAGATATAGCTTGAATCATTCCATCTATTATTTTAGCCCACAATTTCTGAAGTTATCAAACACAGGCACAAGGAAGAGATTATCCGCTTTTTGCAGGAGAACTCTTACACAGTTGAAGACTATTTCTGAGTTTTTTCACAAATTTATTTCTTAAATACTTCCAGTTCATTCAATCTTTCCTCATTTCAGGTTGTTTCCTCTAGACCTTTCTGTGTCTTTGTTCTTCTCTAAATGATACCTTCTTGCAGTGCCTGACCTGAATACAGGATTCCTATGGTGGCCTGCTTACTGATGTGAAGGGAACTGGAAAACCTCATACATCTTGTGAGCAGTGCTTCTTTTTATATACAGGCCAGTACATTGCTTGCTTCCTTCAGAATAATGATATTGTTGCCCTGATCTTAATTCAAAGCTGATAATTCCTGGTTATATTACTAATACACTCTTGAATTAAACCGTCTGTCAATTTCGAGCTGAGTAGCTTAGCTTATCCATGGCCATTTCACTCTATCATGCTGTACCTATCTTCTAGAATATGTTGCCAAAATCTTTGCAATTCCCTTAACTGTGTGTAGGCACAGGTAGGCAGAATACCTGGTATTGTATTAATACTATTGCCACAAGCTCAACTTGAACAAGTGCAACATATATTTACTACTTGAAAAAAGCCTAAACCAAATAGCTATTCTCCTTTCCAGAGAGAAGAAAAAGATGGTTTTCAATTCCTAAGTTGTCAGCTTGCTTTCAGCATTAGCATCTGGGAAGCTCTAGCCTGGTCATGGTTATACATGAGGAAATCTAACTTGCTTCTAACAGTGCTACAGTATTACAGGATAAGTGAAGCCAAGTTCATCCAAAGATGGTGATATGCAATGCAATAAGCCCTTTGAAAATTTGCCCAGTTTCTGCCTATGTGGGGCTGGAACCATCTGGGAAATCTGGGTGCAGCAGGAAATACTGAACTAATTTGGGCTACCAGCTCAGGGCTCCAGAAAATGAGTTGCTGCTGGAAGAGTTTTTGGTACCAGGAGGTTTTCAGCCAGTTGAAATGTTAGATCCCTTTTAATGCTTCAGCCTTAGCCTGCTCTACATTTACTTTTTAAATTCCTCCCTCTCTTCCTCAAAGCAAGATAACTAGACAGCTATGTGTTTGGGGTATGTTGGCAAGCATCCGCTACAAGGAGACACGCTTTTTTCTCATGAATTTTGAGCAAACTGTTACCTACCTTCTCTAGGGGTGAATGGTTAGCTGCATTAACTCATGTCTACTGTTTTAAACCACATACCAGCCAACTTCACTGTAAAGTCAGCAGTCAGATGCGATAACACCCCCATTCAGCTACTTCAAACAGTTGTTGCACCACCTGTGTGATAGATTAAGTAAAAGACAATAGAGGGAAAAAAATACACAACTGTCAGTTTGAATTAGAGAGGTGTTTTTCTGCAGTTTTCTAACTTATCAATTGCTGACTAACAGCCATGTCTTTGTTTCTCACTTCCTAATGAAGCATGTATGTGCTCACGACCTCAAATGTGCATGTAGGCACCAAGGTTTTCACAGAATCACAGAATGTTAGGGTTTGGGAGGGATCTCTAAAGATCGTCTGTTCCAGTCCCCCTGCCGGAGCAGGAACACCTAGATGAGGTTACACAGGAATGTGTCCAGGTGGGTTTTGAATGTCTCCAGAGAAGGACACTCCACAACCCCCCTGGGCAGCCTGTTCCAGTGCTCTGTTATCCTCACCGTGAAGAAGTTTATTCTCAAATTTAAGTGGAACCTCTTGTGTTCCAGTTTGAACCCATTACTCCTTGTCCAAAGATGTTGGTTGTCACCGAGAAGAACAGTTGTCCTACCGTTGGTTGTCACCCAGAAGAGCCTGGCTCCATCCTCGTGACACTCACCCTTTATATATTTGTAAACATTAATGAGGTCACCTCTCAGTCTCCTTTTCTGCAGGCTAAAGAGACCCAGCTCCCTCAGCCTTTCCTCATAAGGGAGATGCTCCATTCCCTTAATCACCTTTGTTGCCCTGCGCTGGACCCTCTCCAGCAGTTCCCTGTCCTTCTTGAACTGAGGGGCCCAGAACGGGACACAATATTCCAGATGTGGTCTCACCAGGGCAGAGTAGGGGGGGAGGAAAACCTCTCTTGACCTACTAACCATCCCCCTTCTAATACACCCCAGGATGCCATTGGCCTTCCTGGCCACAAGGGCACAGTGCTGGCTCATGGTCATCCTGCTGTCCACTAGGACCCCCAGGTCCCTTTCCCCTACACTACTCTCTAATAGGTCATTCCCCAGCTTATACTGGAGTCTGGGGTTGTTCCTGCCCAGATACAAGATTCTACACTTGCTCTTGTTATATTTCATTAAATTTTTCCCCGCCCAACTCTGCAGCCTGTCCAGGTCTCGCTGGATGGCAGCACAGCCTTCTGGCGTGTCAGCCACTCCTCCCAGCTTGGTGTCATCAGCAAACTTGGTAGTACACTCTATTCCCTATTGTGTCTCACAAGGCAGATAACTACAAAAGTAGACACATGCCTATGGCAGGCACCTGCATTTAGCTGCAGGTGACTACAAAAACTAGATAGGTCAATGCTTTCCACGCTCAGGTACAAAACACCCCACACGACCTCCCAAAGGTGGATTTTCAAAGTTAGTTCTAGCCTGAGAAATGTGCAAAGGAATGACAGAGCCCTACTCCTTCAAAGCCCACCTGAAGTTAAATACAGCTGCCTCCAGCAAGATGATCAGCACAAAGTACCTTTCAGGCAGAAGGAGAGAGAGTGGTTGCCCACACACAGCATTTGCAAATGGAGATTGTGAGCTGGAGGAGTATGGAGTGTTGTTTTGTTGTTTGTGGCCACAAGTTCATTGGTTTTGGAGCCAGACAAGGTGGCGGGGCAGGCAATTCAGCTGTCTATACCACCACAAGTATTTGAACACCTGCAGAGAATAGAGAAAGGGAGTTTCTCTTTGTCAAAACTTTCTGTTCATATCCTGCTTGTAGCTTTTCTAGGCATTACACTAACCACAGCCTAATAAAATACAAGTAGGACAACAGGTTCCAGCAAGAGGAAGACTCTGTGGTGTGGATGATCTTCAGGAGTGAGGACACTGAGTATATAACAGGAGCCCTTGGGTCTTTCTTTGCCTCTGCCACTGTCCAGTCTCCCAACCTAGTGTTTCTCTAACCATGTGAAATGTAAGACCTGGGACTTTCTCTTGCTCCATATTTGAATAGTACTTAGTAATAGCCTGTACATACTATTGTAATAAAAAGTACACTAATAAAGTTCCTCTAGACACCTGCTGGAGAACTGTTCAGTAAACAAATAGGAAACAAGATAATGTAAGGTGCAATATGCAATACCTCCCTAGTAACTATGCAGTGAAGATGTAGTGATCACGGACAGGTGACCAAACAATACATCAGCTGCAGAAGAAAATTATGCCGGTTTCAGAAACTGGAGAAAACTGTGATTATGAAATCCCCTTGAAAGTAAACCAGTCTTTAACTATCTGACCCTGAGGTGTCTAGAAGTGACTTGGCAAACAAGTAGGTACTTTTGATGTTGGGACTTTCAACAAGAATGGGATCCAGCTGCTCATGCCAGTGGTTGCTGCTGTGACTGCTTTTGCTCTGTTAAGTGTCTTTTGATTAATTTTGTGTAAATCTGGGCTCACCTAGTCACCATAAACAGGGAATCATTTGAATTTCTCTTTTCAAGAGGGGAAGTGCCTACTGGCTCCTTCCAGATACCAGATTTGGTTAATAACAGTACCAACCTGGTTTGCCACAGTACATGTGTTTCAGCTTTTGGTGTTTTCAATACATCTGAAGTGTTTGATCATCTGTGAAAGTGTACAAACAACCACAGAAGAATGAAGAAATGGAAATTTCCTAAGGAAATGACAAGAAAGATATTTTTGTCTTTTTATTTGCTCTGAAACCCGAAGTGTGGTAGAGCTTAGGTGGTCAGTTGTAGACACAGGAAAGTTATTTTTGAGGTTACAGGACACTCTTTGAGATGACTGTTTACTTGAATCAGGATCAGATAAGAAACTCTGACTCATGTCCAGGTTTGCTTGAGGTCTGAGAAGTGCAGGGCTTGGATCTCCCTTCAGTACCTCAATAGTGTAAAGCCTCACCTCTGTCAGTACAGGTGCACCTCAGTCCAGAGAGCTGACTGCAGCTCCTACAGGTAGATCCATATCGGCTTTTGTCTACTCAGCTTGTGTATCAATAACTACAGAGTGAGAACAAGAGGTAACTCAGAGCTGGCTGTAAAAACAATCCCAACAAGTGATGGGGTAGACTTCAAGAGCTACCTAGCTTTGAACTCATGTGTTGTCATGGCTGAATGGCCATCTTGCCACCTCAGCTATCTAATTTAAAGATATGCCTGTGCCCTCTGTGAATACTGTGTGTACTGTCATCCACACACAGATGGAGGTGAGCCTGCTCCCAGCAGATTCTGTGCTGTGTCAGGGGGAGAGGAGCATAGTGAAGCCCCCGACAAATTGCATTCCTCATGTCCTACTGGGCTTCTGCTGGTGCTGCTTTGTGCAAGTTGACTTGAAATCAGGTTTTTGCTACAGCATGGAGGGAGGTTTTAGCCCTTAGTTCATGCTGCCAAGGGCAAGCAGCCTAATTATGACTTTCTGTGATACTGGGTTTCTTGGTAGCTGAATAGGTGCATTGGACCTCCATCCCTTTTTCTGTCCCTCTGTAGGGCAGACAGACCTGAAGCATTTATTATTTCCTAGGTGGGAAGCAGGTGCTTAGAGAAGAGCATAAATCATACAGAGCTAGGAGGAAAAAAAAAACCCACTTGGTAAAATAGATGCTAGGGGAAAAAAATACAAATCAGTAATTCTGCCACCAGGCACCTGCTGGCATTGTCAGCAAAGTTTAGTAAGAGAGGTGTACAGAGCCATAGCTTTTGCAAATGCTTTTTTTCGAAGCCTGTTATAGGTCTCTCTGCATGTTTATTTATTACCTTCTTCACAGCACTTCATTCAGGCTTTTTAAATGATTCTGAAAGGCAAGAGGTTTAACATCCACAGGTCTGATGTCATGCTTTAACCTCCAGAAGAGGACCAGCAAGGGCAGCATCTGGGTGACATTTCCCACACTGTTCCAGCAGTGTGTCTCTTGACTCCTCCTGGAAAACTGACTGCTTGGGGTGAGAGGAAGAGGTCATCTGCATGCTCACACCAACAGTCCTTGACCTTTCTGTTGACAGTATCCACAAGGTGTCCTTTCTGGCAGCTACAGCGACAGAACAGTTTTGTGATAGGGACACATGTTCAGGCTGAAATCATCAGTGCATTTCATCTAAGCTGCTGAGTAGCTATTAGAAAGTTAGTGCTTTTTGGCTGCTCAAACAACTGCTCTGATTTTGAACTAGTGGCCTTTTGGTGACAGGCTCTGATATCCTATTACTAATTCCCAAGCCATCCAGCCCCTCTAAACACATACACACTCAAAAAACAATTACATAAAAATGTAAATTACTCTGAAGTGTCAAGTGATAGAGACGTGACCTTCACCTGGGTTGGCTGGATTGTGTGAGACAGCATGAACTGGAGGTAAGGTGACACCTACAGCTTTGTTGTTTTGGCAATTTCGGAAACAGACTCTAGCCCCAGATCCTTGCTGCCCTTTGTTTCCCTTCACCTCTTACGGACCCCTGCTTACGGACAATAAAAACAAGACGCAATATATCACTTTTGTGATGGCTCTATTTTCAATCAAAATGGGAGATCAGGATCTTGCAACGACTTGTGAGATTTACGTTCGACTGCTGTACAGGGTTGTTAGGAAGCTGTAGTTTGGGTCACTTCAAAGTACTTTTATTTTGAAAAATTGGCCAGAACTTCAGCTGGTGTACATCAACACAGCTCTGTTGCTTCAGTAGAACTGATTTACTCCAGCTGAGGATGTGGCCTCATATCATATGGCTGTTTTTTGACATAAAAGTGTATAATGCTGCCAGGTAGAAGACAGGCAGACACAGGGTTCACTATGAGAGTAAAGGAGAATTCTTTGTAGGAAGATCTTGCTCCTGTACAAAGATATTTATAGCAAGTGATTAAGAAATTATGTGTCTCTACATTTTCTAAGCATGCCATGTTTGGATATGATTGTGTTACTTTGAATATTATTACTTCCATTTACAAAGTGAAATTCCAGCCCTGCTCTTTGAAAATTTGCCTCTTCGTACTTAATAAATCATAATTATACTGTCACAGCGGTTACCAGTGGACCCTGAGGGTCAGTGGACTACTTCTAAGGGAATCACAAAAGGTAACTAAGAAAATCAAACCTATTGTTAATAATCTTGAATTCATTATGCACGGATGTGCAGAACCACTGAAAAATGATTTGGGGATTGTAATTTGTAAAAGGCTGGAAAGTGCTTTCAATGAGGTTATATTTCTTTCCACCTTTCTTGTTTTTTCTCATGTTCTGTTCCTATTTCGTTTTCAATCTCTTCCTGATGGTGTGTTTATGTTTTCTTTCTTTTCACAAGACAGGATCTTGAGTCTTTAAAATGTATCTATCTAACCTACACCAAGGCATCAGTGAATGTTAAGATATTATCCCCATCCTCAGAGCTGTAGAAGTGGCCATCACTGATGTCACTTGAAGAAGGCGTTTAGGACAGGACCAACTGTCCGGATGTGATATTCCCATCCTGACAAATCAAGTGCTTTGTGAATTAGCTGTGTTGTGCTTATGCTTCTTAGAACTTTGAGTTTCTTTGGTTCCTGCTGTAAAAGACCTGAGTCTTTCAACTGAATAAGTGCCTTATATGAGAGTGGTGATCCTGTCAGAAACCTACAGCAAAATACTGAACAGATATTTATAATAAAAAGATAACTTCTTTATCAAAGAATATACAATCTAGACAAAGTGCCTTTAAACAACTCCCTGATACACTGCTGACCTGTGTAAACGGGAAACTTTCTGTCCCCATGCCCTTGCTTTCTTCTATGTCCAAATTCTACTGTCAGGGAAGCATGCAGCTCTCCAAAGGAGCTTGCTCATTTGCATTTTCATCTTTTGGTTCTCCCTGGATGCTGATAGCTTAGCTGGGACAGAGGGAATGAATTTCCTTCAAACACCTCATCAAACAAAGACTTCTAAAAAATGCTCACTTCTCACTGGCTATTTAGCAATTGGAGTTGATTTAGAATTTCCAGGGCCAGTTCTCACATCAGTTGACATATACGCTATTGAATCCAAAATCGATATAATGAACACCAGGATGGGTAGCAATGAGGATTAAATGTACATATCATTAACAAAATTGTATCCTATTCTTACACAGAATGAAAGGGAGAAACTGCTGCTAGAAAGTCTTCAGTCTTGGGTGGGAACTCTTCAGCCTAGGGTAGAAAGTGAGGACAAGAAAATACATCTGAGGTTTTATCCACAGCTTCTGTAAGTGAAATGATTAGCAGGGTACTCACCCTCCTAGGGGTATAAAAGTATTCCACAACTAAGGTGTTAGAAAAAGCTGATCAAGTAGCTTGTTTATTTTAATTGCTTTTTTGCAGAGACATAAGAATAGCTAAAAAATGTCCATTTTCCATCAGGAAAACTGAAACATACTCATTAGAAGTAATATCTCACACAATGTTTTTTTTCTGAAGAAGGGAGGATACTTTGTCTTTTCCATTCTCCTTCATGTGTTGGCAAAACAGAAAAAAAGGACATAAAGAAGGAAGAGGGGAAGAACGTGAAAAAAATATATGTGGAAATGCAAAAATAGTAACATATATAAAAAAGTTCCTGTATTCACTGCAAGACAAAAGAATTTTGAAGAAAATGAAAATATTCTTAATTTTCTTTCCAGATATATTTTTGATAGAATACTATCTCCCTTACTAGAAGTATTTATGGTGTTTATCAACAAATAGTTCAGCAACACCACATAATTAAAAATGCTTTTGAAAAGAAGTAGAAACTTACAGCTTAGATGTGAAATAGCAACGGAAAACACCTCTCTGGACATATTTAACTACCAGCCTACAGTTCTGTTTAAGGCTGAATGAGAACAAGTTGTTATAATACCATATAAACCCCTCCTCAGTTTCCTTCCCAATTATATGTTCTCATCTCCTGTCCTTGGGGCTGGCCAGAGCAGTCATACAGTTGGATAGCAATCTGGATTAAGGAACTTAACTGGCTGAAAATTAAACCAGGAAAATAAAAAGAAGTTTTTAGTTTTCTCACCAAACTGTTTTGTGGCCATCAGTGTGAGTCTTGGCACAAGAGAGCAATGAGTTCTGTCTGGGAACATCTTGGCCTTGTGTGTAGGCCTTGTCCCACATTTTGGGCAAGGTCTTTGGGATGCTGACTTGCACTGGGGAAATTCTGGAAATGGAGTTTTCTGTATTGTACACGTTGTGACCTAACATGGGGCTGGCACAGGACCTGTTGTATGAAACAGGCAATGCAGTTTGTTAAGCCGGAGCTCTACTTCTGCCTTGACTTCAAACGTAATGGCTTCATGGCAGCTACTTCTTACTCACATCACAGCAGGAGAGGAGATATTCTGTGTTTAACGTCATAACATTTTAACAAAGGGAAACTGGAAAAAATTGGACCAGCCTTCAAATTATATAACTTCTGAATATTTTCTTACAGGTAATTAAATGCATGACATGGCCTTCTAAAACTGTACTACAGCACCTACCTACTGGGTATATATTGTCAGTTCTGTTTCCTCTATATAAACTGAAGAACTGACAAATTAAGCCCAAAACTACACAGCAAATTTGTGCCACAACTTGGACTAGAACTCAGATCCCCATCAGGAATATTTAGCAAAAGAAGCTATACAAATATATGTGTATTTCTAAGTGGTGTAACAGAAGCCATTGGAGGACTAGGTAGACAGAAATGTTGAGGAGTTCTATTTTTCAAGCTGGCATAGGAAAGAAAGATAGGTATCTCGCAGTTCACAGCCCTTGATCTGATTTTTAACCATCTCACACTGCTGCAAACTATTGGCCCAAGCTGAGGTGGATGCCTGGCCTAAACAACTCGCTCCAATACATACAGAAGAGTTTTTTGTGAACTTGAATTTCCTTTCAGATAATTTTTCACCATGTCTGCCCGGACCTTTTTTTTTTTTTTTTTTTTTTTTAATGTATTCCTTCAGTACCATTAGTGAGGCAGTGCAATGCCATTTTTCTAAGGTCCTGAATGTTTACTTCTCCAGGTAGGGTGATTATGGGCATGATAGAATGATGTCTTTAGTCAAGTGTAGATCTTATCTTCCCATGTAACAAGGTAGCCTAATGAAATGAGTTTTATTCAAAGACCTTGTCTCATAACGCTTCAGGAAAACATGATAAATTGAATGATTCTTTTAGCAAATGCATCACACAAAGCACTGGCATATTGCTTATGAAGTTTAATTTTGTAATAGTTCATGGGGTATAATATACCTGTAGCTATTTCAGTGGAATGAATCTTACAAGCTCATTACAAAAGCAGAACTGTTGTCCCAAAATATTGCTTTTCTTGTTGAACTGTTGCTCAGATTCAGGGCAATTTGCATGTATAACCTCCCAAGGAATCTCTGCATCTCACTTTTAATTTTTTTCCTTTGATCGTGCTATTATTATGAACTATGGAGAAAGTATTTTATCTAAGTACTGAGAGCTTAGCTGTTATTAGCAGTGGTTTTACTGACCAAATGCGGCAGACAAAATCTAAATCCAGAAAGAAATGAGATATTTTTTAAACTAAGAAAAGTTTGGTTGTTTAACAGATATAAGAATGTAAAACTAGACAAAAGCAAACATATTGTGATTTGGACATACATTTGTTGTCTTTGATCTTAAACTTTTTTTTAAACTTTTCTTAAGACATATATTAACTTTAACTGAAAGATGGCTGATTCAATTACTTATAAAAATGATAAATTACTTTCCTGATACAGCTACATTTCCAATAGTAATTCAACATTCCTGTTACTATAGAAAAGTGCATAAGGTAGTGACACTTGTGATAAACGTTGTGTTTATATTACCTGTCCTTCATTGTCCATTTGGGCTTGTCTCTAGCTGTGGTGGGCCAGGAGTGGCACTTGTCACTCCCATCTGTGCAAGACTTTCAGTCCATCCAGGATTTCCTAATGGATTTCTAGGAGTGGTGTCATGAGTGTAGGCATGAATTCAGTGTCCCACTTCCCACTTGCATGAGAACTCCCCTTCTACTTCAGCAGAATCTCCACATATGCTCTTATTGGCTGCTGGGGAAAATGTAAAGGTTGAGTGAGAAAGGGTGTGGGATTGACCTAATAATATGCATGGGTATAATCTAAGTGATTTACTAAAGTTTTTGGCAAAGTATGTACTTCGTGTCTCCTGGTCGCTGGAGACTGGTACCATAAGCATTTCACTGTTTATCCTTTCTTAAATAAGGTAGCATATTTTTAAGTACACTGAGTTGCTGTGCATACAATAGCAGTTTCTTGAGACTGCTAAACTGACCCTCCAATGAGTGCTGTGCTTATACCCATGCTGTATATCCACTACCTCTTCAACCAGAAACCAGTGTGAGAGCAAGAGCTGATACAGATGTAGGTCTTGCCCCTGTATTGTTTTGGGATGCAAGAGTACGCATCCATAGGTTCCTAGACCAAGGGTCTCTCAAACACTCCAGGTAGACCTTTTTGGATATAGATTGTAAAACATCTGGAACTGTCACAACACACTGGGGTCATTACATTTCTTTTTCTCAGCTCCATTTATTTCTTCTTGCTATTTCCTTCCCTACAATATCTCTAGAATTAGAAAGACTGAAAAGTACAGAGGATAAGTTTGTGGAAGCAGGATCAAAGAGTAGAGCTGAAGTCCATTGAAATCAATGTGAATTTTTCAAAAGGGTAGAATACCACAGGCTTTTTTAGTGCTTTCATTCTGTGTTGTTTGTGTTACAGTAGTCTTTAGAGGAGCCTAATGAAACTGGAGCCTCACTGTCAGCCATGGCAAATGCAGCACTGGCTAGATCTTTGGCTTCCTTGGGTTCATTGGAGTCATGCAAAGGCTGAGTAGTGAGGCTCTGAATCCATCTCTGCTGCAAACTTCTTGCTGGATGGGAAACACCTGGCCTCAGGAAGCTCAGATCTGGAGCCTTTACACTCTAGTATAGCAGAAAAGCCCATTACTGCTCACATTAATGTTACGGCAGGGGAGTTGAGTGATTTGCCCTAAGTCATGCAGCAGGCTGTGACAGGACTGAGTCTCCTGGGATCCAGATGCAGACTCTCAGTTCTTTTCTGTCTGTCTGAGGAAATGCTCTGTCTGAGCACTGTGCCACTCTGGGAGCCAGTTCCAACAGTGATTTCCATGTTTTGGGGGTGGATGGGAGAAGTACATGGGCACATTAACTAGGAAGAGCAAAGGTGGTGCATTTGCTGGAGTCTGAACCCACACTTGAAATATTCTAGATTCTGAAGGTTAAAAAGTTGGAGTGCAGTGAACTGTAGTATTATCTCAGTTCGCGTTATTTAATCCAGTTGTAATGAGATACACTTTTTTACTGATTACTACAAATCTCTCCTTTTTGGCTCCTGAATGAATAAAATGAAACTTTGGTAATTTGACTTTGAACACTGAAAATTGTCAAATATATATATATATATATATATGTATATATATGTTTAAATTATTGATTTATGTAAATCTACAAATTATATTCAGTTTGAAAACTTGGACTCTCAAGATTGTTGAATCTCTTTAGCCATTGTTTATCTCATTTCAAAACACTGAAAGATGCCTCAGGGGCTGCATCGTGTACAGTCTGGATTCTACTTTTCCAGATCTTTCCGAAGATTATTGGTTAGGATATCCAGGCTGTTTAGCTTGCAACTCTTAGTTAATGAAACTTTTAGTAACACTGAACATGGTAGGATTTATCACGGGATAAAGGATTTTAAAATCTCTATGGAGCTGGTTTGAAATTTATATAATGCATGTACTGTATTGCACATATATACCACAGTCAGTATCTTTAATCACATTTGGTGTCTCTGTCTGTCTGCATATACTTCACAATTTTTTCTTCTGTAGCTTCAATTAGTGTTTAATGAACTTAGTGAGAGTTAATTATTAAAAAGCGACTTCAGGGGTCAAGCCTGTTTTACTTAGATCCACAAAGACACAGCATGAATGTGGTTTTGCCTCTGTGAAAATTGTAGTGAAAAGCTCATTATTATTTTTTTAATCAAGGAATAAAAAGCTGACCAGTCTAAGTATCCTTTCCATAACACATTCTCTGGCATTATTACTATACATATTTATAAAGCAGCAATCTGTCCTGTGTTCAGGTATACCACTCTTACAAATCTAACAGCAAGCATCCATTTAAGTCTGACAGCATCATTCAGTTCTTTCCTCCTCCTCGCTGATTTAAAAATGTTATAAAATTGAAGTAGACTGCAGTAAGTACAACGACAATATGTTATTTTCCCATTAAGTGCTACAGGATGTGGTCTTACGTACCTTGCTTCAATGCTTGTGATAATTAAACATTAGGGAGGGGTGCTGAATGTATTTTTTTTTAATGACATCAGAGTCACAATGTTAATGCAGAGTCAACATGCCTACAACATTTTGGAGTCAAATCCATAATTTTTTGCCGCCAACATTGTGTTTTGATGAATGTCTTGCACTGTCCTTTTAGCATTTGAGTCAAAACTCAGGCTGGCATGGGATATACCTTCCATCAGACCTGAGTAATGCTTGGGCTGTCAGGCCTTGCACTGGCTTCTCCTGACCAAACAAGGAGCAGTGGGTTCTCCCTGCCTCTGCCTGTATTAAGAGCAGAGGGCCAGCAGAAAGCTTCTGTGCAGTAATTAGGGACGACGCATACCGGTACACAGACAGAGATTCACGCAGAGATCTTGTTCTGTAAAAATGCACAGAGCCTGGCCAAGCAGTGAGCTGACCTAGGCCACTTTCTTTATTCACTATTGACAATTTATAGGATTTACAGTTACAGGCCTGGACTAAGATGTTTACATAAGATGTTTTTCCACTAATTGTTATTAAAACCACACTAAAGTCATGTGGTGTTTGTCTCACTTGTTCTTCCACTCATTCACAGACCAGGCCCAAGGACATTCACGCATCCCATGCACTTGGGGGCAGTTATCCAGCCCAAGATACCATTCTCACGAGTCTGGGCTATAACTCTTTACAATTATGAGAAATGTACTTCAACACAATCTGTCCAAGGCCCTTTATATTTTATTATGGTCTGATTATGTTAGTATTATTTCCTTGACCATCCAGATGGTCATGTTAGTATTGATCTTCCTTTATCATCCAGGTGGCTGGAACCACACATCTTGCTTTCCCACATTTTTACTTTCCAACACTTCTGTACACCTTTGTCCCTCTCATGCCCTTGTCAGGCCTTGTCAGGCTGACCTGTGCTGCTTTCAGGCCTTTGTGTCACCCTGCTGCTTGACTATTCCAGAGCATGGATAGACTCAGCTGATAGTTGGCTCTTCTGTGCCTCAAGTCATACCTTAGCTTTCACCAACTAATATTGTTAGGCTGATATTGCACAGCTGGTAATAACACTGAAGATATTCAGATTTAGCCTACTGATCGTTAACACTCTGCTCTAAATAATAACAGAAACATATTGTAGGTTTACATTGACAAAAGCGTTCTGTGACAATGAACTCTGTGCCTCACATTCAGAGAGGTCAAGCTCTCATTAATCTTCTGCTGTCTTCAAGGATCACTGTTGACTGCTGCTTGGAAGATTCAGAACTGTCACTGCAGTGGCTGATGGAAACTAAAGTCAATCTCTTTTGCACGTAGGCATTTGGTGGTGTTCAAAATCAAGACTCAAACACCTGACCTTTAGCTTTTCATCCTACCCTTATGTTACAGCCACACAGGATGCATTTTATTTGAAGTGCCAGGGCAATTTAGACAAAAATCGCATGCTGCATGTGTTGTTTGTTACCTTGTTGTTTGTCTGAGCCCACACAGCCGATCTGTGGAGGGACGGTGCATGTTTTGTAATGATGGAGCCTTGGTAATTTGAGATGAATTATTAAATGCTGACAATAAATGAGCATCAATACACACATACAAAAAAAACAATGACAAGGAAAGGCAGGAGAGAGGGATAAGAAAAATGGCAAGGTTTCCTGAGGATTGGACAAAGATGTTTCTTTGGGATTATTTTGACTGATGTCAACTCTTCCTTTTATTTAGGAGCAATTTCTTTCAAAGCAATAAATATTTGAAAACTTCATATTTATTAAGTGTTAATTTTACCCTTAGGCCTTTTGAGCTAAAAGTTCAAAACACAACTCTGGAAATACACACAGGCTCCATCTGTTCATCTCCTGCTGCTTGCTTTGAAAAATGTCACCCAAAGCCTTCATTATTTTTAGTGGTGCTACTTTTTCAGGTTTCAGGTCCTTGCTTTAACCTTCAGTATTTGTACCTAGCAATCTCTCTGTAAGTGACCTCTTCAGTAGCCTGTACAACTATGCCTGGTCACTCATTGAAGCTCAGGGAACTCAGGCCACCACCAGGATAAGACCAGTTTCTATTTTTAATGATGGCCTGTGGGCAGGGATCTATATTCAGGACTTTGGCCCACTTTAATCACAGAGGATTTCCCACTGGTGTCACCGGAAAAATGTGCACAAAGATGAAGGGTAGCAAATGGCTTTTTACAGGAACCAAATCAATAATCATCACTGTTATTTAGGTGCCTTGTTTTGTCATTTAGCAGGTGCTCACAGTTTAGATTTTTGGAGGACTATTTATTGTCTGTCTTTCTTTCCTGTCCTCATTCTTTTTCCTCTATTTCATTCCCTTCTGCCTGTTGTGGTCCACCTCCTAACACTTTTCTTCAGCGTTTCCCTTTCTTCAGCAGCTCCCCAAACCTTCCCTGTCTCATAGGTTGAGATGATCAGAATTTGAATAATCACTGTTGACACTTTTGAGTGCCATCATTAGGGGTTCGGTTTAATCCCTTAGGAGAAACAGAGCCCTGGGAGCTCACAGCTTGCAGAGCATTGTCTTTAGTTGTCTGCATGTTCAGCACCATAGGGCTTACATTTTGCTCAGTTTTTGAATATTTTGTAATTTTGTGGCTCATTTAAAGAGAACGACAGTTCAGGTTCTGCAGAACATCTATCATGAAAACATCAAGCCAGTCAAATCCTGTGAATAGAACACAAGCAGGATTTGCTTTGAAAGGTTTTTCATTTCCCCCCCCACCCCGCCTTGGGAATTAGGTTACCTATTGTAGTAAATGGAAACACTGTACATCTGGTATTTCAATGCTTCTGTAAAAGAGGCTATTTATTTATGTGAAATATAGATTTAGATGCAACACTTGAAGCTCCACATCTCAAATACCTTTTTGTGTTCTTGCTGAGAGTAAGTATGAATTCTGCCTCATATGAAATACTAAAATGTGCAGGTTCTTGTATTTTGGGTGATAGCTCTTTCCCAATTTCACTGAGATTTAATTTCACTGCTACTCCTGAACTTCCTGAACATTATCAAAATGACTTGGAGAACCCTACTCTACTGAGAGACCTGACCTGCACTCCATGATAGGTAAAAGAAATGCTTGTCTCGGAGAACAAAGAGACGTATTAGTACTCAGTGCAAACCCAGGGTATGAATTAAACTATGTATAAAGGTAAAACCTCAGGGAGAATATCATAATCTTTCATCACTGGACATAAAGAGAAGCTGCTTTTGAGGAAAGGCTTGAACAGACAAAGTGTCATCCTAGGAGGTGAAATTGGTCTCATTAGCTAGCAAATAAAAAAGCCTCTATAAAGACTTTGTGTCGAAGAAAGCTGATGATTTCTCATTTTAGAGTCACACTAAACAATGTTGATGAGTTGTACTCAGGATGTTGATTATAATTAACAGCTATCATTTGATAACTCTGGGCTTTGCCTGTAAAGAACTTGTGACCTCTGGTCCTAGGACTTCCGAGTATAAATTGCTGCAATGAGACCACTCTGAATTTCTTATTTCCCCATGTGCAGATTTGTTCTCCTCTGCAGTTCCATGTCTCCTTGTGGGAGCTGCACCAATCCAGGCAAACCACTCTCCATGGCACAGAGATATTCAGCCTTTCTTAAAGGGAATGTGCTGGTTCAGGCTTTTCCTGGTTCAGGAGCATCCTTGCCCTACTTTTGGGCAGCACTGAGTCAGGATGTTGGTAGCCTCAAACCAGAGTACCCAGCTGCCTCCAGTGAAGCTTGGACCTTCCCTGCACAGTAGGGTGAAGCCAGAGAACTTTCTTATGCAACATCTCCCATGGGATGACAGAAAGGTATAAAGCATGGAGCAAGAGGCAGAAAGAAGGGTCTTATCAAAGCTTCCGTCATAAGACTACAGAAATCACAGGGTCTCAAAGAGAACGGTTTGGGGTTTTTTCCAAAGCAGTAGCCATTCCTGAGGACCACAATGTCTGACCCAGCATCTGCCTAGTTTTGCTCTAAGGTGCTCATCTCTTCCAGTGTTACAAGAGCCTTAAAGAGTTACCTATGTAACCCCTTAAGAGTGGCTTGCCTCTCACAGACACCCCTCTCCTCCCCTTAAAGGGAATGAGTATCTTATTAGAGGTATTACTGACTAGTTATAACAGATCTGCACTCAGGAATCTAAGTTTCTTTAACAGCTTTTTAAAATTCCAGATATAGGGGTTTTGGTGGAAAGGGCTGGGAGAAGGACAAGAAGTCTTTTAATTAAGTGTGTACATTCCCCTTTATACCCTGAGGTGTCCATAAACCAGATTCTAAGTCCAATTACTAAACTGTACAGAATGTTCCTTTTACCATTCTAAATATTAATAACAATAATTTATTTTAATTTCACCATCATAGAGAATGGTGAGAAAAGACAGGTGAAAACAGGTTATTGTAAGAGAATATGGTTGACTCCAGATTTGACTTAAAGGTTAGTAAAAGTAAACCAATTTTTCTGTGTTACAATTGTGGAATTTTAACAGCATAATTTTAGTGGCATATATCGTTTCTCAGTGTCAGCCTTTCCTTTTGTCTCATCTGCACTTAAGAAGTGGCAAGCCTGTTCTCAAAGCGTGGCACCCAATGCTAGGTATCTTATACACAAGAACTTGTCTTGTTTCCTCACTTCCAATTTATACTGCTGCAGGATGTGGTAACATATTGAGTTATCAGTCAAGCCATTAGGCTGGCTGTAACTATTTTTAATAAAATACCACAAAATGATAGAAAAAAATATTTGAAAGATGAGGATTTGACCACTTTACATGTGTTATAGATTCTGAACATGATGTGCAAATGGTAAATTCTGAAAAGTTATCTTCCGTATAATGTCATTTCTGCAGAACTCTCTTGCCTCAGGGTTGTGAATTATTGTGCTGTGAACATTATAGGAGAGATTATTTACAATAAATCGTGTAAAACCCCAAATGTTTTGCAATCAGAATATGTCAAATGCTGAGGAATGAGGAACCCACTTTGGTTTATAACTTCCTTCAAGTATGAGCCAAAAAACTGTACAGTACTGTACCTAATGGAAAAGCATCCAGACCAATCTCTATAAATACTTACCACAATCCCATAAACTAACTTATTAGAAGCACTTGACTTTTTCATTTATACCTGTAGAACTGTTGAAAAAAGTTACATAGGCTAAGCTCTTTAATGCTTTCTTAACATTTCTCACACACAAAATAACTTACAATATGCTCTAAAGGATTGTTCATACAATTTTTTTGGCTGACTGTCTGTTATCTAAAATATGGTTTATCTGAATAATATGAGTTATACTTCCTCCAGTTCCAAATTTATGGTGTTAGAGGCATTCTTGTTTACTTCTCCAATATAGTTAGTATGCTGTAAAAATCTACTGGAATAGTCCCAGGTAATAATGTAATAGGAGCCTTCATGGTAGTTGTGAAACTAATACAGGATCATACATTTGTAAAATACTGAAGTTTTTTTACCAGAAGGTCAGGAAATTAATTCTGTCACATTACTCATCTGCAATATTTGATATATATATAAGATTGCTTTTTATGCTGTGTATCAACATACAAATTTAAAATGAGAAACAGAAAACACTCTGCTGGGAAGGATGTGGGCAAGTAGGTCAACCCACAGATTCTCTTGGATTGCCCTTCAGTATTTGGATTGCAGATATAGAAAACTTAAAAAAAAATGTTTGTGAGAGCTTTTTGAGAGAGGCTCAGTATGCTCAGGACTGGTAACAACACTCCCAAGTCTACTGAACAGAAAACAGAAATGGCAAGTCAGAATATTAGCATTAACAGTAGGAAGTACATGCTCCTATTTTTGAACTGTGCAACTATGAATGCAAATAAAATGCAAGATGTGGAAGGGGTCACAGGACAGATTACTTCACCCTTAAAACCATTTGAAGAAGCACTGAACCTGAACCCTGTGAGCCAGAAGTACAAATGAGATACAGAACCTCATGCTAAAATTACAAGATAGAGTTTCATGCACTGCCGGTACCACATCCTGCGCTAGTGCAAACTTGTGTCTCATCTACTTTACTAATAATTTACAAACTGTTTCACTGAATGTGGGTGTGGAGACACTTAAAGCATAACCATAAGGGCAAGAGGTGGGACAGTTTCTGCACCTGACTGCCAAAGACCCCAGCACTCAAACAGCTCTCTGCTGCTCACTTCAAAGCAGTCTTTTTGGAAGGAAAGAAAGAATGCAAGATACTTCAGAAAATCTATTTTTATCAATCACCTGTGCCTATCAGTCATGTAGATGTAGCATTTCAGTGGGAAGAACAAAGTCTTGCAAACTGGCATTGATTATAACGCCACACGGCTGCTATACCACTTAGTTTCCAGTCTACAGCCTGCTGATCACGAGCTGCTTCGCTGCAATTGCTGTCTGAAAAACCCAGGAAGATGCATGCTTGATGAACACTCTCACCTTCTGTTCTTATATTTCACGCCAAAGACAGTGACATGCATAGTGTTGTACACGGCGGCATGTACTGAACTGTCTGGGTGTCATTTTGTTTTCAAAAAGAGCAGTGAATTTAAGGTCAGGTTTCTAGGATTAAGAAGCCCTGCCTTTCCGTATAGTCTCTGTTTACGGCATGGTCACAGTGCATCTTTTTCAGTAAGAGCTAGAAACTCAAGCTTTCAACAAATCTGCTTACGTATTACCAAGGCAAATAAATAATTGCTTTGGAAGCACACTGTATGTGTTGTTAATCCTACAGTATACTGAAGAGTGTATATTTTCAGAGAAATTATATAAAAACAAATTTTCAAATGTTATTTTAATTCCACATGCCCAATCTGATATTTAATGGTTAAGAGCAGCTGCTAAATACCCCATCTCACTAAATTATTAGGTAAAATATCAATATGTAGAAATAAGATTTGTGATATCCATGTAGGAAAACCAGTAGTATAGTTTCATTTTTATTAGTTTTGTAGGAATTTTGATGAGAAATGTAGCTTGTAAAATTTGCAGTGGTATTTCAATTTGACCTGAGTAGAACAAAAGTGCATTTCTGGTCAGCTCATAGAATATACTGATGCTAACAGCATTTTACTATCCAACTCATTTTTATGTTATTTGGGAATTCTTATGCCAATACTTTTCACAAAGCTGTTGAAATCTGTTGACCAGAGAGAAGATGTTTTTTACTTTACACAAAAAATGGTATCCAACTACAAGAAAATCAAGCAGTTATGCACAATTCTCTATGGTATTTCAAGAAGAAATTTGTCTAGAAAGAAAGTCTAAGTTATCACACAGAAAAATAATCCTGAGCGCATAGGAAACCAGCACAAAAAATGGCAAGTTGCAGGTTACCAGGAACATAGCAGTGCTGCATAAAATGCAGAGCACATTACATTACAGGTAAGTTAGATGAGCAAGACATTTTGTATTTTGTAGCTGTACTCCTGATAAGATATTTCTCTCTTTCTGTTGATGATTGCCCTTTGAGTTGTTTGAAAAATGCTGATTTTGTCTGCTGTATGGGCTGTAGGAAGCAACAACTGACTTTACCTGTCAAATATCTATAAAGACTGCAGCATTTACTCCGGTATTTTTCCTTACTTTGAGGGAATGCTGTGCCAGAGTCATTGCTGAAGGTACAGGGATGCACAGACACTCTTCATTAGCACTCACATGAAACCAACAGTGGGTTTCTGTGCTTTCTCAAGACCAGTTTGATGATTTGGTTCTAGGTTTGTTATTCATCTTTACTTATAAAACTGCTTGTATCTGGTGACCACTAGAGGTATCTTCACCACAAGCACTCTCTATGATGGGTGGAAAGAGTTACAGACCTTCAAAAGAACATGTAGCCCATCTAAGAACGTGTCATCTGAAGATGAGTACTTTGTAAGAAGGAGCCTGAGTAGAGGAATCCACACAAGTACGCACTTCAGTCAAATTCCTGAAGTCACGTGGGTAAATCCAGGTTCTTTTCCCCCTTTTTTACATCTGTAAAATGTTTTTGGCCCTTAAATCTTTTTTGCAGAGTTGAGAAAAGACAGAGCTGCCATGTCAGAGACTTGTTCCCTGCCCCTCCACCCCCCTCTATATTCTATGTTCTCTTATTAAAGGAAACAAAATGGTTTGGAAATTTATTCCAGACACAAGATTTTTTTCCTTAATGTATATTTCTGATGCAGCCACATGCTGGGTTCTTTACATTAAACACATTTGGTGATTCAAGTTTACTTTTAGAAACAGCCTGCTTTGTTTTCTGTTCTTAGTTTTCTTTTTTTATCTTTTTTTTAAAACCATGAGTTTACTTTTTGTACATCTTGTCCTTTTAAGGAATGCAGACCTCTTCTTCCATCTCCTATTGTTTATTTAGTGCTTTGTGGAAACGCACTGATCTTCATAGCCAGCAGCCCATTGTCAGCCTCCTTGGGTTGCCTCTGGCATTGTAGCTTTAAAAATGATGATTTACATCCAATAAGAGGTAACTTAATTTTGGTTCGGGTTAATCTCATTCAGCTTTAACTGCCTAAAGTTAAAGTATCTATGCCAAGCTAGCTATATGGGCTCCTTCTGAACTTAGGAGGGGAAAAGGGATCTCCAGAAGGTTACTTATCTCAACACTACTGCTTTGTTTGATTTTCTGCATTGGCAGAGTGCCTGGATGACGACCTTCAGCTCTGAGTGGACCCTCCTGCCTAACGTGTGTTTTGTATTTCCGGGTTGATCTATGCAAGGAAAGGATGAGAAGTCTGTTTTGTCATAATGTCCCCAACACACGTACTGCACCGTATGGATAATGCTTTGGCTTAAGGTCTGTTTGTTTCACTTTAGCTTAAATCTCTTCCTAGCTGCCATTTGGTAAACTTAGATTTTAAGTGAGTATACAATTGTTCACCTGCACTTTTGCACCTGGTTAATTAAAAGAAAGATAAAAAATGAATTGAGTTGATCTGATGAAACTCCAAATACAAACAGCTCTAATTGCTCCTCTGATTCTCCCTTACGCATCTAATTTTTCTGTAAAAGGCTGCTCAGGGCCATAGGTTTTGTGTTGGCCAAAGGCTAAACACTTCTAATGCTGTTTTTCATTCTCAAGACCACAAGTACAGTATATTTCTTTTGCAGTTTCACTCTTCCAGATTCCCTTTGTATTATTATAGATTCCCTCTCGGGATCAGCACAATAATATGTGAAGAATATTAGTGATATGGAAGCTTGCTTCAGGGTTATCTTTAGATATGTGAGTTGAACTCTACCAGTGAGGTACTAAATCTGCCTTGAGATTATCAATACAAGAACAAGTGAAAATGTAGGCTTTAAAAATAGCTTGTACTCCTTTTGTTCTAGGACAGGAGGAGAAAATGAACCCAGCTCTGCAGTCATTGTTGCAACCCAGCTGGCTTCACTGAGCTGGCACTGATGTGGCTGCCAGCAGAGTAAGGCTACATGTATTTTATTTAAACCAGTCAAATATCACAAGGTGTGCAGATAGTACAGCATGAGTAAGGCCTAACAGGAGGTGCAAATGACTGCCCATTTTGCATATAATCATCCTGAGTGATGATGATAATAGTCACACTATGAGAGTCTTTGACGAAGGTACATATAAAAATGATTTTACAATAGCTTAGAGAAATGACAATACAATAACATTGCAAATGCAAGACTTAAATAAATCACATCGTTACGTGTTCTATAATATCTTCTGCGTGGCTGGCATTTTATCAATGGGCTAAAAAAACTTCAGTTGTATAATTACATCTTGCTACTGAGGTCCACAATGAGCCCAGTTATTTTCAAGGAGTAAAGCCAGGCTTCACTAATGCTTTTCCAAGGATCCAGGTATTACCCTACTCTTAAGGCTGACTGAGTAAGTCTAAAAATTTTACAAGAGCTGGCTGAGATTTAGACCAATAAAAATCTGGTGGTTTTTTTCTTCTTTCATTTTGATAATAAAAATCCATAGGTAAAACAAAGTTTAACCTTTAAAGGTGTAAAGCTTAGGTTACTGGGCTGTTTGTAATTTTTTTGGCAAAGTTGAAATAATGCATGCTTTTCAAGGAAACTTCATACTCTGTTTCTGGAGGACCTGGATATATGGAACCTTCTAATAAATCCTTTTGTCTTCTAAGCTCTTCCACCACAGAAGAGTTCTGTTTTCAAAATAAAAATACAAATAACCCTCTAATATATTTCTTTTCACAAAGGACAGTGCTGTTTTTTCATATTTGTTCCTTCAATTAGCTAGTCTTGCCCAATAAATTTTAGTGTTTTGTTACTAATAACTAATGAAGAACAGGTAACAAAAGCCACAACCACATATTGTACTCATTAAGAATTGGATCAAGCTAGCTTGCACATCGCATGAAGCACAGCGTCACATATAGAAAGCATGAAGTGTCTGGGGCAGCATACATTATTAATTAGAGCTGAAGCTGGACTTCTGTTGTGGCAATCATGACTTTCATGTTCTATTACTTTCATGTTCTAAAAATACTATGCCTGACTCGATGTTTTATGATTTCTTTATGTGAGCGGGTGGACATTAGGCACATTTCATGAGGGGCTGCAAGCCTATATTCTCCTCACTAAAGGAGAGAAGTTCAGCAAGCGCATGGTAGAAACATAAAGCTCTTCTGGTTGTGAGTGAGCATCCATGGAGGGCAGAAGTCATTTCCTGGCACCTTGAACTCAGTAGGATGAAGCTGGCACATCTTTCATGACCCAGAACATCCAAAAATTTCTGGATATTTTGTAACCCCTTCTTTGTTTTGTATTTCTCAAGACTGCTGGTGCTTTTGGTATAGGAGGGACAGCATTCCATGCCTATTCTCATATTCACACTTTGGCTGGAAGGGCAATTTCCCCCTTTTAAGATTTCCTGCCAGTTTCTGGAGTTCACTACAGAAATACTCTTCAGGCATTTCATGCTTGCACTGTATGAATAGTCTGAGTGCAGGAAAAATATTGACCCATTTTTGGGAACTAATTAAATCTGTCTTGTAATGAATTTAAGTATGATCAAGCTGATTATGTTCTTTTCAGGTAGTGGTGGTTAGCTGGGCAACAAAGGTGTCAATACAATGCTTTCCAATGATTGGAGCCTCCTTTCTGAAACCAATTAAGAAAAGGTGAATGTGAGACTTTGCTGTTTTCTCTGTTAGCGTGGACAGGTGTATAAACTTGGCAATGTACAGCTGAAAGAGTTAGAAGATGCTCTTCTGACAGGAGCTCCATTGGAGATCAATAGGTTAATAGGATGCAATCAAATGTCTTTTTTGTGTCATGATTGAATAGCTAAAACACTTATGTGGGTCCTTCAGGCTGAATACTTATATTTTGTGCTGAAGAAGAAGAGCAATGTAAGCATAGCTAAATACTACATTTTACACGGGAGCGAGTTACCAGCAGCTGAACACCAGTGACTTCCTAAACTGATGGAACTTGATCCTCATGATTTTGATTCTGCCTTCAAGTAGTGGTAATCACAAGCAAAACTCACTGGGAAGGCTGTTTGCATCATTTTTGGTGTCATAAATGGACACTGTAAAATCAATTTTGCTACGAAGCCACACTACTGACCTAAGGAAGTTAGAGTTTTTTATTCTTATAGTTGAAATTATTACTTTATGGAATGCAGTGCTGCTCTTGAGTGGATATTTCTCCATGTATCTCATTCTCTTCTATGACAAGTGCAAGATCTTCTGTCTCAATCCAGTGAGGTCATCTACAAACAAACTGTTCTGCACATCCATCAAGAGAGACATGATTCATGACATCATCCTCATGTCATTAGTGGGAGCAGAGGATGCTTAGTATCTCGTGAAATAGTAATACTGGTGTTATGTCTGAAATGTCTTGTATTTGCAAAGTCAAGCAATTGAGAGATGAGATCAATTAATCATACCTTCTAACACCTTTTTTCCTCAAATAAAATCGCAAGTATTGTGACTGGACTTCAGCCACCACAGGGTTTTAATGGAAATGCCTAGTATAAATAAAAATATATCAATAAAAATGAAGAAAGAGGTTAATAAGATTATAACACTTTGTGAGATCTATCTTTTGGCCATCCAGTAAAGTCTTCATAAATGATTTTGATTGCTTCAAGGGTTCTATTTTTGTTCCTGAAAGATCTTTGTTCAGCCATTTTTTGAAATTACCAGCATTTTCCAGAGCTATAATCTGCTTTGACTAAAGAAAGTCTGAAGATGGTTGATGTTCCAGGGAACATGTGTTTTGAATTGAGGAACAATGATACAGTTTTGTTTGCACTCATAAATAATGAATCTTTTTCTGACCACAAGTAAAGATTATCTAAATTAGTCTCCTGATTCAGTAATTGATCTGAAGCGTATGCTGTGTCAGAGCTATCAATATACTGATGACTGCATGTGTCTAAGAGAGCTACAGTAGTGTTTATGAAGGACATTATAAAAATATAAAGGGGGTTAGAAATGAGCTTTGTGGATTATCTTCGGTTAATGGCATGGCAAATGTCATTTTATGGACCTAATTTACTGAACATTAATAATGCTACAGTTGAGGTAAATCATTTTAATGGCAAGATTTATGTGACTAACACTAGCACTAATTTACCAATGGAATTTACAAAATCCATTTAGCTCTTCTAAAGAGGCGTTAAGTGGATGTTATGGCTTGGTTTTAGGCTGACACTATCATGGGAGCAGGGCAGCCCTGCTCTTTCTTTCTCCCTTGTGCTTCTGCATAGTGAAAGCCAGAAGATGAGTTCAGCAATAGCACTTGAGTGAGTCAGAGAATAACACTGAGTGATCAGCGCACATTTTTTCTGTGCCTTCAGCCAAAACCCCCTGATTAAAGCTATGCCAAAGCAATACTGGGAAGAGGTGCTTGGGGATTGCACCTTCTGCACAATGTCCTCTCTGTATTAAATGAATTTACCTTCAGATAGCTAAGCTGACGTGAAGTCTTCGGATTCTTTAGGGGTACAGAATGCTATTGGAAGAGCAAGATGCTTGGGGTGAAGAAACCCCAATGCCCATGCCCATGCCCATTTTGTTTATGAAATTACTGACTGGTGGTATTAAACGTAGCTATAGTATCTAGGGTGTGGATATGTCCAGGATGACTGGAGGACATTTCTCTTCCCAAGAGATGACTGTGTCTTCTAAAGCAGGAACTCTCATGGCAGATAAGGTCCATGGGGCCAGCAAGACTTTAGTTAGCAGACGGAACCCCCAGGAAGACAGTGTCCTCAAGAGATGGAGCAGAAACAATGTAGAACCTTCTGCCCCCATCAAGAGGACAGTGGTGGTTTCTGCCTTTCAGGAACAAATACAGAAGTCAGATTTTCAAGCGCTAGCATTCAAATTCCATGGACATTTACTGTAAAAACCTGTTTATTCTCAAGGCAAAATGAGCATAACATAAGTAATTGACGGACTTATAAATTAATCAAGTTGGGAAAATAAAAAAAAATAAAGGAAGAAACACAATGTTATTTCTGGTTTTAAATGTATAGAAATTACTTAGACACTGTCACAGTAGAGAACCACATAAGCTGGTGGGGGCGGGGTGGGGAAGAGAGAGAGATAGCTCATGGAAGAAAAATGAGTAAATACTGTAGTGTTTGCTAATCAGGTGTCTAGTATGAACATACAAGCTGATCAAATAATGCATAATTATCAGTTTTAAAATTATTGCATAGCGCATTTGATCATTCACAGAAAGTTATGGGCTCAGCTGAGTGTGAAATTTTATGCATGTCTGTTGGAACTGGTTGTTTATGATGTGACATTCTTTAATGGTAAAATGAAAAACAGCACAGTTCTGTGCCAGGACACAGGAGGGTCATAGGGGGAATGCATATTTATGAAGCAAAATAAATATGAAGATGGAACTTCACTCTCCTTTTCCCATCCCCCACTTCTTTTTTTTTTAACTATACAAAGCCCATGACATATAGTTTACACTGGCTTATATACACTGTGGGACAGCTCACGTCTTTGCATTTTGCTCTGATTATGGTATGGTGTTGCAGGTACCCTCTTTGAAAAGTGGGTGCTGTTGAAGGCATAATTTTTCCTTTATTGCTTTTAGAAGATTCATGTACTCCTGAAATGATGCAATAAACCAGTTTAGCAGAGATATAGTTCCATTTAATCCATCTATTTTAAGTAAATGTAGATACCTCTTTCCTCTCAAACCTCTTGCCATTGGATTTCTCTGTATTCCATATTGTGATCTGTTATGTACTTACTCTCAGGGAAGAGAGGCTTTACTCCTAATTTTATAAGTGAGGACCCAAGAAAGAGACTACTAAAGGTTTCAGAACCAGATTGTGCTGGGGTAAGAAATCAAAGAGAGATGACATACATTCTTAGTCTGCACATAATGTACCAAAGTGACTTTTGTTTTCATAATATTCTCTAGTATCCTTTTTCTTTTTGTGCTTCTCATGCACTTGCTAACATAGGCAGTACTTGGCATCTTCCCTCAGTTTGTCAGGCTGTAATTTGGGTAGATCTGAGCCCTAGGTTTCTCATCTGTGGCTTTAGGTACATGACTGAAGTACTTAAGCTATCTTAGTGCCCTGAGAAGCACGTACTTCTGTAAAATGATTCAGCCCTCACAAATATTGATTTAGCCATGAGGATGACAGTCTCCCTTTTACTGGAGGAGGGGCTACAGTATGGAGGTCCTAAGGCAGGGGCTTCAGTTAGGTGACTGAGGTTGGATGGGGTGCATGTAAGTTGAACATCTAAATAGTGAGGCAGAGCCTTGATGTCCTGCAGAGCCTGATGAGATCATGATGTGTTCTAGCAGTAATTATCAAAGAGAACTGCTCTAAGGAGATTGTGAGTAAACTGAATGTGGGGAGTCTGCTAGCACTTATCTTTGCTCATTCATTGAGCAACTATTGTTCAATTTTGCCAGAAACACCTCTTTCCTCCAAGAAGTCTGTTTTTCAGTCCTGGGCATACAGTTGCCAACTTGTCAAATAATGAGGTGTTTTTTGTAGTGTGCACAAATGAAGATGAGAAAAGTGCATTCCTTGTAAATACATTCTCAGAGGAAAAAGGAAACCGGAGTTCTGGATGAGACATGACACATGAAAGTGTTCAGTCTGACTCATATTACCACTAACTCATCATCGCCTTTCCCAATAAAACCAAACTGCCTAAAAATTGTGTTGAATATTTTTTTTTTTTCCAGGGAGGAGCAATATTTCAGGTGACAGAGAGAGAACACAGTAGACAGCAAAGAATTCAATACAGATAAAATACTATGTTTTTGCTCTAATTCTTTTCTTCACTGCAATTTGGTTTCTTCTGAATTCTTTATGGGCTGCATTCTACCGGGGGAAAATGCTCAGAACAAAACAAGTCCTAAGAAGCAATGTGAATTTCAAAGACAACCTGAAATGAAGAGTGAACATTCAAACAACTGAGAGGAAGCATATCCCTCCTTTGAACTCAGGAGGTTAGTACCAACTGGCAATACTTTCTTTCAGACCGTTCCTCAAAATTAAGTACAGCACTGATGAAAACTAAGAGAGGAGATCAATGATGTGTCCTGGAAAGAGCCTGAACCCATAATGCAGCAATCAAGAGCAAATATTTTCTAAATATGGGGTTCTCACAGGGATCAAAAGAATTGCTTCAACAGTCTGTTTATTTACTAGCAAAGGTACTTCTATTTATTACGCTACTGAGAACAAAGAACCAGTGCTGGTACCTGGCGGTTTTATTTCCACAGCTCTGCTATCATCATTAGCAGCTGAGAAAAGTTCCTCAACAGAAACAGAGAATGGGATTGCTCACTTGCCCACAGCCAAATGGTTTGAAGTAAGACTGTTGCAGTGTAATTTTGTTTTCTTGTCTCTAGCTCTCTCCTGTTGAAGAGAGAAGCCCATTTTCCTGTCATGGTGCTTGCTTGCACTGCCCACTCACACATGGTTTCTCAGCTCCCAGCCAGGAGCATTTGCATTACTTTCCTCAGAAAGAGCATCAGAAATCCTGCTTTGAGATGCCACAGGGCAGGACTTCAGTTTGTGTGATCTCGGTGGGGAAAATGATAGCTGAGAGCTTCCAAAAGGCAAAGTAGTTTAGATGTGTCACACAAATGAGTTTTATCATCAGGAGACAGGATGCTAATGGAAAGTTTTGCTTCCATTCCATATATTCTACATTATTTTAATTCTTGGGAATGAGCAGGAAAAATACATACTTGGCTTTGTTTTCCTTTGCAATGTACAGAAAACTGACCATCTTCAGACCTAAAACTGAGAGGACACAACTTTCTATCTAAATCCGTACTTGGACGTTTGAAAGTAATGAGCTTGAGGTGGAGGGACACAGAAACTTGAATCTCTGATCCAAGAGACCACTTACAGACATTTTTTTTTCTCAACATGGGAACAAATCCATTGGAATTAAGAGTTTTGCTGGACTAGGGTCAGAATGCTCATCATCTTGTTTTGAAGAAACATGGGGAGAGTGCTTAGGAATGCATCCACTCAATACAGCAGCACCAGGCAGAGAGAGCCTCCTGGTGAATCTTGCTCATTGTTTTACATGCTATTTATATATTTAAAAGTGTAACAAATGGAAAGATTGTTATAAAATCATGGCAAGCGTTCACAGAATTTAGGAAAAACAAAATAAACAGTCACAGACTCTGAGTTAAAAGGATGAAAAAAAGGAAATTCTTAATTTTTCTCTAATGATAGATTCTATCCTCTGGTGCACATTCTTAGTATAATTCATACAATGCAAAATGAGTAAATACAAGGAAAATCTACAATGTGAGCAAAAAAAGAGGAAGGGGAACGACTCATTTTTTGGCAAAGAATAATCTTAAGAAAAATTAGTATCTGCAGGACCTGTCCACAGAGCCTCTTCCACTTGGATGCAGTATTGCTTGGATGTAATAAACAAGGATCTTAGGTTTTAAAATAAGACTATTTTTTTTTTTTTTTAATGATGAAAAATATCCATAGAGACCATCTATGAGTTATTAGCTCTTTATCTGGGTAGTACAATTAATACTAGAAACGTATGTCAAAGCAAAAAATAGGTTTCCCTTGTAGCTCACACTTACTCTGTGTACTTACAGTTGCATCTTTCCCAGTTTAATGACCTACTCACTTTACTCTGTGCAACTTACTCAGCTATGTAAGTCCCCAGTATTTGGAATGAGCTTTAGGGCACCATCCAACATAGAAGTCAGTCTTACATAGCAGCTGAATGGCCACAAAGAAGTCATGGTATGTGTGGGATATTTTATTGTTTTTCTAGGACATCCACACAGCAACTGAGAAACTTTGTGTTAAATCAGCTAGAACTGGTGAAATTTTTATCTGTTATAGCATCTTCAGCCAATCTTTGATTGGGGAAAGGGCTATGCCTTTTATTTTTTGTCCTTTGTTTCTTTGGGTTTCATCTTCAGAGGGTCCTAAAGATTCTTGGAGATCCCTGTGGTGGTGAGTTGCTATCAGGGCAATTAGCCATGTTGTTTCAGAGGCTTGCCATGTCTATGTTCCTTCTGATGTGGCTGAATAGAAAGGTTAACCAGTCCCTGTTAGTAGTTATTGGCTAGTTCTTGCCTTTCCTTTACTCTTTCTCACTGCCCTTCTAGCAACATCATTTTTAAGGACAAAATAGATGCAGACCCTATGTCCCTGCTCTTGCTGTAGGTTTAGACATATGCTAGGGCATGGCCAGGTGAGGAGAGTAGACCCCATGAAGAGGTTCTTGGGGGCCTCCTCAACACCTCCCATGCCCAGAGAATGTGTTGCAGCATATTTATTTGTTCCTTGACAAGGCACAGTAGGATCAAATCTGCAGATCTATGGTGATGCCATTGTGGGCAACGATAAAAAAATCTCTGCATAGCTCAGTGGTCACCACATAACCAGTCTTTTAGCAAGAGTCAAGTAGTGGTGGACACAAACAATAGCACGTTTTCCTAAAGTTGATGGGAATGACCTACCAAAGCAAAAAAATTGTATTCGGGTGCAGGTGATGGGCAATTTTGACCTCTGACAACATAGTATTTTTCATATATTCAGCTACTGTGATATTTTTCTATTATGCTCCCTGTAACATTCAGGAGTATATGTAAGGAGAGGAGTCACCTAGGAAGAACATTCCAGGAAAAGTGCGAATGGACTCTTTCCAAAGTGCTTCAAATATCCAAGAACATCTCTAATATATAATATGGAATTTATTATGTTGGGTATTGCCAGCTAGAGAACATTTGTAATGTATCACACACACCTTTGGTCCCTGAGAAAACTAATAATGTGAAGGGTAAGAACACATGACATAACCACAGTTTCAGCCCGGTTCTGTCTCCACATTTTTGTGTCTCCATGGGATACTTAAGTTGCAGTCTTGAATGCATTAAGTTCTATGCACGAATTCACATGGCTTGAACTGTGGGGCAGACAGAGATTAATTGATTTATAATCGAAAAATACATGCCTGATGCTATTTTCATTGCAATGCATCCTTTCCTGTGTAGTGACTAGTATTCTTTTATCTATCCGAAGGTTAAATCTGGAGCATTATTTACCCTCATTGATACAAACCTTGCAAATGCAACGCTTCCTTTTCACCTGAATCACAGAGTAATGTTTCCATCTCTTTGGTTTGTTCTGTGGTAGATCCCTTTTGTGTACAACTTCTAATTTTGAAAGTCTGTCTTGTGAAGAGCTGTCTCTGTTGCAGACACACTCTTGTGCTGCTGCTTCTTCTTTTTCTACTAGGATACGTGCTGGAGGTGCACGCATCTAGTTAATAAACAGAATAAAGATCTTAGATTTGTCAGAAACAGACTGTTAGAGTAGAGTGTGTGTCTGTTTTGGGAGGTGGTGGCTAGTGTGGCATATGGTCTGCCATCATCTTACCCCACTGAGGCAGTGCATCTCCTTCCTTCTTCACAAGGCCATTTAGAAGTGGACTAGGTCCACCTCTGGGCTTCTCTCGAGCCTTTCCCTGCACATTTAAGATATATATGTCTGATGCATTGCTATTCTTACTCTTCAGTGTGTGACGGACCAGACTGAACTGAGCTGCAGTGTGATAATGTTTTGGTCCAGCATGATGGTGTTTCTTTGAAGTACCTTCATCACGGTGTGCATTTGACAGATAAATGTCCTGACTTTGTTCTGCTGGACCACTTATCACAACAGTAACAAGTTGTATAACAAATAGCCATATCTTCACTTTGCTTTTCAGTTTTGTTTTGGTAGTTTGGTGCTTTTTGGTCTGTTTAGACAATCGGTTCTTCAGGGCAGGAGCCTGCTGTTGTTAAACATCTGCAGAGTAAAGTTCCTGTCAGTGATATATACATCAAAATAACAAATAAAAAGTGCCTCACTTTTGATTGTACTCAGAGAGCATGCCTTACTTTGGGAACAGACACAGTGTAGCTGAGTCACTTGCACTGACATGCAGTGCATGTAATCCTTGAAGGCTGCACCAAGCCCCTCTGATGTGGGCTTGGACAAGATATTGCTTCTTTGTTAGTGACAGAAAGAATGGGTGCTCTCAGCCTCTCTACTGCTGTCACACAATGTAGATCTCCTGCCTGTTGATAAATAACCATCTCCACTCCATCTTTGGTGATAAAAACACTAATAGCCAGACTTCACTTCCCAAGGATGCTTCGTGATTTTAGAGGAACTAAAACTGTACTTTATTTCCAAGGAAATTGTGACTCCCTTTCTTGAAAAGATGTGGTCATAATATGTAGCTGGTAGAGCAAGGGATTTGCTTTGAGGAAACAACATGCTTTCAAAAAATGCCTGCCATGCAAGATGAAAAGAAAGTGCCATGCCTTTCAGTGCATTCCTTCCAACCTGTGTCAGTTTTATCTATACCTACATGTAAGTATGCAAATCCTAAAATGGTGTATGCTCCTTCTCCAGCTTTCCTTATGTTGGGTGCAACCCCAGTCCTAAAGCTCTCACTTTTCTCATGAAAGATGATCCAACTTTCTTAATAGCTAGAGTTCAAAAGATACCTCTGCCCCTCTGACTTAGCAGTAATTACCCTGCCCCATTTACAGAGATGTCAAACACAATCCTGAGGCAGATTCTGAAGAAATATTCTGCCATCATCATTCCTAGTAAATTCATAAATTTGATTTAAGCTATCTTTAGAACACACATTTTGTTTCCCAATAAAGAATTCTTTTTGTGACCTCCTAATTAATAAGATTAAGGGAATTTAGCCTAGGAATCTGACAAAAGGCAGCATTCTAGGACCCTCACTGAATATTAATATCCATCTTGTAGCAAAAGCAGAACACTTGTTTGTGTATATTGGAGCCCCACTGGTTTAGGTCTTTACTAGGAAAACAACAAAGAAGAGAAAAAAAATAACAAATTACAGCTGAAACAAATCATCAGCATTGCTGTTTTCAAATTACTATATTTCTGGGGAATTTCAGTCAGTTACATGAAAAAGAAGACACCAGTTTCAATGGAGCTTTGATAGTCAGGTTATGTTAATAATGGGGACTCATGTAAAATGCATAAGGTATACCTTACAGATGAAGAAGATTGCTAATAATTATTCTGTATGCTAAGAGTGTAGCTCTTTCTGAACTGATACATAAAGACTCCTTTACATCCCAGTCTAATTACTTATAGACAGTTGAGCACAAAATTACTTTCATCTGTTTGAACATGTGGAAGGAAAGAGATTAGAGATGTACCTTTCAAAACAGCTGGTTGGCATGTTAAAGAAAAAAACCTACTGGTTCTTCGATTCTGACTGAAAAGTGCATTTCTTTATAGTTAGACCTATTAAAGTAAATGTCATGCAGGGGGATTCTCAGAGGTGGTGACTGGGGTGCACAGCATGAAAGTCAGTTGCTCTCTTATGGCTGCTCTAGAAGCTGGAAGAGTTTTCAAAGTTGAGGAAAGACAGGACCAGGTGTTTTGACACCTTGTCCCTAGCCATTTTGGGATTTCTTTTGGTGCACTGGCTTCCATGGAATGGGAACGAGGGTTCCCGGGGATGGCAAATGGCTGTGGGCAGCCACTACTCTGACCCTTGATGTCTTTCTCTTTCTGTCCTTCAGGAATAAGTTAATATGAGTCTTACAGAAAGCAATGACTAACATAGGAAAAAATGTATGGAGAGTCATAAAGGCATAAAGATGGTGTAATTAGATGAGTGATCAATGCATTGAATTTCTATTTGTTTACTTTAGTTGATTTCAGGGAAGGTGCTGTAGAAAAGGAATGGGTATACAAGGGGCCTAATAATGTACTGACTTTATAACAATGAAATGGAATAATGTAGCAACACCAACAAGAAAAACCTCTGGTCTTTCAGGTTTCTAGTTCTGTCCAAGGCTTTTAATGTGTTCTGAGATAATAGCAATAGTAACAAGTTCTTAGGAGTGCTCTTATCCAGACTTTTCTGAGCATTTCACAAAGCAGAGACCTATTGCTGTCCTCCTTGTACTGAAAGAGTAGTCAAGACTGCACAAGGAGAAGGTGTTATATCAGAAAGGTGGGATGACTATGGATAGATTAGGTGCCTCTCCTCATTTTTCAGGTATAGAGCAAAATAAACAGCCTCTGGGGCTCTATGGGAAGGGAACTACACAGTGCTCTCCAGGTCATCAGAAAGACAACCGTGTACCTGGTGTAACTTGTTCATGTCTGAAGCATGAGCTGTCTTGCTGCTTGCTGTTTGGTCTCTGCTCTCTGTGAGATCATGTAGAACAGATGGCATTGGGTTAGGATGTAAAGGTTGATATGGAAGAGTAGAATTCTCCTCTTTAAAACACTGTGAAGGTTGTTCACCTTCCCCCAGCGCTCATTAGACCACATCTAGATATTGCATCCAGTTTTTGTCTCCCAATACAGGAAAGCCAGGGACAAACTTGAGTGTTGGAACACTTGCCCTTTGAGGTCAGGCTGGGGGAAACTTTTTGGAGTCAGCCTGGAGAATGGAGAGCCTCAGGGACACCTAATACCCCCGCAGTACCTATGAGGGGTTATTGAGGAGATGGAGTGGGGCTTTTTGGAGCAGTGCATGGTGGGAGGACAAGAGGCAATGGGCATAAGTGGAAACAAGAGGAGTTCACACTGGGTATAAGGAGAAACTTTTTCCAAATGAGGACAGCCAGCAAGTGGGGCAGGTTGTCTTGAGAAGTTGTGCAGTCTCTTGTTCCTTGGAGGTTTTCAAGACTCAAATGGACAAAGTCCTGTGTGACCAGGTTTGACCTCATCTCTGTCCCTGCTTTGAGCAGGAGGTTGGACTGGAGATGAGGATCAGTTCCAAGCTAAATTATCCTGTGATCCTATGTGGAAATGGTATACTTCAATGAACTAAGACCAGCTTCAGTCATGCTAACTCATGAATGAGCTGGCCTCTTGTCTTTATTTCTAGCTTGGTTTGGACTTTCACCAACTTTCAATTCTTTATGGATAAAAGATACTTCTGATTAAAAGATATATCTTGATTTAAAGGACAGTTAGTGTGTCGTACACATAATACATGGCTACCAGGAGTGCTACTGATTGCTGGTAGTTTAATTCCTATAACAGACTAGAGAAAGCTTATTACCTGGCAGCCAGTATTCAATCACTATTTTCTGAAATAAATAGCCTATCAGACAGCTAACGATAAAAAAGCAAATGTGATGTCCTTAATTTTGTGTATTTTTAAACATTATATACTGTGCTAACAGAGACATCCTAAAAGCTGTCTCCCTGTTAATCCTTCTCAATGGCTTTTTCCTGTATTTGTGGCATGGATTATTTAAGTAAATTGTATTGTTACATTAATTTTAAAATCTGATATATAGGCTAAATAAGATAGTATAGTAGAGCATGAAATACACTAAAATGTTGTATTCTGTGTTGTGCTCATGTGGTTCATGGTTGTTTTTTAGCGTGTTGTAGAAAAAGAAGCATTTTTAAATAAGTACAACTGCTTATGTATTTCCTTTCATTATCATTGTTCCCGGAACCATAGAAACAACCAGAGGAGAAAAGACTATAGAAACAGACAGGCACCTGGGCCACAGGGATCTAAGTACTATAGAAGAAAATGATTCTCCCCACCTCCTCAACAACCCAAACCCTCATTTGCTTCCACAGAAAACTTGGTGTTGTAATATGACAAAAGGTAATAAATGGGTTAAGATTGAGGTGTATAATGGAAGTAAGAGGGGAGAATCTATTTCATTTTAATTAATTTATAACTCAAATGATAGAAAATCCATGGAGAAGACATCAGTTCATTCAGTTACATGTCTCCTGCTGACGTAGAATGAAGTCTGATGTGACATCAGTTACAGATCAAATACAGAGCTAGCTGTGAATTTTCAATAAGTTTTTAAAAATAAATAATTTTTTTTTTTTTTTAATAATCAAACCATAATTAAAAGAAAAAAAGTTTGGAGTTGCTCAGTACGCTATAAGTAAAAATTGGCATACTGAGGTATTAATTGGGGAATCAGAACAGCCCGAATCAGAACACTCTATTTGCCTAAGAGATGCAAGGCACTGTATTTCAGATTAGTTGAACATGAACCTGTATCTACCTAAGATACCCCATGGGACCATAGGAGCTGCTTTTTTGTGGTAGTTCACACTCCTATACTCTTGTAGTTGCCTGTCTGGCTGCTTACATTTCCCACAATGCACCACTCTTGTCTCTCATTGACTAAGTAATACATTCAGTTGAAACGTAGGATTAGTTCATAGGTCAGCCCAAGACTTCTCAAGGGTTTAGAGGATGCAAACTTTCCATTGGAAAACATATTGAGTTTCAGTTTTGATTGTCATAAATTCAATTCCAGGTGTTCTGACTTTGATAATGCACAATATAAATCTATCCCACTGCAATATATGTAATAAGAATAGACAAATCTGTCTTTATTATTCTTGAAATTACCAAAGTTGAAAACTGAGACTGAAATAAATTTCTGTTAAAAAAAGGCAATGAGAGAAAAAGGGGATAAAATGGTGAAAATCAATTCAGAGATGGGAGTATAAGTGTTGAACAAAACTCACATACAGAGATAACATGAGCAAGACAGTGGGGTGTTTCCTTATGGGGATACTGGGGTTGTGGAGATTAAGGAATCTGCCTCTTTTTACCTCCACATCCCTTTGCAAAACCTGGTTATATCCTAAATGTACCAATAAGCATCAAAGGCTATTGACAGGAAATCAGGTCATAGTTTCTGCTTCCTTTTGAGTGTCCATCTCAAATGATCAGTTGCAGAAAGATATATACATAAATATATATATAGCACTTTTGGAAGAAATGGCACAGCTGCTGCCAGCTATACCTTCTGGCACTCCAAGAGGCAGAAGCTCCTCTTGGGTTTTGCAGTATGCTCTGAAGTGGAGTTGTGTTTTAATTGCTCCATCCATCCCTATTAATGGACAGGCAGAAAAGGAAAAAAAAAATCTAATGAGAAAACAGACATTGTATATACATTACACTAAATACCTGTGGTTAAAGGAACATTAAAGTTGCTAAATGAAACACTGAAAACCCAGGAAATATTGTAGTTATGACTCCTGGTGTAACCTTAATTTAGCTTCTGCAGTCAACAGCATTATGACACAGTTCCAGAGAATTCTGCTTCACCTAATGAACGACTGACTGGTCCTTCATGACTTCTCTACTCTTGACAGGTGCTATGGAGTCCAAAGCCTTATTTATCCTATAAAATACAAACCCTATTCTAAGGACAAGGTTATTAATTTCCAAACAATTTTTCATTTAGTCCCCCTACTACAGTCTTTTAATGGTACTCATGGTACTCATCATTATAATATTAAATGTCTTCAAGAACATTCAATAATGCATTTCTGCAAAATTCTGGAAGGTGGTGGATGATGGCTATTATTTTTTACATATGTTGTTATGCTCACAATATTGTTTACGGGCAAAGAGGAAATACACTTTATATATAAAGCTAAGAATTTTGTGTTGTCATAACTAAAATCTTTACAGTATAATCCAAGAATCATTTTTCCAAAATTTAATTACTTCAGAAAAGAATATTTTCATACAGAATGTCTCATTAATCGTAATAATATAGTTTAAATTGTTACACACACACATTCAGTTTCTACCCCTTTTTCTGTTGCTATGCTCAGCCTTTCCCTGCTCCTCTGGGTCCTAAGCTTGGGATTTTCATTTTGCTCTTGAGGGTGTTGGGAGTAAAATGCAGATTTGTCAGCACTGAGAGTCCTTCATTGAGAAAAACATGATGTTCATCTTGATGTTTTCTTCTCCCTCACTGTAGAATCTACTTGAGTGGTTTTTTATGCTTGCTAACATGTATTTATTTGCCCTTCCCTCATGTGTCTGCAGCTTTAAGTTACACACAAATTTAAAATATATGGTGCCCTTCTGGTATACTAGATATTATGTCTTTATTTGCTGTCACACATAAATCCAGTTTTGTCCAGACCCAGGTCTGCATTTCTTTAACTGACCATTGGTGATTTGCTTATAGCTGTGGGTCTCAAATGCCAAGCCTATGTCACATTTCTTATCACCTCAAGCAGGTTTTCCTCTACGCTTCATCCTATCTCTCCACTTCTCTGCTGTAATACCAGGCCTGTATCTCTCTACACTACATAATTATGAGTTAGAGGTGTAAAATCATGGAGGCACCATACCTGCTCCAGCAGGGGGATTGGACTAGATGATCTTTCAAGGACCCTTCCAATCCCTAACATTCTGTGATTCTGTGATTCTGTGAGAAGTAAGAAAAATTAGCCAGAGATACCTGATAAAAAAAGAGGTTAGAGATAAACAAAGAAAACCAATGTTGCCAGTAGGTCAAGAAAATTCCAGGCAGAGCAAACCTGGCAAGCTTCAGTCCTGAGGCCTTGCAAACTCAGTGCAAAGCTTACAGGCTGCTACTGGCAATGGCAATACCATATTGCAGGGCTTGCAATTATAGTGTGAGTCTTGGGAAATATGTGAATTAGAAAGAAAATGCTATACTTTTTACAGAACACTTACCTGAACTCATTGAAAGTGATGTTGTTTTGTGTGGGTTTTTAAAAATTATTTTTATTTGTTTCTTTGTTTGTTTGTTTTGGTTTGTTTGTTTGTTTTTTAACATTATGTTTCAAGTATTGTTAATTGACTGAAAGTACTTTTCTTTCCTAATTAGATCATTACAATAGCACTCTAAACAAAGACAATGATGAGCAGACACATGCTGAGTTTGGATACTAGGTCTACTAGGAATGGACACATTCAAGAGTTTTGGAGTTAGGTTGCAGTTCAGCTCAAAGCCCAGAAATTCAGAGTGAGTTCCACTGGTACTGGCTGCTGTGAGCTGTTCTGGGGATGCAAAGCAGTCACAAACTTGACTTAAGTGGCCAGTAAAGTGGTTTTTACTGTTGCTTTGTGTCACCAGATTTCTCCAAAGCAGCTGGAATATCCCATGAATCTGGCCCCAGACATTTACGTGGAGTTTATTCAAACTATTCTAACTTCTTTGTCTATGAAATCTACTGGAAACCTCACAAGAGTAAGCTGTCTCTCCTTCTTTTGCTCTGAACCAGAAATGCCAAAAGAACAGGCAGCCTTTCAGCTTCGTCACACTTTTGATCTGATGAAGACTGCAAATGGAAAATAAACCCATCAAAACTTACATAAGTGTTTCAGAATTACTCCTCACACACAACTTATTCTAAGAAGACCCACTATGTTTTGATGGTGGCAACATCACCTTACTTATACCCAAATTGATTAGTTTTTTACTGTTGTTGAGATACACCGTGCAGGGCTCATCTTCTAGTATGTGGTCTAACACCTAATCGTTCTGATTTTCAGTTGAGTTGCAAATAACTTACGTGTTACAAAATAATTTGTCTGTTCTGTTTTATTCCATTCTAGTTACCATGTTATCTACTGCTGTATTCCAGCAGATAGTCTTATGTGGGGCTGATTACTGGAGCTCAGGCATCTTCAACTGAGTTAGTAACCTTTCATTCTCTTTAGAGGTGATGGTGTGAAAGATGCAACTATGTCATCTCACTCATTTGGACACACAATCTGTCAGTTCCAAACAATGTTAGAATTATTTTATAACAACTTTGAATGGAATTGTCATGTAAAATTGCTTTCACTTTTGGTGAAAGTTTACAGTACCTTCATTCATACTAAATACAGACTCACAATAAGTTGGCAAACACAAGTCAAGGAACATACCTGTGGAGTAAAGTACTTCTTGGCATGAATAAGAACCTCACAGTCTGCCCATTCTGGTGCCAGCTCCAATCTGGCTGCTCTGTACTGCTCTTATAATGAAATTCAAGTAGCAAGGAAGAGCTAGCTGGTCCATATTCTGCATAAGGTCACAGATTTTTCCGATGTTCAGGATAGTCTTTATCATGACACCGATGTCACCTTTGGTACATTTCTCCCTACCAGAGGCAAGTCCAAATTTTCACAAGATAGAAATAATGTAACATTACATAAAAATATTTCTGGCTTGAGTCACTTGAAGCACAGCCAAGCAAAGCACTGGGGACCACATCGGAAGGCATGTCTTTTATTTTTGGCAGCATAGATGAGCTAGCTGTCCTAATAGAAAAAAACTATCTCTAATATCTTTGATTAGAATTCCTTAACTTCTGGCATACATTTATAAAAACATTGAACTTTAAGTTTATACTTTACAACAACCTTGAATAAAAGTTCCGTAAACATGACTTTTCTCTTAATAAGAGGTGTGCTAGTGGATAGACAAAAAGGACTGTGACCAAGATGAAGGCTAAATAAAATATTGATTATAATAGAATTATAGAATGCTTTGAGTTGGAAAGGACCTTAAAGACCATCTAGTTCCAACCCCCTGCTATGAGCAAGGACACGTTCACTGGACCAGGTTGCTCAAAGCTCCATCCAGCCTGGCCTTGAACACTTCAAGGGAGTGGACATTCACAGCTTCTCTGGACAGCCTGTCCCAGTGCTTCGTCACCCTCAAAGGGAAAAATTTCTTCCTTATATCTAATCTAAATCTACCCTCTTTCTGTTTAAAGCCATTCCCCCTTGTCCTGTCACTACAGAAGAAGTTTTATACACCATACTCAAAACAAGTTAAACTGGCATTTTCTTCAACAGGGATATTAAATCTAATCCTATTTTTATGCTGTGATTAGTTGCTACATTTTATTTAATGTGTTTTACAATAATAAGGTTTTTGTATAGGTCACGTAGCAATGCTTTTAAATATCTACATGAAAAGCGTGACCTTAAAAAGGAGGCAGGAGGGACAGAATAGTTGAATTGTTAACACATGAATAATTGGTTTTGAGAAATGTCAGCAGAGCCTGCTTGTCTACGCTACAGCCGTTCCAGGAGAGGTAAACAGAGGTAGTCTTTTTGCTGCAATTACATGTGCAACATTCAGAGGGATTCTTCTAATGACCTACATGCCTGAGATTACTTGGTCCACAGCGGGCTGGAGCCAAATCTGAATCAAGTAACACACTGCATGGTGACCAGGTTATTAGTCCAGGAATATATTTATTTAAAATAAAGGTAGTAGCCCCAAACTAGGTGACAATTCTTTTCTTAGGCTGTATGTTGTACCAATAGCTAAGTCCATCAAATACAGAGAAAAAGAGCAGCCTGTTCACACATAGTTTTATGAATACTTAGCACCCAGCTGGTAACAGAAACTTTAAGGCCATTCATCATTTAAAAAATGGAATTTGGAGGACCGTGTTATGCAGAGGTTGCATAAACTCAGCATCCTTGTACTAAAAACTTCATTGCATAAGTAAACAGGGTGGACAGAGAGTGGGAGAAAGAATGGGGTGGTCTGCATGTGTTCACACAGCAGAAGGAGTGGTAGGACCCAGGGTGTTCTTTATGCAGTCATTGCATGATCCTGCAGCCCACTCTGCTACCTCTCAGACTGCATAGTCCTGCTTTTCTGCTCTGCAAAGTCCTCCTATGTAATAGCCTTGTTACATATATCCCAAACAATAACCCAGTGGGTCAGGCATCACTTTATTAATATTGCATTGATTACTGTTTTATTGAGAAGCTGGACATAACTATTAGGACTTCTGGACTCTCTTATTACTTCAAGATTAACTTGTGACCTAAAATGCATCCCTCGCTCATGCTGCAAACTGCAGAAATCAGCCTATCTAGGTGAAGTACCTGTCATATTCTTTTTAAGTGAGAGGTTTTATTTTAAAACAGATATCAGGAGATATTGTTGGATGTGTGGTTTAAAAGGCTTCCAGAATTCCCTGCTAAATTTCTTGAAAGTGTCACTAACATCTGAGTTCAGAGAAGAGTCTGTAGTTACAGACTCAGATGCTGCTTTGTGTCTTCATCTACCAAATATCTTCACAGTCACAAGCCTGCTGTGACTCCTGCACTGGCCCTCTTATCCCTCCCCTACTTCTGCATTAGTCAAAGTAGAAATACTTTAAAAAATCTCTTTTGACTATCAAAGGTTCTCATGAGAACTCTAATTCCAAGAATACATCTGTTCAGTATAAGATCTCACTTGTAGGATTAAACTTTCTAGAAAGCAGAAGTCAAACAGTGCTGTGTGAGACTTTCCTCACCCAGGACATGTGGGTTACATGTCAGAACCATGATCCACACATGTACTTTTTTTTATATGCTTTCCTCCCATACATGTGCACAGATATGACTAGTCACAACTGTGTCTGTATACAGCAACCGCTGCCTACAGGAATGTTCAATTATTTTTAAGTAGTACTCAATATAGGACCTTTTCATCTCTTCTGTACCTCTGTAACTCTGTTAGGAATTACCTCTTGGTAGGTACAAACAAGAAATTGACAGTTTTAATTGACAGCTTTCATTGTGATCACTGAGATTTTACAAACTGCAATAAATATAAGCTACATATGTGCTGAAGTTCTTGGAAATTATTTTGCTATGCACAGAAATGTAGACTTTATCTTATTTCCTTTCCTCTTTTCACCAAAACGTTTCTGACTGAAGGTACTACTGGATGAGTATTTTAATGGACATAAAGTGTGAGCTTTGCTTTTGAATTTCTAATTGATCAGTCTTACTATGGCAGGTACCTTGTATCAGGTTACATTAGCTGTTACAGTATAAGAGTCCAGTTGGAGAAAAAAGAGTTAGAAAAAGAATCCTATCCATCCAGGCATTGAGACAAGATGCCACCCATTTTTGATGAATCTGCACTTTTGGATCTGCTTATCTTCAATTAATTCATTGATACTTCTTGCTGATTCATGCCCCAAGATCCTCTATATTACTTTTGCATAACTATATCAGGCACATAATATTTTTCTTATTATGTTGCCTTTTTTTGCTTTCAAAAGCCATCTCTTTCCTTGATGTTAGCAGTGTGAACTGTTTGATGGGGTAACATTTATAAACACTATCCTTTAGAACCTGCACATCTGGCTGAAACCAATAGTTCTTATAGAAGTGTTTCCAAGGCTAAAACACTTTTATGATGCTTCCAATTTTTTGTTTCCTAGAAAAAAAATGACTGAAAATCCTGGATGTGACTAAAAGAGCTCATATTCTACTTCTTGTCTTTCACCAATATTTATTATTTATCATTATCTTCACAAATTTAGGCCAACATGTTGTCATATTTGGATACAACTTTAAAGTACCACTGAATGTTAAAAAGAGAGGCATTACAAAACAAACCACATCCGAAATTATGTGCTTATGGTTTCTGGATTCAAAAAAAAAAAGAAAAGAAAAGAAAAATAAAGGTGGTCAGAATAGCTTTGGAGAAAACTTGAAGATTCTGGATTATCAGGTACTTCTAGGTAAACCAGACATTTTTATATTCAGCTTATGCTTCTTCTCCAAACAATCAAGCCACATCTTATGTTTAAATTGGCCATGATCTGTATTTTTTTAAAGGAAAGAAATGCAATTGCATATAAATAGAGAGACAGATCCAGAAGATGTAATCAGGTAGCTTCACTTATATGTGTAACTTTGCTCATATTCATTACTAGAATGATTATGGAGTGGGTGAAATTATGCAAGAGTCCAGCAATATGTCTCACTAGATTGGGAGTCTCTCGTGAGTCATCCTGACTCCACACCAAGGTCAAACCCCAAAAGGAGTGGAGCGTTCAACCAACAGAATGCCCATTTAAAAAGCCAGAAATGTAGGTAATGTGAGCATGATGTATTGTCTGTGTAACAAGACTGAGCACTTACTGGAACTTGATCATTTGATATTAGCCGGTTTATTCCCCATGACACAAGAGTGGTATCACAGAGTCAGTAGAGCACAGATGTGTTTTTAGCCCTGAGCTAAAGTCTCGAGCAACAAACAGAACTCAGGGGCTCTTGAGTTTTCTGTGGTTGTTATCACTGTTATTCGTTCAGAGGGTTATGGAAATCTGAGGTACTCTGTATTTCAGTATCCCCTTACCGCACAGTTGTACTTCATATAGTTGTTTAAAGGATTCTGTTGGAATTACAGTGAACCTCAAAAGTTATCACAGATATTGGACCAATCATCCCCCAGACACTCTGGACATATCATTAGGGAACTGTCCAGCAAATATTTCTCCCTTGAAGAGAGTTTTAGTACCGCGTCCCTTTCAGGGGTGTTACCAGCTGCAGACAGGGAAGGGCAGACTGTGAAGTCGCAATAGGTGAGCTGAGGGGGAGATTGTAACTGCCTGTGGTGGGCTATGGCTTCCCCTCTCTGCCTGATCCTACAAGGAACAGTTGTTCTTCAGATCAAGCAATAGAGATAGATTCATTTCCCAAAGACAACTGAGGTGGTAGTGGACATATGAGGAAAATCAAGCTTCTCTTCCATTTAACTGCCTAATGCAAACCACTGTCTGCCCACAAAATGCAAAACCTGGGTGTTGATGCATGCTGGACTGGAAGTAGGAAAGATGGGCAGGTCATAAGCTTGACGCTGAGCCCAAATATTCGAACTCCCTCTGTCTAACTCTCTCTGTCTATGATTTCTTTTGGTCTTCCTTGGCTGGAGATTTCTCTCTTTGCTTTCAAAATTCCTTCATAAGTTGCTGCAGAATGTTTTTGTGAACAGGGTCTACCCATGTAGCAACCAAAACTTGAGACGTTTGAAGGGACACTTCAATATTATTCAGTCTTCTATGCAGAGTTCTTTGCATGCAGTTGGACATTTTACTACAAAATATATTCTTATTTCTTTGACAGTAAGGATATGTACATGGCAGAAATTACCTTTTTGTCTGAGCCTTCCTTTGATATGACTCTTCTTTTGACATTTTACTTCCACCACTTTTTGGCCCTGGCTGTGTTCCCCTGCTTAATAACATGCTAAAAGTTTCTGCCTACCCCTCCACCTACAATGAGTCCCCTCATTAATATCCTATTAGATACCTTGCATGGATACCTAGTGATGAGCAACGAACATAGCTGAAAGAGTGCACAGGCAATTCCAAGACAGAAATGGTATATGGCAAAATGTCTTCACTCTGCTTACGTAATTGTCTGGCTCTTGATTTAAGATTCTTCTGCTGCCAGAAATGAATTATGCCACAGAACCTGTGTTCTTCCCATCTGAACTCTGGAGTGCCATTAGTGATGATTTGTGACAGATATCATTAAAATTATGCATGAAAAATACAAATTGTCTGCAAAGTAATTACAAGCTTGCAGTTCCAAACCATTTTTGGTCACCCCAAGCTCTCTCTGTTTTGAATGAGAGTTCTACATACAGAAAAAAGAAGGCTGTCTTGGGTCCTTGAAGTTGATTTCGGAATTTTTTTTTCTTTTCTTCAAAAGCAGGCAGTGACTCAGGAGCTCAAGTCTTATTTAAATGCCAAGTGAATTTGTTGCCCAAGCACCCTAGCAAATTTGGGTGTGAGAACACCTGAATTTGAGTGTACTTGAGATACGTGACCCTTGCTGAAGTAAAAACAGCCAGTACTTCAGAACACTGCAAACCTGAACTGCTTGTTGGTATGTTTTATTTCTGTGATGTATTTAATTCAGTAGAAATGTGACTGCTAACCCTCATTTGAACCAGGTACAGTGTGGGCAGATATTATACAAATTTCCCTACACAAGATCTGCTAATGTATCTCAGTTTGAATTTGTAGATCTGCCAAGTTTCACTCATTTGGAGAGAGGTTTCCTCATCTGGGATTAATTTTAAGACTCTTTTAAAAAGTGTCTCCACTTGTGATGAAACATTTTGCTGTGTGTGAATGAGATGTATAAAATCTCATTCTAAAGGCCAAATTCATCTCTGGTGTAACTTCTGTGGAATTCCCACGATGCTTTGAAATCTTCCTCATTCAGATGATCACAGCTCAAGGAGCTTGAACACTCCTTCAATTTGATCCCTGTGTGTTTTGCATGGAGTACCAGTCATATATTGGTTTTCTGATATGTTCATATGGAGTGAGAGATGAAGTAGTCACAGATCATTTTCATTTTAGCCTAAGCCAGGATGAAAACTCTACTGATGAAGTGAATGTGACATATAGCTTAGCTGTTCGTACTAAGAATAATATACACCTCAAAACATATAAAATGACGTATAGAATAGTAAAACTTCCCTTTTTCCTTTCTTCATTTCTCCAAAATAAACATATTAAGAAAGCAGCTAGCAAAAGAAGCTGCTACTGGTGTAAAGACATCTATATATTATAACTGAGACACTCACCTGCCTTTTCAAACACAAAAAATGTCCAGGAACCAAACAGAAAACAAAAACCCAAGACAAAACCAAACAAACCCAAGCCCAAGCCCAAACAGTTCATGTTAGCTGATAATATCATTCAGGACTAAAGATTCCTTTTGTCTTCTGTGTGATACTAAAGAACTCTCAGGCTGATAAAATCAACAAGGACAGAGCAATTGTCATTGCTCATTTTATGACCTCGGGCATTGCTCCAGTGCCTCAGACTGCCTTGGCACCATTAGTCCCTAGACTGCTTCTGCTGATCTTAAAGAGACTTTTGTTGGTAATCAGTACAGACTCTGGAATCCCAGGACACCACTGCTAGTTATGCTGAGCTAAAATCATAAGGAGTGCAGGCAATAACAAGCACCAAGGCCCATGCTGACCCTCAGCAGCTGTTTATATGCAATCATAACTGAGCAAATGACTTTCCAAATGAAAAGGCATGTTTTTGGAACTGATAATAAATCAATCTTTAAAGAACGAGAAATACTTATTAGTTTTATTCTCTGCTAGGTTGTAAAAAAACGAAATAAGAACCCCTGCCTTAGAGCCAGACGGTTTTCACATATATAGGGAGATTTAAAGGGGTTGCACATCAAAAGGGAGCATTTTTAATACAGCTCACATGACAGAAGAACACTACTGCATTTCTGAAGGTGATACACTCCAGCTTAATGAAAGGTAACTTTCAGAAAACTGACTAAATTCCCACTAAATCTCTGGCAATTAGTAAAAATAAAACATATAAACTCTTAACAGTGAAAAGGAATAATAAACAACATAATTCTGATAGTGTGAATTTCAGTGTCATGGATAATGTGGTAAGGCTGTTCTTACTTCAAAAGTTTGAAGGTAATTAGTAACAGAAGAGATTTTTTACAGATGCAGGCAAGAGAAGGCAAAAGCACCATGCGTGAAGGGGGACAGGCCGCACTGCCCCAGCACCATGAACGCCGTGTGGTCCCACTCCTGCTCCTGCTCCCGCTCCTGTTCCTTCTCTGCTGGGGACCCTCAGTGGGAAGTTGGTGCCCATGCCTGGACTGACAGCACAGCTGCTGGCAGGCTCCACCACTTCCTTCTCTAGCCGATGTACCAAGAGTGATCCTGGTGGGTGAGGAGGTAGAGAGACAGTCACCTATGCCACCCTGATGATGGCCACCTATTCCTGACGAGACATTTCATTGCAGATGTAGCTACTTTCTCTCTCACTCTGTGCACCAACTTAGTAAATCAATGGAGTTTGTGAGGAACAGACTGAAGGGAGGGTTCAGTTGGCTGAATTATGGGTTTATATTTGAGCTGGCCAGCTTTTCTCCAAATGATTTGTCTCATCCTCAAGAAGACAATCTGTAAAACATTTCAAGTGAGCCACGCCATGGAAGTACAGTCTTTTCACTGACGTTGAAGAGAGCTGATGATGACTGTTCTAGGTACAGAGGTCCGTAAGGCAGACATCTTAAGCGCAGGTGAAACAAAACCCCTCCAAGAGCCTGGAGGCTCATCTTAAACTTAAGTGAAACAAAACCCCTCCAAGAGCCAATCCTCGTGTTTTCTTTTTGTTGGTTATGAATCCTGGGTTAAGAAAAGGTTGGGGATATTAGACCAAGATGAGCAACGTCATGTTTGTAGCCATGGTGCTTTTTTGAACTTTTACAGAGGACTACCACACCCATGTGATGTTTTATTCCTAACATACCGACGGCTGCAAAATTGGCACAAACATGTAATATTAATGGAAGAAATCTGGTTTGAATTCCCTTAAAGTCAGTGTTCTTGTAAATCTAATAAGTATTTGGATATTGACGTGCTAGTCACCACCTGCAAAATTTAAAAATCTGAAATTTATTTAAGTCTTATAATTAATAAACAAAAATCCTCAGACTTAAAATGTCAAAGACATCATTAGTTATGCTATATTTTTATGATGCTGTCCCTAAAAACATATTAAAGTGCTCTGAAAGTGGTCTGATCACTTACTACGCTGTTTTAAGAGGAATGTTTTTCATCACCATTCTACATAGAAACCAAAGAAATTACTGATATAAGTGAAGCCTTGAAATGAGGGGAAAGTCTTGCTTGATCAACTGAATTTCTTTCTACAACAAGGTTACCCACCTATTTGACCAAAAGAAACCTGTTGATGTGATCTTTTTGGATTTTGGTAAAGTCTTTGATACTGTTTCTCTCTGTATCCTCCTGGACAAGATGTTCAGCATACAGCTGGATAAACACACAGTGCAGTGGGTGAGCAATGGGCTGACAGACCGGGCTCAAAGCGTTCTAGTAAATGGGGCTGGTGACCAGTCACTACTGGGGTTCCACAGAGATCCATCTTAGTGCCAGTGCTCTTCAATGTCTTTATAAATGACTTGGACACAGGACTTGAGGGAATACTAAGTAAGTTTGCTGATAACACAAAACTATGAGGAGTGGTTGACACTCTCAAGGACAGAGAGGCCCTGGAGGGGGATCTGGACAAATTGGAGAACTGGGCAATAACCAACTACATGAAGTTCAACAAGGGCAAGTGCCAGATTTTGCATCTGGGACATGGCAACCTTGTCTGTACATACAGACTCGGGGACCAGATGCTGGAAAGCAGCTCCACAGGGAGACATCTGCGGATTCTGGTTGGTGGCAAGTTGAACATGAGCCAATAGTGTGCCCTGACAACCAAGAGGGCCAACCGTGTCCTGGGGTGCATCAAGCACAGCATTGCCAGCCGGGTGAAGGAGGTGATTGTCCTGCTCTGCTCTTCACTGGTGTGGCCTCACCTGGAGCACTGTGTGCAGTTCTGGGCACCACAGTATTAAAAGGATATAAAGCTACTGGACAGTGTCCAGAAGAGGGACACAACGTTGGTGAAGGGTTTGGAGGGGAAGCTGTATGAGGGGAAGCTAAAGTCACTGGGTTTGTTCAGCCTGGAGAAGAGGAGACTGAGGGGAGACCTCATGGGGCTACAGCTTCCTCACAAGGGGAGGAGGAGGGGCAGGCTCTGAGCTCTTCTCTCTGGTGACCAATGATAGAACCTTATGGAATGGCAGGAAGATGTGCCAGGGGAGGTTTAGGTTGGAAATTAGGAAAAGATTCTTCACCTAGAGGGTGGTGGAGCACTGGAACAGGCTCTCCAGGGTGGTAGTCATGGCCCAAAGCCTGGCAGTGTTCCAGAAGCAGTTGGAAAACACCCTCAGATACAAGGTGTGAATTTTGGCGTTGTCATATGCAGGGTCAGGAGTTGGACTCGATGATCCTTGTGGGTCCCTTCCAAATCAGGACAATCTATAATTCCTTCCTTGCCTGTCCCTTCTGAATATCTTGTAGCTATTGATCACCGTTGCTTTGTACAGTTGTGAGGGTGGTCATGGTTGCTCTGGCAGCCCCCAGGTCTCATAAGCATCTCTTACAAGAGCTGTGGCTCTTGGGGATATTCCTCCACTGCCCTGGCATTTCCCTGCCTCAGGAAAACCCCATGCATGACCTTGTCAAGTCTTAAGAAAGATAAGGACAAACTTTTTGATAGGGCCTGTAGGAACAGGACAAGGGTTAATGGCTTTAAACTAAAAGAAGGGAGATTCTGACTAGATATAAAGAAGACGTTTTTTACAATGAGAGTGGTGAGACACTGGCACAGGTTGCCCAGCGGGGTAGTGCATCCTCCATCCCCAGAGACATTCAAGGCCAGGCTGGACAGGGCTCTGAGCAACCTGATCTATTTGAAGATGTCCCTGCTCATTGCAGGGGGTTGGACTAGATGACCTTAGAAGGTCCCTTCCAGCCAACATCGTTCTATGATTCTATGCTTGGATGGTTACTAAGGACCATTCCCATGCTGACTGTAGGGCATGAAAAGACGAGGGGTACACCATGACAGTGGTGCCGAAACAGTAACCTATTCTGTAAGTCCAATGTCATGGATGAGCATGCATGACGTATGCTGCAGCTGAATCCAGTGTGGGCAGGCAAAAGCTGCTTCAGGATCAGATTAACATGTGTTTTCCAAGGGTCATTTAGCAAAAGAGCCACAAAATGTGTGCTTACCTGAAGTTGCTGGTGAAAAGAAGAGGTAAGGCAGAGGCAGGGAGCACCATTGGAGACTCCAGTGAAGTCAGCCAAGTGGGTGGACATGTTTGCTTTCTTCCTGACACAATTTGCTATGGGCACTGTCAGGTGTGCAGTAACAATTAGGATATGCTAATTGGCAAATGGAGTCTGATAATGATCAGATGAGGGAGATGCTAATAAGATTGGCAGGGGCACGATTACCCTAAGAGACGAGTAGGAAAATTATATTTTGAGCAAAATCCAATAAGAAGGTGAGGGTACAGACAGGTGCCCAGCTGACCTCTCTGAAGGGCTCTTTTTTCCAAAAGCAAGATTGTAATTTAGATGTATGTGTGTGGAAGGTGTTGTGCTGCTCTGTGGTCCTGCTCATCTGGAGTCTGGCTGCAGAATAAATGTATTCTGTCTGATGAGGATGAGCTGACCTCATCTTCCTAGTGTGACTGGCTAGGAAAAGTCAGACATGTGGTAGTTGTAGGGATATTTGGTATTCCAATTAAACTATCCAGGAAACACAAGGGGCTGCATGGCTTATTTAAACCATTGGTGCTATTATACATGCGCAATGGAGGGACTGAGCTCTCCCAGCATAAAAGAAATATTGATGGCCACAAATGGATATTCTCTATGAACTTTCCAAATATTTATGGACAGTTAGACTGGACGCCTTTACTGGTGGCCAAAGACAGATTTGATACATACAAACGAGTAAGGAAAATGGGAGGTACTGTGGCGCTATCATTCAACTTTGATGTTACATGTTGATATTTTCTTCCTTAAAAAGTGCCAACCAATAAAAAGAGACTGTTAACCCATGAAAGCTTACCTTTGTATGCATTTATAAAAAAACCTCCATTTTTACTTTGGATATTTTTCTACATTGTGTAGAATTAACTGCAAAATTACAGGTTTACTGTAGGCCCTCTGAAGTGAGGCCATTTTTTAGGATTATTGAGGCCTGGGGACGCTGCTGTTGGGGTTCATGTTCTAAATCTCTGTTACCCCTTATGAAGGCATCTGTGTATTAGGCTCTACTGAATTTCTGTTCATGCCTCCTGATTTCACCTCCAGAGATTTCTAAGATCTAAGCACATGGTGTTTGTTTAGGCCATTCAGGCAGAACATAAGGATTTTTCAAAAGTGCATGATCATACTCCTGCCTAATCCCAGAACCAACCAGAACCTCTGTAAATTTCCCTGGTTGACTGGAGAGCTCTCCAGAGCCCAGAATTGCACCTTTCTATGTGTTCAACTTGTTTTACTCTTGTTGGGCTTATCTGTCTCACCCTGGTCAGCTGCCAGAAACTGGCATTTGCTCCCCTGGTCTCCCTTGGGCACCTGAGCTGTTTTTTAGCTACCTTACAATGAGCTTTTAACATGAGGCAGTGGAAGCCGTTGCTTTCTTTTCAAAACCAGCTTCAAGAGAAAATGGTAGGCATCTGATTTTGGAATAGTGTTTACCTGAGATCAAACAAAATTTGACCATCCTCTTCTACCTACAGAAGCATCTGCTTCTCAGAAAAATACCCCGATCACCAAATTATGCCATGTGGGAAAGCAATCTCGGTTCCACCTTTTAAACAAAATTTTCATTTTTAAAGTGAGAGGGAATATGATTTCACTGAAGTATTAAATAACTCCTGTGCACTGAAAAGACACTCCAGTGTGTTTCAACACCCCTGTGTCTTTACAGCAGGCACTTTATGGGTGCTGTAGATAAACTCATGCATTCTACATCCTACCCTTTTAGTCAGGACCTAAAAAAATAAACACTGTAATGCCAAAAAGGCCATTACTTATTTTGGCCTCAAACATTTTCATAGTGCAAAATGTGTTGCAAGTTGATATGGCTTTGGCTCTTAACTTCCTTTTAAAAACAATTTAAAAACAATCCCACCTTCTGGGATGAAGCAGTGTTTTTCTCCCTCACATGTTTCCCTCTGGGGTTTGTGTCAGATTTTAAGCCATCCCTGGTGAGGACCATGAACTGAGATATGTTTGTGAATTGCTTTGTGTGTTGAGGTTATGCCAGAACTGCTGCTATCTACATAAGATTATCCAAGGGTGGGTGCCATCAGATAACGAATCATGAAGGAGGAGCTGGTGACTCTTTCCAGCTGAGGAGTTAGAGACTCTTGAAAGATATATAGGATTGTTAATGGTCCAGGGGACAACTTCAGTGGGGTAAGCAGGATTTTAAATTGATGGATTAGCAGTAGTGTTGCAGAATATGCACCTTACTACTTAGATTTTTCAAGATTATTTTGGTTCACCTACTAATGTTTTTGCTTTTCTTTTCCTACTTATTTCACTTGTAGAAATTGAACAACTGGGAAACTGCCCTTTGGATCCTTCTGGTGGATGACAAAAAGTGAGGCTCTAGGTGAAGTAAATACAAACATTCAGTAGTTTCCTGCTAATAAGTATTAACAATTAAAATATGAGTCCTTGTGACTAGGACTTTGTCCTTTAATAGTGTGGGTTTTTTGGGGGGAGCTGCGTAACTGTGGTCAGTTTAAGTGGTAATGGATGTTACCTGTGAACTGTAATAATGCATTTGTTTGGCACGTATTGGGTGAGGTCTCACCACTCACGTGTAGTAGGGCTGAATGGTGTGGTGAAGTGTCTTTGGAGGGAAGGAGAAGGGCCTGAGTATTCTATGATAACACCCTTATCCTGGGACCAAGGCTGGGCTGCCCACTCAGGGATGATGCCACTGTCTTTTGTGACAAGATTGGCACCAGAAACAGTGCTGGAAGCTACATCTTCCTTCAGTGAGCTTCCTTGCTACCTCTGGCAGTAGTGCCCACAGGTACGGACACTGAGGTGGATCAAGGGAGGCTAAACAACTTTCAGGCAGTCAATGGCAAAGTGAAAAAGAATATAATCTATACAGGCTACTTTACATTGTGTTAGGTCTCTTTATTTGCACTCCCACTATATCTAGACATAGATCATTGTTCTCTACTGCAATCAGCTATGATCTCCTTCTTGTAAATAAATGAACTATGTGAATGAGCTTAAAGACACATTTTAAAATATTAAACACTGTCCTTCTCCTCAAATCTAACTCTTACATTAGTTGTTTACATACATAATTTAATAACTTGCATATTTTTTTATGTAGTATTCTGACAGTTGTAACTGAAACTGGATTCAAGAAAAATGTTCTGGTACATGGAGTCTGAAAATACACATTTGCATTGGTAAGGTACTAGTGTATATTTTGGAGGGCTTATATTACTCCTCATTGTGGTTAGTGGTTAGTATGACTATCATGTTTTTGCAGTATTACGTATCCGAGAAAATGTAATTTTTTCTATTCCTTTAAAAATCAAATTACAATGTGACATTCAATAAAATATCTTTTGTGCAGCTAATAAAAATGAGATCCCATCTCACTGCTTTGACAAATAAACCACACAAGTCAAAATACTGCCTCTGATACAGTTTATAGCTTAAGCTTTCATGTCAGCCTTTCCTATAAAAAAGCCCCATTATTTATTAATAGCCTTCTATGTCTTAAAAGTTTCTTTTTCTTGTGTGGAGAAAAAATCATTTGCCTTTTAATGGGGTGTCAGATTTGTTTTCCAAACCTTCTAAAAGGTTATCGTTGTTACATATGGACAAGTGCTTTTTTCAGAATCAATGTAAACTCTGTTACCAGGGTAATTTACTGCAGTCCCTTGGTAGCTATACGGAAAACTTAATTTCACCATTTTGCAAAGTAGAGGGGTGGGACTCTTTCCTTGTGGTTAA